>NW_023597034.1:20348240-20401432 GCF_011947565.3 Pollicipes pollicipes
TGGAACGAGCATGCAAGTAGCAATAAATAACAGTGCCGGGTGTGGTGCGCCGGTCGACTGCTGCAAGTTATCGTTGGCTGAGGTTTCATCCAGTACGGGTATTGATTCCTGTCTTCTGTCAGCTAATGCATGTTACGGGATCTTTTCAATTAGTTCGTTCACACATGGATTATCAGGGGGAGGGGGGCGTCCTACGCACCTTGGCATGTTAAGCTCATGTGTCACCTTTTTGCCAAAATAATACAAAACAGTAGAACGTCCTTAAACTTTTGAAAAATAACATTTGTATCATGCTTCCAACCGCACAGATACAAAATAACATACCTTCCCAACCAAAGCGATTGTGGCAGTTTTTGATGTCCTTTTTCCATTTCTATGTGATATCATTTCGACGAGTACTTCGTGCTTCGCATGTCTCCTTTCGACGTTATATGGTTCTCCATTCTAATCATAGATGGCAGTGCCGCTGGAATGACATTGTTAAGTCTCGCCAAGTGAGGACATGAATGCCAGGCCAGTTTTTTTTGTGATCAAGACCCTATTTCCCGGTTGCACAAACATGCTCGCTATTCAGTTCAGTTTCCCAATGAATCAAGAATGAGCAATGCAAGGCAGGTATATACGACTCGTTTACAAGCTGTGCACTCCGCAAAAGGTGATGGCAATGAGTAATGTGTCCTTGCCGTGCCGCTTCCCCTCTCACTCTCCCGCGTGTCATTACGTCCAGCTGGCGAGGACTGACAGAACGAGGTCTCCGTTATTCAGCAACACCAAATCCATCGCATTTGGACACGGTGCATGTTACGCGCATTGGGAGCTTTAAACTCCGCGTCTATAGGCGCCTCTTGCCCAACCAATCATGAAAAGCGTGACAAGAGTGAAAGAAACGAGTGGGAAATCAAGGTCTGCTGTCCTTATTCAGAACTTGACAGGTCTGGTCGTCGACATGGACATGCCATTCATGCCATTCACTGTGATTCCCCGGACGAACTTTCATCTCCGCCCCAAACTTCCTGTTTCACGAAGTGTCATTTACGTGACCGAGTTCCAAGACTGAGGTAATCCTCAGGGGAACAGTGCATCACTCGTCAGTCCAGGGTACGTCACGGTATGGTCGGAAGTGCTATCTCATCTTAGAAAGTTAAGAAACCTCATCGTGGGTCTAGAGTCGTAAAGTTGCCAAAGAACCAACTTCCGATGTATGAGCATGTAGTTCAAGGAATCACGGCGTTGAAAACTGGTAAGATCCGTCCCAGGGAGATACTGGAACGTTGGGCGCTCGTGAGAGTCCCGTGCATGTGAGCTCAAATATGAATGACCGAAGATTTGCCAAGCAAATTGTCTTTCTATAGCACCAAGCGCAAGGGCTGGGATCAGGTGCTAGCCCTGCTCGGAATGGAGCGGTGGATTCCGTCCACTTCGTATCTTTTTCGCCGGTTTCTCCGGAACGGTTATGAACAGTAAGTTGACTTTTCTGGCATCTCCTAAACACTGTTTCCACTTATTGTATCAGGAAGTCCGATACATGGTACGCACAGGGGCGGTACCAGGACCCGTTGTTGGGAGAGACGTCCAGTGATACTTGGCCATCACGCCAGGATGGTCACCGCCCCGGCCAACGGCGCTCCGTGAGGCATGAAGCTCGGGGCGGAAATGGAGGTTTGTCGAGAGAGCTGCGATGGATGATGTGGAGTTGCAAAAACCTTCAGGTGGACGTCAAATTGACCACACACCCGTCCGCGTGTTAAGGTCCGGAACATGTACCCGGCCTGAACACGGCAGCATCCATTGTTCTGGTTGGAGGAGAAAGATCATTTCGCCAACTGTGACCATTTTGAAGCATTAGGATAAGGAAAGGAGTGAGACGTGTGGTATCAGAAATGACAGAGACAAATGAGTTATGACAGGCGGTTCCTGCCCGCTGCGCGAAGGGAAAATGCTGTTGACCTCCGGTAATGCCGTCACTGCTTTGTGGTAAGATTTACTAGTGCCTTGACAACATTAAGCGAACCTCATTTCGAATCTCGAAGCTGTTTAGAGCTCATGATCACTAGGACCCAATGTCCGCATAACCCTTTTCCGCGCACCCCGGACATCGAATGCCAATCTTCGGCACATGCCAGCGTGTCGTGTCTCTGTGCTCACAACCCCCGTTGACGGCGTCTGTGCTGCCGTGAATGGTTTCTGTTCCCAAGCCGTCCCAGGCATCTTGGTTTGGGCTCATATACACCAGGCGAGCAGGTTCAATCTACGTCACTGTGTCGACGAACAAAGCCGTTGGTAATAGAGCCGTTGGAACAGAGTTGTAACAGTCTGCACCAGCCTGCCATAGAGCGGCATGAGTTCACACTGGTCCGGGGATATCGTATATGGCGTGCGTAGTACTGCTGAGCCGTCATCTATATCGAATTCTTCAAGTCAATACACCAACCACCGCTTCGGTGCGGATGCAACTCAGCGTAATGAAACGGATTGCACGAGCGGTGTCACTCAGAGGTGCGCGTCAGCCGGCCGCCACGCTGCTGAGGTACGATGCCCCGCTAGCCGGCCGACCCATTAGGCACCAGCACTGCGCTGCCTCTGCTTTGAGGGAGATTAGAGCGACGCTCGTGTCCAGACAGTGGCTTGCGCTGTTCACTTCCAATGATCTTACAGTTGCTCTAGCCATCCCAAGCACGTCAATAGCTGGTTTCGCACTGCACACATGCATGTCGTATTCGTGCAGTATGGCGACCAGTTCCATAAGCACAGCTTGCGTATGCCCTTGAACCGTGCAGTGCAAGCTTCCAACTTGTTCTCAAAGAAGTGGACTTCAGGGCGTTTGAAAAACCAGTGCTGCGGGCCATCAGGCTGAAGATCAAATGACGCGCGTTGCCCTGTACTGTAAATGTCGGGTTTCATGCGGGCTGCCGGGCCTGTTGACAGTCCATATCTTCTATCTAGAGACGCCCCTGGACCTTAACTTCAAAAATTTCCAAAAAATGCAGCCTGAGAAGAAGATAATGTTCCCCTTTGTAGATGATTTGCGTGCGTCTGGGGTCGGGCATGCGCTTCACAGCAAAGTAAGCTGCAAGAAGTCTTCAGTTTCGCTACGAGGCTTGTGTCGGGTTTGGGGCGATATGCCCATGTCTGTTCCGCGCTGAACGAACTCAGCTGGCCATCTGCGGAGAGCAGGATCACAGATACTGACGTGGCACTTGTCCATAAGCTTACCACTTAAGGAAGCGGTCCTTTTATTTCAGAGACCTGTATGTATCACGCAATCAGGTAACAAACCGTACTTCTCGGTCTTCCGCAGCACCACTTTTACAGCTGCCGCGGGTGAGAATGGAGCCTGCGCGCCGCCCCGTTAACCGGAGAGCTCTGTGTAACTGGACCGCTGAAGAGCCGACCCTCAGGCTCGAGCAAAGGTGTCCGGTACCAAGTGTGTGCATGTAAAATTGGGCTTTACCTTAGGGTGTTGTTTGTTTACGGTTTGCAATGTTGATACGTTCTTGCCTGTGCACCAGATGTTTACAGTTTGAGATGTTGATACGTACTTGACTTAACACGGAAAAGCTAGTCCTCTGGAAATGTTCCCAACGTGTATGCATCTGTCTGTTTACGCTCTGCTTCGTACACAACACTGCAGGCCGAGCACTGTCATAATTGCAAATACCGCTGTCAGCTCTCTCCGTAATGCCCATGCCAGGGCTGATCTTAACATAAGCAGAAAAGGCCCTGAGCTCCATTTTTTCGGTATTTTGATGGAGTTCTCTGTTGGCGGCAATCACGTTTCCGTATACCAGGACGTACCAGGCCAGGCCAGGACGTACCAGGCCAGGCCAGGACGCACCAGGCCAGGCCAAGTGCTGGGGCTTGACTATGTGACTAATGTTTGCTTGTAAGTGCCGTTCACCAGTGCCTCCTGGTAAATTGGAGGGCGATACTTCTTAGAATAATATACCTTCATACTTGTATGACCCGACTTCACCAAATTATCGCAGCCCAAAGGAAAAGCTTTGGGCCAAAAAGAAAACAGTACATAAATCCTAAGAATCCTGATATTGTTCCCCAGCTTTCTACGTTTTCCGTGTTCGGGTAGCCCCGAACGGCGTTCGGGCGTTCGAGTGGTCGGTTGGATGCGACGAGTTTGGGTAGGGGTCAATCTGACATGTAATATCTTAGGAAGTACCTGAGTTGGAGACACCGAATTCACCTAGTAGCTAGCACTCTTTGTGAATCAGTTTGTGTCAAAATTTGCGGTCCTTAGACCGTAAGCTTTAGATCGAGCGAGGTTAAACAAGGCTTGACTCCAGACTGATGCCTAAGTGTTCTCAGGCCCCCTTACAAATCTCGATACATTGTCTATGTAAAAGATTACTGGTGCTTATATTCATGCACATGTTCATACATAATTTTTAACACATGGTATATAAACATACATAATTTTACGCACAAAAACAAATACACGTAAATAATTTTACCTTCATCCGGCGGAGATGACCAAAAGCCTTTATAATAGTTTTCAGATTTAAATCGAAAATAGACGCCAAAAGCTATGCTAGACAGCATGCTCCTCAAAGCAAAAGGTTGGTCGAGGCTACTTGAAATTAATGTTCTCCTCGAGCTTTCAGTAAATTAAAATAAGATGTCTGATCACGTCTCCATTACCAAATAATTTGAAACGATCGGCAAAAACTACATCATACAACATGCTTTCCAGTTATGAAGCGGTTTGGTTCTATCCCTGATCTCATCTTGAGATATGACCCAAGATCTTTGGAATAAGTCATTATCATCAATTCAGCTGTCCAATTGTCCACGGAATCATTTCAAAGTTGCATGACTTTGTCTAACACTACGTTGTCGCATCAGATTGAACGAGTTCACAGGAATTACCTTCGCTGACAGCCTTGGTCCGACTTTGACTTGCCATAGGTGAGTGATCTTACGAAGTCGATCCATTTTTTTACGCCAGCTTATTGGCTTTTCATCGCGCACAGCTTTAAAACATTTGGCAAGGCTACACCGCACCGTTCTAAAGTTATTCCAGAAAAGTCTTCGGGAAGGGTCATATTATCCCCACGGTCACAGAGCGCGTGAGGCCAGCGGGCAAGTTGGCCAGGAGGTCAATATTCTGGGAATTTAAGTGGGAATATATTTGTGGGAATCGAGAATTGCGCGACCCAATTAATCTCATGCAAAGAAAAAGGAGCAAATTTATGCCGCGCGCAGAGTGCCTGATTTATCATTTTCCCCGGTGATGATCATGGCGTGATTGCGTAGGTGTCTTTTCATGCCGGTGAAGGCTAGAAGCACTTCCACATTTTTCGTGATTTTCTGAGAATCCTGTGTAGAAGGCTACTTATTAAAGCATAGTGTTCCACATTTTTATGGGGTTTTGAACTGAAAGGAAATGTTTCATATTTGAAGGTATCAAAGCAAGCATCAGACATGATGAAACAAATTCACTTATCACTGTTGGTATACTGAAGTGGAAAATATTGCTCTAGACAGCGCAATTCGCTGTTTGGTAAATATGCTCTTCAATGCGTCATGGTTTGATTACGTCATCGCGCATTGCGCAACATTGATTGAGAACCGATTGTTGGCTGTTATTTCTGTAAATTACGCCCACGAATACCAAATATCAACACCGCGACAATTATACTCTACGTGGCCTTGATCGCCACATGGCTTGTGAAGTGGCAATATTTGAATGACGTTATTATGACGTCATGAATGCCAAGGTACTTTGAAATATTCTCTTCGACACATCTTTCCTCATTTTCACGGGCGTGTAGCTCAGAACCTAGAGGGGCTGGGGTCTGAAAAAGAGCAGGATTGCGAACAGCAACGAAAGGCCTTCAAGACAGCTTTTTCAATTCAGAACCCCGTCTAACTGTGGAACACTCCCTCCAAATAGCCATCTTGAATATCATTCAGTGCAGTTTCAGCCCTGTCCTTCTTAAGACCAAACTCCTCAAGTGTCTGATCTACACGCCTGCAGACATGTATAAGCCCTAGAGGGAGACTAATTCAGGGTCACCCAGGCATCCATGACGCCATCACAACGTCAGTGAAATCCCGTAATTCAATTAACCACGGGGCGACCAAGGCCAAACAAATATAATTGTCGAATCGTTCATATCTGGCGCTCGTGAGCAAGATTTCCAGACATAACGTCTTTCATTTGGCTCTCAGTCAATACTGTGCAAGGTGCGATGACGTAATTATGATATATCGAGGAGCATATTTACCACGCGAAGTTGTGTTGTCTACAGCAGCCTTTTCCACTTAAAAGTATACCAAAAGTTATAAGTGAGCTTGTTTCATTACATGTGATGTTTTCTGATATTTGCATTAATATCTCCAAATGTGGAACATTCCTTTCGAACATATAATAGTTTGTTGGTGTTCTGGCTTGCTTATAGGGCATACTTCTCAATGAAATCAATACGTCAGTATGTCGTCCGTCATGCCTTGAAAATGCAACTCGCTTCATCTGAGATGCGATGACCAGCATGTAAGCTGTAAACCCCACATGCCTGCACGAAGATCGTTGTTTTATTAGTATTCAACATAAAAATAGCGTATCACAATACCGCAGAAAATATATATAGATAAAAAACACGCCCAAATCAGCCGGTTATCAGTGGGTCGCCGGCCATGGACAGGGTGGTTTTATGGCGATACGGCGGCTCCCTCCCGGCACCCGGATTGGGAGTGACAGGGCGGGAGGGGGGCACCTGACATTGTGAGGACTAGTTCCTCAGCCGACCGCTGGTCGGGCGTGCGGAGCTACTGATGCGCCTCTCAGGCGGGGCGGCGCCAGCCAGCCGCCGCGCGGACGTCTGCGGTGTGGACCGACCCGCCGGCAGGATAGTCTAGTCCGAACACGGGGCTCCGACCGCATGGGTCGCTGCGCCGCGCCGCCGCCGCACGCGACTTTCGTGTCGCACAGGCCGACTGAGCAGGGGCACCCGGATTTGTGCCAGCAGCTCGGCGAAGGGGTTCACGGCCGTACGAGGGTCACTGATGGCAGCACACAAACAAAGAGGCGGCGCGGACGTTGAACCAGGCCGCGTCGGAGATCATCTTGCGGCGGTCGCTGTCCCACTGACTTCCCAAAATCTACGATGACGAGTGGCGCTTTCGTTTTCGCCATAAGCTCTACAAGGAATCGATTGAAAATGCGGTAACCGTTGAGTTCGTTGACAGTGTAGGGTCGATGCCTTGGTACAGTGGTGGCCCAAGGAGGACTGCCGCGCGTTACAACACGTGCCACTTGGCCGCGTTTTAACATGCAGCTATTACCTCTCCCGGGCGGGCATTGCGGCTGCGTTGTGAATCTTTCTCTTCTCTCCACAGCGGCATTGGCACGGAGGCCGGAAGGTAGACGTGGAAGATGATTATTTCAATAACAAACAATAGCGCCAAATTTTAATGGGATGCATAATTATCCGCTTTTCCGGGCGCAGTTAGCCTACAGGCGACGGGGGTGGCAAGGATGACATACCTGATCAGATATCTAGGACCACAAGCGACGAGCGCATCGGACCGGTAGTGAAAGGTATGTACTACAGCTCTTTATGGGTACCCCCCACACACCCTCTACCCGTCATGCCATACTCGCACCCACCCGCTACACATGGACCTCACCCAACCTCTTACCGCTCACCTACCTTCTTACTCATTTCAAAAGTAACTGATGCGGGTTCGCGGCACCGGGAACAAAAGTAACATCTAGCTTGATTCCTGATTTTCACTGGTTCTTTTCTTAACTTACACAGGGATTCCTGCTTCCCGATGGTTCCTTCACAAACACCGGGCCCGGTTCCAGGTTCCCGCTTTTCTTAACCAAATTACGCTGTCACCGTTATGTCATCGTGACACTACCCTCGTCATGAAGACGGTATAATCTGCTGAGGGCCGCTGTAAGCTGTTACAGACTAGAGGTACCACTACTGAGCTGTTTAACCGGCACATTGGTTGCCTGCGGGTTTAAAAGTAGTACCTCTACAGATATGAATGATGACAGCACAAATGAACGTTTGTGAGTGGCACAAGGGGCGGCAAAGGCCATGTACGGAGAAGCGCATTGGTTGAAGGTTGAACCAGTGGGTCACTGTAGACCATGTCATAGCTTTTTTCCAAAGCCCAAGTGCGTTTTGGAAAGGGATACTGATGGAAAAGTCATAGGCGAGAAATAAAAGCCATGGCATCACGTTTCGTTGAGTCAACGTGATACTGCCCTCATACATGTAAATCTTTTTCCATAAACAGAGCGTTTCAAGCTTTCGTAGTATTTCTAACGCAAGTTTTTTTTTGACAAATTAGGTTATTGCAAACGATACAAAAGACGCACGTTGGAAAGAGCAAGGCAAATGCAAATAATTATCTCCATAATAATGAGCGGCGGGTTCAACGAGATTTGTCCCGCCGGAACGGCCGCTTGAAATTGGAGCTTAATTCTGAAGATATCCAAAATTCAGCTGAGTTATTGAGCTTATCAGAGAGATTACTGGGCTATTCAGAGGGTTTTCTGAGCTACTCAGAAGACTTTCGGGAAATCTGTTGGCACTGATCAAATCGAACGGGTCTAATCTGACACTAAGTGATAAGTGTAAAAAGGAAACATATTCGCCTTGAAACCACCCTATTTCAAACAGCTCAAACCAACTAACTGGCCTAAGATCACCAAGACTGCACCATTTGCGTATCTATCGCGTGGTGCGTTATGGAGTTGAACGCATCTCAGCGCAGCAGCCCCAATCATGATGCCCGAGGCAGCTCGTCCATGACGTTCATGGTGGTACAGCACGCAGGCGCTCTCTCGCGGGGGGTGGGGGGGGGCGCTCGCAACAGTGACGTTGTCCAGCAGCAGGTCGGTCTGGGGTTTGGCGGGCAGGCCGGCCAGCAGCTGGGTCGGTGGCAGCTCTTGCTGGCGACGATACCAAGAAGACACTACTTGGAGATCGATGAGCATCACCCGCAGGTTGTCGACGGTGAGCAGCGGCAGGAAGGAGACCGCGTCACAGGACCACGAGCTCTCGAGCAGCGGCAGGGAGGAGACCGCGTCACAGGACCACCAGCGGCAGGGAGGAGACCGCGTCACAGGACCACGAGCTCTCGTCGAGTGGGGCAGGCCAGAGCACCAGGCCATCCGGTGCTGTGACCAGTGCCAGGAGCATGTGTTGACGTGCGTTAACACGATACAGCAGCATGTTGATAAGCGCGATGACAGGAGCACAGGGGACATTTCGTAAAATATCTAAAATTTTAATGGGCAATGCTAAGATGGTAAAGCATGACAGACAGGTTGAAAAGGAATATGGTCAACAGCTAAGAACTTAGCTGTTTTGCATTGGCACTAGATAAGTAAATCAGAAAGTACTGATAACTGAAGCTGCCCAATTTTCAACATTATGAGACACCGCCTGCATGAAAAACAACAAAGTGTTGATTGTTTACATTTGGAGTTACAAACGGTTCCTGTGACATGACATTTTATTTTACGGTTGATCTGGAAATGTCAATGGAATTTTGATTGAACGTAAAACATGTTCTGATGACCATTGCAATAGGTAATGGAGGGCCCAAGAGGATTTGCCCCTACCTACGGGGAAAGTGGGCCGCCCTCCCCTCCCTGAGCCGCCTGATCCTCCCATGGGTAAAAACAGAACCAAATCACCACCATCACCAAAACACTGAGTCTGAAGGCCACAGTGTTTGCCTCGCACGGTCTAAAGCAAACTAATATAGAAAATGAAACACTTAAGACACCAACAAAGGCTCAGAAAGAATGTTACGTGTATCTTACCCGACTATTTGCTGCTGGGCTTTGGGTGATTTCTCATTGATGCACTAAGCTTTCAAGCACAATTGATGATGTTGAGCACCTGATCAAAAGAATACTAAACGTGTATCTACACACTCAGCCCTCCCCCCCCCCCCCCCCACCCCCTCCTACAACCATGTGGAACAAAATGTTAAGGTGCACCAATGCTGATAGGATATGGACTAGGACTGATTCGACCGGATGGATAGGTTATATGAGAATGAAAAGGGGAAATAGGCACATCAAATAGAGTCGTATTGGAAAACGCACCAAGCATGCCTTTATGA
The DNA here is from genome assembly GCF_011947565.3 of Pollicipes pollicipes. Lineage (NCBI taxonomy): Eukaryota > Metazoa > Arthropoda > Thecostraca > Pollicipedomorpha > Pollicipedidae > Pollicipes > Pollicipes pollicipes. Next base: position 20,358,351 of record NW_023597034.1, read on the forward strand.
ACTTTCCATCACAAATTTTAACATGACAGTGACGAATGAGCGTAAAGTTTGTTGGCTACCTTTCAATGCAATTAAGGCAACATGACTATGTACCCATCAGGGTGGCACCTATTCAGCGAGAGTGATTGGCAACGAACGGAATGAAATACTTATGTTGTTAGCAGAGTCAGCGCAGCTATGCTTTGTCTTCGGACCACCAGAACTGCATGAATCACCGTATTTAGTCACGTTCCTAAGCTCTATTTTACATTGCTGTTATCTCAGATTATAATTTTTAGACAGTGCTTATTGAAATTGCCATACGAGATCGGTAGGCCAGTGTCATGTTTAATCTATTACGTTTTGGTATAGATCCTGCCGCCCATTCTGCTATTAAAGGGCTTTGGGCAAAGCCGTCAAAACCATAATGAAAAGCACGAGCAATGACGAACGTAGCGTCCGAAACCGCGGGAGAACTGCCTACTGACGCAAGCGTAGAAATCTAATGCCTGATATCATCATCATTACCTGTTGCCATCATTATTATCATAAGTAGTGGTAGTTGTGGTAGTAGCAGTGGTAGAAATAGAAGAAGAAGCAGTAGTAGTCGTAGTGGTTGCGGTAGTATGAGTATTAGTATTAGTATTAGTGCATAGATAAGGCAGTCGCAATAGCCTTATTCCTCGGAAAGAAGCTAGGAGAATGGAGATAAAGATGCGTCCATATTTCAGCAACATGCCTTTATCGAAACGAATGGCACAAGTGGATTTAAAATTGCCTGCCAATGACCTTACTTAGTTTTGCAGCTTTTTTTAAGCAGCGAGCCACTTTTTTACAGGACACCAACATTCAGGAGATAAAAAAGGAACAATAGTCAGCTGTTACTACGATACATTGCATATCTAACTAAGCATTATAATACGCAAAAAACATACATGGTTTTTTTATTTTTCGAGCATTCTGGTTCTTGGTCAGGTATGCGTTGTATCGTAGCAATGGCTGACAGTTGCTCCTTATTTAATCTCCGGCATATTGGTGTCCTGTAAAAACTGTGGCTCGCTGTTTAAAAAAAAAAACCTGAGAAATCGAGTAGGATCACCGGCACGCAATTTTGAATTCACTTCTGCTGTTCGCTTCGGTGAAGGCACGATGCCAAAATATCGACACTGCTATATGTCTATTCTGCTTTTTTCCGAGGAATAAGGCTACTACTATTGTCTTATATATGTGCAGAATGTTCCTCGCAAGTACACTTAGCAACTTAGTAGTACTAGTAGTACTATTAGTAGTGCCAACTTAGAGTGCTAGTAGTACTATTGTCCTAAGTGGCGTTAGATATCTGCCGCTGCAACCATCGGAAACTTAGAAAAACTAATCAACTCCCGCTGTGCATTAATGTGATGCGAAACAATGTTATGTGGCTGGAGGTACCGCTAGCGACGCCTGCTGCACGCGCAGCGAAGCAAGCGGGAACCTTTTGTTTGATATATTTGAAATTAGGAGCACACATCTGTCTGTGCCCCGCGATTTTCAGCCAGACGCATCGCGCAGGTGGATTTACGTAGTGCCATGAAATCTGCACTACGACAGATATAGCCTTCGTGATGATCTACGACAGTTGTGCACGCCTGTCCGGTATCGGCGTAGGTCACAGCGAAGGGGGGGGGGGTGAGGCATGTATTGGCAATTAGCGGCTTAACTGGGAGACGCTTGTCGTGTGTTGTGTATATACGCATATAGGTTATGTATACGCACACACGCACGCGTGCGTGCGTGCGTGTGTGCTTGCGTGTGTGCGTGTGTGCGTGTGTCCGTGCGTGCGCTCGTGTGCGTTTGTGTGCGTGCGTGCGTGCGTGCGTGCGTGTACGTGTAAAGCAGGTTGCGCAACGGCGAAGCGCAAAATGACGCAAACCTCAAGAAACGATGAATACAGCGTTCTCACTTGCGCTTGTCAATTGACACTGACGCTGAAAGCTTAACAGTGAAATATGAATCAACGGTTGCGTATTCCAGAACAAAACAATGGGCTGAAAACCAAATTAAATACCTGCATATAGCGGCATTGTTTAACATTTGTTACGTCGGGCAGACGGGATGCACTGATTGTTGCTGTTTTGAAAATTTGAGTCTTGTCGGCCCGCCGGGTCAAGTTTCGAAAGTTATGACCTTTTCGTGGTCAATGGGTATAACGCTACGAAACTCCCAGTAAAAAATGTCAATGCATAGCATAAAACAAACCTTATATTTCCAACCAAGAAAGCTAAAACTTAGAAGACATTTAGTTTTTGCGGGGCTGATGCATGAAAATGCGACCCGGCCTAATTCACTAATGTCCGAGCGTTCGCCTGTCTGGCCTCTCTTTCTGTCTGTCGGTCTGTCTGTCAGAAGGCATTACTTCAGCCAGGCGCAAAACACACGACATGCATACGGCTACACGACTTGCCGTGAAATTTGCACACAGAGTCGGCTCAATCTACGTGACGGTCCACCACAAATTCACAATCCGTATGTGAGAGTGGCGGCGTGTTCTGACCTTAAGCATGTAGCAGTTGTTCGTACGTGTAGGAAAAGCAAATTGTACAAGGCCAAACCGTTGAAAACATGCTGTGCAGCTCGAGCAACGGTGAACGTGGTGTCACCAAGCGCAGGGGGCTGCCAATTGACGCCCGTACTGGAGGCTGAGAAAGATAATCAGGTCACAACATGCATTATTGAGGTGTAAGCCGATCTAATTGTCGCTTATTCACGCAGCAAAACAGACGAAAGACGCTGCTTAACGATGTCTATTCAACGTTCTGTGCTGTTGTGTTGACACACGAAATACAATACACACACGAGCCAACGCGAAGTCGTGGATAGCCGGCTGCCGGCGCCAGACGTCACCGCTTCGCAGCACAGCAAGCCGGAACTGCTTGTGATCTGACGTCATGTTGGAACTTTGCATCCATCATTTAATCACATCTGAGAGCCATTTAAAGCTTCAGTGCATGGCGAAGGATAGGCTTGTTGTGGTGTTTGTGAGATCTGGACACATGATCAGTGTGTTAGGTTTGACTGTCAGGATTCGCTCTTAACATGCAAGCTGTGTTCTTAGAATGCTTAGAAATCCGAGACTTAATTGCTTAAGTACGGGCTAAAGAGTGCTGTAGGCTGTTCTGCGGCTGCTCGCTTCGATTACCGTTTGCTTTTTATAGCTCGCAGATGGGTACCACAGCTTTCCCGCAGACAGCTTAGTCTAACTAGTCATGGAGGGTCAAAACCCTTGTTCCATGGAAGAGACTAACGACTTGCAGTCACTGTTATATGTTTTATGGCAGCCTGACACGTTATGGATGAATGCTAAATTATGAACGCGGAAGCTCAACAGCAAAAGGCAGCTGCAGATCCGTATCATAATTGTGCACCCATCTAAGCACATTTCGCTTTCCATCCAGAACGACAAATATAAGCACTAAACAAACCTAACAAAGGCAAGAGTTTAGATGCTATTGACTTGCTGCACTTCAAACAAAATTAGTTTGTATATTCCCTGTCATGTGGTCATCCGATCGTATGTGCAGAAAGGACATGCCAATAATTGTACTTGATAGGTCTCGGACATGATAAAGCTTTCCTCAGTTTCCCATACCAACGACCATAATATAATAAAGTTAACTTGGCTGCTGACGTTATTTGCATTAACCCAAAACTGCACAAAAATAAGCACCACGTCTCGAAATGTGTGTGTGTCGCCGTTTGTTCAAATCAAACCAATCAACCCATTCATGTGAATAGATATGTATAATTGGCACCTGGATATTACCACATTGCATTTGTGCGCACAACGGTGACGGGGCGATTCGCATGAAGGGCATGGCATGTCATGATTCTGCACAGCAGTGCTAAACGTCCGAAATAGGTAATAATAGGAGTAAGTTTAACTAAGTGCATGTTGACAAATCAATGCGCACTCAGCAGCGGCGCAGTGGCGCGTGTTTGCAGGGGCTGCATAGTGTTGTGGGACCTTGGGGGCTCTAATTGCTCAGCATTTTTGATATTTTTCACGTAACTTATGGTGGTGCATGAAAATAAATATAATTGCCGCTCAGCAGTAGTGGACGAGCTCCCATGCTGGACATACTCACATGCAACTCCCCTGCCACTGAATTCCAGAGATATTAATGTCCAGGTCCATCTGAGATAAAGTCAATGTAAATGCACCGCATCAAAAGCAGAATATGTCTGACCATCTGCAGGCTCCTGTTGCAGCGCAGTCATGGATCCCGCATTCCAAAGTATGTTTAGAGGTAAACAAAATATTGCAGTTTCCGTGCATGGGGCTTTCTATGTTAATGTTACGTCGGAGAAAAATATATCGTTTGCTGGCAAGACCGTAGACCAATGAGCGAAGAAACAATTAAAACTTTGAGTGATCTTGTATTATTAATGTAGCTGCCGCTTTTCAAGTCCATTCTGTCCTAAATAACTGGCTCGATGAAAACTTTCCAACTCTTTTTATACTAATTTCAGGAAAGAAAACCCACCACGGGTCAAAGACACACAGCCATCTTTACCACTCACCGCAAGATTAGCTCTTAACAGTTACTCTTGCAGTTTAATATGTGTTCGCTGTTTTATTAACTTATATTTATTTTAACATTTTAAATGATCTGCAGACGATTATACCTTCGGCATAAGTCTTTGTGGATAGGTTTACCCTGTTGACATACTTTTTTCTATCAGGTAACCCTCACGGCCGACCATCCACCAACCGGCCAGTTAACTTCACATTTACCATCACTTGGAGACCGATCCCTTCACATTATTCCTGGTGGCTGGCAACACTTTTGATATCGTTCTCCATGGTAAGGGAAACCCTCTCCTTTCTACTTGCCAGAGGGAAGCCATCAAGACCGACCATCCCCAAGGCGGCGATTTCGTTACATTAGCATCACCTGACAGCAACCATTTAGCAGCACCATCTTGAGAAGGCGGACACCCTTGATGTTACTGTTCATGGAAGGGCTCATCATCGTTGACTTTTTTAGAGCGTTACCTGGGGGAACACAATGGCGGCTGACCCTATGACTAGAAGTATAATGCGTCTTTTGTGGTGTCAGCCGTAATCCACAGGTCGCGACACTGGCAGACCTTCTTTCATCCACCGTATAGTAGCATTTCATTCACGAGTACATCCCCTAATATACTCCCATGGGCGAGTACTCAAGGCGCCACTAGCAAAGGTCACCATTTCTGCAGGCAATCCGCGTACAACGCAACATCAGTGGCTATAAAACTGTGCCACGGCAGTGCATTTCATATTCGAGCAAAAACACACAGCTGTAGCGGCATGCTAGTTCAGACCTGCTGCGGTACTCAGACGCAGTGAGACACGGGGACCACAACCGCGGTTCTGGTACGTTCCATGCCGCCGCCGAGCCTCCGGTATGTTCGCGGCGGAGGAGGTGACGGCGGGCAGACCAACTGGGCGGCGCTTGGCGCCGGCGGTCAAGACGTCCGCCGACGCTGCGTTTGACTTTCCAAGCTCTACCGCAGCGGTGACCGGACGCGTCGGACAGCCCGCCATACCTTTCCCAGCGCGGATGCACGACGCCCCCACGCGCAATCGTTCGAAGAAGTGCTGCCGCGTCACAGCGACTCTCTTGCGCCAAGCGGGACTGATAGCCGTGTGCCGCGCCTTCACTGCGGAGTTTGACTGCGACGTGCGCGCACGACGAACTTCTCGAAGATCTCAGCTTTGCGAAGTTGGCCAACTTCTCTTCATCACGCGAATAGTGGTGACTGCACAACGGGCAAGGGGCCCGTGAACGGCGGAGACTAGACGAGCTGTAGTCTGCAGGTTCGCAGGCCGTCTGCAGGAACGAGTCATGAGCCGCCGTCGGACGTCACTTGAACCCACTCAGCATTCAGAGAATCTTTCCCGCGTCCCTACCCGGCAAAAACGCACGAAGCAAATCGTGCGCGATGACGTACGATTTTCGTGGCGACGCCGTATTTCTGCGCGTAAACGCTGGGCGCTGCCCCCACCATAGCAACGTCGAGCGGACTAGTTCGGCATTCAGACGGACAAACCTCCTTACCCTTCACGTTTGAACTATTCTCGAACAAAACGTAACGCCCGTCCTTGATCTATTCGACCAGCCGAATGGCGCCGTCTGCCTCGACAGCTGAGGATTGAGCAAAGGCGCTCAGCAGCTCCGTCTGTCAGACAAATCACGCTTGCACGTTAGAGGAAGTGTCCCACCTTTGGGGCATATTTCATAATTATACTCTAGTGAAATCTCAGGACTAGTTACGTTTAATAGAAGCGCTGGGGGTGCCACTGCAGGACCGTTAAGACGTAATAAGGATATCAATTTTAAATATTTTCGAACATCAAAAACGAAGGCCGAAGACCAACGTCGTCATGACAACAACCGTGCGCACCTCCACTCGTGCGAATAAGAGAACGTTTGCCATTGTCCCACCGGACGAGGGCCCGTGATGACGGAGCTGGTTGGCTTAAGTTTGAACTAGTGCGTCACATGAATCATTCGATACTCCCATTCCCAAAGCCAGAGTGCGCCTCGAAAAGAGCCGCTGTGCTAAACGCCAAAGCCATAGCGTTTCGTTGACTTTGCGAGATAACAGCTTCATGTTCACACATCTTTACGTCTCAACAGTGTTTCAAGCTTTCGTAGCATTTATTACACAAACATTTTGATATATAGGCGTGTTGCAATCATTTCAGGCCCCACATGTTGGAAAAAGCAAGGTAGTTAAAATGCTTTACCTCTAATGGTGAGCAGAAAGTCCAATGAGATTCACTTCGCAGGTTCAACTACTTCAAATCGAAATTCTGAGCGTTTCTCAAGGATTTCGTGAAACCTATTGTTACTGATCAAATCGCACTCCTCTGATGTAACAATAGGTGATAAGTACATAAAAGGTGGGATACTCCCTTTAAGAACAGCGAGCGCAGGGCAGCATCCCGCCGATTAACGCAGAGATAGCGCCGTCACATCAGCACATGAAAATCATTAATTTGCACACAGTTGGTGTCCATGGCTTGAAAAGGACAAATTTGCTCTTTTTACGGTTAAAGCTATACATCATTGTTTAGCACAAGATCGTCAACAACAAGGGAATGTGTCACTTCAGAATACATTGACGCAAGCATCAGCTATAATGAAATAAGCTCACTCGTGACCATCGGCATATTTTTAGGAGGAAAAACTGCTCTAGACAACACAACCTCTCTGTTTGGTTAATATGCTCTTCAATGCCTTGTTGTTAGCTTGTCTAATTGTACCTTGCAAAACATTGATTGCGAGCCAATAGAAGGTTATTATATTCGGAAACCGTGCCCACGACCGTCAGATGTGAACGACTCGACACTTAAATTTTTTAGACGTCATGGCTAAAAGACTTATGAAATGGCTTTTAGGCTTATGGAATGGCAAGACTTGCTTATCATGGTGTCATTGACGCTTGGGTAACCTCGAAATAGTCTCCCCGAAAAAGTCTGCGCACTGTCGCGGGCGTGTAGTTCTGAAGCCAAAGAGGCTTAGGTCTTAAAGGGCGCAGAGCCGTGAGCTGCACCAAATGCTCTTCAAGGTGGCTTTTCGGTTCGAAATTCCATGCAAATGTGGAAGTTTTTCCGCCCTCAACCCGTCCTACGTACAGTTCCGTGGCACCAGAAAGCCGCTGGGAATGGCTATCAACCCTTCTGGTATGCAAGGATCCACTTTACCACAAGACAACAATCGGATAGAAAAGAACATGGGGATTTACGTTCGCTCGCGGCCCCTCTGCAGCAATTCGTTCAGTAACACACCCTGAAACTGACTGGACACTGACACCTTGGAAGTGCAGGCACACTTGCATAGTGCTTAGCTAATCAATCGCGCGTTATTCCCTCAACCAATGCACGAAATGTCGGCGCGAACAATCCCAACGTGCGTCACCGTAGTCTGACGTGCACCTACCTGGAGAACAGCAATCATCCCCTGGTGCTTATTACGGATCGCCGTGAGCCCGGCCTCCGCTACTTTTAGCATTGCCGGTCCCGCAGAACCAGATTTTCCACGTAGGTGAGCCATTTCAGCCCACACATGAAAAATACGTCCGCCAGCTCATCGCTCACCAGTGCCTATTTCTACACGTCCTGGCTTCGAGGGCCCCCCAACAACAGCGTGCGCAGAGAAGGAACTCATGTAAACAAACTACAAGCACACGCATTCTCGGATCCCAGTAAACGCACTGACAGAAAAGGTACTAAATGCACGAATCATATTTGCTTCAGTTTTCTATTTTCAGATGTTCAAGAACATGACGTGTTGGGGAAACAGGTTATTCGTTGGTACTGGCGCCGGGGTCTAGCAGCAAATATGAATCCAAATCCGCTTTCCAACGGCACGGAAACGGTAATCCGCTTGTTAGCAGAGTAAAGGAAACGTAACACACCCGTGCAACCCGTGCGACAAACTCGTGCGCACCCGTGCGTCAGACAACCGGAAAAGGACATGACAATAAAGCAGCAGTCTGTCATTTTCGTTTTGGGGTTGAATATCCGCTCTTGATGAACAATGCTCGTTTCATTTCACATGGAAGGAATTTGGATGTGATATTTATCTCATCTAGTTGTTTAACATGAATTCTTCATCCGCATCGTCCCCCGAAAGTTAACATCTATTATTCACCTTTCCCTGAAAGGCGCCCAATGTTTACCCGGGTTTGAGGTTTACGGAAATATTGGAACGACGCATTAGACGTACGGCTGGATGTTTGCTCAGAATTCCGCCCTCGTGTGGTGTGTTGGTTGCAATAATGCTTCACCGATTAACTCCCCGGCAGTAATCAGGTGTCAACTTATTTTTTATTTAGGGATATTTTTATTGATCTCCATTTTGTTGTGATATTTCGGCTACATGTCTTTATCGAAACAAATATTCGTAATAGATTCAAAATTGCCTGCTGACTGTACTCGATTTTCAGTTTCTGACAAAAAAAGAACTAAAAAATCGAGTAGAATCAGCCGGCAACTTTGAATTTACTACTGATATTCGTTATGCACATACCTTTACGCATAATGTTCTTCGCAAATGCACTTAGCAACTTATGCAATTTTGGACTGGACGGTGGTTTTGCTTTCAGTCATGCGTGTGTCTGTCACTACGCAAGTAATCTTGAAATTGCTAAGATTCGAATCGGAGTCCTCCGATTGCAAGTCAACTGACCTACCGGGAAGGGCAAAAACTGCTTTTTCGGGAATGCCGGATGAAGAGCTTGGCTTTCAGACCGGCAGGTTCGCTGTCTCAGGCTGAAGCGACGTGACCAACCGGGCAGAAAGATCGACGCCACTTCGCGTCGGTCGGCCCGCGCGTCGCCTCGAGGTAGCATGGACCTCCATCGCCTCATGTGAGCACCTACGCGCTATTACGGCCCCGCCACCTAGCCCGAGCTCTCCAAGGCCACCAGACGTATAAGGTCCTTCCGGACGGTTGGTGTGGGCGGTGTACATCGTGTGGAGATGATGTGGCGGAGTGTTTTCCTTTCGGCGGTTTCATCTGCGAGCAGTTGACGTCATCAACTGCTCCATCGTTTCCTCGGTGTTAATCATAGCCTGGCAGAAGCTTGGCTTAATCCAGTTCAAATATATATATATATATATATATATATATATATATATATATATATATACATGTAACATTTGGACGCTAACCACTTTTGCCAGGATTCGATCTTTCCAATGTACTTAAGAATCGCAAAAGGCGTTTCATCTTCAAATCATGTCCTAGATTAGCTGTCATTAGCTACAGTCACCTTTACTGCACGCTTGTCGACCGTGTCATTCCGTAGAGGATGCCGTGCTGACGCTGTCCACTGAATATAAACAAATGTTGACAAGGGTCAGGTCGTATTGTTTACGACACTACATTTGAATGAAGCGTTTGACAGCGTCGACCGCAATGTCCTGAACAAGCTAGAGTGGCACGGGGTGCATTCAACATGGTTCCATAACTACCTTCACAACCGTGGGCGGACGGTGAGTGACGGCCCTTCTACCCCTCTTCCTTGACTCAGTAACAGCCCGAGGGTCCGCCATCATCGGACCAATTCGCTTCATGGTCTTTATCAACAACCTGTCCTTCTCCTTTACCATGGTCACCTGCTGCTCTACACTGATGACACCTAGCTTCTCGACCATTACCAACCTCTTGTGATTGACGTGCTTCATCTCAAGGTGCAAGCCCATTCTCAGCCTTTTCAATTGCTTCCAGACCGAGAAATTTAAAATTAATCCTAACAAGATATACTTTACTATGATATGAAGGAAATAGTCCCCAGTAAGACGAAATATTTTCACAATACGCTACTCAACCTGAATTTTTTTCCAAACCATCAAAATACTCGGGGTTCTCGTCGACCAGCGCCAGACGTAAGAGTCCCGTCTATTCATAGTGTCTTAGCGGTCAGACGACGCAATAAGCTCGACGCTCTAAAGTTCGCTGTTCAAGTACGCATTTTCTCACATGTTCTTTACTTCCTATTAATTTTGGGTAGAGCCGTGCAGTGTCACGTGCACCTAATCCAAAAGACGGTGACCTTTATGGTCGGCTAATGATGCAGTGCAATGGTTGTTTGACGTACCCAGGCGTCGCAAACAGAGGCTTGTGCCGTGGCGGCTGGGATGCTCCGACATGTCGATTGACAGGCCCTCAGCGAGCTGTCACGTTCGCAGCGGTATCGCCTTGGAGCGTGGAGCCCCCCAGGTTCCTGCGAACAGACAAAATGTACTTACAGTTTGACGTCGTCACTCTCTTAGTATGCTTGTTACGTGTTAGTGCTTTTGTCATATGGAACCATTTTTGGATGTTACGTTTTTGTGTTACGTCACATTTTTATGTTTTCATGAATCTGCTTTTTTAGTAATTCATTGACCGCACAATTCTCCGAGACCTTTTTGCGGACGCTCACAAACCACCATAGGCGCAATTGACTAGATTCATGTCAGTCACTGCGTGGATCAGTAAATGACAACGATTATGAGTCGCCCAACTTAATGGGGGTGTTCCACATTTGTGTGGAGTTTTGAATTGAAGTAGCCATCTTAAAGATCATTCGATGCAGTCCACAGTTCTGCCTTTTTCAAGGCCCAAATTCCTCTAGTTTCTGAGCTGCACACTGCATAGATGAACAGGTTATTTCATGTAGACCACCTCAAGGCCACCCAAACACCAAGGACGTCATAAGAATACCATTATAATCTTGCCATTCCATTGGCTATGCGGCGATCAAGGCGTACAAAAATATAATCGTCGAGTCTGTCATATCTGGCGTTCATAAGCAGGATGTTTAGATATGATGGCTATCAACTGGCTCTTGATCAACGCCGTGCAAGGTACTATAACGCAATCAAACAACAACGTGTTCAGCAGCATATGTCGTGAGAAGAGAAAATGTGTTGTCAGAGCAATCTTTTCCACTTAAAAGTATGTATATACACTGTTACAAGTGAGCTTGTTTCACCTAACCGATGTCTCCAATATCTTTAAATGTGGGACATTGCTTTTAACGAACTTTCCTCAATGTGTACTACGCTCCCGATAAAAAACTCGGCAGGACAATGCTGCAGTGTAATGCCCAATCCGAAGTGAAATTATCCCATTCCGAATTGCTGTTAGAAGGATGTACCACGTTTGAGACATATTTCAAAAACACACTGAAGTGGAGCCTCAGGACCAGTTACTTTCGATAACAGCACTAAGTAGTGCCACTGCAGCATCACCACACTGAAAAAAGTTTTGACACCCTTGTAGGGAGTTACACGATATGTCAAAAAGTCCGCCCCTACGGTAGTGCGTACTCCCCAATGATGTCTTTCATTTACATTTGACTCCCCACATGACACCTTCGTCGGGAGCCAGGACGCTTCCCAGGGCAGTCAATTCTCTCTTGTTACTCCCCAAATGACCACCCTGACAGTGCATGTGACATCCCTCACGGGAGTCCGCGTTAGGATTCGCTCGGCTTAAGGAGTCATGATGCCGGATAGAGGGTTTGGTCGTCAATTTCGGGAATTGTAATTGGTAAATAATCGGCCATATGACCATTTTCTCCATGCGTGCAGGACGAATTGGGAAGTCACATAATCAGAGATGAGTGTCAGGGAGTCATACCAGCCCTGCCGGGCGCCACCAATCCAGGCTGTGCTCGGCTGTTCGTGATTTAGCAGCAATTAGTAATGAGTTTAGCAGCAATTTGCCAACATCATGCAGCCTGCGGTGGTCCGAGGCAAACACCACGCACCAATTCTATCGAACAGTAAACCATTGCGAACTCGGAGCATGCCGCGTATCAAAATACGAAATGGCCGTAGACTCCTTAACAAATTAATTATTTTCTATCGAAATCGCTGCCACTTCGCACTCACTCGACATAACCACGTTGGACACCTAACGCCGCAGAGAATTGTCATGGTATTTGACTTGATGGCCTCGGCACGCGCACGCTTCTGAATTAATGCCCAATAAAAAAAAATGTAATGTATTCAGCCATACTTCACTGCAAACATATTTAGACGACATCGTTTACTGCAAGTGTCTCGTACACTGTGCGGGCACACCGTTCACTACACACACCGTACACACACCATGCACTGCGTGGGCAGTCACCCTAGGTGACACATGGGGTAGATCAGTCCGACTGGTGTACTTTGGCATGTATCCAGGTGGAAGCCGATGTCTTTGACAGGCACCACCGACAAAAAGTCGTCCAGTGCCATCCCGGCAACGAAGATGGTGTGGTCCTGAGCCGGCAAAGAACAGTTCACGGTGGCGTGAGCTGTTGAAATTGATGGTCTCTGAAATCGATTCCACATTATCAGAAACGCGACATGAAGGAGCAAATTTGATCCGCGCGACATTGAACGGCACACGTATACCGTGCCGGAGCTGAAACAGTGCAGCACTATCTATGTGGATGGTCAGGTCTATAATTAATGCGTTGACATGCGCCATGGTGAGGGTGTAGGAGCTTCAGTTCAATGTATGTATATATATATATATATATATATATATATATATTATGTTTTCAATGCTGCCGCCAGAGTGGGCCGGGCCGCCGGGCACTCCCTTCCACGTCCAGGCGACGACTGACCTCGAGGGCCCGGACCGGCCACCCATGGACCGGCGGAATCGCCCAGTCGTAAGGAGGATGCCAGAGACGACAGGCACTTGACACATAGGCCGGAGCCGTACCAGGGAACAAAGCTAACACGGTAGCGCAGGGGCCGGCGCACGGTACGGCCGGAGATGGTCCGCAGAATCGGGCGGGGCGGGCCTGGCGCTGCTGCCAGCCGACCCGCAGGCGTGGCCAGCGACTGGCACGGAGGCGCGACCGGCGGCCGACTCGGTGGCGCTGCCGGCGGAGCGGTCGGTGCTTGTGGCCGGGACGGATCCGGTGCCGACAGCAGCGAACCCGGTCCGAGCAGAGGCAGCGGCCGCGGCTGTTGGACGTGAGCGGGCCCCGTACCCACCGGCCGGGCGTCTGGGTCGGGGCTTGCGGGCTTGACGCGGTCGACCGAGACCACGTCTCGGCGGGAGCCGCGGGCTAGGGTCATCGTCTTGGCCATGTGACCCGGAACGGCTCGTCGCACCCGCAGCCCAGAGGCGGCTTCGTGGCGTCGCGGCGTAGGAATACGTGCTTGGCGTCGTGCGGAGCGCTCGGGACATGAGACGGCGAGCAAGCGGCCCGGGGTGGGACGGCGCGCAGCTGCTGCATGGCGCGACAGAGGTCGGCGGCGTAGGACGCTGGTGTCGGGGCGACCTCCCTTGACGGGGCCATGAAGAATTCGCGCGGCAGCCGGGGCGATGCGCCGTAGACCATGTCTGCGGCCGCGCAGCCCAGGTCGGTCTTGACGGCAGACCGCATCCCCAGCATGATGAGAGGCAGCACGTCGGTCCATGTGGCCTGTCCGTTCACTGGTAGCGCCGTCTTGAGCTGTCGGTGCATGCGTTCGACGAGCCCGTTTGCTTGCGGGTGGTAGCTGGTGGTGCGGCGCCGCTTGCATCCCAGGAAGCACGATAGCTCAGCCAATAGGGCCAACTCGGCCTGAATGCCACAGTTTGTCGTGACCTGTGTGGGGACACCGAACCGAGCGATCCAGCCACCGACGAAGGCGCGTTCGTCGGCGGGGGTGCACGTGTCACGCAGGGGGATCACTTTAACCCGGCGAGTGGACCGGTCCACGCACGTGGGGAGGTGTGTATAGCCGTCGGACGGCAGCAGCGGCCCGACGATGCCCACATGCACCGTGCCGAACCGCTCACCAGGCGCGTCGAACAGGGCCACCGGTGACTCGGTGTGTTGGAGGGCCTTGGTCCGCTGGCAGCGGATGCAAGCCTGGGTCCATACGCGGATGTTTCGCTTCATGTTGGGCCTCACGAACCGACGCGTCATCACCTCGGTGGTGGCGGGGACGTCCGGGTGTGCCAGGATGTGCAGCAGCCGAACCACGTGTCGGAGCAGGGGAGACGGTACCCACGACCGGGATGCAACCGTCGACTTGTCCGTCAGAAAGGTATGGCCGTTGGCAAGAACGGCGTCGCGGAGAGTCAGCGAGTCCTGGGACTGGGGGAAGGCTGCCAGGATCGGGTCCTCGCGCTGAGCGTCGGCCATGACGCTGAAATCGTCCAGTGCTGGCTGGGGCAGCGAGGGCATCGACACCGTACGCGACAGCGCGTCGGCGGCGACGTTGTTCTGGCCGCGGACGAAGTGCACGTCCGTGGTGAATTGGACGATGAAATGTAGGTGGTGCGTCTCTCTCGGTGAGTGGCGGGCTGAGCACGTCCCGACCGCGTAAATCAGGGACTTGTGGTCCGTGTTCACGATGAGGGAATGGCCTTCCACAGCACGGCCGAACGTGCTGTAACACATCCCTGTCGGTGACGGCTGGCGCGAGTAGAGCGCCAGCGGCTGTCATGTGCCACGGACGTATTGCTGCAACACTGTACCGATGCCGATGCTAAAGGCGTCTACTTGCACGCTGAGCGGGGCGTCGGGCACCGGATGCGGCAGACGGCTGGCGTCGGCTAGCGCGTCCTTTGTACACTGGAAGGCGGCCACGGCGTCGCCTACCCATGGCACCGGTCGTCCTGGGCTCTTCTTGCCCCCGGGGCCTAAGCTCAGTAGCTTGTGCAGTGGCTTCATGATGGTGGCCGCGTGCGGTATGAACCAATGGTAGTAGACTGTCATGTATGCGAGCCGGCGCAGCTGCGCCGTGGTCTATTCAGCGCTCCACAGGCTTCAGCGATCACCTCAAATTCAGCGATCGACGTGCCCCTCCCCCCCCCCTCCCGAAGGTCTTTACAGCATAAGTTTCAAACGGCGTGGTGTAGCGGCACCAAACATTTCAGAGCTGTAGGCAACTGATTAGTGGATCCCATCATACAAAATTAGACGCACTTTATAAGGTTGCTGCTTTATGGTGGGTCAAATCAGGCCGTGGCTGTCAAAGAACACAATTTCTAAAGAATCGTCCACTCTAATGCGACATCGGAGTGTTAGATGAGGCAATACATTTGTGAGATAGTTTCTGTGGCAATATGACAATTTAATTTACAATTGCAATGCATTTACTTGACCAAGGATCATGATCATACCGAGGTTAGCATCAGTCTGCTTTGTTACTCGAGATTTTGCTGCGCGGAGTAGTTTCTGGTGCTTATTTCAAATTTACTTATAGCAGGGACCACGTGAGACATCTTCCAAGGACCTGTTATAGGCTAGGGTAAATGAACCAATAAATGACCTAAAGTGATCCAGGCGAACACCTCGTTTTTAGGAACACGCCACCTAGCAAGATCATTGACGATTATTCAGCTGCAAGCATCAAAACAATTTTGTATTGTTCTGGTGATCATGACCTTCCTAATGTCAAACAAGATCACTGAACTTAAATAAACACGGGTGGCCTTTTGCTTAGAACAGGTTCTAAGTTCAATGCGATTGCATGAGGAGGTCTGAGGGCACGTTGCACACACATCTGGAATCTAATCCTGTTTGACCTAATTTGACCCAGAAATCATGACCTAGAAATTTTGTACTTCAACACAAGTTAGCTCACACTCAGGCATATATGCTCTGCGAATTTGTTGCCTAACTTTCTAAATTTTGATACATCAGGGGGTCAAAGTCCCACACAAGCGCGTCGACTCCTACGCAAGCGCGTCGTATTCAACCGTCCACCTGGGCGCGTGTTAGAAATTCCATGTATAGACGTTGAAATAAAAAGCGGCAAAATGCGATGCTTTTCATGACATTCCAGGATTTCCACCGTCATTCTAGCACGTCTGGGGCGCGCTCAATTCGGTTTTTCGTGAACATTTTTGAACTGTACTCTAGCTGATTATGAAATTACGCGTAAGTCTCTGCTTTGGACTGGACCAGATCAGATTGGACCAGGGTGGAATGGGCTGCGGAAGACCGTGTGGGGGACCCTTGAGGACTCAAGTGCACTAGAAAGGAATTAAGTGGATTGAAGACAATACGACTGGTGTCGACTGGGCAGAGGGCAAAATCGGCATGATAGGTCATGGGCGCAGCCAGGTGCTTCTGAAAAGGTGAGGAAGAGCTCTACTAAAGCACATCACGCCATTTCTTATGTATATCAGGAGCTATATATGGTAATACAGAAAAATATAAAGGGCCCCTTGAACACGTCCCAGCGACAGATGTCAACAGCGCGAGGCACAGCGAGACCGGGGTGGACCGAACCGAAATGGGCTTACCGCACGGAGATTGGCCAATTGGTTGGGACTGACATCTATCGGGTTAATAACCGATAGAGAACTGAAAATAGCCGAAACTGACTGCCCGAGGCATATTTTTAGAGCAAACACTACCATGGTTGTTCAATACTAATACTCCAGGGACAACGTGAAATTCATACAAGACGGATATAAAAGGTAGAATAGCTGGTCAGTGACATCATACACAGCTGGTGAGATTATGGAAAGACACGATTCCATTAAGCATAGTCAGCATGTAAACATCAATGCCTGGTGACGGGGATTTACAAACAGGTCGAGTGCTGTAAATTGCCATACACTTTTTCCTCGTGTGCGCTCATGCACATAATAGCAGTTCAGGTTTAAGGACATCACTCGTTTCATCATTACATATAATGTTGTTTGATACCATTTGCTGTCTTCTCCTGATATGGCCACAAGTAAAAATGGTAAATTGTAACGTTCTTCAATGAACGTATCTTAAACATGATTGGGAAATATATCAGATCTTCAGGCTCACCAAAGGAATATGGGGTAGATGTGGCCATGGTCTTTGTTGTTACCCTATACTAGTCATCGACGGACGTTTTTTTTTTAGACGGACACCATGTATAGCTATACAACAGGAGTTCTCAGGGACATGGGACTGCGCAAAGTTAGTGTAGGCTTTATGGTTGCATGTAAATGGTGTGTCACAAACATGTCGCATACACAATTAAAATGCTAGACTTTGTGTAAGACACAGACCTGTACGCAATTCAAGGTGCCTTAGGTAGTTGTACCATGGCTAAGTATGCCTAAATCTCAACCTTGTTGTGAATCAGAAGTGAATTGATTCTTAAAGGGCAGATGTAATAAAGTTAAGATAAAGATGCAGATTCAAGTCATTAACTCTGTTAAAAAGTTCATCTTAATTGTGTAAGTACATTTAATCAAGCCCAGCCAGCAATGTAAACATGTCTGGTGGATCAAAAATTGGTGAAAATTGCGTGAATATGTTACCTCACAATGACATGTGTTCCTCCAGAATTGGCATTGTGGTGGTTCCTGACACAATCCGACACTTGGGTCCTAAAACAAGGTGGGAATTTCTATAAAATTGCCAATGTGTGGCAGGTACCTTCCTCTAAACTGGAGCACTATTTTCGGAAGCACTTACAATTCTTGCCTGTTGTCTGCTCATAAAAGCTTTCCTGCACAAGAGCAGTTGCAGGGGGTACAGCCAAGATTGCCAAAGCGGCATGGTGGTGAGAATGCAACTATCCATAAATGGCCTGGACAGCAACTTTATAATTTCTGCCTGAATCTGTCTATGCTGCAATAATGTGGGCCTAGGGGAAGGAACTGCTCCCCCCTTAGCTGCATCGCTGCACAATGCCCTCAGCATGTAAAGAATTGTGGATGATAATCATGGCAGTAGCACATAATCACTTGGCATCTTGGAATAAACCATTGGCAATGCCACACGTTGGCAATTTTATGATATCATGCCTATCTGGTGCGGTGGGCCTAACATGCAAAAATGTGCACACCAGTTCACATAGGAAAGCTGTCGATGGTGCGTGATTGCGGCCAGACAAGAAGACATTTCAGACTGCTTTGCTTAAGCACATGGATGGGCATTCTGGATATTCGTCATCCCACGAACTTTCCGTAGCACAGGCAAGAATGAACAAGTAAATGCTCTTATCCAGGGATGTCTTGAGCTCCCTGACCTGCTCGCTGAAGCACGAATGGCAAAGAAAAAAGCGTAATGACGACAGAGATGCCTGTGGTATGTGCCAGGCAACTCCTAGTGAGGATGTCAAGCCCCCTATAAAAGTGTTGCTATCAATGTCGGGTGGTCAGCTTCCCGCTCTTCGCAAGTTCCCGGATGTTGGGGGAAGAGAAAAACTTATGAGAGTATGCAATTGATAGCTTGGAGGTTGACGACACCCCCACAGGGGGTCAATTACGTGACACCCCACATGGTGCTCGTTGTAACATTCGTACACCCGAAAGTGACTCTCGCGTCTGCGGCGACGCAGAAAACTGACTCCTGCATGATTGCACGGTAACACATCGACCCCTTTTTCGAAATGTGAT
The DNA here is from genome assembly GCF_011947565.3 of Pollicipes pollicipes. NCBI lineage: Eukaryota > Metazoa > Arthropoda > Thecostraca > Pollicipedomorpha > Pollicipedidae > Pollicipes > Pollicipes pollicipes. The sequence continues at coordinate 20,377,187 of NW_023597034.1, forward strand.
ACCTCGGAGGAGCTTTGAGCCCACGAATTCGGTGGTCGAGTGTGACTCCTGGGTGTAAAAACTTTTTCAGTGCAAGACATAACAAATACATTGGCAGTGCTTTGTAACAGCACTATGTTCTTCCCTACGGACGATAACGGCAGAATCTGCCGGGGGGGGGGGGGGGGGGGCACTGTCAGCTGTTGATGAATGACATCAGTACAAGTGAATGTTTGTGATAGGTGCAACAGATGGCAAGGACCAGTTACCGAAAAGCGCATTGGTTTGAGTTTAAACCAGTGTGTCACTTTAGGTCATGTGCTTCTCCGTTTCCCGCAGCCGAAGTACGCTTCAAAAAGAGCTACTGTAGTGAATGCCACAGGGCGGGGGGGGGGGGGGTATCAAAACCATACTACAAAGTCTTGTGGAGTTCGCAGGATAAAGGCTTCATGTTCACATACATTTTTATCTAAACGGAATGCTTCAAGCATTCGGAGCATTCATTATGCAAACATTTGGACAATTTAGGGTGTTGCACACATTACAGAATATACATGAAAAAAGCAAGATAAATGATTTTTTTCACTTTTATAGTGGTGGGCAGGGAGCCTAATGAGATTTTTCCCGCAGGAGCGCCTACTTCAAATAGATATGCCGAGCTATTCAGAAGAATTCCAGAAACTTATTACTGATCAAAGCGTACGGGCTGACCTAATAATAAGCGAGAAGTGCAAAAAGGCGGTGTATCCACTTAAGCTGGACGCTTGACTTAACTAATAGTACGAGTACTGCAGCATTTGTTTGTGATGGTATGATGGCTGATAACATTTTTAAAGACTGTGGGCCACACATGCTGAGCTAGCGCGATTTTACCGTTTCATGATATCGGGAGGTTGTAGTGCTGTTGAATACAGTCTTCAGTGGCTTATTTTGCAAGGGCCAGGTAATATATACCTGCATAAGATGAAATACGCTGGGAGAAGGGTGCCAGGCGCCCAAAAGCACACCCATGCCTATCTGGCCACAGCCGATGATGGCCAATGATATCATTGGCCATGCGCGCCTTTCATGACAGCTTGACAGACAGAGGTTCGCCTATCAGCGCTCTCACGCTAACCTTCAACTACCTCCGCTTCAGTATTGGCTGGCGATGAGCTCGGCCATATCAGCACACCAGATCAATGAGCTCAGCGTGAGGTGGAAAACTGCAGCACGCTGCGACCGAGGGGCGCCGCCCGCCGCCAACTGCGATGAAGGCCGGGCACTGGCAGCTGCAGCATTTTATGGATTGAATTTTCAGGATCTGGTCAGGTCCATTCTAGCTGGTTCAGATCCGATTGGTCCATTCCGCCTGGTTCAGATCCGGTCCGGTTCATTCTGGCTGGTTCAGATCCGATCGGTCCATTCCGGCTGGTTCAGATCCGACCGGTCCATGCTGGCTGGCTCAAATCCGATCGGTCCATTCTAGCTGGTTCAGATGCGATCGGTCCATTCTGGCTGGTTCAGATCCAATCGGTCCATTCTGGCTGCGTCAGATCCGATCGGTCCATTCGGGCTGGTTCAGATCCGATCGGTCCATTCTTGCTGCGGCAGATCCGATCGGCTCGCCAATCACTTTTCCCAGATCTCACACTCCCATCCGGCCCGGTTCGGCTTACCGGAAAAATGTTGGCAATGAATTCGTGCCAATCCGCTTACACATTAAGTATTCTTAAAACTTCAACCGGAACTTTGGCTTGTCTAAGTATCTTAAATTCAATTTATTTATTACGTTCCATTCAGGGAGACATGTACAATAAAATGTCATAATTAAGTGCGTGCTAAGATACTTAACACAGCTCGCTGCCTGCTGGAACGCAATTTTGCCTGAAGACTAGGACAAACAAGGCCTATCATAGTACTAATTATACCACAATTATTTTGGCCAATAGTTCACAATAACCATCACATTGCAGAGGCTGGCATTGCTTTCGGTTTCAATAACTTAGATGCGTGCTCTTTCATCGAGGAGAATGAATTAAGTGCGTCATATCTGAACCCCATCGCTAAAATGTCAGATACCACCAGATCTTCCTTTTTACTCATGCCAGAAAAATACGAAAGCTTTTTCTATTTTAAATCTGTATCGTACAGCGGCATGTAGTCGTGTCTTCAAAGTCAAACATAAATTTTGACACATACATTGACGATATTATGTCACTTTGTATTCATTGTTCTGTTTTCAGCACGGTAAGAGAAATGCCATAACTTCTTTCCAAGATGGCGCGGCGCTAAGTCATTCAGCTCGTACGCCGTGAGTGCCTCAGATACAAATGTAGAATTATCCATATTCACAAAAGTTGGTGCGAGAATTGGGCTCATGTCGCAAGTCATCCGGCACCTGGCATCTGTCATTACCGCTGACGCTTTGACACCTCATCAACGCATTTCCTTCTTGACAACGGCTCTGGTGATCCCACAAGCTATTCCAAATGTTACCAAATCTACATTTAAGGTATGGATGGACGGTGTTGGGCGACAGGTCCACCCGCGTTAATTTGTTCACCTTCTGTGCAGTGTCGTGAACCTTCTAAATCATTTCAGGTGAATCACAAGTATGCAAATGCATTGTTCGCGACCAATTTCTGCGCGGCCTATTCAAGTAGGGTTCCGATAGATTGGACACAAATCAATAACGATGTGAGGACGCAACAATCGTTGTCCTGGCAGACACCTGGCAATAGATCAGTTGATGGAGCATGCTTCATGAAAGCTGATGTTAAGCGCACAAATTTGGCCAGCTGAGTAGGTTGACAGAACCCGTAGCGTTATCGTGTTGTCAATATTTTTCAGCTTTCTCAGACAAGAGCTTGGGTTTCAAGATTCGAGGCTGTGCTTTCTACCCGAACAAAACATGCCCCTGCCCAAGTTGTTTTTTACTCTGAAAGGAATGTGACCCAGTGGAGTTAAGTGGGATTACTGACCAGGCCAGAATGAAAGACAGCTATGTGATGATAAGATATAGTGTTATATACGTAGACATTTTATGTTTTTGGGAGAAATGAGAGTTCTAGTTTTCCATAGCAGCATATGCGTCATCCATTCTTGTCAAGATGTCAATGATGTTCATAAAAATTGTTTCTGGAAAAAGTGACTGAGTTATGCACTTTTGAACCTGTTTGCGCATGACTTGGAGTTTAAACCGATGCATTTGATTGGATTAAAGGTTTTTTCTGAGTTGATGTCTTGATTAAGCCTTTCTGGGCCTAGTTATTGAGCAGTTCCACTTAGTTGGTTTTCATTCTGTTCAGTCCGTGTGAGCTGGCAATACTTAAAAATTCGGTCCAGTCCATACTCATGTTTTGGTGGAAAGTTCTGATTCAGTCCAATACTGCAATGGGTGGATCCACAATCCGCGGATTGATTCAATCCATGAAGTGCTCCGCTGGAAGCCAAGCCTGACGTGCCGCGCGCTGGTTGGAGTGGAGGCGACCATTCCGGGCTCTCCGCGGAGCCGCTGGTACCCATGACTCCGCAGTCCCTGCACGAGAGCCTCCGATCGGACGCGGCCCAGATCTGATGACATTTGCAGCAAACGCTGTATGATCCTCCGAACCCGGCCGCGTCGGCGGGGAGATCTGACAGCGGCATGGTTGGTGTTCACGTCATCTCGGTTGCGCAACACAATCCGGGACACGGCCGGGCTGCCACATCCGTATTGTGGATCGGCGTACTACGGACTTTCCCAGTGTGCGTCAGGCTGCTGCGGTCTCTTGTTATCTAGTATGCATGTTGAAATGGCAAACGTTACGCTCGGTTCGAGCGTCATCAGCGTCATAATCGCTATCTGCGGTCATTCGTTGTTACAACCGACTAATAGAAATTGCTGTTAATGGGACAATTGGCGTGAAGACCAGTTCTCAACAATTTTCGCCCCGGACAAACGAGGCGGATCGACCCGGACGAAAAAGGTTGAAATTGTTGCGAAATGTGCAGAAAGTATCTGGATCTAGTAAACCGGAATTTCTTTATGGCACCTGGCATCACCTGACCAGAAATTCACAATGACACGTGACGATACTTTCGAACTTACCTTTCAAAAAACGATACTTTTATGCGTAGCCGGTTTCCACGAATTTGTCCGGTCGGGAAAACCGGGAAGCATCACATGGAATCCGGTCCGGAATGCTTCTGGCTGTGTGGGCCATGGGAAAAAAACAGACCGCCGGCCGGCCGGAGAAGTCGACTCTAGCTCAACTTTTGACCGGGCCGGGCGCCGGCGAAAGGCCTGGAATGGGTGGAGCATTCATTCTGAAGTGCGTTTCGCTTTGAAGTGAGGCCAAGGGGCAGGCGATAAAAACACATTATCCAGGCGTTTATGAGGCAGGTATGCATTGAAGTGTGCAGACTTACAGGTGACTTAAACACTTGTTTGTGAATTTATACACTCGGCCAGCCTCCACTGTAGATACAAGAGATGAAAGAAGCACTCGGAACACATATCCTTAGCTTGCACGTGTACAATCGTACAACACTTGTCTTCCGTTTAGGCCACTGTAAGACATTTCTGCTATTTCAACAACATATAGCGATATTGATCTCAGCTCAGGACTACGTAAGTGGCTTGGTTGCAGATATGAAAATGCCTCATGCATATTATTTACGCAGTTATCAGTGCACTTCTCTATGGAATGGGGAGCTCTCCGCACGACGACGTGAAAAGTGTAAACCACTATGAACATTGCGTAGGACAATCCACGTCAGCATATATATGCACCTGTCATCTATTCTTAATCATATCTTTGCAACACATCTGCTAAAAATGACTGCATAATAAAGTATTGGTTTTTTCTATTTCTTCTTCGAAAACTAAGTTTGAAAGTATCGTCACGTGCTATCAAGAAGTTCCGGACAGGCGCTGCTGGGTGCCATAAAGAGAGCCGGGTTTACCAGATCTAGATACCTTCTGCGAATCTGGCGGCATCCTACTTCTTTCCGTCGCAGTCGGCCCACCCGGTGTTCCGGGCCAGAAAAAAGGCGGAAACTGGCCTTAAAAATAAATGTCGCAGAGGACGTCATTTGGGGAAGATGATGGGTGCATTATGTGCTGCCGTAAATTATCCTAAGCAATATTCGTGATGGTGTGCAACTTGCCACATCACCATGCAAACAGGCTCCCACCGCATTGATAACCGGGTAACCGGGTAACCGGTACTGATAACCGGGTAAATAATGTGTATCAGGCGTTTTTTGTCTGCATTCTAGTCAGTTGCGTGATCCTGAACTGGGGTGAATATCTGTGCATGACGTTGAAATAGCAGAAATGTCGCACAATAGCATACATGACAGACAAGTGTCGTACGATTGCACAGGTGTATGTTAAGGATATGTGCTCAAAGCACGTCTTTCATCTGTTGCATGTGCAGTGGAATCGACGAACTCAAAAATGGATGAACCAATGGATGAGCTGACAAAGTAAAGTCCAGCTTGATGCATACGCCATGTTGTTTATGATCTAGTTTGGATCCATTTCTGGGCCTTATATCGAACAGCACTCGCTCAGAATAAAGCCAAACGACCTATGTCGTTTTGTGCCGCTATCTCGCTAGTGCTTGCGACAAAAGCTACGCTGTAAGCAGAAATAATGGAGGGAAAAGAATCCAGTTTCTACCACGAAGGCGCCCGTTGTTTCCATTAACACGCGCCCGGGTGGCCGGCTAGATACCCTTCGCTCGGGTGGGGGTGAGGGGGTCCATTTGACCCTCCCCCTCCCCACTAAGATCTCGGGAACTAAGAAAGCTGGAGGCACAAAATTTGCAGGGAGTGTTGACCTGTACTTGAACTCACTTAGGTCAAAGTCGTAGGTCACTAGATCATGACCTTCAGGTCAAATAAGGTCAAACAAGGTCAAATTTTAGGTTGGTCTCCAAAGGGCCCCAGAGTTTAGATAACTATTTCTAATCAAAAGGTTACAAGCTCATTTAAGGTCAGTGACCTTTTTTGATCTTTTGAAGGTCGTGGTGACCAAAATCATACAAGACTGCCCTGAGCTTTGCATTTGAATGAGGGACAAATATTACGCTTGTCAGTATGTTCTTTAAAAAACGTAGACCTGGGTCATCTTAGGTCAACTGCCTATTTTGACCTCTAAGAAGTCAACTGAAGATGCATGATGCGGTTCCTGGCGTCAACGAATTCAAAATAAGCACCGGAAAATACCCCATACAGCAGGCCCTAGAGCAATGAAACAGGTTAGTTTTGACCTTGGTCTGACTTCATACCTGGCCTTAGGTCAACTTCATTCGCTCATTCAATGCTTGTGTTGCCTGATAAAGCATCTCAAAGATGCACAGCTTCGTCAAACACTCCCTTGTTGCATTAGATTGAACGATTCCCTAGAAATTGACTTTGCTGAAACCATGGCCTGATTTTGACCTGCCATAGGTCAGTGACTTTACAAGGTACATCTAAATTTCTTACACCAAACAATCCGCTATTCAATTGTTAACAGCTCTGCAAAGTTTGGCGCGACTACGCCGCGCCGTTCGGAAACCATTCAGGAAAAACCCTCTGGAAGTTAATTTGACCCCCACCCGAGCGCGGGTTAAGAGTCATCGTTGATTTGGCTTTTGTCACAATCTGCTGCGTTAGTATGGTGAACGCGTGACGTCACTAGGTGTGCACATGAGCCAGTGGTGTGGAATAATGCGATGCCGCTGTCTTTTGCAAAGTTTGCAATCATGGCTGTGTGACAATTTCCTCACCACCCTGTGTGAAGAAGGACTGGCAACGATGAACTGTTCTTTGAGCGAAAACGCATTTCGTGGTCTTCGTTTTCGCTGATTTCACATAGATTTTTGACCTTTATTTATACCTGGCTTGTTTCTGATGCGTCTAACGGTTCTCAACTTAAATAGATTGGATTGCTTGAATCAAACGACACCGTCGCCAATTTACGTACGTTTCGAAGGAATGTATATAATTTGCTACCTGGCTTGGTGAATTTCACTGAGTAATTTATCTGAACACATACGCAGATGTGCAAACCATTGACACCACTATCACCGTATAGGAGACGGGAGATAGCGGCAAGCTTGTACTGGGTGACGTAATGATCCCGTATTAGCCCGATTTTGCGCAAAACCTTTTATGAGCTGGGTGAGGGAGTGTGGGGAGGATCAGCACGGCCACTAGGGATACCACTTCCGTGAAAATGGCGGAGATAAGCGGCATGCCATTCGTATTTAAGATGCGTGCATATCTGGTGACCTAGTGTGACTCTTGAACTTTTTGCTTGTGCAAAATTCGTGAACTAATTAGTTTGTGAGAGTCTAACTGCAAGGCTGTGCCAGCGCGGAATCAATGCCACGCCGAGTAAAAGCCCGAACAGCGCACGCAAGAGCTACCAATTATCAGCATGTAGATCATGACAGGACTTAGGCTTATCGACACAGACACCTTGGGGAAACCACATCAAGGGGTTTGATAAATGCGTTGGAAAGTCCGACTTCACAAGATCTCAGCAGACATATGGCCACTGACGTAACGTTCACTTGTCAGCCTCAAAAATTCCAGTGGTTGGAAATTGGCGGCCTTTGGGTCCGAGCAGGACCGGTAATTTTAATCAATGAAGAATGCAATCTAAAAGGAATGTTCCTTAATTGAATGTAATAAAGCAGCATCAGACGTAATCAAATCAGCTCACGTATAAACTTTGGTATACTTTTTAGTGGAAAAACATCCCTGGACGACAAACTATCTCTATGTAGGAAATATGCTTCTTACTATGTCATTGTTTGATTGCGCCATCGTACCTTGCAAAACATTGATTGAGAGCCAACTGAGAGCCATTATGTTCGGAAATCGTACTTACGAACGCCAGATATGAAAGACTGGACCACCATATTTTTCTTGGTCTTGATCGCCGAATGGCCGATGAGGTGGCAGTACTCCAATGACATTTAAATAGCAACATGCATGTTCAAATGACCTTGAAATGAGCTGTGCGAAATAGTCTGCACATTTTGCTGGCGTGTAGCTCAGAAACTAGAGGTGTAAGAGGGCCAAGGCTGTGAACTGCACCAAATGATCTTCAAGATGGCTATTTCGATGCAAAGCCCGACACAAATACGGAAAAATCCTTTCAATAGGTTACAATTTCTTGTTTCGGAGACTGGGAAACTATTTTGGACGGATATTGGTCCCTCCGTACTTGCCACATCTTGGCCTAGGCCGCAGCGTGTTGTACGCGAGACCGGGATCAGAGAAGGCATCACTGGCTGCTTCCCGGTACCCTACTGGTGCACCTACGGGCCGGAGTGTTGAGAGCGTTTGCATCGCTTTTGTACCCGGGCGTGTAGCTGGAGCTCGGCCGTTGCTTGGCCAAGTGAGTCCGGGCGTTCTGGCGTCTCTGTGGTGCGTCCTGGCTGCTCACCAGCCTGGTCTCTGGTCCGGCGGCACGACGCTCCGTAGGCGTCGTGAGGCCCTACGTCGGGTGACCGCTGGGGGTAGTGTGCGCTGTCAGGTGACCGCTGGAGGTAGGGTGCGCCGTCAGGTGACCGCTGGAGGTAGTGTGCGCCGTCAGGTGACCGCTGGAGGTAGGGTGCGCCGTCAGGTGACCGCTGGAGGTAGGGTGCGCCGTCAGGTGACCGCTGGAGGTAGGGTGCGCCGTCAGGTGACCGCTGGAGGTAGTGTGCGCTGTCAGGTGACCGCTGGAGGTAGGGTGCGCCGTCAGGTGACCGCTGGAGGTAGGGTGCGCCGTCAGGTGACCGCTGGAGGTAGTGTGCGTCGTCACGTGACCGCGGGAGGTAGTGTGCGCTGTCAGGTGACTGCTGGAGGTAGTGTGCGCCGTCAGGTGACCGCTGGAGGTAGTGTGCGCTGTCAGGTGACCGCTGGAGGTAGTGTGCATCTCCAGGGACGGCGAGTGACGAGCACGTGTGTCTGCGCTGACATGTCAATCGATGTATGGCACACGGTGACGTTTTTGACCAGGCTGGTGGCGATAGGTGGGCGAAAAGGGTTCAGACCATTCACTGTTTTCTCTTGTAACTTAGGAGCGTGCACAATTTCTCAAGAGTTGTTATTCACAGACATAGCTACCAATAATGTGTCCTAAATGCAGGCGTCGGGACAGCTCTGTCGGGTACGTTCCACCAGAACTGAACCAAGCCGACGCCCCGCCCCGCGCCTGCGGTGTGTAATAGAGCCGCGGAAATGGCGCGTCTGGCCCGCGGCCAATCGGCGGGCGCGAGGCTTCTGATGTTCCGGCTCGCAGGCGCCAATCGGAGGTCTGATATTCTTGGGTGGGAGTCTTGTCCCGAATGTCACGTGTTTTGTGAACGTGAAGCAATTGTCTGCCGTGCGTCTGCCCTGCTCAAGAACACAGGCTGCCGGCGCTCGCACGCGCTGCGCACGCGCCGACAGCACCAAAACTGTTTTATACGAAGGTTTCGTGCTGGGGGCGTGTTTGAGGGTGAGAGTGAGGGCAACTCGTTTTGCTTTGAGGAGGGTGTATTCGCCGACATCGAGCAACTTGTGCCGTCTGTATTTGCGCGGGTTGCGGGGAAACGACGTCTATCCTGAACCTGCTCTTGACCGGAGCAGCCAGGAATTGTGAATTGTGAATTGGGCTGTGGTGCTTCCTGTGGAATATTTTACGCGACCCGGTTGAAACGATCGGAGTGGTTGAGATGAAAAAGCTGTATCATCTTTTACGTGAGTTGGTCAAAAAGCTTCCCTGCCTGAATCTGCTTTATTCTGTGTTATAAAGCAGCTGAAACGTGAAGAAAAATAAAGTTTCACCATTTGGTCTTCTGGCAAGTGTCTGCCTCGCGCGGGTCAGGGCGTCAGCCGATTCAAAGGGTCTAGCAGGCCTTGGTGGATTCGGTGCGATGGCGGAGAATAGGGCTTAAAGGAAAACAACAACACGAGATTGCCTAAAGAAAGATTGCCTCTGGTAGGCCACATCATGGTAGAACATCCTTCACTCGAAGTACTTTTATCTTGCATCATCATTATCGCTGCTGGCTCCTTCACTGCATTGGGACCATGCTGATGTAATTACAGAGGGAAGCTCTGTCCTCATCACAGACATTGTCAAAATGAACAGCGTGAATGCCTTCCGTCATCTTTCCAGGTTAGGGATGTTTGCCCTTGACCTCTGATTAAACGGGTTGATATTATCCCAGGTACACTTTGTAGCATTCAGCAACTGAGACTTGCATCGAGTTTGATGTTCTGTGCTAACTGAAAGTTTAACTGATGGTTAACTGATGGTTGATAGCTAACGTAGGTAACTGATATTTAGCGGATAGCCAACTGATAGCCTTTTGCACATATTTATTTTACACCACTTGGTCGACTCCAAACTTGCGTGATGATGCCGGATCCAAACGGTGCCACACCTGGCTTTCATTCTTTGTGCTCATGTTTGACCAGGGCGGGAAAAGGCCTTGTCTCCGGAAAAAGTTGCGTGCCTATCGCACATCTCTCTCCGAGCCATCGCCACTCGCGCACCAGGCAGAACGGGCGGCAGGCATCAACCCTCATTTGACTCCTAACAAATGCTGAGCGCTCTTTGACTCTGCGTTTGCACGTTCGACGAGTCGTGCCAGCGGGACTCTACAACGCACTGAGCTGCGGAGGCTGCATGACGTCGCCTTCCTCTCTCCCTGGCGGCAAGGGCGGCCACTGCGGGGAATCGAACTCCGTACCACTGATTTTCCAGAGGCGGAGTTTCACCACTACACTGTCGGCATAAGGAACGCAGCATTTTCCAAAACGTTAATCCGCAGTCTAGCATGCCCCGTCCAGCAAAGGATCCAGCCCGCAAAAGCCCGCTGTAGCTCCATGCTGACCCAGCCTTAGCCCGCAAGTATCGAGATATGTATGTTATATGTCCATTTTAGACCTATCCATGACATGCAAATGAAAAAGTTAAAGATCTTGGCTTATTGTAACTCTGCTGTTTCAGGCTTACTGATCAGTATAAATCTGCATGCATGGCGAAGAAAATGACTCTTGTGCCTAAAACAACACTTGCTAAAACAGTTGAATAGGTCATTGATGCAAACACATGCAGGCTTGCTACGCTAAGCCACTGAGCGTCTATGAACGGCTTGTTTTGCATTATTTCGGGATGTATTTTGCACCATTCATAGGCCAAATACTGGCTACCGGGATGCCTGACGGGAACCGGGTGTGATGTGCTGACTAGCAGGAACGCTCGATTTTTGTCTCCAGGTTCACGCTGCGGTTAGAGTATTGCTACACATTCCAAAAGTTCAAGAAAGCCGCACTTAATGCGACTGGAAATGTTAGATCCCCCTTACTTCATTACTGCCACTTGTCAATGCTGCTGCGATGTTTCTGCGTCGTCAGACTGTAGTAAATCCAAAACGAAACCCGCTTAGCCACTGAGAGTGCTGTTTTACCACAGAACATAGCTTCGCTGAAAAAATTGCTGTATTTCTTCGGCCCCTTAATCGCACCCGTTGCAGATGATTTTCCACTTGATGCATGCGGGAGCTCGGGTAATGCATTTTATCCTCACTATGGCTCACCTTTCTCCCCACAACAACTGAATGAATGAATGAATGAGCCCTGCCGGACGCCGACAACACAGCGCACGCGGGTGTCGTACGTAAAATGCTGACCGCTGGCGGCTGGGTGATCAGCCGGTGGCATTTTGACGACGCGAAAACATGGGGTTGCGATACTTTGGGCAAAGCTGATGCATGCACAGGACAGCGCACATAATGGCAAATAAATGGGTAGTTAATACAACAACTGAATCGGTGCACGCGGTGATGTAAATCAAGCCACGACTTTGGCCACAGTTTCGACGACAGAGTGTTGTGTTCGGCACCGTTTCTCAAGATGCCGACATTCCCGACTTCCCCAATGAACATCGGCGCAGGCGTGGGTCGTGCAAACTCGTTTTGGAAACGTGAATTTCAAACGTTATGTTGGTCCACGCCCTGAAATTCGATACGCGCATCGGCCCGCTTTGTCCGTTTTTTTAGTTAAAAACCTCCAAAACCGGGCAAAGCCATCTTGGCCGCTGCTGTGCACGTGACGCGTGGCACTTGGGGCCGTGCGTCTGGCACCACGCAATGCCCCGTTCAATCATCTACCGAAGCGTGTCAGTTGCTTGTCGCTCCAACCCCTGTTTGCCGAAATGTGGCCACCAATTCTTCGATTTCGTGGTTTGAAATTTCCAGCCTTGTCAGACGATAGCCAGCAAGCCTTCAATAGATGCCACTTATGAATTGGCACATGAATATTCCACACTGGAGCTGCATCTCTTCAAATGCCATGAAAGGTTGAGCTCCTAATGGATTGTTCACGTCTATTTGTCCTGGCTGCCAAAGGTGTCTGGTTTCCTTGTCCCAGTTGCTTACCTCAGAGGCCGTCTATAAATAACATTACGCAATTTTGGCCATCGTTCAGTCCCTTCTCTTTGGTTATGCACTGAGCACGCTGGAAAAATTTCCCCTGGTTACGCTGCGTCAAGCGTTACGTCTCAAGAACGTAGTCTCTGGCACCTGATGGAGCAAGAGGTTGAGAATAACGACGAGCACGCTATTCGCCATGGGAGGAAGCCGACGGCATCCGTCTCTGGGCTATTAAAATATCAAAACATTTTTTAACATGACTTGTAACCACCCTAAACATAATGCTGCTCTTCCCCTCACCTCCTCCGTGCTGCTCTATCGAGCCGCCTCTCCCCTTTACACGCGTAATGCAATATGTGGATAGTCCCTGGTCTGTGTGATAAAACTTACCAACTCTCACCCTTGTCACCATCTTGCTCGACCGAAGTCGTTCAGGGCGTCCTTATGGTAGTTCATGATGCAATTCGTGACGTCGCCGTTTCCCTTCCTTAGAGTTTCGAAGGCCCGCTGGGATCGCAGACGCCTTCGTCCTGCGGATGCTTTCAAGGGACATTCCCACTTATAAATTTCAAGCGAGCTTCATGGATGTGTCTGAGAAAGGCACACCCACAATGAAATTAGAACTCAATTTCCAAAATTCATGTCCGAAATTCCAAAAAGTCTGTTCGAAAGATCGGTTGTCAGCTGTGTTTTGTATTGTATATATATATATATATATATATAACTTTTATATATATAACTTTTATATATATAGAAAACTTTTCAAATATGTGGTCTGCATGGGTGTCACCGATGTACTACTCCTCTTAGTGTGTATGCATGGGTGTACATAGTGGTACGTCAGTACATGGGTGCATTGACGTTCCACTAATCATCCATCTCTAGGCATATTGGCCCCAACGTTGCTATATTTGAAAAGCGTATGGCTGTCGGTAACATCTGATTTAGGTCGGAGAAAGCGGCCCAAACCTATCTCCATGGCATCCACTCCGTCACAGTCGCCACCCAGGCTGTGGCTTCATCCCCTGGTGATTAACGCCTTTATAAAGGCATGTGGTAAAGTTGCAATGCTCCAGTGCGGCGAATCTGGGTCTTTGTTCCTGTGAAGGAGCGCAGCCAAGGCAGGGTTCCAGATGGCCAGGCTTCTCTAAGTCCGCCCGGATTTGCCGTTTTTCACCATAGAGGGCTTCCGACAGCACGTTAAAAATCGTGATGCGTACTCACCGAACTCCTCCCTTAAGCCTTTCCTGGCTGCGTCCCTGTTGGCGTACAAGCCGACGGGCCAGTCATAGCTGTTGCTGCGCAAGCAGCTTCGGACATGATATGAAGGTGTGTGTAGATACATTCAAATCGTTTTAAAGCTACTAGCAACTGACGATGGTAGCTTATAGAAAATATCTTTAAGTTGTTAAAGGCCCCCACGGTCTCGTGGTATTCGTGATGATTGTGGTGTCCACACCAGTTACGAAGCCTTATGAAGTCAGAAATAGATGGGAGGCATTTGCGTAGGCACGACTGCGCGTTCTTGTTGTGCATGTGGGTGGTATTACGAACGATTGTTGGCGTCTAATTTCATTTCAGCGTATGCTGAGACAGGCCAGGGGTGGGAACTTGCCCTTCGATGTTGTTACAGGTTTGCATTTTGGGGTTTTTCCGATTTTCCTTTTGCCGGAGACGTTAAGTGGGTGCAGGCGTCGAGATCGGACAATGACGAACCGGGAAGACACTGTTGCTCTGCACGTAGCGACAGACACGGATCGGCCACCGCGTAGCCTGATCGTGCTCGCCGGCTCCGAACTCTACCTTTATTGATGTTTCATTGCTCATATCCGGGGCGTCACCACCAGCTGGTGCGCGATCATCTTGCAGATCGCTCCGGCATCCATTCCACCGTTCCCTCGGAGTGCAAGTACACGCCCCTCGAGACCACCCGCCCCAGCGGACCTGGCCCGGGCGTGGACACCCTAGGGTCTGTCAAGATAGCCGTCTCCTCACGCGCGCAGAAAACTCCTGAGACTGCACTCTCCAGCCATTTGCGACGACAGTTTAGAATCTCCCTCTGAACTCTGCAAGCTCCTTTAAATGTTGACAAACCTTAGCCGCGTTCGACCGCGAATGGGTGGTGCCAGAGGATAGGGCCTGTGGCTGAGACCCGAACTTGCCAGATGCTTGGCGAAGCTGATTTTGCGGCATGAACGTTTGGTGGCGCCAGAAACTTGCTTCAAATGAACGGTTCGTGACATGGGAATACGGGGTGTCAACGAAGCTTCGCAATTTCCTACCAAGCTTCAAAATCACAGCTTCAGTCATGAAGCATTATGAAGTATTAGAAAGCAGATACAGAACGGGCAAGTCTCGTGATTCATATGAGTCGTGAATGCCAGCCGTGGCTGTGCTGCGTCAGCTGGCCTTTTGGCCGGCGAGGCCTGACCTTTCAGCGGCCTTTCGTACACTGGTGCCAGGGCAAACAGAGGCACGCTCAGCGATGATCGATGCGGGGACGCAACCAGTGCAGGACGACCAGAGCACAGCAGATGCAAACAAAGTGATTTTGAAAACATTGTTTGGTTCGTGATTGATATGGCCGGGCTACCTCTTCAGTATGGAGACGTTCAAAACAAAGCAGTTAGTCGGTGCCATTCAAAAGTAGTGTCATGGGGTAGCCCACACTCCCGGTGCTTAGAAACAGGCGCTCCGTGCTAAGCTGCAAGCCACGGAAACCTTCGCACTGAAGATGCAATTCCGTCAGTTGTTAAGTGTACTTGTGACGAACATTATGTGCATAGATACGATAGTAGTTATAGCATGATTCCTCGGAGAAAAACCACGAGAATGGAGATATAGATGCGCCGATATTTCGGCAGCATGCCTTTATCGAAACGAACAGCAGAAGATGGCAGAAGAAGTGAAGAAGAGGAAGAGACGGATAGCACTTCTGCTATTCGTTTCGATAAAGGCATGCCGCCGAAATATCAACGCATCTATATCTCCATTCTTCTGGTTTTTCTCCGAGGAACAGGCTATTACTGCTGTCTTAACTTCGAAGACGCAGTGTCATCCCCTGGCTGGTTCAGGAATTCGCCAAACCCATACTCTAGGACACTTTCTGAGTACCGAGTGATCAGTAAGTTTCGGTCACCAGAAATATTGTCAAATCTCCAGTTTTTGTTGCCGTTCCCTTTTTTGTTACACACGGACTAGTGACCCTGTTTACATAGGGAATTGAAAATGTTGCCAGGTTGGCGACAAAGCTGGCCAGCTGCAGGGTTTTCAAGTTTTGTGCATCCATGTTACTAGTAACGCGGCGCTCTTGAGTGAAGCTGTGCAGCGTTTTGTTATGGCATTGAAGTACCTGTTATAAAACCATTACCTGGTTTCTAGGAAATCCATGCCGAATTTATGTTTTCAGCTACAACTTAAGCAATACTACGACATGCCGCAACACCAAGAGCAACAAAGTAATAGCCGGCGTCACCCTACATGTGGTGCTTTTGCAGCTTAATCCTCATACACACGTAGCTTCCAGCATCACGGCAGCAGAAACATAACCTGACCAATCAGCCAAGAGGCTTCACATATCAGGGCCGATAAAATTGGCCATATGGTAGCGAGGTCGTTCGGCCGAGAACGGCTAAGCTACCATATAGAATATGATAGCTTGGCACAAATTCGTCCCAAGCTACCATATTCTCCATACATAGAAATATAGCACAAGATGTTTAAGCTATTGCAGTCAGCTGCATAGCCTGGTTGTAAAGTGAAAGGCACAAACGCACTGTTGGCACAAATTGGGATGATTTCTAACACTTGCGCAACTGAATTACCGGGATCACTGGCACACTTCTGTTCCAATCTGTCAAGCATTAATTTCCCAATGTAAACAGGGCTAGTGTCAGCCGTGCAGCTGCCTCCTCAGAGAGTGCCGCCGCTCCGCCACGGCGCCGGCGGCCGGCCCGCGGCCCAACTGAGGCCGGCGACCGCCCGCGCGGCCGGCGCCGCCAATTCGCCGAGCTGCGGCCGCTTTTCAACGACACCAAATTGGCGCGTCCCAGACGGAATGGCTGTCACCGTGTCGTTCCCAGGTGCGGCGGCGCGGCCATGGCACGCCGCGAGACGCGGCGGCGGCGGCCGCCGGAAATGGCGCCAATCGGCCGCGGCCGCAGCCGGGTCGGCGGCGACAAAGCCCGCGGAATCATGTGACAACCGTGCCGCCAAGCACGCCCGGCCACGCAGAGCCACCGACCGGGTGAGACCGTGGCGCCGTCGGCATGCGGGGGTCCGCGGCGCCGCCGCCGGCCCGCCGCCGGCGCGCCGCGTCGCAGCAACGGGCACACCACATGCGAAGCCAGGCCGTGACGCCGCCGGAAATGAACGGCTCATGCCGGATCTGGTAGGGAGGCCGGTCCCAAGTCCACGTGCGCACTCGGCCCCGCCGCACATTGCATCACGTCGATGCAACGATACGTGGCGGGTGATTGGTTATCTGCGTTTCGTCATGGGGAGATGGAGGAAGTCCCTGCGCTGCCGACATCATCGCTGTATGCTGGAATTCAGTTATGAAGGTGGTCGCAGTCCATCCGTCATTAGCCCTGCGTGAATTTTACCCGTCGGGCGCACAGCGCTGAATCATGTTCGCGGTTTCCTCGGCAAACATCGCAATTTTCGGCTTTCTACTTTACCGGCTCACTCTTTTTCCTTTCATATATATATATATATATATATATATATATATATATATATATATATATATATATATATACAGATGCATTTGTCAAGTCATGACAGGTATGAACATGACATGCTAACAATTGGGGTAATAAGGGCAATTTCGGCGATAGAAAAGACTAGCGTTGCGCAGCGCAGTAAACAAGTGTACAACATATAAGCAACGCATGCAGTGACTATGATCGGACTGGCAATCAAACGTGGCTAGGTAAGAACGCTTAGGTAATCGCTCCCATGCGCTGAGATGCGAAACCCTTACAGGGACGAGAAGTGGGACTTGCCCACCGGGGATTTTGTTTGCCCTGAAGGTTATCTCGGCGCGGCTGCACGGGAGATGACACGAACGCCATACGTTAGCGTGAGAAAGTTGGAGAGGTTCCGCTAGATTTTAAACGTTCCAAACCTGCCCAACTCGCTGCGGTATCGTGCCACGGCGCTGCTCCGGACAGGAAGGATTCACAGCGGCGATCCCTGATTACGATGATGCGATGGATTGATCGGCTCATACACCTCACGTCACCCGTCTGTCTCCCATACAAACGGCTCCCGCCGCACACGTCCGGCTCTCACACGACCAGTCCGGCTCCCGCACCAGCAGTAGTGCTGCTGAACCACCAGTCCAGCTCCCATAGCCCCAAGCCCAGCTCCCATGGCGCCAGTCCGGCTCCCATAGCAACGGTCGAGCTCCACCAGCATCATTCTGACTCTACCAGCACCTTTCCGGCTCCACCAGCACCAGTCCGGCTCCACCAGCACCAGACCGGCTCGCCCAGCACCAGTCCGTCTCACGCATCACCATTTCGGCTCCTACGCCATCAGCCCGTTTCTCGCACTACCAGTCTGGTTCCTGCAGCACCAATCCGGCTTCCGCAGCACTAATCCGGCCCGTGCAGCGTTCGGCACGGCTTGCAAGGCACAGATTCGGTGCCGCAGGCTCGTCCGGTGGCGCGGCGTGTCGCAAGCAGGGTCAGCTTAGGGAACTTCCCGCGTCGCCACCGCGTCTGGCGTGTGGGGGAGGGGGGCGTCACCGGTCGCGGCGACAGCTAATCAATCTGGCGGGACAGTGAAATTCCCAGCCGACATGCTACCTGCGCAGACAGGCAGGGAGCACGAGGACTGAGCCTCGGAGGACCCGGCCCTGACGAACCGGGCCGACCGGTGCTGAGCCGGCCGCCGGGCCGCCACCGCACTGGGCCACACGGCGCGCTCTCGCGGCGTCGCGACGCGCCGGGGTTCTCGCCGCCGCTCCCCCCCCCCCCCCCCCCCCCCTCCCTCGCCCTCCCCCGCTGGAGCCGGCTGGGTAAGCCCGCCGCAATGCTGTGCCGCATCCATGAAACGACCAGCTGCTGTGGTGACGTCAGACGTAGATGACTGACTAGTTCCACACCTCCTTATATAAACGGCACGGCGATGGAGCGTATCAGTTACACCCAACAGCTGACCAGTGCAGGCCACCGGGGACGCGCCGCTGCAGAGACCCACGAGAGCATGGCCCCGCTGAGTCTGCATATGGGGACCGACCCTACCAAGACCCGGCCGGCATTTAGGGGGACAGGCACAAACAGAGCAAAGCCAGTGATCGACATGGGAACAGAGCCCACCAAGACCCGACCTGCTCCGGCGTTGGGCACGGACCCCACCAGGACCCGACCGGCCCTGTGTCTGGAGACAGACCCCACCAGGACCCGACCAACTCTGTCTACAGGAACGGACCCAACCAGGACCCGACCGGCGCTGCGTCTGGAGACGGATCCCACCAAGACCCGACCAGCTCTGTCCATGGGGACGGACCCCACCAAGACCCGGCCAACTCTGTCCATGGGGACGGACCCCACCAAGACCCGACCGGCGCTGCGTCTGGAGACGGATCCCACCAAGACCCGACCGGCGCTGCGTCTGGAGACGGATCCCACCAAGACCCGACCAGCTCTGTCTGTGGGGACGGATCCCACCAAGACCCGCCCAGCTCTGTCTATGGGGACAGATCCCACCAAGACCCGACCAGCTCTGTCTATGGGGACAGATCCCACCAAGACCCGGCCAGCTATGTCCATGGGGACAGATCCCACCAAGACCCGGCCAGCTCTGTCTATGGGGACAGATCCCACCAAGACCCGGCCAGCTCTGTCCATGGGGACAGATCCCACCAAGACCCGGTCAGCTCTGTCCATGGGGACAGATCCCACCAAGACCCGGTCAGCTCTGTTCATGGGGACAGATCCCACCAAGACCCGGCCAGCCCTGTCCATGGGGACAGATCCCACCAAGACCGGCCAGCTCTGTCCATGGGGACAGATCCCACCAAGACCCGGCCAGCTCTGTCTATGGGAACAGATCCCACCAAGACCCGGTCAGCTCTGTCTATGGTGATGGCGCACACCATGAGGCGAAGCGCCCTCCGCCGCGCGGCCCGGTGCCTGCCGTATGGGCGCGGCGGCGACTGTGCGCCGACCGCGCTCCTCCTGGGAGCTGTCGCCTGCTGACGGACGGTCGCGCCGCCTATGCCGTCGACGGCGTCAATGCCTGTGATAGCTTGGCGGCAGGACGCCCGCTGCTTACGTAAGGCACGCCGCCGCGGTGTGATCTCGGCCGACCGGCCCGCCGCGGTGCACGGAGGGCTCAGTCGGAACTCGTCCGTCCGGCCGGCGCCGCCGAGACCGCCGAAACAGATCGCCTCACCAGCCGCAAGCCGTAGCGTAATTAGTTCGTCTAGACTTCAGTCTGGAAGCGATTTAATGAATTCTTGTCGACAAGACAGGCTGATGGAAAACCAGTTCCTTCTGATCAGAGAGGATTTTACCGTTTTACGACGAATGTTTTTATTTCATGTCGACTGTAATGGAACGCGATGCTGCGAGACACTCTGCGGACGTCGGCGATGACATGTAGTATGTGAGTGCTGGATGTATTTAATGCGTGGAAGGTGACGACATTGATCCATTGCGTGCGATTATTGCACCGATATTTATGCAGAAATGCCATTTCATACCGTGTTAACCAAATACATATATTTTGATACATCGGGTTTGCACGAAGTGCAGAACGCAGAGGACCAGGGATCATATCAATGCTCATTCCTCCAGAGTCTCCTTGACGCTTCTGGGCTATATATCGCGATGAACCACGCCATTCGGATACCACTCAGGTTCTATACTTTTTATGCTGAGACGTCGCGACAGTGACCTCTTTAGCACTGTCCACGGGTCTTGTCCCCGAGTTTGGGCGGCGGCGCTAGACTGCTGGCTAAGACTACGCGCTGGGCTGAGGAGCAGACCGCAGACCGGCGCCTGCCCATCCGAACTCGGCCGATACTGGTGATGGCGAATTCCTGGGCCTTTAATCGAGTTCTTTCGTGCTCCACCGACCACTAGGCATCGGCCCGTCTAGGCCAGCATCTTTTGCTGAATTCGTTGCTGTCCGACCAACTGTGGGATCAGCTAAAAGCACAGCCCCGACAAGAAATAATCGTTTCAGAGAGTGGCAACCAGGAGCAGTGCTTCAGAACTGCCGCTACGCACATCACGATCAAGCGGCACGCCCAGTGCCGTAGTCTTGAGAATTTTCGACAGGCACCCACATCGGGAATAGGTAACAAGTCATTACACATGCAATAGTAGTGATATTTTGATATATATGTCGTATGTCTTAACCCCAGCGCAAGTACTGTCGACGGCCAAACGCGACCCTCGCCTTCATTATCGCGGCTATCACAACCTACAAACACCACAGGAGCGGTTCAGCTAATCGCACCCAGCAGCAGCAACACAAGCGAAAGTTCCTGAGAGAGGACGACACCATCATCGAACCTTCAGACTATTACAAGAGCCTCCTGATTTTGAACCAGTCCGGCTGTGCCGCAAAGTAAGCACCACCGCGGTGGACTATGAAGAAGGGCCTGCAGCCCCACCAACAAGACCGCGCCGCTTCTGAACGCATCACCAGGGAGGTTCTCGTTGGCAAAGTAAATGACATCATCCAAGCTCTCGCCCGCAGTGTTCCGGAATAGCGGAACTCTACGGCTTACGCAAATACTACATGCCTGGGGTGTCGCTGCGACCTATTACGTCAGCTTGCGGTGACACACTGGATACCATCTCTCAGGCGTTGGAGAAAGTACTGAGCAAGCTCCTCAGGTATGTTCCAGCCCGCGCTAGGAACACAGAGGAGTGCCTACATCGTCTGTTCGAGGCCTACCCGGGCCGCCAACTTCCGGAGGGTGAGCATCCCTTTCAACATGAATATCACCAATCTGCACGACAATACTCCATGCACCAAAACCACAAACAACGTTAAACAGCTCCTCAATGACCACCACCAGGAGGTCAACATGCTAGATCACAGCAACATATACTTCGCTGGCCTGCTGACCCACTGCCTCTCCAGCGATTGCCTGAAGTTTGACGACAAGCACCACCAACAGACGACCGACATCTCCATGGGCGTCAGGATAGCGCCAACCCCCGGCCGTAACCTTTTGGGGACATTGGAACAACACAATAATGATCCGTCTCTGATAAACACAGGATTTGCATGGTATATTTCAATGACGTTTTCGGCGTCAGGGCCTACGGACACGATGGACTTCTGTAATAACTCAAGCATGTCAACCAGTGGCATAGCCAGGGGGACTTTTGTGACCAATCCCTCTCATAGAAGTGACCCCCCCCCCCCCCGTCTCACCCTTATCGCCGAAGCTCTCAGTACTTTTGGACAATTCAAGACACCCGTAGAAGTTTTATAAAATCATCAAATAATTCCAAACCTAAAAGAGCGCCAGAATAAAACACAAAAATAGGCCCTCTACAAGGAAAACAGCCCCCCTCTATCACACAGTTTTCCACCCTCCTGGGTGGAAAGCTGGCTGCACCACTGATGTTAATGAGGCTCATCCAACCATCAGGCTCACGATGAAGACCACCGAAAACAAAGACTCCATCCCACTCCCGAGCGCTAAGACCACCGTGCAGCCCAGTGAGATCTTCACTTCCGACCTGTACACCAATCCCACGCCATCGGGGCATCATGCTGCACGCTAGCTCACCTTTCAGCTCAACAAGAACTCAGCTCAACGCCAAGTGTGCGTGTTGTGTTGGTAAGTGTGAGAACACCTTTCACGCGCTATCCGAATACACGGCGTCGCCGTTAATCCCTCTCTTTTGGTTTTTAATCGCCTTTATATTTCTATACGTTAAGCAACGGTCCATATAGTCACTGACGCATGCAACTTGTGCGGAGTTGTATCGCCACCTTAGACAAAGACACCCCAAGGTTGTGTAGAGGGGCGGGGCGGAAGTGGGGCAGGAAGGAGCAGCAGCTCACGTGCCGGCAGGGCCGTTAGCCTGAAATCAACAGCTTGCGGTGTCCACCCGTTACCGGAGCTGGGACACGAGGTGGTACTACTCCTCTACACCGGGTAAAGCCGGCGCCCTTGCGGTCTTAGCTGCTTTACAAAATCGCGTGAGGCGTTGATGTAATAACTATCATACATGCAGCCGCTGGCATAAGATTGCCTGTGATAACAGGAATCGAAGCCCTGCATCGAACGTGCCATTCAGCGGGTTTCCATCGGTAGGGCGGCAACACCAAGCGTCGAGGCTGGGGCGGCCTGCTTTCGCGGGCAGCCTGATAGTGTTTTGTTCAATTCATGTTAGGAAAATTTGTCATTCCTGCTTCTGCATGCGTGCGTAGTCACTCTCCGGGCTTTGTCTCAGATCTGGTTCATTTTCCACACGAGGCATTGTGAAGGTACGAGATGCGGTGATCAATGAGGAAAAGGCGGCGGATGTGAGAGAAGCGCGTTTCGTCCATCAGCACGCCATCCGAATGCATGGACCGCTAGCTCCCATGACTGCCGTAACCATCCGGAAGGAGTACTCGAAACGCCCACTGGCGGCTGCAGGTGACGAATTACGGCGGCGGTGCCGAGAGCTGCAGCGGCGTCCTTTGACGTCCGGGTCGTGGCCTCCTCTGAAAGTCACTCCACCAGGGAAAGCGTCCTATGCAGCCACACGCTGGAGTTAGTCCACAACAATGCTAAGGCAGCGTGCATTCCTGCCGTTTGTGCTGCATATGACTACCTGGTCATTCCTCCGCCGAAAGGTGAGCAAAATCCGAAGATGGCAGCGGTGGCCATCCTGAGCATCTTCCCCATATTGTTGTGCCTCCTAACCCTAACACCCGCTGGACAAGAGCGACTTCAGTGCCTCATCCCAACGTCTAACAACAACAAACTTAGATCCCTGAAATTAGGATATCATTGTTTGTAGATTGATTGTGAAAGCATTCACCCGCTCCGTGAAAATTAAAAGACCCACACCTTTAGTGGCGTCTGGTAAAGCGGCCACCACGACGATTTCATTCATAGCCAGTTGCGCTCTTGACTTTGTCAGCGTGTCCGGTCGGGACAGTCTTCATCACGCCGCACATGGTATGCACCATGCCGTGCCGAGTTCTCCGGCGCCGAGTCGACCGGCTGTGTCGCATGGCATCACAGACGTGTTCGTGCTTCCTGTGTCCGCTAACGAC
Organism: Pollicipes pollicipes; assembly: GCF_011947565.3. Taxonomy (NCBI): domain Eukaryota; kingdom Metazoa; phylum Arthropoda; class Thecostraca; order Pollicipedomorpha; family Pollicipedidae; genus Pollicipes; species Pollicipes pollicipes. The sequence goes on from NW_023597034.1 coordinate 20,400,790, forward strand.
ACGTGCATGTGAGCTCTTGTGCATCTCGTGCACTCGCCGAATTTGAGCAGCACCGCACGATTCGTGCACTGAGGTGCAGCGGCGCGCACTCAGTGCTGGTTGGTGGCAAGTTCAGGTGACTGAACCAAGGTTATCACATGCGATCACATGTCGGATGTGGCTGAGGGCTGTAAGCGTGCCGGTGCGCTTGCTAGACATCGAGTCAAAGTTTTGCCTGAAAGCTGGGTTGATGGTGAACTACAACGCACCATTTGTTGACCACATCTTCTTTCCTATATTTCTTTTGTCTGCAGCTTCGTCTAGTGCATCCATAGAATGGAGAGTGACTGGTGGCTTTCCAGCATTGCTGGTGAGCCCAGAATCACCATTCGGATTGTGTTGTGTTGATTGTGTGGTTGTGTGCTGGATGGCGAAGAATGAGCGTATAATCAATTTCGTCAGGGTGAAAGGCGCCGCAATTCCCATTGAAAATGCAGATCATGGTGCCCCGAAATGAAGCCCTTGCTATCATTTTACCATGACATTGTGGTGCCCATTCATGGCATCAAAACCTCGTGAGTGGCCCTAGGAGATGGGTGCAATACCCCCCCACCTTTTCAGCAAATATGATTTTCAGGTTTATCTCCAGCAAATAATCCGCCTT
>NW_023597034.1:20402432-20437239 GCF_011947565.3 Pollicipes pollicipes
CCTGTTTTTTATTCGAAAGCATTTTAGGATCAGGATCAGATTAGGTGCCTATAGCCCGTTTGCCCTACGGGCGTGTTTATTGCGGCCTTTGTCACCTCCATGGCGGATCGTAGCCCCGAAAGCATTCCCTTCCCATTCCCTCCCACGCCTGCGAAGATGGGGAGTGTATGTCAAGGTCATCTTGGCATGTGCGACGTCACAAGAGCATCATTGAACTTAAGTCATCCCATAAGACTTGGGGCGATCAAAGCCAAGAAAATGTTATGGCCGAGTGGTTCATATCTGGCGTTCGCGAGCACCGTTTCCAGATATAACGGCCGTCAACTGGCTCTCAATGCTGTGCAAGGTACGATGACGAAATTAAAAGACGCATCAAAGACCATATTTACTAAGCATATAAATTTTGCTGTTTAGGGCAGTCTTTTCTACTCAAAAGTACACAAATGATTATAAGCCAGCTTGTTTCATCATATCTGATGTTTTCTTCCATGCTGCGAAGAAAACGTGAGTGAAACGTGAAATATTCCTTTTAAGAATAAAACACCTTTGTTTAAATGTTTCTGCTTCAGCCCATTGGTCGTCTTTAACAAGCATGCTTGCTTGAAATATAGCAATGGTACATCGGCAGCGTGCGGTGCGCAATCCTGAACGGATTTACCGGTTCACATGCGATTCGCACCCTGACGAGCGTGGAAAAGGGTTATCGACACTTTCGCGCACGCGCAGCGGTTAGGTTAATCAGACCAGCGCGGAGCCGGTCGCCTCCACGGAAGCGTTGCGGAGCCGTTACGGCCGGTTGCGGAGCCGTTACGGAATCGGTGCGACCACGGCATAAACTAAAATCTTCGCCGTTGCGTGCCGCTATAGACGATTCCCTGCCGCCCTTAAATCCTTTTTTGCCCAGGAGCTACTCAGCTTTAAGAATCCGTAGTTAGGTCTAAACAGCACTAAACCCTCAGATTTTGGAGGATGCGTGGGGGTGTGGCGTGTGATCTTTCTCAACGCGTTCATACTGGCATTTATAAGTGCCGTGAAGAGCAGCGAAATGTACCAGAATGAAAGGGTTTGAAGAATGATACTTACACTATGTATTGGTGTCAAATGTCTTCGTAGTCATCATCCGTGTAGCCGGAACGCGCCGAAGTGGCGTTATGAAGGTCCGCTCAGGGCTTATTAGACGAGCTTTATAGAAGATTCGTGCCGTGTGATCAAGCAGCAGTTGAATGAATTACGATACGTTACGTTTATGCATCGATGCATGGATATGCATTGATATGATTACGATGCGTTGCGTTGGATACACCGAACGATTATCCCTTGCTCGCCGGGCGGTTATTTCTAGCGACCCGAATGACCGCGACACATGATAAACAATGTTGCCCGGTGTGCGCGTCCAGGGCAATATTTTGATTCTAACACAATATTCATGGGTGAACTGACACAGTTTGAACCCCTTAATGTGTGCGTGCTTTCATTTTATTATAGAAAATGAGACAAAGATATTACAGCATTTGAAAACTGTTCAAGAATTAATTTCACGCTTGGTACATGGGTGGGCAGGATGTTCCGTACCGTTTGCGTCCAAGCCCACCATCACGTTGTTCAATTTAAAAGAAAATCACGTCACTAAATCACGGGAGCTTTGCCACACGTTAGCTTTGTTTCATGTTGACGTTTGATGGCTTTCATTTTCGTCTGCTAAAAGAAGCTTGCTAACCTGCAAAAGGTCATGAAATAAAACGAGCTAAGTAGAGTCGGTTACAATCCTGCCTATATTCATATTCACCAGTGCATATCTTCATCGTACCCGAATTTTCTTCATGCACGTCAGCATCTTTAATGAATTAGTGCAAAGTTGCATGGCCTTGTGATCATCACCTTTAATACGATCATGTGCGCCAGAGAAAGCACGCTCCTCTGCATGAGGCAGCACCTTAACCAGGCTTGCTAGTCAGCTGCCGCCAGGGGGGTCAGCTTCGTCCAATACTGAGTCTTTTTCGTCATGTTTAGTGAGGCACTCACTTTCCCAGGGTCTGTTTTCATGATACCGGTGCATGAACTTCATAAGTGGTGCGTGACTTGCATGACAGCTCATTAATCGACAGTGCTGTGCCATGCAAGTTACTCTGCGACTTGCATGTAATCCTATTCCAATAGTCTAAGCTTTTGCAAGGGCATGGAGCCGACACTCCGCTGTTGGCGATGGCCAATGGCAGATTGCGTGCAATACTGATATGCGCCTGGCGAAACGCCGCTAGGTTTTCCTGTCACCTCGTTTATGAAAGGGATTCCGAGAACCTTGCGGTGCACGCGGGTCTGACGGCCGTCAGATGAGAACAGTCATTTCTCACCCCCGTCCCCGCCCCCACCTCATCCTGCATCCTGCGAACACCTCGTTTCAGCGGGGACATGCTGCGGCTGTCGGCCATGGGGTCGGCCCGTCGCCACCCCCGGCTGGGAGTCCCGCCCGAGCGCCCGCGCACGCCCAGACGCCGACCAAGTGTCCGTAACGGCGATGACTTCCGGATACCTGCAGTATCTGAGTCATCCGGTGCATTGCTTGTAACCAGGGAGCTCGGTGATGTTGCGATAACTGCGCAAAGTTTACTAAATGTGCATTATCATTGTTCTGTTACACATGTAGGAGCAGTTTTGGACTCCAGTGACCATTTGAACATTCATTACGGTTCAGACTTCTTTGGTATCGCTGTATTGCTATGGCACTGAGCTGCGGGCCGCTCTGCTAACTCTTCCACATCCCTCATTCAGTTTTGCCACCGTCTGTGCTGGGGTGCAGGAGGATATAGATGTGGCGGCGCGGGGCGGGCTAGGATGTCACGACATTGTGTGCTACAGCACAGACTGTGGCGGCGCGGGCAGGCTAGGGTGTCACGGCATTGGTGCTACAGCAAGAGCTCCTACCGACAAGAGTGCTACGACATTAGTTATGCGCGATATTACTTCAATTGCCAAAACGAATGCATACTTTACTTATGCGCAACATTACTTGTACTGGAAAAACTTATACACGACGTGAGTACTACACGATGGAACTTATGATGCAAAAATATATGCGAGTTATTACCTTTGCAGCAAATACTAGACCGGGCGTCTTTGCTACAGCACTAATATTGCGTATAAGCCTTTGCAGTAGAAGTAGTGCCGTGTATAAGTAACGGCTGAATGCGTTTCTGCGATAGAGGTAATGTCGGGTATAAGTTTTGAAGCATAAGTTTTGTCGTGTGGTTCTAATGCCGCGTGTAAGTATTTGTAAAAAAGTAAAGTGGTGTATAAGTAATTATTGGATGTTTTTGCAATGGAAGTAATAACCAGCATAAATTTATGCAGCATAAGTTTCGTCGCCTAGTCCTCATGTCGTGTATAAACATTGGTGACAGAAGTGATGTAGCACTCCTGTCGGCAGGAGGTTGTGTTGTAGCTTTAATGTGGAACCGCAGACAACGATGGGGTATATGTGTGGGTATGCGCTACACGTGGCAAACCGGCGGCGTACGGCCCATTACCGTTTGGCTCATGTGCGCCTTTGCAATCTTCGGAACGGTCTTGAACCATCGTGACCATGTGTCACGGTTTTCCTGCAGTGAGCGGCGCACTGATGACATGACGTCCTTGCCGCTGATCCCATTGCCGTTAGATCGGAGCATCCGGCGGCGCGCGCTTTTTTCGCTGAAGCGTCTCGGCTTCAAATCAGGTGCCACCTGAATTGAAGCGCATGACAAATCGCGCGCGAAATCTGTTTTGCTTTCATCAAACTCGGGTAGCAATGCAATGTCATGGCAGATTCGGAGCAAGCGATGGAGCGACAGGAACCGCAAAGCGCACCGCTGTCCGACCGCGTGGTGGGCCGGCTCAGCGGGAGCAAGACAGTCGGTGCTTGGCAGTTCCAGCTAGACGGCCCCAGATTTTTACATGCACTCAACCATGCTTAATCGCACGGGAAACTAAATAACGAAATGTCATAAGAACAGCACGTTGCGTGTAGTCGGATTTCCTACATTGGGCATTGTTCAAACGAGGTGGTGCCGATGGAGGTTGCCAACCCTTCTCGTTGCCCACGCCGGCTGTGTAAACCCGCCGAACCAGACCGGAACCTGAGCGTGTTTCAAGTGTGCATGCAGTCCCACGGCGCCCTGCCACAAGGATCATTCGTCTCAGCGCGGGTGGCTGGGACGAACCTGCTGCGAGCCGCTTGGCCCGAGTCCTTCGGGCTACCGGGGCGGTGGGCTCAGCCGCCCACGCAGGTGTAAACCCGTCTGCCGAGCCGGCGCGGCCGGCTGTATCGGTCCGGCCCGGCCAGACGGGCCAGATTAGGGGGCTCGGACGCGAGACCTTGCAGTCCCGGCCCAGCGATCCGAGCCGGGCAGCGCGCGGCCACTTTCTCCCCGGGAAGAGGGCGGCTCGCTGTCTGCATGGCGCACTCCCCGCTCCCGGTCGTCAGCGCCCCCCCCCCCCCCCGCCCCCTCCTACCGTCGGCCATGAGTGAACTCATGACTTGGAGCTTTCATTTTACAGCTAAGGATATGTGCGATATGAAACACTTATCGGTACCGGTTAAAAGTTTGTCTGATCATTTTAAACAGCCTGGCTGCCTTCTATGCGTCAGGTATGAATTATCGGCTGTCGAGATGCGCATAGCGTGAACTTATTCCGTACGGCCGACGGATTTTCATGGCTTTGAACTTCTGGCGGTAACGTCGACAGTGCTGTAGACAATGGAAATCAGCTGAGTTACAGTTACGTCGCAAGGAGTTCCAGTAGAACACCTATGAAAAATTTAAGTAATTATGCTGAAACCCTGCAAGGCCACCAGTGGGTCGCGGGGATGCAGTTACGGCTACAGCTCGACACCAGTTCAGAAGGCGCCATTCTTTTTGCCTACCGTATGCCTACCTTTGGTGCATGAAACGACCTAAACATACTTCGGATTGTACTAGCTCAGGCGCCGCGCCCAAAATGCGTTCATACATGTTCAGTGCGTACGCTCACACGTGACAAACGTTCCACACTGAAGTGTCCTGCTCAACCCCGAGGCTGCACGTCACACGGGCGATGGTGGAGCTCCCACCGTGCTCGGTGCGCGCGGGCTTTCTGAGGTTGCACCAACGCTACTTCACTTTGTTGACTTTCGTGAGCCGGCCTGTTTCGCGCTCCCCCCCCCCCCCCCCCCCCTATCGTGCACGCACGCATGGCAACGGCACGCACGGGGTGGGAGCCTCACGCGAAGCATCGGCGAACTTCAGGGCTTATTCAGCACGGTCTTCGCCGCCGTTCTGGCCTCAGAAACACCTTCAGACGGCCCGCACAACAGCGCCCTCCGACGGCCGGATCTGGACCGGAGGATCTGATGAGGCTGCGATCGAGTTCCCGTAGCCTTGTTTTGCTGTTTTTCTGGTCGCTGAAATGAGATCCAGTCGCGTGAGTGAAGAACGTGTTCCACATTTAGATAAGGTTTTGAACTAGAAAAGTCATCTTGAAGACCTTTGGGTGCAGTTCATAGCCCTGCTCTTCTTCAAACCGTAGCCCCTCTAGTCTCTGAGTTACACGCCCGCGAGAATGGGGAGAGTATTTCAAAGTCACTTTAACATTGATGACGTCTTAATAACGTCATTCAAATACTGCCATTTCATAAGCCGTGCGGCGATGAAGGTCGGGAAAAGCATATCGGTTGAGTCGTTCATATCTGGCGTCCGTAAGCATGCTTTCCAGATAGAACGGCCGTCAGTTGGCTCTCAGTAAATGCTGTGCAAGGTACGGTTACGTAATTAAGCAAGACGTATCGAACAGCATATTTACTAAACAGAGGAATTGTAGTGTCTAGAGCAATATTTTCTACGTAACTGTTAAGTCTATGCTTCTTAAACTGTCCGTTGCAAGTGAGCTTGTTTCATCATATATAATGTTTGCTTCAATATCTTTGAAGCATTCCTCCCTATCACCCAGATGAAGAGCGCGGCGACGGCCAGCATCAGTAGAAACACTACGTCACTGGCATTTAACCGCGCTGGCATCCGGCATGTGTATGTCTCCGGCCTCTGATCAATGGTGTCTGTGCAAACCTTGGCCCTGTTATAACACACTGTCGCCTGTTATTTTTTCCAGTCTGGAACATGGGCTCAGAGAGCGGAGTTAACAGTAAAAGTGCGCCTTTGTTCTTGTTTTTTTACACGCTAACAACATGACCCTCCATACCGGTAAAACTGGCTGAGATGATCTTCTCCTCCCCGTCGTCTTAACGTCATCTGGCAGGCGATGTTCGTTCGTGAGGATGGCCCGACGTGTGTGAGCTTCCGCCGCATCAGTTTGTCCGCCAGCTCCGCGGCCGTACACAACCGGTCGGCTAATGTGTGTTGAGCGGCGCCGCCAGGCGTTCGATGACATTTGCGGCGCCGGTGACGTGCTGGGCTAGATCCGGGTTACCTCCATTTCCGGCGTAGGACAGCAATACAGGGTTGTACCGGGAGCTGGCGGGAGCCGACGTCAGCCCGTTGCGGATCAGCAGGTCACGCTGTGATGGTGCGTGGGCACGTAGACGATGAAGAAGCCGGCCCCGGAAGGTGCAGAGGGCCTCGCGCACTGTGATGCAGTCTGGCAAGCCGCGGTAACACTTCAGGAAGCCGTTTGACTTCCTCAGATTCCCTCGTGATGGCGACGGGCTTGCCCTCTCCTCCCGTCTGTGGTGATCGTCGATGCTCAGCGCTTGCAGCAGGCCTTCGAAGCGGCTCATCGTCGTCGTGGTCCGGTAGAATGATCTTGAGAGGCTTCCAAACAGCAGATCTGGAGTGCTGCAAGGATGAGGAGAATGAGGAGGCGCAGGAAGGCTGACATGTTTCCCGGATGGATCGGGGTGTGCCATTGGTCGCAAAACAACCGTGTTGCGGTCATCACTGAACCGTTCACACCTGTGTAACCGTTTTATCGTATCAGTGGTCGAAAGTGCGGCAACCTTGACCCTGGCCCCTCCCTTCTCCCGGGCCGTCGCGTAGATCAGGCTTTAGGTCTTCCAGATTGCCAACAGTGAAGCCATGCCTGGCAGGGAGCAGACGTGTAAGTTTACATGTTCACTCTTCACCGGCTGCATGAGAGGGAGGTCTTCCTGCATTGGTATTATTCAACACGTCTGACTTGCCGAGCGTCTGAAATGAAGTGCTTGTTGTGTTGATCCAATCTTTCAGCTGTGATATTCCAGCGTGTTGTTTCAGTCATTTATCATTTGCAACTTTACTGTGCAATGTGGTACTTAACATGCCAGGCAAGGAACGGGTTTGGTGGAAAAGGTGACCTAGGCCTAGGATCATTCGCGTGGACGTGAACTGTGCGCTACCTTCGTGTGGCCGGATGACCTTGGCTGCTTGGTCTTCTTCGGAAAACGTGCAGGCATGGTTTCTTTCGAAAGTGTGACCAGTTCGGGCTATTATTGTGCCTAGTCGTTCGGATTATTTCTAAAAGCCGCCTATAAATGGTCCCGAGAGGAGCCTTCGATGTCTTGGTCCCATCAGCAATGCCAACGATTCGAACTAAGCCGGGGCTGATTAATAGCCTTGCACCAATTATCGTGATGGATGAAAAGCTGTTTTTCCAACGGATTTACGAGCCTATCTTTGGCTATTCCTCGTATGTCTAATGTCGTCCACTTTATCTTGATATCTATCCGGGATGAGATATAGCTCTAATTATCATACAAGATCGTTGGGCCTGTCAGTGGCAGCAACCCCAAGTACTTTCGCTTCTAATGCTTGTATTTTTTTTCATTTAATGAAAAGACAAGCACTATGCATGTATCAGAAAAGTATGGCTATGCGCTAGCCGATTTTCCGAAGGGTAAAATCATCCTGTTCGTTCCTGCCTGGGCATTCCAATGAGGCAGAGGTGAAAGTGTGTGATTGATAGTCGGGAATGGTGTTGGGTTGCAAGGTTCTACCTCGGTTGTTGTCGTCAGAACTTCCTTGCATGTCTGAGGATTTTGTGGTATGATCAGCTTGGTAGAGTTCTAGCCGATTTTTTTTAACACTGTTTCGTTGCAGTCCTCTGGACTTCTTCCAACGCAACCCGCTAGGTACTTTTTTCTTCCAGCGTAACCCTCAAGGTTTTTGTGTCACGTTCTGCTCTTCCTGGGTGTCAGGCATCATGATGGTAATTCCCAATTCTCGTTGCCATGACCACTTTGAGCAAACAACTGGTTCATACTTGAATCCCAAAGCGACTAGCTGAACTCCTGTGCCGTCAACACAACGTGTGGCGCATCGGCATCCGCAGCACCAGCTCTTTGGCGCGTGTCTGGCAGAGTGTCAGAGGACGCAGGCTCAGCGCGGACGCCCCGCGCTGAGACCTGTCACCGTCGAGGCCCTGCCTCCAGCCGTCGGGTCCCTGCCTCCAGCCGTCGGGTCCCTGCCTCCAGCCGTCGGGTCCCTGCCTCCAGCCGTCGGGTCCCTGCCTCCAGCCGTCGAGGCCCTGCCTCCAGCCGTCGAGGCCCTGCCTCCAGCCGTCGAGGTCCTGCCTCCAGTCGTCGGGTTCCTGCCTCCAGCCGTCGAGGTCCTGCCTCCAGCCGTCGGGTCCCTGCCTTCAGCCGTCGGGTCCCTGCCTCCAGCCGTCGAGGCCCTGCCTCCAGCCGTCGAGGCCCTGCCTCCAGCCGTCGAGTCCCTGCCTCCAGCCGTCGAGTTCCTGCCTCCAGCCGCCGAGGCCCTGCCTCCAGCCGTCGAGGCCCTGCCTCCAGCCGTCGAGGCCCTGCCTCCAGCCGTCGAGGTCCTGCTTCCAGCCGTCGAGGCCCTGCCTCCAGCCGTCGAGGCCCTGCCTCCAGCCGTCGAGTCCCTGCCTCCAGCCGCCGAGGCCCTGCCTCCAGCCGTCGAGTCCCTGACTCCAGCCGTCGAGTTCCTGCCTCCAGCCGCCGAGGCCCTACCTCCAGCCGTCGGGTCCCTGCCTCCAGCCGTCGGGTCCCTGCCTCCAGCCGTCGAGTTCTTGCCTCCAGCCGTCGGGTCCCTGTCTCCAGCCGTCGGGTCCCTGCCTCCAGCCGTCGGGTCCCTGCCTCCAGCCGTCGGGTCCCTGCCTCCAGCCGTCGAGTTCCTGCCTCCAGCCGTCGAGGCACCGGGCGCACTTTGAACATGCCGCTTTGCATCCTCCTCCTGTCGGCGTCCTATGTAATGCAATGTACACCGGGGTGGGTTTTATGACAACCGGTGAGCACTCGCGTGTCGAATCACTTAATCACGCCATCGTACTAGCTGCACTGTGCCTTGTGCACGGCGCTGAATGCTAAACCATGCACCTGTGTGGAATAAACAAGTCCCCATATGGAAGCGCCGTCTCCGCTGTTCGGTAGCGGCCGTGCGGTGCCGGTTGTTTGGTCGCTGATCCTCTAGATATGGATCTAACTTGCTGTGCTCCTTATCGGTGGTCGCCTTTCGGTCACCAGTCCTTGCAGACGAGACCCGTCGCAACAGCTTGAAGACACAGTGACCTGGGACCCTCGCAGCGGGCGCGGTAGCCAGTCAGCGTGGGGGGGGGGGGGGGGGGGTGGCCCGGTAGGCTGGGGGGAACGGCTGGTCGCGCGGCCCTGCGGTCCTGATCTTGCGCTCGTTCACAACTGGACGCTACAGTGGTCACGCCGCCGACGCCTTCCGTTCAGAACACTCTCCAGGATGTGGGCCAGCCCCAGCGACATTAGCCGGCCCAGAGCTCGGTCGGCAACCGATTGTTAATGTGGGCTTGGCTTGGTGAACAAACCCGTCGCTTCAGTGTTTTTTTTTTGGGGGGGGGGGGGAGGGGCGGAGAGGGGCAAGTCCGGCTGTGGTGGGAGAGAGCTCAGAGGTGACAAATCATAGTGGGTCATGGTGGATCTGTTTTGTTTTTATTTCAAACCAAGCTCGGAATGGGAATTGAACCCGCGTTACGTGTACCATCAGAAAAGCGTCTCAACTTTTGGCGTACGTTTGGCACTCCAGTTCGCACTTCAACGTGAAGGAATCACATTCGAGCTGTCACGTTGCAGTTAGGCCAAACTGCCCATCTGAGCAGTATTATTATTACAAAAGTAAGGCCAGCGGGCAGTTGAACCCTGGCCTCCATGAAAACGCTGCAGGCGGCCTGACGACCGCGATTCTCACACTTGACCACATCCGCGCTCCATTTGGGCGGGAGCGGACTCGCAACGACCGACCGAGCCTGTTGACAATCCCATACTCTGGGCGTATGAGGTCGCTCGCCGTCAAACCTTTCCTATGGTCCGATGCACTATGGTCGACAGGTTATGCTTTCCAAAACATGGTGACCTTGGGTTCAGCCACTGGTTGCTGGAAACGCACGAAGCTGTCAAAATTCGCTGCAATCGAGCCCGCGTCCCCAGCGTACGGGGCTGACTTGCCCTCAGCCTTGACCATTTACTGCGCTGTAGTTAATAGCTCGTTCTTCCCAGAATGTGGTGACTTTGGGTCAGGTCGAAACTGGCCGAAAAAATGCAGAACTTGGATACAAAGTCAGTTTCAGACAATCCCTGCATATCCTTTTCACATGGACCAAGGTCACGACATCCTGGACGGGGCAGGCTGCTGTGAGGTTAGGCTGTCTATCACAGACGAGTCTGTGGCATATCCCGTGAAGATACGCCATAGTCTTCATATAAGATAGGCGCCTCCATGGTCTGAGACTCACATGAGGTAAGCATGGAAAATTCGGTTCCGTGATGAATCATCCAATACCATCATTGAAATATGGCTGGGAAAGTACAAGCCTTCTTTGACATCACCCTTTTGCGTCCAACTTCAGAAACGCTGCGCACGTTTCAGCACCCATCGAGGCCAACTGTGTTCCACAAACGCTGCCGTCCTTGATTGGGATCAACTGCATTTTAATTAAGGCTTGACGTGGACATCAGTTTTATGTCAGATTTGGAACTTGCGCAAAGTGAGTGTCGCTGTTCTCACTACGAGTAGTAAACGACTTAACGTGCTTCTAATCGGAGCCGACTGTGCTGTATGGTGCCCGCTGGCGCAGGTCTGTCCAGAGCGTTGTCGGCCAAGCATGTGTGCCGTCCGCCCAGCGTCAGTGACCGCGCCACGACTGTCGCCGCGCTCGCCCGGCATCGGCGGCGGCCTGCCAATGCCCCGCGCCGCTTCCGCCGCCGCTCACGCTGCCCTGTTGCCGCCAGGTGCCGCAACACGCAGTCGGTGTACGATAAGTGCGTGCAGGACAATCTGGGCCTGGAGCGGCCCTACTACGGCTACTTCTGCGAGCCGAAGGTGATCCAGACCAGCAGGTGAGCGCACCGCACACGCCACGACCCGAACTGGGTAGGCGCGCTGCACACGCCATCGCCCGAACTGGGTGAGCGCACCGCACACGTCACCACCCGAACTGGGTGAGCACACCGCACACGCCACCGGCCGAACTGAGTGGGCACACTGCACACGTCACCGCCCGAACTGGGTGAGCGCACCTCGCACGCCACCGCCCGAACTGGGTGAGCGCACCGCACACACGACTGACCGAACTAGGCTAGCGCACCGCACACGCCATCGTCCGAACTGGTTGGGCGCACCGCACTCTCTATACGCGGTAGTCCATCCAGCAACGTGTGGTCATCGTCTTACCGCAGCCGTCCTGGATTGACCAAAAGTACTGGGACGTGGGATAGGGTAGGGGAGCAAAGAGTGCGGGTTATGGTGTGAGGGTGGGGTAAAGGACGCCACCCGCCAGTGAGTGCACGCTCGTTGGCGCCCATTTCTGGTTACGCTGACCCGGACTCTCCCTAGTGAGAGCCGTCCATTTTTAGTTCATTTTGCTTCTTGCACGACGTCGTGTTTGTCCATCTGGGGCTTTTGTTGTTGTTAACACACGGTTATCTTGAGATCTAGGATTACCTCCGTGCAAAGGTCGTCAGGACCCGTTGAGTAAAGGTGATCAGAACGGTATACCGAAAGGAAAGCTATGCTTCTGATGCTTTCCAAAGCTTTCCTCGCGCTACCTTCGTCGCTTCCTCGTTTCCGGGTTCGCAGTGCTGGCTAGCTGACGCGTTGCCCCCGCCGCTCCCCCGCCCCGGGCGCGCGGCGCCGGCTGGCTGACACGTTACCCCTGCCACTCCCTCCCCCGCCCCGGGCTCGCGGCGCCGGCTGGCTCATGCGTTATCCCTGCCGCCCTCCCCCCCCCCCCCCCCCCCCCACCCGTCCCCGGCCCGCAGCGCCGACTGGCTGACGTGTTACCCCCCGCTGCTGCGTCGCTTCCGGGCTCGTGGCGCCGGCTGGCTGACGCTGGCTGTTGTTGCAGACCGCGGCCGGAGCCCGAGAAGCCGCTCGAGTTCCCGAATACACCGGACGAGCTGCCGGACTCGGCGCCGCGGAAGCCAGCGCCGTACAGCGAGGGCGGAAGCCGCACGTTCTTTTAGCAGCAGCGCTGCGCAGCAACCGTCTGGGCGCGCTCGCCGGCCGCTGGGACGGTCCCGTCGGCCGTCTGAGCGCGCTCGCCAGCCGCCGGGACGGTGTCGCCGGCCGCTGGGACGGTCTCGTCGGCCGTCTGGGCGCGCTCGCCGGCCGCTGGGACGGTCTCGTCGGCCGCTGGGACGGTCTCGTCGGCCGTCTGAGCGCGCTCGCCGGCCGCTGGGACGGCATCGTCGAGTCGCTTGTCAGTAGATGTGTGTAAATACATTGGATACGGTATGAAACGGTCTTTTGGTGCTACCGTTTAGTGATTGAATCAGTGTTGGGAATGACGCCGGCATTTGGCGAAGGATTTTGCCGGAAAGGATATGACATATCAGCAACAGATCCTCAGGCACTGAATATCTTGATTTTGGTTTAAGCATCAGAAAAACGACATCGTCATGTTGTGTAGTTTACGTTCATGTTGCGGTTTTGTTTTGTTTACCTTCACGTATTTTCGAGAACAGAGGTATAGGTAGATCACGTGACTTGCGCCAGTGGGATCTGGCAGGCAACGTTCAAAATTATATTATATAAGAACAGACTGAACATGATTGGCATTACTGTATTTGTTGTAACAGAAGTGCAATAGGTACCGGTGCGCAACGTGAGGCACGATGCCTCCTTACCTTTCCATGTTTACCAGTCAAATTTAGCTTAGACAGGCATCCGTCCGTTCTTGTGTCCGTTTTTGAAAAATCAGATTTACTTTTTCTCTCAACCATTAGCGCTGCCAGGATCCTGGTTTGGGTGGGGGGGGGGGGGGGGGCGTAGCGCAGTGCTACTTTGTTATCCAGTCTAACCGACGGGCGCGTGTATTGAGGAGCTTCATGGTTTGACCACTGAGGAAGCTCCTTATCGTTTCCTGTACAAGTGTACGTATTGCGTAAAGCAGTACAAAGGCCCATCACCTTTCCGCTGAAGAACTGAAGAGCATTTCCGTCCTCGACTTGCTCATCGAAGGGTTACTGTTCTGGCTACGGAAGGGAGGCGACATTCGGTCAATCCGAAGGCCCTCAGAGGGACTCATTACACGTCATTCCCGGTCCTGGCGGCTGGCGCAGAGTCCTTGCTTGCTGGACTAGAGGTTGGATGGAAGAAATCGAAGCGAAAAGACGAAAAAATGAGATTGAAAGCAGTCGAATTTGAAATAAATCGAAAGACAAACACCCAAAAAAGATCAAAGTGGACAGGAAGAGGAGTCGAGGTAGGAGGCAGTTGAAGGGTGAAAAATCTAAGCGACAAAAGTATGCAAACAGGTGATCAAAAAACGCTTGAAACTGGAGAACCATCCGGATTTGAAGCATGGCATGAAATGGGGGACGCACCACTGTGGCCACTGGGCACAATGCGTGAAGTTTTCCGCTTGCAATGAAGGTCGTTGCTGCCTTGGACCGAGTTAGAACCCAGGGTTATGCGTACGATGACGGCATGGGGCAATGATGACTTCTATAGTTTAAATTAGTATGGAAAATGGAACTGGGTCCAACTTTAAAATCAGGTGAGAAGCTCCAATGATAATGCCCACGGGGTAACAGAGAACCTCCTCTCTAGCAGAGCCGACAAACTGGCTACTGTGAATGGCTTTGGTTCAGAACACGCGCGGAGCGGAGCTTACTGCGTTTGCTCCATAAGGCTGTCACTCCGTACTTAATGCATTAAGTACTGAGACCGGGGGCATCCGGCCTTTTCGTCAGGCAAGACAGCAGGAACATCTTTCCCGTGCCTTATGATACTGCGACAAGGCTGGGTCGCTGGGTCGTAGCAACATGACACACTGCCAACAGTTGTATGCACGATCAGAACATACCTGCTGCAAATACGCGTTGATGATCATTGGATAGGACTACGGGTCAAAATGCGCTTTGGGATGAGGTTAATTAGGACTGGAATAATTTTAAATTGACGTGCTATCGGTGGTAAATATTTATGGGAATCAAAGCCGGGAAGCCACTTCATTGGGAACCCGTTTGGTGTTAGTGCTACTTAAGGGCGGATATATACCGTATATGATGGCGCGGATCGTCAAGTCCGGAAAGTCACTTAGAATACACCATGTGTAACACACTGAGGTTTTCAACTGCACAATTATGCTACTGCCTGAAGCAATGCTCCCACACCGGCAAACAATCGACGGACTGGATTGTTTGCCGATATGGCCGATGTGGGAACATTGTTTAAACTGAACAATTATGTTACTGTCTGAAGCATTGTTTCCACACCGGCAAGAATCTACGGACTGGATTGTTTGCTGATATGGAGACATTATTTAAACTGAACAATTATGCTATTGCCTGAAGCAATGCTCCCACCCCGGCAAACAATCTACGGACTGGATTGTTTGCTGATATGGGAACATTGTTTAAACTGAACAATTATGTTACTGTTTGAAGCAATGCTCCCACACCGGCCAGCAACCTACGGATTGGATTGTTTGCCGATATGGGAGCGTTGTTTAAACTGCGCAGTTGTGCTACTGTCTGAAGGAGTGCTCCAACATCGGCAAACAATCTACAGTCTGGATTTTTTTTTTAGCATATTTTAATATAGCTCCCCATCCCTGCCAGCTTTTATCGCTTTTAATCTTTCGTTTACGGACTATTTTCCATTTTGACGTTCCTGCCGAATCTCATTTCTTTTGACAGTTGTCCTTTTTTTCTTTTTCGTTTTCCTTCATGGTGGCAATTGTCATTTGACATTTTTCATTCGAGTTTTCCATTCGTTTTTTCCATTTGACGTTTTGTCCGACGACCTACTGACCGGACTGGTTGGCCGCAGAACGACTTAAGTACCATCATTGACAAAAAATCTCTTACCGATGCAAGAGGTCTAATAAATGGCATAGGGATTCTACTCGAAACGGGATAGAGGCCCCCCGCTTTGCACTGCAGTCCCTAACTGTCACGATGCCCTTCCATTACCGCATGGTGGATTATTTCATTGTCAGAAGGCCTCAGCCAACGTAAGAGGCCTCTGGCATTCGGGTTCCGGTCCCTGTTCCTAGTGAGCAAGTGGGTCCCTTGGCTGAATAGGGGCCCTGGCCCAAGCCCTTTGTCGACACAGGACCCCATTTAGGCATCGTTGGCCACTGGCTGAGAGAGGTGTCCCTCATTGTGCTAGGGTCCCTGACCACTGCAGGAGGCCTTTTGTCTGGCATTAGCTGGCTCCGGCCCTGTCCCTGATTAGGAAAGGTCCCCCGGACCAATACGGGGCCGGCTGTTGTTCGTGATCTCTGACCGGTATGGGACATTGTTTCAGGGTGCCCCCGATCGGCACGAAAGGTCCTTCGAGAGCACCGACCTACGGTTCCCTCAATGTCATCTCCGGGCATTCGTTGGGCACAGCAATCATCCCCTTTATCATGAACCTAAAGAAGGAGCACGTGCCCTCTGCGTCTTCCTCCCGCCTGCGCCCCTGTTCCCAACTAAGGTATTCGTGTCACTGTCTTCAATAGGCTAATACGAATGCCCGAGGCCTGTTGTGCATTGGCAAATGGAGACCTACTCCTTATTTCGGGGTAAGCTCATTTATCGCGCCTGACATCACGCCCAAGCCTGACCCCGAATCGGTCGAGAGGCGAATTAAGTGCGTTTTCTTACAAGAAAGTCGTCGTTGCTGACATAGCATCCCTTAGTAACAGCTGATGCGCAGTTAACTGTGTTGTGTGTTCTACAAACAAGCAGGTCTCGATGTCATGCGAAAAATGTGATTGTTTATTATTTCTTTCTCCACAGACCACTTACCAATAACTAATGTTCAAATAAAAGTCTAGTGCGCCATTCTTGCGCCTCACACGTGTTCATGCAGATAAGTCAGCTCATTCTACTTGCGCCCGTATTTACAGTTAATTGCGTCCTTTACTGGTATACATCTGTGACACCGCTTCAATGGGCGAGCTGGAGTTGTAAGTCAATGGGGAACCGGGCCCTGGAGTTGAAGAGAGTGTTCCACATTTGCACGGAGTTTTGAACAGACACATTTTGGTGATCATTTAGCACAGTTCACAGTCCTGCCCTTTTCGAGACTTAACACACGGCCGGGTGTGCGGTTGGATTCCCTTCGCTCGGGCAGGGGAATCGGAACACCAAATTCATAAGGTGTGTTGGCCTGTACGTGAACTGATTTAGATCAGTTTGAGGTTCGTAAGTCATGATCTTCGGGTCAGATGAGGTAAAAAAATTCAAAACCCGGCTCGGTCTCCAAAGTGCCCCCCCGACTTAGTTGCCTGTAGTAAGCAAAATTGTACATGCCCATTCAAAGTCAGTGACCTTAACTGACCTTTTGGAAGTCATGATGACCAAAATCGTGCAAAACTGCTTTAAGTTCCGCATTTGAATAAGCGACAAAGATTCTTTCAGTTGATAAAAGATTCAAGATTCAAGTTCAGTTGACCTAGGGTCAGTCATGAAGGCCAGACCAAGGTCAAAACCAACCTGCTTTTTTACTCGAGCCTTCTGTATGAGATACCTTCTGGTGCTCACTTTGAATGTGTAGCAGTGGCCGCATAGCCTATACATACATAGCATTATAATACGTATAGGCCATTTATAACAGCGACCTTTCCACACATTTTTCATGGATTTATTGAAGATCAGAAGATGTCACTGACCTAAAATGACCATTGTCAACATTCCGTTTTTAGGAACACACCACCTAGCGTAGTCTTTGGCGTTTTTTTAGATGCAAAAATCAGAGCAGTCTTTTATGTTTTTGGTCACCATCACTTTCTAAAGGTTTAACGAGATCACTGAACTTAAATGAACACCAGTGACGTTTTGCTTAGAACAGGTTTCTAGGTTCATGATGGTTGCATGAGTATGTCTGGAAACTTTGGACACTGTAGTTAAACCTTGTTTGACATCATATGATCCTTAAGTCAGGACCAAGAAACCTCAAAGTTTGACACAAGTGAGTGCACATATAGCATAACACACCCTGAAACTTTGGTATCCCTGGCTGTAGCCCTTTTTGAGATCTGAGTGGATCAAATTGCTTCTCCCCCTCCCCGCCCGAGTGAAGGTTTTTCAAGCAGCGGCTACCAGGGCGTGTATTTACCATGGAAACTGCAAATTATGGTATTTGCTAGCACCCGCTGTTTCCGCACCAGCCGTTTACACGCAAACTGGCATACGTACAAACGGGCCTATTGCGTCATTGCTGTCAGATTTCTACCAAGAAACGGAAGAATATTTTGCCACGTGGAATATTTGGCATTTGGCTTCAGGCTGCGAATATCACAAGGCGTACAATGTTTGGGTTACGACGACATGGATGGCGTCAACAGCATGTATTATTTGTGGTGCAGGTCACCGCAAATGCATCCGTTGCTGAGGGTCTCGTTCCATTGTTGTTTTTGATGGGATTGTTCCACATTTGTGTGGCGTTTTGAACTGAAATAGCCATCTTGAGGACATTTTGATGCAGTTCACGGATATGTCCATTTTAAGATCCTAAACGCTCTGGTTCCTTAGTTATACGCCCGCAAAGTACGGAAAGATTTGTTTACAGCCAACTTCGAAATCGCCTTCTGATTAATGACGCCATAGAAGCGTCATTAGATCCCGTGATATTACAGGCTGTTTTTTGTTTATGGTCAAAACAGCATGGCCGCTGATGCATTCGCAAAGGCGATGATGCTGCACATGTGGTACAGTCCGCGAAAGATGATTGACTGCCAGTAAGATTTTACTGCTGAATGCGTGTCGCGAACACAAGTGTGAGCGATTTCGGATCGTGCGACACTCGTCGTGAACGGTCATTTTTCCTTATTTCTAAGCCACAGGTCAATGTTATAAAACAGAACGCCACTGTCTGCAAATAAGTACAGCACCCAAAAAATGGGTACCCTCCCGAAGTGAAAAAAGAGGACGCAACGGCAAATCTGTCTTTATCTCCCGCTGGCGTTTTTTTCTTCTTCTACGAACTTATCTCTTACAGACAGCTCGGTCGACGCCTTGTGTACCGGAGCACAGAACCTTGCACGCGTTCATGGGCTAGCAAGGCATTATGAAATTAGGGAAACATTACAGTAATTTTACATATATATCTATATAAGTATTTTGCACATATAGTACGACAAATTTAGATATTGAACAAAAAAATGTGTTTTACAAGAAGAAGTTCTTGAGCCGCATTACCATAAACCCCCGTTGGGACTTTGTTTCGGAGGGAGGTCACGGTGAAGTCTGAAGACTGGACGGTGAAGACTGAAGATCTGTGCGGAAATTGTGAGAAAACCTGCAGTTTGATAGTCCCGTGAGCTGTGCAAATGTGAGATAATATTTATTTGACAAGAGTGTGAATCGGGGGCTCGAAAAGTGCGTGATCGCTGGTGGTGTGTGCCAGTGGCTTGTATTGGTATTGATGTGATGGGGAGTGTGCGTGCGAGGTTTGTTCTTCTGAGAGAAAACATTGCTTTGGTATTCTTCAGTCTACTGACTCCCAATAAAATGTGTTATGTGGATGCCTGATATATTGATGCCCATTAATATTGATTCCTGCCTCTACCCTTATGTTCGTGTTTAAACATGACAAAGCAATGCTGACAAACTGAGAGAAACGCTAGCACTTATATCGCAAGGGTGTACAAAGGCAAGTACTGGTACTTGTACTTCGTTATGATCTTGCCAACATTGTGAACCTATTGAGGTATTAAAGCATGTAATTAATCCATTGCACGTCATTATATCAGCAATTCATTTTGGCAGCAGGGGCTGGTGCTTGCAGCTCATTAATGGACATGCTCAGTATAAGCTCACATTATATGGGTTTGCAAAATTGTCTTTCCCTAAAGTATTCTGAAAAATATAGCTTTATTGTTACTGATGCACATTGTACTGTCTTCACAAATCTTGTATGCAGGCGAGCATTGCTCATGAGTAATCAATGTCATGGTCACTGCAACTTGTGTGGGATGCTGGGTGTTGAGAAAGGTGCGAAAGTATTGCTGTTGGTGTCTTGGACAGCACTTAATAATATGTTTATCATGAGCCTAGTATGCACTGGCAGCTTTATCACTTCCTTGCATTTTGCCATACAACCATAACTACATGCACTTGTCATGTCTCCAGCCTTGTGCAAGGTCAGCATGTTTGCACTGTCGTTTTACCACATGTAAAATTTTCCTGTTATTTTTTAGTAAGGCAGCCTGATAGCTGCAGCATGTTGCATGACCATGGAAGTGAAAGATGTGTTCGCATCTTTCTCACCGGCGTTTTCTAGATTTCAGAAGCAGGCTGAGCAAGTGATGCCACTTATTGGTTGTCTGCTTTGCTGAACGTGGTTTGTATATTGTATGGCGTGTTTTTGGTCAGTCATATGTCAGATGGGAAGTCAATACAAGAGTGCATGCTTGACCCATCTTTTCATGCTGAAATTTATTATGAAAGCGGCATGGATTGCAGTCGAAAAACCATATTAGGTTCATTATGCCATGCCACAGAACGGCACCGAGATAGTGCCAACATGAAGCTATTGACCAGTGCCATTACACAATGTACCACATCGGTTGAGTACCCTTTGTCAAGCCTATGAGATAGCAGCTTATAGTGTATGAATGACTGGCAAAAAATTATTTAACAATGCCGAAGGACTGTCTACGGCAAGAATGTTGTTGCACCACAATGGTTACGTCAGGGTTAGCTATTAATTGCATGAACAATCCTAAGGAAAAAATTTTTGGTAACCCATCCTTGCCATCTTTACCATAGCAATAGCAATGCTTTGACAATCAATGCATGGCAACGTTACAAATTTATTGATTTTCGCATGACATCACATTTCCAGTTACAAACAATAAGGACAATGACTATTGTACACGTCACATGATATAAATGTCAGGACTGCAGCACTGTGCGCAACGATAGGTTGACGATAAAGTATTGACGAAATCATCAACAGTAAAGAAACAACAACAGTAGCACGGCACATCGTGCTTTGATGTTAGTAATCAGCCATAAAAGCTGGCGATCGCTACGTTGCGCATGTCAAACAGTCCACGAAAGCTTTTCTTACGGCCAGCACCAAGACAAAAAATCCACAAACAACCCACCCGCCAATCCGCCTTCCCCCCCCCCCCCCTCAGCACAGCCACCGCGACGAGAACGGCCTGTTGGGATTAGCTTTCGTGTGTTTCGAGGCATTCTTTAGGTCTGGCTGCCAGATGCTGTCAGGTTTTGCTGTTGTCACAAGCCCATTTTATGACGCCATCAAACAATGACGTATTGGGGCCCATTTTCATAAACTTTGAAATTTTGCCACTTAGCGCCGTTTTTTAACTTTGAAAGCTTACCAATAGTTACAAGGAAGCATTTCCCATCATCTCTGATGCCTAACTCAATATCTTCAAACGCGGAGCATTCCCTTTAGGAGAAGATGGGAGTTAATGCCCTCTGATCTGCTAGAAAAAGCATCAACAATGAAGATATCTATCGTTTGAAAGATATAGCTACATATGATATATATATATATATATATATATATATATATATATATATATATATATACGTGCGCGCGCGCGCGCGCGCGCGTGTGTGTGTGTGTGTGTGTGTGTGTGTGTGTGTGTGTGTGTGTGTGTGTGTGTGTGTGTGTGTGTGTGTGTGTGTGTGTGTGCGTGCGTGCGTGCGTGCGTGCGTGCGTGCGTGCGTGCGTGCGTGCGTGCGTGCGTGCGTGCGTGCGTGCGTGCGTGCGTGCGTGCGTGCGTGCGTGCGTGCGTGCGTGTGTGTGTGTGTGTGTGTGTGTGTTTGAATACCCTTCGCCCGGGCGGTGGTCCATTTGATCCAATGCGATCTCAAAAAGGAAGAGGGTTCAAGCCACCAAATGTTCAGGGTATGTTAGCCGGTATGTGCACTCACCTGTGTCAAGCTTGAGGTCTGTTTGTCACGACACTCACCGATCAGTCTCACAGAGCACATAAATTTACATTACATGCTGGGATTTATAACATCCATCATAACAAAGCACGCTACTGCTTTTCACGAACTCAGATCCATTACCCGGACAATCGTTAGCATCATGCTCATTGTCGGTGTTTGTATTGTTGCTCCAAAGATTGCTAGAACTCCAGTATTTTATGTGGAAATTTGACGGGTGAGACGTGTACCATGGTCGCCTTGAAGATGAATCTTTTGGTTACCCCTCTTTGAGATGCAAAGTGAGCCATTGTGACAGAGATACAACGACACCAATGCAGCACACAGAACAAAGCCCGCCATCTTTGTTAAATTTCATCCTTTCCCAAGTGAGCAAACCGACGTAGAAAAGTGTGCAAACAAGTGTGAAAAATAGTAAATACGTTAAAGGCAACTTTGAAGCTATGCATCCCAGTTCCGCACCGCATTCACTCTGTCGATGAGTTCCTTGACATCTATGGAATGAAACGCCATATAACTTCGCGTCGATCGATGTTGAGAGCTTATTCACCAGCGTTTCCATCGGTGCCACGATTAAGATCACCCTAGATATTGTGTAGCATAATCGGTGCAGTCCTTTTCACCCTCTGCAGCCTTCTCTTGCCATTTTCGAAAAAAAGCTATGAAGAGCACCGCTGACGTACCGTTCAGAAGCAAATTATGATGGCAAACTGTATGTTAAAAAGATAGGGTTGCCATACCTCCCTTCTTGGACCCCTGTTTGACAACTTGCACTTATCATTTTGAAAACATTGTCCTTCGTGATCCTACAATTGCCCCACAACATATTGTAGGTATATTGATAGCATGATCGTCGATAAAAAGAGTTTGTACCACTTGAATTATCCCATAGTAGCGTTATAAGAGAACTCCGTCGGCCTTTTCAGCTATGATAAAAGCCGGAATGACATACTTCCTTTTCTATGTGTACTTATAGAGGTCTGGGAGGGCGGGAGGGGAAGGGGCGCTTCGCCACAAACGTATATTGGAAACTCTCTAACGTTGGACACACAGTGAATGCCCGCAGTGCGTGATCCAAAGATATGAAAAAAGCGTTGTTGAGTCTTTGTACGAAGGGCATTGCGCACATGTTATGGCTATGGGATTTTGTATGTTAAACTCAGCCGTGTTAAACAGTTACATTTCATCAATGGATATACCAACGCTGAAGCCATGGTCATCATTTCGAGATCATAATCGTAAAATCATTTGAATCCCACACCAAACACCTGGAAGCCAGACCAACTACGTTATCTATCACCGTAGCTATCTGAATTTTGGTTCAAAAAGGATGAACAGTATTGAATATAAAGAATTTAAAGAACATGGTGTTCAAAAATATAACAGGAGTTAATAGCAATGTCCTTAGATTGCAGATATAAAGAAAATATCACAAAATTAAAAACCTTTTCATAGAGAGCCATCGCACGTTGACAGAGATGGTGAAACGCACGAATGCAATGTACCATTCTTCTTGCCCTAACGAACATTGCATGCCTCGTTCTGCGTGCTACATTGGTGCCCCATCTCCGTCATGGCGGCTCATTATACATCTCACGAAGGAGACAACAGATCATATGCAATGCGTTCCTGTTATACGTCCACCCGAAGCAATGAAATTCCAGCACCAGCACACGACCCAAGAATGCTCGACATAACATAATGTTCATCTGGAGAGAATCCGTTGGACACGATGGGGCGCAAAGACGTGACTACTTTGTAATCTATGGGAAGGCCGTGTCATGCTGGACATTTGGAGTTTGTGGACGTAAGGCCCCTGGCCATCCGCACGCTTGTCAAGGCTTTTACCGTATTTTGTGGCGTGGTCTGAACGGCCGCCGTTGAATCTCATTGAAGTTAGCGATAGTCGCATTGGGTATCCAATAGCACGTGCTCATTGTCCACGCACTGCTGCTGGTTCGTGATAAGCAATCTCTGACATTTATCGGGGGTCTTAATAATATTGTTTTGTGCGACTGCTTCAGCGCATGCAGGGACCGATTCTATCCTGCTGTGATATATGACTCCGCCAGCGGCTTCCTTCTGAACGCGGATAGTAGTACATCACGTCTTAACGTCCTTACCTCATCTTCGGTAACCGCATCAGAACGGGGAATGTTGGCATTTCGGGAGTGTCTGCAGGGTTGGTGTGGGGCTCCATCTGAGCAGCGCTTGAACTAGGTGGAGCCGATGAGGATTAAACTTGAGATTGTAGAGCTGGAGTGGAGGCTGCCCTTAGGTCTGGTGGAGCTTGGTGCTGAGCCTTCGGCGGCGGCGGACCCATGGGTGTAGGTGAAGTCGCCGTCGGCAGACCTATGGCGTTTACTGGTGAATTGGGCGTTGTGATGGCTGAGAATGACCAGAAAGATTCGGCTGCTTCCCTCCATCTTACTGCATGTGCCATTTGTGTATTCCAAATTGGACATGGTGAGCAATCTTCGCACTGTTACCTTGTGAGATAGCTAACTTGGGAGCTTTCCCCAGTAGGTTCAGTGCTCTTTCAGGCCAGGGACGTGTTGACGTGTTCACCGGACAGTATATAGCGATATGAAAACATGAAATTAAACATAACATTATACAGTATAAGAACAGTGCGAACTAGCAGTATGACAGCATAAAACTAACACTTTTAAACTATACTCCTGGCGTCCCTTGAAGTTCACGAAAAGCATGGGAACATTGCACATTAACTGTTTCAAAAGCTGTCTAAGTTTTAGTCGCTTTCCGCAACCCCGTCACAATGAGATTTTACGAACCACTGCTACACTTTGCAGAATGAAAAATGCGGAATTTAGTCATGTGAATTTCACCATCTAATTTTTTGCATGCATGTGATATTGTATGTACGGCTCAAACATTCACTTTTGGCATTTGCAACATAAGCTTCCGTCCAAGGCTGGTCTGTGAAATGTCTGCAGACATGGAAATTTTCTGCTCCTCCACAATAAACCCAGATTCACTGAAATCATTGTTTCTTCGCTCCACGTTGCGCCTGCTTACATGTCATTTCCTGCCGGTGGCTGTCATGGAAGCTCCTTTCCAACCCAACAGGCACGCAGCAGCCACAAACACAGGTGACCGCAAGCTTCCATGTCAACATCTTAGCAGCAAGATCAGAGAGCATGTGTAATGGGCACGTGTGTGTGGGGGGGGGGGGGTGTATGCTGCTTTTGAGCATACGTTGAAAAACATATAACTAAATAGGCGAAAAATCGGAGAGTGCTGTGCCATAACAAATGGAATAACGGCGACATCTGACCCAACTTCGAGTGATCCATTCCGTCATCCGTTTGTTTACATCCGCTTTGGCCAATGTAATGGAAATGGGGTAGCTGTACTTCCAGACCTCATCAGCATAGGATAAAATACGATGATCTGCCAGGCAAATAAGCTTACCATTGTCGTACATTTGGTCGGAGATTGTGTAGGTTCGTAGACAATGGCTGAAGAACCGATTGTCAGATGACTGACATTTATTAGCGACACCATTCTGACTCTGACAGTATCAGATTTCTGACCTAAATCTCATCCATATCGTCTGGTATACCACGTAGGTTCCGACCACATCTTGTTTCGACATCAACAAGGACACTACTTGATAGGAATTTACAAGTTAAGCAAGCAAGGACATGAACACAGCAGGGACAGATTATACAGAGTTATTCACGTGTTGTTGACATCAGACAGCAGGGACAATGTATGTCTCAGTTTGGTGCCCAGGGATCTATATTTGTCGAGTTCGCCGAACTCTTCAATATACCAAACCATTGTGATATACAATCGAAAAGGAATTGCACGAATAAAAACTGCTGTAACTCTGGCAACCGCAATGACGTTTGGTTTGGCGTTGGCAATGGCGTTTGGCAATGGCGTTTGGCAGCCGCAATGGCGTGGATGGCGTTTAAATGAGACTGTGTGATAATTGGAATTATAATAGTTTCTACTGTCTTGAAATCTAATAGGGCATTGCAAGATTCCAATGCGGTTGATTAGTGCAACATTCACATTAGATACCTCTATTATTCTGCGGAGATGAGCGCATGACTTCAGCTGTCACGTATCCGTTTGTAAATTTTAGGCGCTAATCTTCAGCTAAAAGAAAAGCTCAATAGTTTTTGTGGTGGTATCAAGACATGCTGACCGTTTGACGTGTCCGCGGTGTGCGACTTTTAGCTGTGTTTTATTGCAAGCATGTAGATCATCCAGTTGCATGTTTCGGGTGTCAGGCACTCACTTCTAAGTAGTAGGCAATGATCTCAACGAATAGTAGCGTTGTATTGGCTGTAATGGTGGTATAAAGGCATGCTGTTTGACTTGCCTGTGGTGTGTGACTTTCAGGTGATGTGAAAGCAGACATATGTGAGTTATCATATGTGATGCTTTCAGCTGTCTGACCCTAAGTTGTAAGCTGTAGGTAATGCTCTTCAAACAACAGTTAGGCTTTGCTATCTGCAGTGGTGGCATCAAAACATACGAATTGCTTTCCTTGCCTGTGTTGTGTGACTATTATGTGGCATGGGAGCGGAAATACGCAGGCTGTGCGATAGTTTCAGCTGCCAAACTCTCACTTCTTACCTGTGGGCAAATTATCGATAACTAGAAGTTAAGCTCCATTAGTTACATTGATTGCACCCTGGCCTGCTGTTTGACCTGCTTGTAATGTGTGACTTTTAACGTGAAAGCAAAAATATGTGGGCTGTCCTGTGTGGCATGTATGACTTTCTGACTAAGAACCATGAGTCAAGGTCTTGTTCTTATGAAATTTCACAGACAACGAACATTCAAAGACCAGTGTCTTCGAAAGAACAAATGAGAACCAAGAACCATGAACATGGTCCGCTAAAGAACTGGGAAACCAGAATCCTGGTTTTCTGTTGTTTAAATGACCAATGACAAGTAAGATTCAGGTTCTTGGATTGCTGAAAAAGCAACAGGAACTAGGATCAAGGGTTTTGTTTTGTCGAGAAAAAAAAACGAAAACCAGGGTTCATGCTTTTTGTCGAAGGAACGATTGGAAAGCATGATCCAGGGTTTTGTTTTGCTGAGGGAACCAGTAGGAATCAGCAAAGCTGGTAACCAGGCATATGGCTCCTTGTTGACATGCCTAGAGACGGATGGTAGAGTTTTGAGACGGAAAGACGGAGAGTTTTGCATTTTATTCGATTCTGAGACCGAAGTCATGGGTGTGCCGCAGCATTGATAAATATTCACAGTCTCAGAGTGTGTCTGGCTTCGATCAATGGAGTATCTCCAACGCATTGGTGGAAGCTGTTGGAATGGACCGCTCATGATTGCACGGCGTCTGGCTCAATTAGGTTAGCTTTTCACGCCGTCTACATAAATGATAGCTATGACCACCTGTTCCATCTGACACGCACTGCTCGGCCCGCGCAGTACAAGGCGTCCTGGTTAAATTGTACGCGAATTGAAACTGAGACGTGAACGGGTCTGGAAATATCAACAAAGTACATCCACCTAAAAGAAAACCAGGTATAGAAAAACTTCTTTCTCGGTACTTAATGACGGAAGGATACCAGATCAAGCATGATATCCTGTATGCATGAGCATAATTTGAAGGTGATGAATATAAAATTATGATTATCAAAATAAATCAGCAAAATATGTTCCCGTTGCGATACGGGATATCGAAGACTGGTAAGTATGCTTCCCTTGCCTTACAGGACGCCGAAAGTGTCACGCTTCACCAATACAAGCGTTTGCCCACTGTTTCAGCTCATTCGGATCACGAATAAGGTGGCATGGTACGTGAGAAGCCTTCCAAGCAGGCAGTGGCAGACAACACCGTCATCTAAAATTTACTAGGCGAGAAAACATGGGCAGGTTGAGTAGGCGCATACCTACAGTGCCACCTGGAATGTCTCGACGTCCACATGTTACCGAGCATGGTATTCGGTTAATCATGATAAGTAATTTTACAGATCTTCTCCCGAGTAGCTGCAACCAACGGCTTCCTACGCGGGATCAGGATCCATTGTCTCGGTTTACGTGACCGATGCAACCTTAAAATCTACAGAACGTCAGCTCTGACCCTGCTCAGGTGAGGCGGCTCCGGAGCGAAACAAATACGTGTGTAAGCGGGAGCTATTCAGGCTCGTACCAAATCCAGTAGGACGGCAAGCTCACGGTGATGGTATCATGAACGTTAAGCTGGCGTGGTAAAAGTATGGGATACCTTTTCGCATCAAAGGTGATCACTACGCATTTAAGACCTCGGGGGTCAGCTCTACGCTGTTTTCAGTGTCAGAGCTCCTTACAGCCCTCTTGAACGATAACGGTTGTAAATTTAAAGAGTCACAGAAATGTATCTGCCACATCCTCTTAAGGCTCGCAGTTGCGGCAATGTATGGAATACAACCAGAGATAAGGAGTGATGAACATATGAGATGGGATCTTAATCAACCTACGTGTTCCAGCGTAGACTGACAATGCCTGTTCCGGTTTGTTTTGTTTGGAGTGGCTGTGTCTGGGAAATGACACTTGATGTAATTGTTGCCGATTGCTTTGTAAGTTGTCAGGAATATCGGTCATGAACAGCAACACTATCGAAAACTCGATCTCTCGTCGCACCTGCAGTCACGTAGCTCGTGCACCTGACGCATACGGCTTGACTATGCCAACTCGTGATGTCACACGTCGACGAAGTCAAAACAATTCTGTACCGGTACCGATTGGGGATCCCGTCAGTGCAGTGGTGAACGCGTCCGCGTCAACCGCTGCGCGTCTGGGAAACCAGAGGCATGGGGTTCAATTCCCCACGGTGCCTGCCGCTCCTGCCAGCGTGAGTCCAAAACGTACTCCTAGAACGCTTAACAGTACGTTAAAGGGAGTGTTCCACAGTTATGTGGGGTTTTGTTAAAGGGAGTGTTCCACAGTTGTGTGGGGTTTTGTTAAAGGGAATGTTCCACAGCTGTGTGGGGTTTTAAATTGAAATATCCATTTTGAAGATCATTCGGTACATTTCACAGTCCTACCATCGTTAAGACCTATACCCATCTAAGCCTCTGAGCCACGCGCCCGCAAACATGCGCAGACTATTTCAGGGAAATTATTTTAAGGTCACTCAGGCATACATCAGCCATAACAACGCTGCCCCAATCCTGCTATTCCATTAACCATCTGGCGATCAAGGCCAAAAACAGAATTGTTGAGCCGTTGAAATCTGGTGTACGTGAGCACAATTTCAAGAAATAACGACAGTCAATTGGCTCCCATTCAGTGTTGTGCAATATCACGTAATGAAACGATGGTATATTGAAGAGCATATATAATGAACACAAAAATTGTGTCGTCTAGAATGGCTTTTCCACTTAAAAATATATTTCTCGTTTTCTGGGTGAGCTTATTTCATCATATCTGATGTTCGCTTCAATGTCCTTGAATGTGGGGTATTGCCTTTAACAGGTACAAACTTGGGCTATCAGTCTAAAAATATATTTATGTGGTTGTACTTGAATTCAAATACGATTCCTCAACTATAAAAATGTGTCGATCACTTCCCCAAAAATCATCAAGAGCGCCGCCTGTAAAATCAGTGCAGGTAAGTTCTAATTCGCATCCTAAAAACCAAGAATGGGCAAAACCATAGGTTACTGATAAAGCACCCTCCGTTGAGGCTTTCAGTGACAGCTCCACAAGATGCAAGTATTGTGAGTGATTCCACTCAAACGAGTAGTGTGCGCTTTTTCGGAAACAAAAAGACTACAGGGCTTTAAGTTTTTCCCCTTTGATAGCCATTGGGTATTAGAAGCCTTAGTCTTTAAATGCCTCTGTGAAAAAATATTACTCCATATCTATAAATCATACATCTTCACAGCACGTGCTTACCCACAGACAGGGATTACAAAATGCAAATTATTTCTGTGTAGCTCAAAACGAGCACCATGACATGCATACTGCTCCGAAACTACGTATCTGCGCTACAGGGCGACATGGGCTTGCAAGAGAATGGTGTGCACGATACGAAGTTTTGTACACAACAAAACATAAGTTACATGGATTAAATGCGCAGATAAAGAAAGAGACAAACACCATTGATTTATAGTGGTCCATCGAGCATGGCTTATACGAATGTGTTGGAAAACAGTTAAATTATATATTATTAAAAGGGCTTTCGATAATAACCAGTCATTCGACTTACTGGTATCTCGACGTCGTAAATGCTTGTCGCGACATTTTCTGCGTTCCAGTGGCATGATAATAGCATTGTTAATCACGCAGAAGTATTCATAAGCCGCATTTACATTGCGTGCATCCTAATCGTATTACCTGGTAGCCTCATTGCCACTCCAAAGAGCCTTACATTTTTTCTGGATATTGCGTCAACTAAAATGCAAATGAACGATGCGTATCACGCAAAAGTTGTTTAATCTATTGCTGTGGTGTACACAGTGTACCACTGTGGTTGTAGTTCTGCTTCGATTGGGGTGACCTCATAGCCTAACGCAATCTAACAGGAGAACTTGAGGACACTAGAAACCCGCTTATCCGCCGTGTTGTGGATTAATGTGTTCAGAATATGTGGTGGGCGACCATGAGATCTGCTCACAATGCTGTTCATCTTCTCGGTATTCTGGTCTGGGGGTTCAGGCAATGATGCCATATTGCTGCGGTAAGTTGTGTACATGTGGTGCGATCAGCACTCCATTGCATACACAAACTCACTTGAGTTGTTGCGTAGATTTACGAATGTGAGTAGAATCTTTACTCGTCTGATTGCACCACAGATAAATCAAAAATGCTTCCAGCAGTGTATGTACGCAAACGTTTTACGGCAACGGTGTCAGTCTGGGTCGCAGTGCACCAGCGAAGCCTCAAAATTGTTCGCCTTTCGTTGGCGATAAGTTATGAAGTGCGTCACAGCTGTAACAGGGTTTATTAAAATACCACAAAAGTCCATGGAGGTCGGCGTTAGCAATGTTGACTGCATCGTCAGTTTAGCGCGTCACGTATTTTGTTATGGTTTGCATGTTCTGGCGTTCTCACAAACATCATGCAAGATGTTAACCTTTTTATGGTGCGGTGTTCAGACGATTGAAAGATGAAGCCTTAGGGAAGTTGATATCATGTGGCCGGTCCAAAGGAGGTATAGTGGCTTTCGTCCTGGAATCACTCTGGGGTAGCCTATGCCTCGAACATTCCGGTAAGTTCGCGGACGGCTGCTAAAATAGCAGCTTTAGTCTTAAAGGCTAAAACGCACTTGCAATATTGCCAGTATCATTATTTTGCTTGCATTACAAGAATGTACGAAGGGGTGCTTGTCGCCAGCCTTGTGAGTGTTTTGCGTTGTACTTGCTAGCCCCCAGCTAATGCAGGAATTCAATTCCTGCATTAGTTATGGGTGGGTTTCAGATGTGTATGAACATGGCAATATCACCAAAGGATTTTGCTGCACAATTTAGTTGGACAACATCATTGGTCTTGACATCGCAGGCGTCGATTTCGGATCAGCCCAGATACAGTTAATGGCATGGGAAGAGGATAGGTGCGTTGTTCGCCCACGACACTAGCCGCAACATGACCTTGACTCTGCGGTTAGCAACTATCATCAACCTTCAGGTGTCTGGAATAAGATACTATCATCTAAGCAAAGCTTCATAAACAGGTGTTTGTAATCTTCAGTAAAGGCCGCTATAAGTACCTTACATCGATTGAGGCAATTCACAGTTAAGTACTTTTAGTACCGCATTAAGAAGGTCGTTGAAGTTCTTAGTCTATAGAATCATCATGAAAATATTCTGCATTCATCGTCACCTTTACCCTTTACCTTCACCTTCACCTTCAATATTCTACCTTTGCCTTCTTCCACTTTCAGTTTGTGTTTGCACAGATAACTGGCTACGATAATTTTTACATAATTATTGGTGACGGCCATGGGCCTCACCAGCTGACCGCAGGCCGGACCG
This sequence comes from Pollicipes pollicipes, assembly GCF_011947565.3. Lineage (NCBI taxonomy): Eukaryota > Metazoa > Arthropoda > Thecostraca > Pollicipedomorpha > Pollicipedidae > Pollicipes > Pollicipes pollicipes. The sequence continues at coordinate 20,433,690 of NW_023597034.1, forward strand.
TGGCTAGAAGGTACAGTTCTTGGTGACGGCCATGGGCCCCACCAGTTGACCGTATACCGGACTGTGGTGAGAAGGTACAGTTCTTGGTGACGGCCATGGGGCCCCACCAGCTGACCGTATACCGGACGGTGGTGAGAAGGTACAGTTCTTGGTGACAGCCATGGGCCCCACCAGTTGACCGTATACCGGACGGTAGTGAGAAGGTACAGTTCTTGGTGACGGCCATGGGCCCCACCAGTTGACCGTATACTGGACTGTGGTGAGAAGGTACAGTTCTTGGTGACGGCCATGGGCCCCACCAATTGACCGTATACCGGACGGTGGTGAGAAGAGTGGTCCCAGTGATGCTGTTGACCTTTAGCAGCGCAGTCTGCTGGGGCGGTCCTAAAGAAGTAAAGGGTCGCTGCGCTGAGAAAGCGGAGCTGCCGGATGTTGTTGGTATGCTAAGTTGTTTTAATTTGCTAGCATGTGAATCTTTTGCAATCCAACAGGACGGTAATGTTATTCCCGTTTTGTGTTGTATTCGAGGTGATTTTGCGTCTGCAGTGAGTATGGCGTTATGGATGCGGATTGCAGAGGCCGATTGGAGAACGCAGAATAGAGAACGATTGCAGTGAAGTTATTCCGATTGTGGCTCACTGAAATGCTGCATATAAGGTTTGTTCCATCGAAAATATGCTTGTATCGTTTGTACATCTTTATCTTGATCTTATCTTGATGTACATCTTATTATGCTTGATTTCCTGGAGCTTTCCGTTGCACTGTGAGTAGCAATGTTTTGATGCATCACAACTTTCAATTATTTCAAGGATCTGAAGGATCGTTCGTTCGTTTCAACTCAGTGTCACTACTGCATGTTTAAATGAGGTCCACTGCTTCCAGATTCTGCTCTGAGAAAGATATGAGCCCTTTGTGACGCCATGGTACCTTAACCTGAGTTTGTGTGTCAGCCTTGTTTATTGAAGGAATAAACCCAATAATTTGATTCATAAATGTAATTTGAAATATGTTTTGCTTTGCTCTCAAAACATTATGTTGCAAGTCTCTTGATTTAGAAACCAGTAAAGTCACTATCATCGTTGTACATTTCACTGCCGTCAGAGTAACGCTGTTTGTCTTAAAATGCGCCATTACGGCACTGAGCAATGCCAATCATCTGGCTGGTGTCCCGGCGTGTGTTAACTGGAGGGACTGTCAACTGTTTGGAACTGGTAAATGTAGGTTAATTTGAAAGTATCTTTCGGTGGGTGAATAGTGTGAAAGTGAGAAGTGTGAATAGAACCTGGCTGCATACCTCGGTGGGGCATGGGGATAACGCGTACCCAATTTTGCATGGCAGCCCGCCTAGCAATATCTGTATCTGTACAGGGGACATTGAACTGAACAAATCTAGGTTCTGGACTTTTGCTCTTCACATGCAGTGTGTGTGTGCAGTGTAGTTTTTCTCGAATTACGGTGAACTGAGCATTGTGTAAGGATGTTCACTTAATTGCAATTTGCACGGCTGAATTTTAACATCAGGCCCTAGTATGAGACAGCATCCTTGTGGATTTATTTATGTTATCTTTTAAAGACACTATAAATTGGCCAGATGTCGCAATATTCCGTTGGACAGCGTTTGAGCAAAATTGCATTTATGATTTGGTATATGTACTGTTTTGGAGATAAACTCGACATATCAAGGTGAAGTGTTTGATGTCCAGTGATATTTCTAATTTCAGACCACTTGCATGACAGACGGTGCCACGAGTGAAGTAAGGAAGTGGTGCTTTTGGAACAAGATTCAGGCCGGCTGATGCATTTCACTGAAATATTTTTCATGCTTGACCAATTAGGAAAAGCTGATATCAGAAATCTAGAGCTTTTGCAAATCGCATTACCTTATAACATATGTTTTATATGCTCAACTGTGCATATTTGATAATTGTCCATGAAATATTCCCTGATTGGTTAACTGAAGATGCCAGTTTCAACAGTGTTCTTGTGTTCAAGCCTTGGAAAACTTCTGGGTGTATGCCAAGAGGTCTAAATTTGGTGATGGATCGCATGTCTTATATGAATGCAGTGTTACATACATACAGTACAGCATACAATTCAGTACAACACACAATACAGTACAACATACAATATGAATGCAGTATTGGAGCATTGTGTACATTAGGTAAGGAAGGGGTCTGCCACACTCGCGTTTCCAGTGGTATGAATGTATGGAAATATTTGAAACCATTTCTCTTTTTGGTATACAGAAAGGTTCATTGGCTGATCGGAAAGAAGTATAGTTTATTCCCCAAAAGGTAGATAGAATGCGCTTGAGTACAAAAATAAACAAGCTGCACATTTAAGACCTGGCTTCTTTTTTTGGCTACAAATAATTTTTAGGAGACAGTTCAGGCCATTTGTATTTCGTTGGGGACAGGCGTAGGCTTTTTTAACCCTCAGCAGTAAATAGATGTAGTTTCATTGAGGCCTTACACGCTAATGAGACTTTGTGGAGACGTCTACCTCACGCACTGGCAGAGAGGGTGTGCACCGCGGGGTAAATAGCACACCACACAGTAAATAATGTACGCAAACGCAATAACTTGTACACGATGTCTGAATCGTGATGTCACTCAACTGGCATGTCATGATACGAATATTGAACTATTAATGGTGGTGGCTGAAAGCAGTGAAGTTACTGAAATTCGTACATTTCTGATACGATGTGCTTTCTTGCAGAAGAACATACCAACGCCAAGCTCGCCGGAATATGTGCGCCGTTTTATGTGACTGACGCAAAAGTAATCGAATTTTGTGCTGAACTGAACCACCAGAACCATCCAACACACCAGAACAACCAACCATTTCATTCCATAAAGGCACTCCACTGAAGGAGCGAGAACACCTTATTTTTCATGAGAGCGAGGAGATGATGGTTATTTTGTTTTCGTCCAGTCACCATAGCTGCGTGTCATCGCCGACCGGTACCAAAGTCACGTGGTCCGGATCGCACTCGCTCAAACAGCCGGGGAACAGTGTATACGACACACAGCTGGGGGATTCTCCACACAACATGATTGCGTTCTGTCTCAATTCAATTTTAGGATGAGTGCCATCGACATAACCCAAATGAACTTGCTGTAAAGATTTAACGCCTGTCGATTGCACGCAGGACCCTGTCGGTAACATGGGGAGCCGTTTCCGTAAATGTTGCTCGCAGTAGATTTCGAGGTCGTGTCCTCGAAAGTAGTTGATATGTTTTGAGATGCTCAGTGACCTTTTTCTCTACAAAATTTTCTTAATTGGAGGTTGAGTTAAAAAAAAAAACGATGAGCATCTTCTGGGTTAGCTGATGCAGCAGGTCATCCAAGGGTTAACACTTGCGCTATTCAGCGTCGTTTGTCTGGTTGTCACGTTGTGCCCAACTAATGAGACAGCACGAAGAGCACCATACGCACAAAGCTTGACTCGTATAACTTGTCATAGGTAGTGTGCCACAGGTAACGTGATAGATAAAATGCACCGTGGCAGGCGCTGCGACGACCTCTTATCAGGTTAAACGCCAACAGAG
>NW_023597034.1:20438239-20653239 GCF_011947565.3 Pollicipes pollicipes
CTCTGTTGGCGTTTAACCTGCTAAGAGGTCGTCGCAGCGCCTGCCACGGTACATTTTATCTATCACGTTACCTGTGGCACACTACCTATGACAGTTTATACGAGTCAAGCTTTGTGCGTATGGTGCTCTTCGTGCTGTCTCATTAGTTGGGCACAACGTGACAACCAGACAAACGACGCTGAATAGCGCAAGTGTTAACCCTTGGATGACCTGCTGCATCAGCTAACCCAGAAGATGCTCATCGTTTTTTTTAACTCAACCTCCAATTAAGAAAATTTTGTAGAGAAAAAGGTCACTGAGCATCTCAAAACATATCAACTACTTTCGAGGACACGACCTCGAAATCTACTGCGAGCAACATTTACGGAAACGGCTCCCCATGTTACCGACAGGGTCCTGCGTGCAATCGACAGGCGTTAAATCTTTACAGCAAGTTCATTTGGGTTATGTCGATGGCACTCATCCCAAAATTGAATTGAGACAGAACGCAATCATGTTGTGTGGAGAATCCCCCAGCTGTGTGTCGTATACACTGTTCCCCGGCTGTTTGAGCGAGTGCGATCCGGACCACGTGACTTTGGTACCGGTCGGCGATGACACGCAGCTATGGTGACTGGACGAAAACAAAACAACCATCATCTCCTCGCTCTCATGAAAAATAAGGTGTTCTCGCTCCTTCAGTGGAGTGCCTTTATGGAATGAAATGGTTGGTTGTTCTGGTGTGTTGGATGGTTCTGGTGGTTCAGTTCAACACAAAATTCGATTACTTTTGCGTCAGTCACATAAAACGGCGCACATATTCCGGCGAGCTTGGCGTTGGTATGTTCTTCTGCAAGAAAGCACATCGTATCAGAAATGTACGAATTTCAGTAACTTCACTGCTTTCAGCCACCACCATTAATAGTTCAATATTCGTATCATGACATGCCAGTTGAGTGACATCACGATTCAGACATCGTGTACAAGTTATTGCGTTTGCGTACATTATTTACTGTGTGGTGTGCTATTTACCCCGCGGTGCACACCCTCTCTGCCAGTGCGGGAGGTAGACGTCTCCACAAAGTCTCATTAGCGTGTAAGGCCTCAATGAAACACATCTATTTACTGCTGGGGTTAAAAAAGCCTACGCCTGTCCCCAACGAAATACAAATGGCCTGAACTGTCTCCTAAAAATTATTTGTAGCCAAAAAAAGAAGCCAGGTCTTAAATGTGCAGCTTGTTTATTTTTGTACTCAAGCGCATTCTATCTACCTTTTGGGGAATAAACTATACTTCTTTCCGATCAGCCAATGAACCTTTCTGTATACCAAAAAGAGAAATGGTTTCAAATATTTCCATACATTCATACCACTGGAAACGCGAGTGTGGCAGACCCCCTTCCTTACCTAATGTACACAATGCTCCAATACTGCATTCATATTGTATGTTGTACTGTATTGTGTGTTGTACTGAATTGTATGCTGTACTGTATGTATGTAACACTGCATTCATATAAGACATGCGATCCATCACCAAATTTAGACCTCTTGGCATACACCCAGAAGTTTTCCAAGGCTTGAACATAAGAACACTGTTGAAACTGGCATCTTCAGTTAACCAATCAGGGAATATTTCATGACAATAATCAAATATGCACAGTTGAGCATATAAAACATATGTTATAAGGTAATGCGATTTGCAAAAGCTCTAGATTTCTGATATCAGCTTTTCCTAATTGGTCAAGCATGAAAAATATTTCAGTGAAATGCATCAGCCGGCCTGAATCTTGTTCCAAAAGCACCACTTCCTTACTTCACTCGTGGCACCGTCTGTCATGCAAGTGGTCTGAAATTAGAAATATCACTGGACATCAAACACTTCACCTTGATATGTCGAGTTTATCTCCAAAACAGTACATATACCAAATCATAAATGCAATTTTGCTCAAACGCTGTCCAACGGAATATTGCGACATCTGGCCAATTTATAGTGTCTTTAAAAGATAACATAAATAAATCCACAAGGATGCTGTCTCATACTAGGGCCTGATGTTAAAATTCAGCCGTGCAAATTGCAATTAAGTGAACATCCTTACACAATGCTCAGTTCACCGTAATTCGAGAAAAACTACACTGCACACACACACTGCATGTGAAGAGCAAAAGTCCAGAACCTAGATTTGTTCAGTTCAATGTCCCCTGTACAGATACAGATATTGCTAGGCGGGCTGCCATGCAAAATTGGGTACGCGTTATCCCCATGCCCCACCGAGGTATGCAGCCAGGTTCTATTCACACTTCTCACTTTCACACTATTCACCCACCGAAAGATACTTTCAAATTAACCTACATTTACCAGTTCCAAACAGTTGACAGTCCCTCCAGTTAACACACGCCGGGACACCAGCCAGATGATTGGCATTGCTCAGTGCCGTAATGGCGCATTTTAAGACAAACAGCGTTACTCTGACGGCAGTGAAATGTACAACGATGATAGTGACTTTACTGGTTTCTAAATCAAGAGACTTGCAACATAATGTTTTGAGAGCAAAGCAAAACATATTTCAAATTACATTTATGAATCAAATTATTGGGTTTATTCCTTCAATAAACAAGGCTGACACACAAACTCAGGTTAAGGTACCATGGCGTCACAAAGGGCTCATATCTTTCTCAGAGCAGAATCTGGAAGCAGTGGACCTCATTTAAACATGCAGTAGTGACACTGAGTTGAAACGAACGAACGATCCTTCAGATCCTTGAAATAATTGAAAGTTGTGATGCATCAAAACATTGCTACTCACAGTGCAACGGAAAGCTCCAGGAAATCAAGCATAATAAGATGTACATCAAGATAAGATCAAGATAAAGATGTACAAACGATACAAGCATATTTTCGATGGAACAAACCTTATATGCAGCATTTCAGTGAGCCACAATCGGAATAACTTCACTGCAATCGTTCTCTATTCTGCGTTCTCCAATCGGCCTCTGCAATCCGCATCCATAACGCCATACTCACTGCAGACGCAAAATCACCTCGAATACAACACAAAACGGGAATAACATTACCGTCCTGTTGGATTGCAAAAGATTCACATGCTAGCAAATTAAAACAACTTAGCATACCAACAACATCCGGCAGCTCCGCTTTCTCAGCGCAGCGACCCTTTACTTCTTTAGGACCGCCCCAGCAGACTGCGCTGCTAAAGGTCAACAGCATCACTGGGACCACTCTTCTCACCACCGTCCGGTATACGGTCAATTGGTGGGGCCCATGGCCGTCACCAAGAACTGTACCTTCTCACTACCGTCCGGTATACGGTCAACTGGTGGGGCCCATGGCTGTCACCAAGAACTGTACCTTCTCACCACCGTCCGGTATACGGTCAGCTGGTGGGGCCCATGGCCGTCACCAAGAACTGTACCTTCTCACCACAGTCCGGTATACGGTCAACTGGTGGGGCCCATGGCCGTCACCAAGAACTGTACCTTCTAGCCACGGTCCGGCCTGCGGTCAGCTGGTGAGGCCCATGGCCGTCACCAATAATTATGTAAAAATTATCGTAGCCAGTTATCTGTGCAAACACAAACTGAAAGTGGAAGAAGGCAAAGGTAGAATATTGAAGGTGAAGGTGAAGGTAAAGGGTAAAGGTGACGATGAATGCAGAATATTTTCATGATGATTCTATAGACTAAGAACTCAACGACCTTCTTAATGCGGTACTAAAAGTACTTAACTGTGAATTGCCTCAATCGATGTAAGGTACTTACAGCGGCCTTTACTGAAGATTACAAACACTGTTTATGAAGCTTTGCTTAGATGATAGTATCTTATTCCAGACACCTGAAGGTTGATGATAGTTGCAACCGCAGAGTCAAGGTCATGTTGCGGCTAGTGTCGTGGGCGAACAACGCACCTATCCTCTTCCCATGCCATTAACTGTATCTGGGCTGATCCGAAATCGACGCCTGCGATGTCAAGACCAATGTGTTGTCCAACTAAATTGTGCAGCAAAATCCTTTGGTGATATTGCCATGTTCATACACATCTGAAACCCACCCATAACTAATGCAGGAATTGAATTCCTGCATTAGCTGGGGGCTAGCAAGTACAACGCAAAACACTCACAAGGCTGGCGACAAGCACCCCTTCGTACATTCTTGTAATGCAAGCAAAATAATGATACTGGCAATATTGCAAGTGCGTTTTAGCCTTTAAGACTAAAGCTGCTATTTTAGCAGCCGTCCGCGAACTTACCGGAATGTTCGAGGCATAGGCTACCCCAGAGTGATTCCAGGACGAAAGCCACTATACCTCCTTTGGACCGGCCACATGATATCAACTTCCCTAAGGCTTCATCTTTCAATCATCTGAACACCGCACCATAAAAAGGTTAACATCTTGCATGATGTTTGTGAGAACGCCAGAACATGCAAACCATAACAAAATACGTGACGCGCTAAACTGACGATGCAGTCAACATTGCTAACGCCGACCTCCATGGACTTTTGTGGTATTTTAATAAACCCTGTTACAGCTGTGACGCACTTCATAACTTATCGCCAACGAAAGGCGAACAATTTTGAGGCTTCGCTGGTGCACTGCGACCCAGACTGACACCGTTGCCGTAAAACGTTTGCGTACATACACTGCTGGAAGCATTTTTGATTTATCTGTGGTGCAATCAGACGAGTAAAGATTCTACTCACATTCGTAAATCTACGCAACAACTCAAGTGAGTTTGTGTATGCAATGGAGTGCTGATCGCACCACATGTACACAACTTACCGCAGCAATATGGCATCATTGCCTGAACCCCCAGACCAGAATACCGAGAAGATGAACAGCATTGTGAGCAGATCTCATGGTCGCCCACCACATATTCTGAACACATTAATCCACAACACGGCGGATAAGCGGGTTTCTAGTGTCCTCAAGTTCTCCTGTTAGATTGCGTTAGGCTATGAGGTCACCCCAATCGAAGCAGAACTACAACCACAGTGGTACACTGTGTACACCACAGCAATAGATTAAACAACTTTTGCGTGATACGCATCGTTCATTTGCATTTTAGTTGACGCAATATCCAGAAAAAATGTAAGGCTCTTTGGAGTGGCAATGAGGCTACCAGGTAATACGATTAGGATGCACGCAATGTAAATGCGGCTTATGAATACTTCTGCGTGATTAACAATGCTATTATCATGCCACTGGAACGCAGGAAATGTCGCGACAAGCATTTACGACGTCGAGATACCAGTAAGTCGAATGACTGGTTATTATCGAAAGCCCTTTTAATAATATATAATTTAACTGTTTTCCAACACATTCGTATAAGCCATGCTCGATGGACCACTATAAATCAATGGTGTTTGTCTCTTTCTTTATCTGCGCATTTAATCCATTTAACTTATGTTTTGTTGTGTACAAAACTTCGTATCGTGCACACCATTCTCTTGCAAGCCCATGTCGCCCTGTAGCGCAGATACGTAGTTTCGGAGCAGTATGCATGTCATGGTGCTCGTTTTGAGCTACACAGAAATAATTTGCATTTTGTAATCCCTGTCTGTGGGTAAGCACGTGCTGTGAAGATGCATGATTTATAGATATGGAGTAATATTTTTTCACAGAGGCATTCAAAGACTAAGGCTTCTAATACCCAATGGCTATCAAAGGGGAAAAACTTAAAGCCCTGTAGTCTTTTTGTTTCCGAAAAAGCGCACACTACTCGTTTGAGTGGAATCACTCACAATACTTGCATCTTGTGGAGCTGTCACTGAAAGCCTCAACGGAGGGTGCTTTATCAGTAACCTATGGTTTTGCCCATTCTTGGTTTTTAGGATGCGAATTAGAACTTACCTGCACTGATTTTACAGGCGGCGCTCTTGATGATTTTTGGGGAAGTGATCGACACATTTTTATAGTTGAGGAATCGTATTTGAATTCAAGTACAACCACATAAATATATTTTTAGACTGATAGTCCAAGTTTGTACCTGTTAAAGGCAATACCCCACATTCAAGGACATTGAAGCGAACATCAGATATGATGAAATAAGCTCACCCAGAAAACGAGAAATATATTTTTAAGTGGAAAAGCCATTCTAGACGACACAATTTTTGTGTTCATTATATATGCTCTTCAATATACCATCGTTTCATTACGTGACCGTATATTGCACAACACTGAATGGGAGCCAATTGACTGTCGTTATTTCTTGAAATTGTGCTCACGTACACCAGATTTCAACGGCTCAACAATTCTGTTTTTGGCCTTGATCGCCAGATGGTTAATGGAATAGCAGGATTGGGGCAGCGTTGTTATGGCTGATGTATGCCTGAGTGACCTTAAAATAATTTCCCTGAAATAGTCTGCGCATGTTTGCGGGCGCGTGGCTCAGAGGCTTAGATGGGTATAGGTCTTAACGATGGTAGGACTGTGAAATGTACCGAATGATCTTCAAAATGGATATTTCAATTTAAAACCCCACACAGCTGTGGAACATTCCCTTTAACAAAACCCCACAACTGTGGAACACTCCCTTTAACAAAACCCCACATAACTGTGGAACACTCCCTTTAACGTACTGTTAAGCGTTCTAGGAGTACGTTTTGGACTCACGCTGGCAGGAGCGGCAGGCACCGTGGGGAATTGAACCCCATGCCTCTGGTTTCCCAGACGCGCAGCGGTTGACGCGGACGCGTTCACCACTGCACTGACGGGATCCCCAATCGGTACCGGTACAGAATTGTTTTGACTTCGTCGATGTGTGACATCACGAGTTGGCATAGTCAAGCCGTATGCGTCAGGTGCACGAGCTACGTGACTGCAAGTGCGACGAGAGATCGAGTTTTCGATAGTGTTGCTGTTCATGACCGATATTCCTTACAACTTACAAAGCAATCGGCAACAATTACATCAAGTGTCATTTCCCAGACACAGCCACTCCAAACAAAACAAACCGGAACAGGCATTGTCAGTCTACGCTGGAACACGTAGGTTGATTAAGATCCCATCTCATATGTTCATCACTCCTTATCTCTGGTTGTATTCCATACATTGCCGCAACTGCGAGCCTTAAGAGGATGTGGCAGATACGTTTCTGTGACTCTTTAAATTTACAACCGTTATCGTTCAAGAGGGCTGTAAGGAGCTCTGACACTGAAAACAGCGTAGAGCTGACCCCCGAGGTCTTAAATGCGTAGTGATCACCTTTGATGCGAAAAGGTATCCCATACTTTTACCACGCCAGCTTAACGTTCATGATACCATCACCGTGAGCTTGCCGTCCTACTGGATTTGGTACGAGCCTGAATAGCTCCCGCTTACACATGCATTTGTTTCGCTCCGGAGCCGCCTCACCTGAGCGGGGCCAGAGCTGACGTTCTGTAGATTTTAAGGTTGCAACGGTCACGTAAACCGAGACAATGGATCCTGATCCCGCGTAGGACGCCGTTGGTTGCAGCTACTCGGGAGAAGATCTGTAAAATTACTTATCATGATTAACCGAAAACCATGCTCGGTAACATGTGGACGTCGAGGCATTCCAGGTGGCACTGTAGGTATGCGCCTACTCAACCTGCCCATGTTTTCTCGCCTAGTAAATTTCAAATGACGGTGTTGTCTGCCACTGCCTGCTTGGAAGGCTTCTCACGTACCATGCCACCTTGTTCGTGATCCGAATGAGCTGAAACAGTGGGCAAACGCTTGTATTGGTGAAGCGTGACACTTTCGGCGTTCTGTAAGGCAAGGGAAGCATACTTACCAGTCTTCGATATCCCGTATCGCAACCCGAAGATATTTTGCTGATTTATTTTGATAATCATAATTTTATATTCATCACCTTCAAATTATGCTCATGCATACAGGATATCATGCTTGATCTGGTATCCTTCCGTCATTAAGTACCGAGGAAGAAGTTTTTCTATGCCTGGTTTTCTTTTAGGTGGATGTACTTTGTTGATATTTCCAGACCCGTTCACGTCTCAGTTTCAATTCGCGTACAATTTAACCAGGACGCCTTGTACTGCGCGGGCCGAGCAGTGCGTGTCGGATGGAACAGGTGGTCATAGCTATCATTTATGTAGACGGCGTGAAAAGCTAACCTAATTGAGCCAGACGCCGTGCAATCATGAGCGGTCCATTCCAACAGCTTCCACCAATGCGTTGGAGATACTCCATTGATCGAAGCCAGACACACTCTGAGACTGTGGATATTTATCAATGCTGCGGCACACCCATGACTTCGGTCTCAGAATCGAATAAAATGCAAAACTCTCCGTCTTTCCGTCTCAAAACTCTACCATCCGTCTCTAGGCATGTCAACGAGGAGCCATATGCCTGGTTTCCAGCTTTGGTTTTCGATTCCTACTGCTTCCCTCAGCAATGCAAACCCCTGGATCATGCTTTCCAATGGTTCCTTCGACAAAAAAGCATGAATCCTGGTTTCCGTTTTTTTCGACAAAACAAAATCCTTGATCCTAGTTCCTGCTGCTTTTTTAGCAAGCCAAGAACCTGAATCTAACTTGTCATTGGTTATTTCAAAAACAGAAAACCAGGACTCTGGTTTCCCAGTTCTTTAGCGGACCATGTCCATGGTTCTTGGTTCTCGTTTGTTCTTTCGAAAACACTGTTCTTTGAACGTTCGTTGTCTGTGATTTTTTCATAAGAACAAGACCTTGATTCATGGTTCTTAGTCAGAAAGTCATACATGGCACACAGTGCAGCCCACATATTTTTGCTTTCACATTAAAAGTCACACACCACAGGCAAGTCAAACAGCATGCCTTTATACCACCATTACAGCCAATACAACGCTACTATTCGTTGAGATCATTGCCTACTACTTAGAAGTGAGTGCCTGACACCCGAAACATGCAACTGGATGATCTACATGCTTGCAATAAAACACAGCTAAAAGTCGCACACCGCGGACACGTCAAACGGTCAGCATGTCTTGATACCACCACAAAAACTATTGAGCTTTTCTTTTAGCTGAAGATTAGCGCCTAAAATTTACAAACGGATACTTGACAGCTGAAGTCATGCGCTCATCTCCGCAGAATAGTAGAGGTATCTAATGTGAATGTTGCACTAATTAACCGCATTGGAATCTTGCAATGCCCTATTAGATTTCAAGACAGTAGAAACTATTATAATTCCAATTATCACACAGTCCCATTTAAACGCCATCCACGCCGTTGCGGCTGCCAAACGCCATTGCCAAACGCCATTGCCAACGCCAAACCAAACGTCATTGCGGTTGCCAGAGTTACAGCAGTTTTTATTCGTGCAATTCCTTTTCGATTGTATATCACAATGGTTTGGTATATTGTAGAGTTCGGCGAACTCGACAAATATAGATCCCTGGGCCCCAAACTGAGACATACATTGTCCCTGCTGCCTGATGTCAGCAACACGTGAATAACTCTGTATAATCTGTCCCTGCTGTGTTCATGTCCTTGCTTGCTTAACTTGTAAATTCCTATCAAGTAGTGTCCTTGTTGATGTCGAAACAAGATGTGGTCGGAACCTACGTGGTATACCAGATGATATGGATGAGATTTAGGTCAGAAATCTGATACTGTCAGAGTCAGAATGGTGTCGCTAATAAATGTCAGTCATCTGACAATCGGTTCTTCAGCCATTGTCTACGAACCTACACAATCTCCGACCAAATGTACGACAATGGTAAGCTTATTTGCCTGGCAGATCATCGTATTTTATCCTATGCTAATGAGGTCTGGAAGTACAGCTACCCCATTTTTATTGCATTGGCCAAAGCGGATATAAACAAACGGATGACGGAATGGATCACTCGAAGTTGGGTCAGATGTCGCCGTTATTCCATTTGTTATGGCACAGCACTCTCCGATTTTTCGCCTATTTAGTTATATGTTTTTCAACGTATGCTCAAAAACAGCATACACCCCCCACACACACATACACACACACACACACACGTGCCCATTACGCATGCTCTCTGATCTTGCTGCTAAGATACTGACATGGAAGCTTGCGGTCACCTGTGTTTGTGGCTGCTGCGTGCCTGTTGGGTTGGAAAGGAGCTTCCATGACAGCCACCGGCAGGGAATGACATGTAAGCAGGCGCAACGTGGAGCGAAGAAACAATGATTTCAGTGGATCTGGGTTTATTGTGGAGGAGCAGAAAATTTCCATGTCTGCAGACATTTCACAGACCAGCCTTGGACGGTAGCTTATGTTGCAAATGCCAAAAGTGAATGTTTGAGCCGTACATACAATATCACATGCATGCAAAAAATTAGATGGTGAAATTCACATGACTAAATTCCGCATTTTCCATTCTGCAAAGTGTAGCAGTGGTTCGTAAAATCTCATTGTGACGGGGCTGCGGAAAGCGACTAAAACTTAGACAGCTTTTGAAACAGTTAATGTGCAATGTTCCCATGCTTTTCGTGAACTTCAAGGGACGCCAGGAGTATAGTTTAAAAGTGTTAGTTTTATGCTGTCATACTGCTAGTTTGCACTGTTCTTATACTGTATAATGTTATGTTTAATTTCATGTTTTCATATCGCTATATACTGTTCGGTGAACACGTCAACACGTCCTTGGCCTGAAAAAGCACTGAACCTACTGGGGAAAGCTCCCAAGTTAGCTACCTCACAAGGTAACAGTGCGAAGATTGCTCACCATGTCCAATTTGGAATACACAAATGGCACATGCAGTAAGATGGAGGGAAGCAGCCGAATCTTTCTGGTCATTCTCAGCCATCACAACGCCCAATTCACCAGTAAACGCCATAGGTCTGCCGACGGCGACTTCACCTACACCCATGGGTCCGCCGCCGCCGAAGGCTCAGCACCAAGCTCCACCAGACCTAAGGGCAGCCTCCACTCCAGCTCTACAATCTCAAGTTTAATCCTCATCGGCTCCACCTAGTTCAAGCGCTGCGCAGATGGAGCCCCACACCAACCCTGCAGACACTCCCGAAATGCCAGCATTCCCCGTTCTGATGCGGTTACCGAAGATGAGGTAAGGACGTTAAGACGTGATGTACTACTATCCGCGTTCAGAAGGAAGCCGCTGGCGGAGTCATATATCACAGCAGGATAGAATCGGTCCCTGCATGCGCTGAAGCAGTCGCACAAAACAATATTATTAAGACCCCCGATAAATGTCAGAGATTGTTTATCACGAACCAGCAGCAGTGCGTGGACAATGAGCACGTGCTATTGGATACCCAATGCGACTATCGCTAACTTCAATGAGATTCAACGGCGGCCGTTCAGACCACGCCACAAAATACGGTAAAAGCCTTGACAAGCGTGCGGATGGCCAGGGGCCTTACGTCCACAAACTCCAAATGTCCAGCATGACACGGCCTTCCCAAAGATTACAAAGTAGTCACGTCTTTGCGCCCCATCGTGTCCAACGGATTCTCTCCAGATGAACATTATGTTATGTCGAGCATTCTTGGGTCGTGTGCTGGTGCTGGAATTTCATTGCATCGGGTGGACGTATAACAGGAACGCATTGCATATGATCTGTTGTCTCCTTCGTGAGATGTATAATGAGCCGTCATGACGGAGATGTGGCACCAGTGTAGCACGCAGAACGAGGCATGCAATGTTCATTAGGGCAAGAAGAATGGTACATTGCATTCGTGCGTTTCACCATCTCTGTCAACGTGCGATGGCTCTCTATGAAAAGGTTTTTAATTTTGTGATATTTTCTTTATATCTGCAATCTAAGGACATTGCTATTAACTCCTGTTATATTTTTGAACACCATGTTCTTTAAATTCTTTATATTCAATACTGTTTATTCTTTTTTAACCAAAATTCAGATAGCTACGGTGATAGATAACGTAGTTGGTCTGGCTTCCAGGTGTTTGGTGTGGGATTCAAATGATTTTACGATTATGATCTCGAAATGATGACCATGGCTTCAGCGTTGGTATATCCATTGATGAAATGTAACTGTTTAACACGGCTGAGTTTAACATACAAAATCCCATAGCCATAACATGTGCGCAATGCCCTTCGTACAAAGACTCAACAACGCTTTTTTCATATCTTTGGATCACGCACTGCGGGCATTCACTGTGTGTCCAACGTTAGAGAGTTTCCAATATACGTTTGTGGCGAAGCGCCCCTTCCCCTCCCGCCCTCCCAGACCTCTATAAGTACACATAGAAAAGGAAGTATGTCATTCCGGCTTTTATCATAGCTGAAAAGGCCGACGGAGTTCTCTTATAACGCTACTATGGGATAATTCAAGTGGTACAAACTCTTTTTATCGACGATCATGCTATCAATATACCTACAATATGTTGTGGGGCAATTGTAGGATCACGAAAGACAATGTTTTCAAAATGATAAGTGCAAGTTGTCAAACAGGAGTCCAAGAAGGGAGGTATGGCAACCCTATCTTTTTAACATACAGTTTGCCATCATAATTTGCTTCTGAACGGTACGTCAGCGGTGCTCTTCATAGCTTTTTTTCGAAAATGGCAAGAGAAGGCTGCAGAGGGTGAAAAGGACTGCACCGATTATGCTACACAATATCTAGGGTGATCTTAATCGTGGCATCGATGGAAACGCTGGTGAATAAGCTCTCAACATCGATCGACGCGAAGTTATATGGCGTTTCATTCCATAGATGTCAAGGAACTCATCGACAGAGTGAATGCGGTGCGGAACTGGGATGCATAGCTTCAAAGTTGCCTTTAACGTATTTACTATTTTTCACACTTGTTTGCGCACTTTTCTACGTTGGTTTGCTCACTTGGGAAAGGATGAAAGTTAACAAAGATGGCGGGCTTTGTTCTGTGTGCTGCATTGGTGTCGTTGTATCTCTGTCACAATGGCTCACTTTGCATCTCAAAGAGGGGTAACCAAAAAATTCATCTTCAAGGCGACCATGGTACACGTCTCACCCGTCAAATTTTCACATAAAATACTGGAGTTCTAGCAATCTTTGGAGCAACAATACAAACACCGACAATGAGCATGATGCTAACGATTGTCCGGGTAATGGATCTGAGTTCGTGAAAAGCAGTAGCGTGCTTTGTTATGATGGATGTTATAAATCCCAGCATGTCATGTAAATTGATGTGCTCTGTGAGACTGATCGGTGAGTGTCGTGACCAAACAGACCTCCAAGCTTGACACAGGTGAGTGCACAATAGCCAGGACTAACATACCCTGAACATTTGGTGGCTTGAACCCTCTTCCTTTTTGAGATCTCATTGGATCAAAGGACCACCGCCCGGGCAGAAGGGTATTCAAACCACACAAACAACACACACACACACCACACACACCACACACCACACACACACACACACACACACACACACAACACACACACACCACACACACACACACACAAACCCACACACACACACAAACACACACACACACCCACACACACACAACACACACACACACACACACACACACACACCCACACACACACACACACACCACAACACACACACACACACACACACACACAACACACACACACCAACACAACACACACACCACACACACACACACACACACACCACACACACACACACACACACCACACACACACAAACCACACACCACACACACACACACACACACACACACACGACACACACACACACACACACACACCACACACCACACACACACACACACACACACACACACACACACACACACACAACACCACACACACACACACACACCCCCACACACACACACCACACACACACACACACAACACACACACCCACACACCCACACACACACACACACACACAACCACACACACCACACACCACCACACACACACACACACACACACACACACCACAACACACCACACCACACACACACACACACACCACACACAACACACACACACACACACACACACACACACACACACAACAAACACACACACACACACATCCAACACACACACCCACACCCACACACACACACCACACACACCCACACACACACACACACACACACACACACACACACAAACACACACACAAACACACCACACACCCACACCCACACACAACACACACACAACACACACACACACACACACACACACACACAACAAACACACCCAACACACACCACACACACCACACACACACCACACACACACACCACACAACACAACAACACCACACACAAACACCACACACACACACCCACACACCACACACACACACACACACACACACACAACACACACACACACACAACACACACACACACAACACAAAACACACACACACCACACACACACACACACACCACACACACACACACACACACACACACACCACGCACACACACACACAACAAACACACACACACACACACACACACACACACACAACACAGCACGCACGCACGCGCGCCACGTATATATATATGATATATCTATATATATATTATATATATATATTATATATAATATATTATATATAGATATTATCTGTATATATATATGTATATATCATATGTAGGTCTATCTTTCAAACGATAGAATCTTATGGTTGATGCTTTTTCTAAGCAGTCAGCGGGCATTAACTCCCATCTTCTCCTAAAGGGAATGCTCCGCGTTTGAAGATATTGAGTTAGGCATCAGAGATGATGGGAAATGCTTCCTTGTAACTATTAGTAAGCTTTCAAAGTTAAAAAACGGCGCTAAGTGGCAAAATTTCAAAGTTTATGAAAATGGGCCCCAATACGTCATTGTTTGATGGCGTCATAAAATGGGCTAGTGACAACAGCAAAACCTGTCAGCATCTGGCAGCCAGACCTAAAGAATGTCTCGAAACACACGAAAGCTAATCCCAACAGGCCGTTCTCGTCGCGGTGGCTGTGCTGAGGGGGGGGGGGGGGGAAGGCGGATTGGCGGGTGGGTTATTTGTGGATTTTTTGTCTTGGTGCTGGCCGTAAGAAAAGCTTTTGTGGACTGTTTGACATGCGCAACGCAGCGATCGCCAGCTTTTATGACTGATTACTAACATCAAAGCACGATGTGCCGTGCTGCTGCTGTTGTTGCTTTACTGTTGATGATTTTGTCAATACTTTATCGTCAACCTATCGTTGCGCGCAGTGCTGCAGTCCTGACATTTATATCATGTGATGTGTACAATAGTCATTGTCCTTATTGTTTGTAACTGGAAATGTGATGTCATGCGAAAATCAATAAATTTGTAACGTTGCCATGCATTGATTGTCAAAGCATCGCTATTCCTATGGTAAAGATGGCAAGGATGGGTTACCAAAAAATTTTTCCTTAGGATTGTTCATGCAATTAATAGCTAACCCTGACATAACCATTGTGGTGCAACAACATTCTTGCCGTAGACAGTCCTTCGGCATTGTTAAATAATTTTTTGCCAGTCATTCATACATTATAAGCTGCTATCTCATAGGCTTGACAAAGGGTACTCAACCGATGTGGTATATTGTGTAATGGCACTGGTCAATAGCTTCATGTTGGCACTATCTCGGTGCCGTTCTGTGGCATGGCATAATGAACCTAATATGGTTTTTCGACTGCAATCCATGCCGCTTTCATAATAAATTTCAGCATGAAAAGATGGGTCAAGCATGCACTCTTGTATTGACTTCCCATCTGACATATGACTGACCAAAAACACGCCATACAATATACAAACCACGTTCAGCAAAGCAGACAACCAATAAGTGGCATCACTTGCTCAGCCTGCTTCTGAAATCTAGAAAACGCCGGTGAGAAAGATGCGAACACATCTTTCACTTCCATGGTCATGCAACATGCTGCAGCTATCAGGCTGCCTTACTAAAAAATAACAGGAAAATTTTACATGTGGTAAAATGACAGTGCAAACATGCTGACCTTGCACAAGGCTGGAGACATGACAAGTGCATGTAGTTATGGTTGTATGGCAAAATGCAAAGAAGTGATAAAGCTGCCAGTGCATACTAGGCTCATGATAAACATATTATTAAGTGCTGTCCAAGACACCAACAGCAATACTTTCGCACCTTTCTCAACACCCAGCATCCCACACAAGTTGCAGTAACTATGACATTGATTACTCATGAGCAATGCTCGCCTGCATACAATATTTGTGAAGACGGTACGATGCGCATCAGTAACAATAAAGCTATATTTTTCAGAATACTTTAGGGAAAGACAATTTTGCAAACCCATATAATGTGAGCTTATACTGAGCAAGTCCATTAATGAGCTGCAAGCACCAGCCCCTGCTGCCAAAATGAATTGCTGATATAATGACGTGCAATGGATTAATTACATGCTTTAATACCTCAATAGGTTCACAATGTTGGCAAGATCATAATGAAGTACAAGTACCAGTACTTGCCTTTGTACACCCTTGCGATATAAGTGCTAGCGTTTCTCTCAGTTTGTCAGCATTGCTTTGTCATGTTTAAACACGAACATAAGGGTAGAGGCAGGAATCAATACCTCGCACGCACACTCCCCATCACATCAATACCAATACAAGCCACTGGCACACACCACCAGCGATCACGCGCTTTTCGAGCCCCCGATTCACACTCTTGTCAAATAAATATGATCTCACATTTGCACAGCTCACGGGACTATCAAACTGCAGGTTTTCTCACAATTTCCGCACAGATCTTCAGTCTTCACCGTCCAGTCTTCAGACTTCACCGTGACCTCCCTCCGAAACAAAGTCCCAACGGGGGTTCATGGTAATGCGGCTCAAGAACTTCTTCTTGTAAAACACATTTTTTTTGTTCAATATCTAAATTTGTCGTACTATATGTGCAAAATACTTATATAGATATATATGTAAAATTACCGTAATGTTTCCCTAATTTCATAATGCCTTGCTAGCCCATGACCGCGTGCAAGGTTCTGTGCTCCGGTACACAAGGCGTCGACCGAGCTGTCTGTAAGAGATAAGTTCGTAGAAGAAGAAAAAAACGCCAGCGGGAGATAAAGACAGATTTACCGTTGCGTCTTCTTTTTTCACTTCGGGAGGGTACCCATTTTTGGGGGTGCCGTACTTATTTGCAGACAGTGGCGTTCTGTTTTATAACATTGACCTGTGGCTTAGAAATAAGGAAAAATGACCGTTCACGACGAGTGTCGCACGATCCGAAATCGCTCACACTTGTGTTCGCGACACGCATTCAGCAGTAAAATCTTACTGGCAGTCAATCATCTTTCGCGGACTGTACCACATGTGCAGCATCATCGCCTTTGCGAATGCATCAGCGGCCATCCTGTTTTGACCATAAACAAAAAACAGCCTGTAATATCACGGGATCTAATGACGCTTCTATGGCGTCATTAATCAGAAGGCGATTTCGAAGTTGGCTGTAAATAAATCTTTTCGTACTTTGCGGGCGTATAAATAAGGAACCAGAGCGTTTAGGGTCTTAAAATGGACATATCCGTGAACTGCATCAAAATGTCCTCAAGATGGCTATTTCAGTTCAAAACGCTACACAAATGTGGAACAATCCCATCAAAAACAACAATGGAACGAGACCCTCAGCAACGGATGCATTTGCGGTGACCTGCACCACAAATAATACATGCTGTTGACGCCATCCATGTCGTCGTAACCCAAACATTGTACGCCTTGTGATATTCGCAGCCTGAAGCCAAATGCCAAATATTCCACGTGGCAAAATATTCTTCCGTTTCTTGGTAGAAATCTGACAGCAATGACGCAATAGGCCCGTTTGTACGTATGCCAGTTTGCGTGTAAGCGGCTGGTGCGGAAAAAGCGGGTGCTAGCAAATACCATAATTTGCAGTTTCCATGGTAAATACACGCCCTGGTAGCCGCTGCTTGAAAAACCTTCACTCGGGCGGGGAGGGGGAGAAGCAATTTGATCCACTCAGATCTCAAAAAGGGCTACAGCCAGGGACACCAAAGTTTCAGGGTGTGTTATGCTATATGTGCACTCACCTGTGTCAAACTTTGAGGTTTCTTGGTCCTGACTTAAGGATCATATGATGTCAAACAAGGTTTAACTACAGTGTCCAAAGTTTCCAGACATACTCATGCAACCATCATGAACCTAGAAACCTGTTCTAAGCAAGACGTCATTGGTGTTCATTTAAGTTCAGTGATCTCGTTAAACCTTTAGGAAGTGATGGTGACCAAAAACATAAAAGACTGCTCTGATTTTTGCGTCTAAAAAAACGCCAAAGACTACGCTAGGTGGTGTGTTCCTAAAAACGGAATGTTGACAATGGTCATTTTAGGTCAGTGACATCTTCTGATCTTCAATAAATCCATGAAAAATGTGTGGAAAGGTCGCTGTTATAAATGGCTTATACGTATTATACTGCTATGTATGTATAGGCTATGCGGCCACTGCTACACATTCAAAGTGAGCACCAGAAGCTATCTCATACAGAAGGCTCGAGTAAAAAAGCAGGTTGGTTTTGACATTGGTCTGGCCTTCATGACTGACCCTAGGTCAACTGAACTTGAATCTTGAATCTTTTATCAACTGAAAGAATCTTTGTCGCTTATTCAAATGCGGAACTTAAAGCAGTTTTGCACGATTTTGGTCGTCATGACTTCCAAAAGGTCAGTTAAGGTCACTGACTTTGAATGGGCATGTACAATTTTGCTTACTACAGGCAACTAAGTCGGGGGGCACTTTGGAGACCGAGCCGGGTTTGGAATTTTTTTACCTCATCTGACCCGAAGATCATGACTTACGAACCTCAAACTGATCTAAATCAGCTCACGTACAGGCCAACACACCTTATGAATTTGGTGTTCCGATTCCCCTGCCCGAGCGAAGGGAATCCAACCGCACACCCGGCCGTGTGTTAAGCCTCGAAAAGGGCAGGACTGTGAACTGTGCTAAATGATCACCAAAATGTGTCTGTTCAAAACTCCGTGCAAATGTGGAACACTCTCTTCAACTCCAGGGCCCGGTTCCCCATTGACTTACAACTCCAGCTCGCCCATTGAAGCGGTGTCACAGATGTATACCAGTAAAGGACGCAATTAACTGTAAATACGGGCGCAAGTAGAATGAGCTGACTTATCTGCATGGACACGTGTGAGGCGCAAGAATGGCGCACTAGACTTTTATTTGAACATTAGTTATTGGTAAGTGGTCTGTGGAGAAAGAAATAATAAACAATCACATTTTTCGCATGACATCGAGACCTGCTTGTTTGTAGAACACACAACACAGTTAACTGCGCATCAACTGTTACTAAGGGATGCTATGTCAGCAACGACGACTTTCTTGTAAGAAAACGCACTTAATTCGCCTCTCGACCGATTAGGGGTCAGGCTTGGGCGTGATGTCAGGCGCGATAAATGAGCTTACCCTGAAATAAGGAGTGGGTCTCCATTTGCCAATGCACAACAGGCCTCGGGCATTCGTATTAGCCTATTGAAGACAGTGACACGAATACCTTAGTTGGGATCAGGGGCGCAGGCGGGAGGAAGACGCAGAGGGCACGTGCCCCTTCTTTAGGTTCATGATAAAGGGGATGATTGCTGTGCCCGACGAATGCCCGGAGATGACATTGAGGGAACCGTAGGTCGGTGCTCTCGAAGGACCTCTCGTGCCGATCGGGGGCACCCTGAAACAATGTCCCATACCGGTCAAAGATCACGAACAACAGCCGGCCCCGTATTGGTCCGGGGGACCTTTCCTAATCAGGGACAGGGCCGGAGCCAGCTAATGCCAGACAAAAGGCCTCCTGCAGTGGTCAGGGACCCTAGCACAATGAGGGACACCTCTCTCAGCCAGTGGCCAACGATGCCTAAATGGGGTCCTGTGTCGACAAAGGGCTTGGGCCAGGGCCCCTATTCAGCCAAGGGACCCACTTGCTCACTAGGAACAGGGACCGGAACCCGAATGCCAAAGGCCTCTTACGTTGGCTGAGGCCTTCTGACAATGAAATAATCCACCATGCGGTAATGGAAGGGCATCGTGACAGTTAGGGACTGCAGTGCAAAGCGGGGGGCCTCTATCCCGTTTCGAGTAGAATCCCTATGCCATTTATTAGACCTCTTGCATCGGTAAGAGATTTTTTGTCAATGATGGTACTTAAGTCGTTCTGCGGCCAACCAGTCCGGTCAGTAGGTCGTCGGACAAAACGTCAAATGGAAAAAACGAATGGAAAACTCGAATGAAAAATGTCAAATGACAATTGCCACCATGAAGGAAAACGAAAAAGAAAAAAAGGACAACTGTCAAAAGAAATGAGATTCGGCAGGAACGTCAAAATGGAAAATAGTCCGTAAACGAAAGATTAAAAGCGATAAAAGCTGGCAGGGATGGGGAGCTATATTAAAATATGCTAAAAAAAATCCAGACTGTAGATTGTTTGCCGATGTTGGAGCATTCCTTCAGACAGTAGCACAACTGCGCAGTTTAAAACAACGCTCCCATATCGGCAAACAATCCAATCCGTAGGTTGCTGGCCGGTGTGGGAGCATTGCTTCAAACAGTAACATAATTGTTCAGTTTAAAACAATGTTCCCATATCAGCAAACAATCCAGTCCGTAGATTGTTTGCCGGGGTGGGAGCATTGCTTCAGGCAATAGCATAATTGTTCAGTTTAAATAATGTCTCCATATCAGCAAACAATCCAGTCCGTGGATTCTTGCCGGTGTGGAAACAATGCTTCAGACAGTAACATAATTGTTCAGTTTAAACAATGTTCCCACATCGGCCATATCGGCAAACAATCCAGTCCGTCGATTGTTTGCCGGTGTGGGAGCATTGCTTCAGGCAGTAGCATAATTGTGCAGTTGAAAACCTCAGTGTGTTACACATGGTGTATTCTAAGTGACTTTCCGGACTTGACGATCCGTGCCATCATATACGGTATATATCCGCCCTTAAGTAGCACTAACACCAAACGGGTTCCCAATGAAGTGGCTTCCCGGCTTTGATTCCCATAAATATTTACCACCGATAGCACGTCAATTTAAAATTCTTCCAGTCCTAATTTACCTCATCCCAAAGCGCATTATGACCCGTAGTCCTATCCAATGATCATCAACGCGTATTTGCAGCAGGTATGTTCTGATCGTGCATACAACTGTTGGCAGTGTGTCATGTTGCTACGACCCAGCGACCCAGCCTTGTCACAGTATCATAAGGCACGGGAAAGATGTTCCTGCTGTCTTGCCTGACGAAAAGGCCGGATGCCCCCGGTCTCAGTACTTAATGCATTAAGTACGGAGTGACAGCCTTATGGAGCAAACGCAGTAAGCTCCGCTCCGCACGTGTTCTGAACCAAAGCCATTCACAGTAGCCAGTTTGTCGGCTCTGCTAGAGAGGAGGTCCTCTGTTACCCCGTGGGCATTATCAATGGAGCTTCTCACCTGATTTTAAAGTTGGACCCAGTTCCATTTTCCATACTAATTTAAACTATAGAAGTCATCATTGCCCCATGCCGTCATCGTACGCATAACCCTGGGTTCTAACTCGGTCCAAGGCAGCAACGACCTTCATTGCAAGCGGAAAACTTCACGCATTGTGCCCAGTGGCCACAGTGGTGCGTCCCCCATTTCATGCCATGCTTCAAATCCGGATGGCTCCCCAGTTTCAAGCGTTTTTTGATCACCTGTTTGAATACTTTTGTCGCTTAGATTTTTCACCCTTCAACTGCCTGCTACTTCGACTCCTCTTCCTGTCCACTTTGATCTTTTTTGGGTGTTTGTCTTTCGATTTATTTCAAATTCGACTGCTTTCAATCTCATTTTTTCGTCTTTTCGCTTCGATTTCTTCCATCCAACCTCTAGTCCAGCAAGCAAGGACTCTGCGCCAGCCGCCAGGACCGGGAATGACGTGTAATGAGTCCCTCTGAGGGCCTTCGGATTGACCGAATGTCGCCTCCCTTCCGTAGCCAGAACAGTAACCCTTCGATGAGCAAGTCGAGGACGGAAATGCTCTTCAGTTCTTCAGCGGAAAGGTGATGGGCCTTTGTACTGCTTTACGCAATATGTACACTTGTACAGGAAACGATAAGGAGCTTCCTCAATGGTCAAACCATGAAGCTCCTCAATACACGCGCCCGTCGGTTAGACTGGATAACAAAGTAGCACTGCGCTACGCCCCCCCCCCCCCCAAACCAGGATCCTGGCAGCGCCAATGGTTGAGAAAAAAAGTAAATCTGATTTTGCAAAAACGGATACAAAAACGGACGGATGCTTGTCTAAGCTAAATTTGATTGGTAAACATGGAAAGGTAAGGAGGCATCGTGCCTCACGTTGCGCACCGGTACCTATTGCACTTCTGTTACAACAAATACAGTAATGCCAATCATGTTCAGTCTGTTCTTATATAATATAATTTTGAACGTTGCCTGCCAGATCTCACTGGCGCAAGTCACGTGATCTACCTATACCTCTGTTCTCGAAAATACGTGAAGGTAAACAAAACAAAACCGCAACATGAACGTAAACTACACAACATGACGATGTCGTTTTTCTGATGCTTAAACCAAAATCAAGATATTCAGTGCCTGAGGATCTGTTGCTGATATGTCATATCCTTTCAGGCAAAATCCTTCGCCAAATGCCGGCGTCATTCCCAATACTGATTCAATCACTAAACGGTAGCACCAAAAGACCGTTTCATACCGTATCCAATGTATTTACACACATCTACTGACAAGCGACTCGACGATGCCGTCCCAGCGGCCGGCGAGCGCGCTCAGACGGCCGACGAGACCGTCCCAGCGGCCGACGAGACCGTCCCAGCGGCCGGCGAGCGCGCCCAGACGGCCGACGAGACCGTCCCAGCGGCCGGCGACACCGTCCCGGCGGCTGGCGAGCGCGCTCAGACGGCCGACGAGACCGTCCCAGCGGCCGGCGAGCGCGCCCAGACGGTTGCTGCGCAGCGCTGCTGCTAAAAGAACGTGCGGCTTCCGCCCTCGCTGTACGGGCGCTGGCTTCCGCGGCGCCGAGTCCGGCAGCTCGTCCGGTGTATTCGGGAACTCGAGCGGCTTCTCGGGCTCCGGCCGCGGTCTGCAACAGCAGCCAGCGTCAGCCAGCCGGCGCCACGAGCCCGGAAGCGACGCAGCAGCGGGGGTAACACGTCAGCCAGTCGGCGCTGCGGGCCGGGGACGGGTGGGGGGGGGGGGGGGGTGGGGGAGGGCGGCAGGGATAACGCATGAGCCAGCCGGCGCCGCGAGCCCGGGGCGGGGGAGGGAGTGGCAGGGGTAACGTGTCAGCCAGCCGGCGCCGCGCGCCCGGGGCGGGGGAGCGGCGGGGGCAACGCGTCAGCTAGCCAGCACTGCGAACCCGGAAACGAGGAGGAAGCGACGAAGGTTAGCGCGAGGAAAGCTTTGGAAAGCATCAGAAGCATAGCTTTCCTTTCGGTATACCGTTCTGATCACCTTTACTCAACGGGTCCTGACGACCTTTGCACGGAGGTGGTAATCCTAGATCTCAAGATAACCGTGTGTTAACAACAACAAAAGCCCCAGATGGACAAAACACGACGTCGTGCAAGAAGCAAAATGAACTAAAAATGGACGGCTCTCACTAGGGAGAGTCCCGGGTCAGCGTAACCAGAAATGGGCGCCAACGAGCGTGCACTCACTGGCGGGTGGCGTCCTTTACCCCACCCTCACACCATAACCCGCACTCTTTGCTCCCCTACCCTATCCCACGTCCCAGTACTTTTGGTCAATCCAGGACGGCTGCGGTGAGACGATGGCCACACGTTGCTGGATGGACTACCGCGTATACAGAGTGCGGTGCGCCCAACCAGTTCGGACGATGGCGTGTGCGGTGCGCTAGCCTAGTTCGGTCAGTCGTGTGTGCGGTGCGCTCACCCAGTTCGGGCGGTGGCGTGCGAGGTGCGCTCACCCAGTTCGGGCGGTGGCGTGTGCAGTGTGCCCACTCAGTTCGGCCGGTGGCGTGTGCGGTGTGCTCACCCAGTTCGGGTGGCGACGTGTGCGGTGCGCTCACCCAGTTCGGGCGATGGCGTGTGCAGCGCGCCTACCCAGTTCGGGTCGTGGCGTGTGCGGTGCGCTCACCTGCTGGTCTGGATCACCTTCGGCTCGCAGAAGTAGCCGTAGTAGGGCCGCTCCAGGCCCAGATTGTCCTGCACGCACTTATCGTACACCGACTGCGTGTTGCGACACCTGGCGGCAACAGGGCAGCGTGAGCGGCGGCGGAAGCGGCGCGGGGCATTGGCAGGCCGCCGCCGATGCCGGGCGAGCGCGGCGGCAGTCGTGGCGTGGTCACTGACGCTGGGCGGACGGCACACATGCTTGGCCGACAACGCTCTGGACAGACCTGCGCCAGCGGGCACCATACAGCACAGTCGGCTCCGATTAGAAGCACGTTAAGTCGTTTACTACTCGTAGTGAGAACAGCGACACTCACTTTGCGCAAGTTCCAAATCTGACATAAAACTGATGTCCACGTCAAGCCTTAATTAAAATGCAGTTGATCCCAATCAAGGACGGCAGCGTTTGTGGAACACAGTTGGCCTCGATGGGTGCTGAAACGTGCGCAGCGTTTCTGAAGTTGGACGCAAAAGGGTGATGTCAAAGAAGGCTTGTACTTTCCCAGCCATATTTCAATGATGGTATTGGATGATTCATCACGGAACCGAATTTTCCATGCTTACCTCATGTGAGTCTCAGACCATGGAGGCGCCTATCTTATATGAAGACTATGGCGTATCTTCACGGGATATGCCACAGACTCGTCTGTGATAGACAGCCTAACCTCACAGCAGCCTGCCCCGTCCAGGATGTCGTGACCTTGGTCCATGTGAAAAGGATATGCAGGGATTGTCTGAAACTGACTTTGTATCCAAGTTCTGCATTTTTTCGGCCAGTTTCGACCTGACCCAAAGTCACCACATTCTGGGAAGAACGAGCTATTAACTACAGCGCAGTAAATGGTCAAGGCTGAGGGCAAGTCAGCCCCGTACGCTGGGGACGCGGGCTCGATTGCAGCGAATTTTGACAGCTTCGTGCGTTTCCAGCAACCAGTGGCTGAACCCAAGGTCACCATGTTTTGGAAAGCATAACCTGTCGACCATAGTGCATCGGACCATAGGAAAGGTTTGACGGCGAGCGACCTCATACGCCCAGAGTATGGGATTGTCAACAGGCTCGGTCGGTCGTTGCGAGTCCGCTCCCGCCCAAATGGAGCGCGGATGTGGTCAAGTGTGAGAATCGCGGTCGTCAGGCCGCCTGCAGCGTTTTCATGGAGGCCAGGGTTCAACTGCCCGCTGGCCTTACTTTTGCAATAATAATACTGCTCAGATGGGCAGTTTGGCCTAACTGCAACGTGACAGCTCGAATGTGATTCCTTCACGTTGAAGTGCGAACTGGAGTGCCAAACGTACGCCAAAAGTTGAGACGCTTTTCTGATGGTACACGTAACGCGGGTTCAATTCCCATTCCGAGCTTGGCTTGAAATAAAAACAAAACAGATCCACCATGACCCACTATGATTTGTCACCTCTGAGCTCTCTCCCACCACAGCCGGACTTGCCCCTCTCCGCCCCTCCCCCCCCCCCAAAAAAAAACACTGAAGCGACGGGTTTGTTCACCAAGCCAAGCCCACATTAACAATCGGTTGCCGACCGAGCTCTGGGCCGGCTAATGTCGCTGGGGCTGGCCCACATCCTGGAGAGTGTTCTGAACGGAAGGCGTCGGCGGCGTGACCACTGTAGCGTCCAGTTGTGAACGAGCGCAAGATCAGGACCGCAGGGCCGCGCGACCAGCCGTTCCCCCCAGCCTACCGGGCCACCCCCCCCCCCCCCCCCCACGCTGACTGGCTACCGCGCCCGCTGCGAGGGTCCCAGGTCACTGTGTCTTCAAGCTGTTGCGACGGGTCCTCGTCTGCAAGGACTGGTGACCGAAAGGCGACCACCGATAAGGAGCACAGCAAGTTAGATCCATATCTAGAGGATCAGCGACCAAACAACCGGCACCGCACGGCCGCTACCGAACAGCGGAGACGGCGCTTCCATATGGGGACTTGTTTATTCCACACAGGTGCATGGTTTAGCATTCAGCGCCGTGCACAAGGCACAGTGCAGCTAGTACGATGGCGTGATTAAGTGATTCGACACGCGAGTGCTCACCGGTTGTCATAAAACCCACCCCGGTGTACATTGCATTACATAGGACGCCGACAGGAGGAGGATGCAAAGCGGCATGTTCAAAGTGCGGCCCGGTGCCTCGGCGGATGGAGGCAGGAACTCGACGGCTGGAGGCAGGGACCCGACGGCTGGAGGCAGGGACCCCGACGGCTGGAGGCAGGGACCGACGGCTGGAGGTAGGGCCTCGGCGGCTGGAGGCAGGAACTCGACGGCTGGAGTCAGGGACTCGACGGCTGGGAGTCAGGGACTCGACGGCTGGAGGCAGGGACCCGACGGCTGGAGGCAGGGACCCGACGGCTGGAGGCAGGGCCTCGACGGCTGGAGGCAGGGCCTCGACGGCTGGAGGCAGGGCCTCGACGGCTGGAGGCAGGGCCTCGACGGCTGGAGCAGGGCCTCGACGGCTGGAGGCAGGTCCTCGACGGCTGAGGCAGGGCCTCGACGGCTGGAGGCAGGGCCTCGACAGGGCACCTCGACGGCTGGAGGCAGGAACTCGACGGCTGGAGGCAGGGCCTCGACGGCTGGAGGCAGGGACCCGACAGCTGGAGGCAGGAACTCGACGGCTGGAGGCAGGGACCCGACGGCTGGAGGCAGGGACCCGACGGCTGGAGGCAGGGACCCGACGGCTGGAGGCAGGGCCTCGACGGTGACAGGTCTCAGCGCGGGGCGTCCGCGCTGAGCCTGCGTCCTCTGACACTCTGCCAGACACGCGCCAAACAGCTGGTGCTGCGGATGCCGATGCGCCACACGTTGTGTTGACGGCACAGGAGTTCAGCTAGTCGCTTTGGGATTCAAGTATGAACCAGTTGTTTGCTCAAAGTGGTCATGGCAACGAGAATTGGGAATTACCATCATGATGCCTGACACCCAGGAAGAGCAGAACGTGACACAAAAACCTTGAGGGTTACGCTGGAAGAAAAAAGTACCTAGCGGGTTGCGTTGGAAGAAGTCCAGAGGACTGCAACGAAACAGTGTTAAAAAAAATTCGGCTAGAACTCTACCAAGCTGATCATACCACAAAATCCTCAGACATGCAAGGAAGTTCTGACGACAACAACCGAGGTAGAACCTTGCAACCCAACACCATTCCCGACTATCAATCACACACTTTCACCTCTGCCTCATTGGAATGCCCAGGCAGGAACGAACAGGATGATTTTACCCTTCGGAAAATCGGCTAGCGCATAGCCATACTTTTCTGATACATGCATAGTGCTTGTCTTTTCATTAAATGAAAAAAAATACAAGCATTAGAAGCGAAAGTACTTGGGGTTGCTGCCACTGACAGGCCCAACGATCTTGTATGATAATTAGAGCTATATCTCATCCCGGATAGATATCAAGATAAAGTGGACGACATTAGACATACGAGGAATAGCCAAAGATAGGCTCGTAAATCCGTTGGAAAAACAGCTTTTCATCCGATCACGATAATTGGTGCAAGGCTATTAATCAGCCCCGGCTTAGTTCGAATCGTTGGCATTGCTGATGGGACCAAGACATCGAAGGCTCCTCTCGGGACCATTTATAGGCGGCTTTTAGAAATAATCCGAACGACTAGGCACAATAATAGCCCGAACTGGTCACACTTTCGAAAGAAACCATGCCTGCACGTTTTCCGAAGAAGACCAAGCAGCCAAGGTCATCCGGCCACACGAAGGTAGCGCACAGTTCACGTCCACGCGAATGATCCTAGGCCTAGGTCACCTTTTCCACCAAACCCGTTCCTTGCCTGGCATGTTAAGTACCACATTGCACAGTAAAGTTGCAAATGATAAATGACTGAAACAACACGCTGGAATATCACAGCTGAAAGATTGGATCAACACAACAAGCACTTCATTTCAGACGCTCGGCAAGTCAGACGTGTTGAATAATACCAATGCAGGAAGACCTCCCTCTCATGCAGCCGGTGAAGAGTGAACATGTAAACTTACACGTCTGCTCCCTGCCAGGCATGGCTTCACTGTTGGCAATCTGGAAGACCTAAAGCCTGATCTACGCGACGGCCCGGGAGAAGGGAGGGGCCAGGGTCAAGGTTGCCGCACTTTCGACCACTGATACGATAAAACGGTTACACAGGTGTGAACGGTTCAGTGATGACCGCAACACGGTTGTTTTGCGACCAATGGCACACCCCGATCCATCCGGGAAACATGTCAGCCTTCCTGCGCCTCCTCATTCTCCTCATCCTTGCAGCACTCCAGATCTGCTGTTTGGAAGCCTCTCAAGATCATTCTACCGGACCACGACGACGATGAGCCGCTTCGAAGGCCTGCTGCAAGCGCTGAGCATCGACGATCACCACAGACGGGAGGAGAGGGCAAGCCCGTCGCCATCACGAGGGAATCTGAGGAAGTCAAACGGCTTCCTGAAGTGTTACCGCGGCTTGCCAGACTGCATCACAGTGCGCGAGGCCCTCTGCACCTTCCGGGGCCGGCTTCTTCATCGTCTACGTGCCCACGCACCATCACAGCGTGACCTGCTGATCCGCAACGGGCTGACGTCGGCTCCCGCCAGCTCCCGGTACAACCCTGTATTGCTGTCCTACGCCGGAAATGGAGGTAACCCGGATCTAGCCCAGCACGTCACCGGCGCCGCAAATGTCATCGAACGCCTGGCGGCGCCGCTCAACACACATTAGCCGACCGGTTGTGTACGGCCGCGGAGCTGGCGGACAAACTGATGCGGCGGAAGCTCACACACGTCGGGCCATCCTCACGAACGAACATCGCCTGCCAGATGACGTTAAGACGACGGGGAGGAGAAGATCATCTCAGCCAGTTTTACCGGTATGGAGGGTCATGTTGTTAGCGTGTAAAAAAAACAAGAACAAAGGCGCACTTTTACTGTTAACTCCGCTCTCTGAGCCCATGTTCCAGACTGGAAAAAATAACAGGCGACAGTGTGTTATAACAGGGCCAAGGTTTGCACAGACACCATTGATCAGAGGCCGGAGACATACACATGCCGGATGCCAGCGCGGTTAAATGCCAGTGACGTAGTGTTTCTACTGATGCTGGCCGTCGCCGCGCTCTTCATCTGGGTGATAGGGAGGAATGCTTCAAAGATATTGAAGCAAACATTATATATGATGAAACAAGCTCACTTGCAACGGACAGTTTAAGAAGCATAGACTTAACAGTTACGTAGAAAATATTGCTCTAGACACTACAATTCCTCTGTTTAGTAAATATGCTGTTCGATACGTCTTGCTTAATTACGTAACCGTACCTTGCACAGCATTTACTGAGAGCCAACTGACGGCCGTTCTATCTGGAAAGCATGCTTACGGACGCCAGATATGAACGACTCAACCGATATGCTTTTCCCGACCTTCATCGCCGCACGGCTTATGAAATGGCAGTATTTGAATGACGTTATTAAGACGTCATCAATGTTAAAGTGACTTTGAAATACTCTCCCCATTCTCGCGGGCGTGTAACTCAGAGACTAGAGGGGCTACGGTTTGAAGAAGAGCAGGGCTATGAACTGCACCCAAAGGTCTTCAAGATGACTTTTCTAGTTCAAAACCTTATCTAAATGTGGAACACGTTCTTCACTCACGCGACTGGATCTCATTTCAGCGACCAGAAAAACAGCAAAACAAGGCTACGGGAACTCGATCGCAGCCTCATCAGATCCTCCGGTCCAGATCCGGCCGTCGGAGGGCGCTGTTGTGCGGGCCGTCTGAAGGTGTTTCTGAGGCCAGAACGGCGGCGAAGACCGTGCTGAATAAGCCCTGAAGTTCGCCGATGCTTCGCGTGAGGCTCCCACCCCGTGCGTGCCGTTGCCATGCGTGCGTGCACGATAGGGGGGGGGGGGGAGGGGGAGCGCGAAACAGGCCGGCTCACGAAAGTCAACAAAGTGAAGTAGCGTTGGTGCAACCTCAGAAAGCCCGCGCGCACCGAGCACGGTGGGAGCTCCACCATCGCCCGTGTGACATGCAGCCTCGGGGTTGAGCAGGACACTTCAGTGTGGAACGTTTGTCACGTGTGAGCGTACGCACTGAACATGTATGAACGCATTTTGGGCGCGGCGCCTGAGCTAGTACAATCCGAAGTATGTTTAGGTCGTTTCATGCACCAAAGGTAGGCATACGGTAGGCAAAAAGAATGGCGCCTTCTGAACTGGTGTCGAGCTGTAGCCGTAACTGCATCCCCGCGACCCACTGGTGGCCTTGCAGGGTTTCAGCATAATTACTTAAATTTTTCATAGGTGTTCTACTGGAACTCCTTGCGACGTAACTGTAACTCAGCTGATTTCCATTGTCTACAGCACTGTCGACGTTACCGCCAGAAGTTCAAAGCCATGAAAATCCGTCGGCCGTACGGAATAAGTTCACGCTATGCGCATCTCGACAGCCGATAATTCATACCTGACGCATAGAAGGCAGCCAGGCTGTTTAAAATGATCAGACAAACTTTTAACCGGTACCGATAAGTGTTTCATATCGCACATATCCTTAGCTGTAAAATGAAAGCTCCAAGTCATGAGTTCACTCATGGCCGACGGTAGGAGGGGGCGGGGGGGGGGGGGGGCGCTGACGACCGGGAGCGGGGAGTGCGCCATGCAGACAGCGAGCCGCCCTCTTCCCGGGGAGAAAGTGGCCGCGCGCTGCCCGGCTCGGATCGCTGGGCCGGGACTGCAAGGTCTCGCGTCCGAGCCCCCTAATCTGGCCCGTCTGGCCGGGCCGGACCGATACAGCCGGCCGCGCCGGCTCGGCAGACGGGTTTACACCTGCGTGGGCGGCTGAGCCCACCGCCCCGGTAGCCCGAAGGACTCGGGCCAAGCGGCTCGCAGCAGGTTCGTCCCAGCCACCCGCGCTGAGACGAATGATCCTTGTGGCAGGGCGCCGTGGGACTGCATGCACACTTGAAACACGCTCAGGTTCCGGTCTGGTTCGGCGGGTTTACACAGCCGGCGTGGGCAACGAGAAGGGTTGGCAACCTCCATCGGCACCACCTCGTTTGAACAATGCCCAATGTAGGAAATCCGACTACACGCAACGTGCTGTTCTTATGACATTTCGTTATTTAGTTTCCCGTGCGATTAAGCATGGTTGAGTGCATGTAAAAATCTGGGGCCGTCTAGCTGGAACTGCCAAGCACCGACTGTCTTGCTCCCGCTGAGCCGGCCCACCACGCGGTCGGACAGCGGTGCGCTTTGCGGTTCCTGTCGCTCCATCGCTTGCTCCGAATCTGCCATGACATTGCATTGCTACCCGAGTTTGATGAAAGCAAAACAGATTTCGCGCGCGATTTGTCATGCGCTTCAATTCAGGTGGCACCTGATTTGAAGCCGAGACGCTTCAGCGAAAAAAGCGCGCGCCGCCGGATGCTCCGATCTAACGGCAATGGGATCAGCGGCAAGGACGCCATGTCATCAGTGCGCCGCTCACTGCAGGAAAACCGTGACACATGGTCACGATGGTTCAAGACCGTTCCGAAGATTGCAAAGGCGCACATGAGCCAAACGGTAATGGGCCGTACGCCGCCGGTTTGCCACGTGTAGCGCATACCCACACATATACCCCATCGTTGTCTGCGGTTCCACATTAAAGCTACAACACAACCTCCTGCCGACAGGAGTGCTACATCACTTCTGTCACCAATGTTTATACACGACATGAGGACTAGGCGACGAAACTTATGCTGCATAAATTTATGCTGGTTATTACTTCCATTGCAAAAACATCCAATAATTACTTATACACCACTTTACTTTTTTACAAATACTTACACGCGGCATTAGAACCACACGACAAAACTTATGCTTCAAAACTTATACCCGACATTACCTCTATCGCAGAAACGCATTCAGCCGTTACTTATACACGGCACTACTTCTACTGCAAAGGCTTATACGCAATATTAGTGCTGTAGCAAAGACGCCCGGTCTAGTATTTGCTGCAAAGGTAATAACTCGCATATATTTTTGCATCATAAGTTCCATCGTGTAGTACTCACGTCGTGTATAAGTTTTTCCAGTACAAGTAATGTTGCGCATAAGTAAAGTATGCATTCGTTTTGGCAATTGAAGTAATATCGCGCATAACTAATGTCGTAGCACTCTTGTCGGTAGGAGCTCTTGCTGTAGCACCAATGCCGTGACACCCTAGCCTGCCCGCGCCGCCACGTCTGTGCTGTAGCACCAATGTCGTGACATCCTAGCCCGCCCGCGCCGCCACATCTATATCCTCCTGCACCCCAGCACAGACGGTGGCAAAACTGAATGAGGGATGTGGAAGAGTTAGCAGAGCGGCCGCAGCTCAGTGCCATAGCAATACAGCGATACCAAAGAAGTCTGAACCGTAATGAATGTTCAAATGGTCACTGGAGTCCAAAACTGCTCCTACATGTGTAACAGAACAATGATAATGCACATTTAGTAAACTTTGCGCAGTTATCGCAACATCACCGAGCTCCTGGTTACAAGCAATGCACCGGATGACTCAGATACTGCAGGTATCCGGAGTCATCGCCGTTACGGACACTTGGTCGGCGTCTGGGCGTGCGCGGGCGCTCGGGCGGGACTCCCAGCCGGGGGTGGCGACGGGCCGACCCATGGCCGACAGCCGCAGCATGTCCCCGCTGAAACGAGGTGTTCGCAGGATGCAGGATGAGGTGGGGGCGGGGACGGGGGTGAGAAATGACTGTTCTCATCTGACGGCCGTCAGACCGCGTGCACCGCAAGGTTCTCGGAATCCCTTTCATAAACGAGGTGACAGGAAAACCTAGCGGCGTTTCGCCAGGCGCATATCAGTATTGCACGCAATCTGCCATTGGCCATCGCCAACAGCGGAGTGTCGGCTCCATGCCCTTGCAAAAGCTTAGACTATTGGAATAGGATTACATGCAAGTCGCAGAGTAACTTGCATGGCACAGCACTGTCGATTAATGAGCTGTCATGCAAGTCACGCACCACTTATGAAGTTCATGCACCGGTATCATGAAAACAGACCCTGGAAAGTGAGTGCCTCACTAAACATGACGAAAAAGACTCAGTATTGGACGAAGCTGACCCCCCTGGCGGCAGCTGACTAGCAAACCTGGTTAAGGTGCTGCCTCATGCAGAGGAGCGTGCTTTCTCTGGCGCACATGATCGTATTAAAGGTGATGATCACAAGGCCATGCAACTTTGCACTAATTCATTAAAGATGCTGACGTGCATGAAGAAAATTCGGGTACGATGAAGATATGCACTGGTGAATATGAATATAGGCAGGATTGTAACCGACTCTACTTAGCTCGTTTTATTTCATGACCTTTTGCAGGTTAGCAAGCTTCTTTTAGCAGACGAAAATGAAAGCCATCAAACGTCAACATGAAACAAAGCTAACGTGTGGCAAAGCTCCCGTGATTTAGTGACGTGATTTTCTTTTAAATTGAACAACGTGATGGTGGGCTTGGACGCAAACGGTACGGAACATCCTGCCCACCCATGTACCAAGCGTGAAATTAATTCTTGAACAGTTTTCAAATGCTGTAATATCTTTGTCTCATTTTCTATAATAAAATGAAAGCACGCACACATTAAGGGGTTCAAACTGTGTCAGTTCACCCATGAATATTGTGTTAGAATCAAAATATTGCCCTGGACGCGCACACCGGGCAACATTGTTTATCATGTGTCGCGGTCATTCGGGTCGCTAGAAATAACCGCCCGGCGAGCAAGGGATAATCGTTCGGTGTATCCAACGCAACGCATCGTAATCATATCAATGCATATCCATGCATCGATGCATAAACGTAACGTATCGTAATTCATTCAACTGCTGCTTGATCACACGGCACGAATCTTCTATAAAGCTCGTCTAATAAGCCCTGAGCGGACCTTCATAACGCCACTTCGGCGCGTCCGGCTACACGGATGATGACTACGAAGACATTTGACACCAATACATAGTGTAAGTACATTCTTCAAACCCTTTCATCTGGTACATTTCGCTGCTCTTCACGGCACTTATAAATGCCAGTATGGACGCGTTGAGAAAGATCACACGCCACACCCCCACGCATCCTCCAAAAATCTGAGGGTTTAGTGCTGTTTAGACCTAACTACGGATTCTTAAAGCTGAGTAGCTCCTGGGCAAAAAAGGATTTAAGGGCGGCAGGGAATCGTCTATAGCGGCACGCAACGGCGAAGATTTAGTTTATGCCGTGGTCGCACCGATTCCGTAACGGCTCCGCAACGGCGTAACGGCTCCGCAACGCTTCCGTGGAGGCGACCGGCTCCGCGCTGGTCTGATTAACCTAACGCTGCGCGTGCGCGAAAGTGTCGATAACCCTTTTCCACGCTCGTCAGGGTGCGAATCGCATGTGAACCGGTAAATCCGTTCAGGATTGCGCACCGCACGCTGCCGATGTACCATTGCTATATTTCAAGCAAGCATGCTTGTTAAAGACGACCAATGGGCTGAAGCAGAAACATTTAAACAAAGGTGTTTTATTCTTAAAAGGAATATTTCACGTTTCACTCACGTTTTCTTCGCAGCATGGAAGAAAACATCAGATATGATGAAACAAGCTGGCTTATAATCATTTGTGTACTTTTGAGTAGAAAAGACTGCCCTAAACAGCAAAATTTATATGCTTAGTAAATATGGTCTTTGATGCGTCTTTTAATTTCGTCATCGTACCTTGCACAGCATTGAGAGCCAGTTGACGGCCGTTATATCTGGAAACGGTGCTCGCGAACGCCAGATATGAACCACTCGGCCATAACATTTTCTTGGCTTTGATCGCCCCAAGTCTTATGGGATGACTTAAGTTCAATGATGCTCTTGTGACGTCGCACATGCCAAGATGACCTTGACATACACTCCCCATCTTCGCAGGCGTGGGAGGGAATGGGAAGGGAATGCTTTCGGGGCTACGATCCGCCATGGAGGTGACAAAGGCCGCAATAAACACGCCCGTAGGGCAAACGGGCTATAGGCACCTAATCTGATCCTGATCCTAAAAATGCTTTCGAATAAAAAACAGGGAGGACCCTTGCCTGAAAGGCACCGCTACGATTCTCTACGGCTCCCTCCCAAGCAAAGTCTCGGCTACACCACTGGTAGTAATGGTTAAGAATATATTCCATCATAGCCCAAACATAGGATTTTTGACGATAATAACTAGTGACTGCAAATTTTACATTGCTTCTCTCAGTTACTCACCTATAATTCAGTTGCCGCCAATGGTCATTAAAGCATAGGAATGTTCTCGACTCTCCCCATCCTTTCTCGTGAACGCAAACAATGAACAGACACTCCACTTCATCCACCGTCGTAACAACGGCTCTCTTACCCACTGTCTCCTCAACCGGGTCTCTCCCACGTCTTTTGCATGACTGGATGCATGTTTGTCAGGATGTTTGCATGCCTTTCTCCACAAAGAACTCAAGAAAACAAGCAAGTTTTCATGTCCTAGCACATGCAAAGTTATGATACCCTCGCCCGCACCCCGACAATGGTTGGGAAATTCCCACTTGCTCCAAAACCGTGCGGAATTGCTGCGGGGGTGGCCAGATTTACGTTGGTTGCAGCATTTGGACTTCACTTGGGGACTTATGCGCAGAGGTTTTCGTTCCGGGATTTTGCGTCGCGGTGGTCCGTATCCGTTATGGAAACTGCGATAGGGAACCGGCCATGACACACCGAATGGTGAAAACTTCGTGACCACTTGTCACAAATGTTTCGGAAGCAGGGCTGTCCGCAAGCAAAAAACAAAACAAAACAACAAAACAAAACAAAACAAAACGAAACACACAAAAAACACGGGCGTAACATGTGAGTTAGGGAAATTCCCACTGACCTGACCTGAAATTATCATTTTTCCAAGGATTATAGGC
Organism: Pollicipes pollicipes; assembly: GCF_011947565.3. Taxonomy (NCBI): domain Eukaryota; kingdom Metazoa; phylum Arthropoda; class Thecostraca; order Pollicipedomorpha; family Pollicipedidae; genus Pollicipes; species Pollicipes pollicipes. Next base: position 20,474,190 of record NW_023597034.1, read on the forward strand.
ATCGCCTATGTGCAAGGGACGGAAAAGCTCTCACTATGTCCGTCGCAGTTTCTGATAACTGAGCTGCCCATGAGCAAAACTAAGGCATTTGGCAAAAATGAGGGCCTTTGAGCTGAGTTCACGTGCTCTTTTGATGTGCGATAAGTTGTCGGTCAAAACATTTCGAGCGGTGACGGTTTCGTGGCAAACCGTTCCGTTGGATTCTGGAGTCGAATTACCCACAAGTTTACGGTATGAGTTTTGGCAGAAAAACGGCGATTTACCTGACGTGAGACTATTACTTTTCAGACATCCGTCAAAAAGCTGAATATGGCGAAACAAACTGTACAGGTCTCGTGGCAACTGACCCGGGGAACCAGCAAGAACCAGGACCTAACCTCATATCAAGCCGAAACATCCAGCAACAAGTTAGGTCTAGCCCGGCAATAAGCCGAAAGATCCGGTAAGAAGTAGGGCCCAGGCTACTTTACCAAGGGAACCAGCGAGAACAAAGGTCCAGCCCGGCGTCATGTTGAAAGATCCAGCAAGAACAGAGACCCAGCCTGGAACATGCAGGGATCCCGCGAGAGCCAAGTTACAGCTATGGATTACGCTGAGATCCAGCCCGAACCGATCCAATCTAGAGTGATGTAAAAGTAAGCAGCGAGAACCAGAATCCTATACGATATTCTTTTCCAGCTTGATGCTCTAGATTCAGCAAGGTGTTCCTCACCGGCAAGGTAAAAAGAAAAAAATGGGAGACTGAGCTGGCCAAATGGCCAAACCTGCTCTCAAAATATATGGACAAATGTAAGTCTTTAAATACTTGGTCCACTTTTGTCGGAAAGTTCGCAGGGCTAGGACCAACAATACGAAATTGCGGCTCTCGTGCTCATTATAGCTGATGAATAAAATCCGAGTACGTTAACTAATTCAGAAAGCCGTCCCACATTTAAGATTTTTGCTACAACCTTCCCCCCTGAGATATCACCAAGATCTGCCACAGTTTGCAGGGTAACACACAGGGAATGCACTCGCGTAAATTTGTCCATTTCCTGCATGCACGTTATCTTGTATCTACGGTTCTAGCATCCACTTTTGGCACCAGTAACATATGCTTTGCTCAAGGCTGGTTAGTGGACTGTCTGCATGCTTGGACGATTAGGGCTTCACCACAGTAATCGAAGACTGACAGAAATTTCTTTGCTACTTAATGGACCTGTACACAAGTCATGCCTCTTACCAGCAACCTTGGCTCCTTAACACCCCAATAACTCCCCCAGCAGCTCCAAACATAGGTCAACGTAAACTTTCAGGACTCAATCTTAGCAAGAAGAACAGAGAGCATGTATTTAAACATATAGCACAATGCCGGCATTGATCAAACGTCTTCTTAGCTGATCTATTTAGCCAAACATCCAAACAGGCATATATTTTATCCCAGGCAATAGAAACGGCTCCCTACCAACAGGTCACCAAAAATGACTCCAAAATAACCAAAATGAGCCCTTCTACCAGATTGGTTAAATCACAATCAAAATGTACAATCCCATACCGATTGGATTATTGCCACCAATATGCTCGTTTTCAGCACCAGTTACAAAGTTTAACCGTGATGCGCACTCATGTCACCAAATACGCGACGAAAATGTCCAGCAAGAATAATATCCACCAGACCGGCTGAGGTTCCACCAAATGGGTGAAACAACTCACCACGACACAGCGGGAAACCAAGAATTTGTACCAGGATCTAGAATATTCAGCCCAACAACAAAAACCACCATATTTCAAAACAACGCGGCATCAGGTTGCGAATGTTTTGGACGCAAACACCACTTTCACATTGGAGTTACGTTCTGAGAGCCAGTCGCTGCCTAGCTTTGAGTTTCGTACATACATACACACCCAGAGGCGCAGCCAGCCGTGAGGAGGCGGGGGGGGGGGGGGGGGGGGGGGGGGCGGGGACACATCCTCCCACTATGCCCTGATTGGCTTTCGTGACCCTCGGCACAGACTATCAAGGGCTCGATTGGAGGGCCCAAGGGACGATCCCAGGTCCGGTCGTCCCCAGGCCCGGACCCGAGGCCCGGGGAAGACCCCAAGATGAAGGCATGACCCTCAAAGGTCAACTTAAGGGACTCGCCGCGCCTGTCGGGAGTCCCCGGGACGACAAAGGCGTCTATGTACGTCTGAGACCACCCATGCTGAACAGCCGGCACGGTTCTCTGCCCTTTGACCTCCTTGATATTGACTAGCCGCTGTCATTGGCCGCCAGCCGCAGCCCATTCAAGTCAGAAGTCAAACAGTGAGCTCTCATAGGAGGCAGCAAAAATCAAGAATGCAGGGCACTACTCGACCACCACCCCTACCTCATGAGTTTTCACCGGGATGTCCCTCCCCCTCCCGTTTGATCATACTGGACGTGCCCCTGAAGGCGCGTACATAGCGACATGAACCCCTATAACGACACAAGTAGATTGGGATCGCCAGGTGATACCAATTAGGCCACAGGGAGCGACAAGCAGTGCTCTTGGTTACGATTTAATTTTTTGTGATCGCTCATTTCTCCACCTGCACTCGGAGGATTTCGCCGTAATATTTGGTTGGTTCACTGTACCAGATTTTATTGGCAACATTGGTGATAACTCGGCCTTCTGGTGATAAACTAGCTGTTTCGGCTTGCAGATTCAGTTGGTGAAAAGGTGTGTATTTTGGTGATGGAAGTGGCCATTCTGGTTGCCTAATTAATTTTGTCCCCATAGAAACATTGGGCAGCGCCGACCCGAACCAACAGCACACACCACATTTGGTGATTTTGGCCAAGTGATGCTGATCGGATAACCCTTTTGGAAATAATTGGTCTTTATATAGTTGTACCAAAATGAAAAGTTATGATTACCATAATCTATTACCACTGAATAAAGTGTGATGATCTGAAAAGAAAACTGCCACTATTGCGGCTTTGCCGCTGACCTTGTCAACTGACGATCTGTTACATGTGCTCCGAGGCAATAGCTTCGTGGCGGTGAATGGGAGTCAGCTCTTATACCGCAACGATTTACGACACAGTCGTAATAAAAACTGACGTGTCTGTCTCTATAATGCGGACATCGACACGTTCTGATTTTATATCGACATAAAAGGCCCCATTTGATGGGATCTTGCAAGTTTGACAGTCGAGGAGGACATGGTCAGAAAATAAACAGACTGTACGGGACTATTCACTTTTTGCTGACATCAGATAGCATGAGCAATGAAAGTTCTCCGAGTTTGGGGGATCGGGATCAATTTCTGGTTATTTCTTCTCAATCAACGTCCAGTGAATACTCGCCCTTCTGTCAACATCGACTCTTCTGACAACACCGCCCCTGTCAATCGGCCTTATCTCGATTGCAACAATGTAAAATGTTTCAAAAGGTGGGGGTTAGGCGCCCTTTTTGCTCTCCCATTTGCCGCAAACCTGTCAAGAGCGGAAAATACAAAACTTTTGCAAAAAACCCTTAGCCGCAACTCTCTCAGTATTTTAGGATGAACCAGATATTTGAAGCTCTGCAAAGTTTCTACCACCTTGAAATCTAGAGGCATATTACAAGATCCTTATGCGCCCAATAAGTGCACACAATCGCGATAGACTAGGGTAAGCAGGCTCACGGTACAAATATAGTGTTTTTTTATCAGCACGGCATAATCGAATTAAACCGCGTTGAAAAATTGCTTGGTTGATTTTTTACAGGAGTTCAACGTTGGGTTCAAGGACAAAAATGCCCAAATCACGTACTCTGGTTTTGAGGAAACCTGTTTGTTGCACCTGCATGGATAAGGAGAAATATACCATTGAACATTACACATGTTCTAACTGCACAGCAATTAAGACGTTAGTAGTACATATAAAAACACGTGGAATGGGGCAGACCAGAAAATACATCTCAGTGATCACAGGTCACGCTCAACCGCATATATTTCTCCATTGTACTGATCACCCAATAACGATTATGGAGAGTGCCGACACCCATGCCGCCACGAGATGCTTCATCAGCCAATCATTTCAAAGCTACGATAATTTGTGTGCCCCTTTCACAAAAAGATGCGCTTAGGTTCATGTCAAGGTGTTTCAAAAGCACATGCGTCCATCTTTCGTCCAGGCGATGTTTCCATACAACTGGCAACTGACTGAATTGCCCCTCCTTGTCTTCCAGTGTGCGTGCTAGTTATCTGCCATCAAATGCAAAGGCTTCCAAAGGATGGGTTGACTGGCTCCAGTGTACGTACTTGCCCGCTGTTTTTTTTCTAGGGGCGGGAGAAGGCCCGCCATTGCTCCCACGTCACTCCAGCAGTGTTCAATAACATTTCATCGTGGGAAACCAGGGACCGTGGTGCCCAGGTTACGCACATTTCACAGTCACGCAACTACCATTAGTTCATAGCGGTGTCACGCTAACTCCGTGCTCGTGTGATAAATTACTTTATCACCATCAGCTCTATCAGATATCAGTAAGCTTAGAAGAGGCAAGCATTTTGCCAATGGCGTTGTTTACTACTCTCACGCCGTCTTACGAAATCAAGTCTGCTGCATGTTCAAAAAAGAAATGAACGGGGTGGAAAGTCTGATTTCAGCTCAGGGCACCACTCAGCATCCGGGTGCGCGTATAACTAGCAGTAAGGCAAGATTGCTGTGAGCACGCATGAGCCCATCCACCAATTTTTGGGGAAACATTGGACTTCCACGGCAGTGTTGTAGATGTTTACAGCTACAACTCAGTTTTCATGGGAAAAACACGAAATTTTCTTCCAGAAAAATACATTCCTCAGAAGTTTTCAGAGCGATCGATGGTCCTGAATATCGCGTCATTATAAACACGCACATTATTAGGGGAGAATGCTGCCCACCATGTTTTTTTGTGATAGCGTCAAATCTTAGAGGTGTTTGACGACAAATCCTAGAGCAATAAGAACCAGAAAGTGGAAGTCGAATGCACCAAAAGTTAACAAAGGATCCATATGTCAGGATACAAACACATGAAATCAACGTGTCCATTGGTCCGATTTTTGCGATAGCAGTTACCGCCTGACGCAAACGCTCACCGCGTTCGTCGGCCGGTCGCAGCCGCGATCAGCCACTCCTAGCGTGCTCAAGCTACCGCCGAATGGAGGGCGTGTGTTTTGGGAAGCGCCTCCTACGCCGATGCTATTCTTAGGAAGGGTGTGTCCTTATCCGGGGCAAGCCGTCGGGTCGACCTCGGCCCGCACTGCGTCACGTCATTACGCATTGACCGGAAGTGGGCGTCACCATTCGCGGCACACGAGGGGACGGCGCCCGGCGGCATAGATGATCGCAAACACCTCGCACGTCTTTGACTTCAGACTACACGCACCGCCAAACTGCTGGATGGTGCATGCGCTTGGGAAAGATCTGATCAACGGAGTGAGCATTGCTAATTTTTTTTCAACGGGCACCTAAGGTGAATATCTTGGGTATTTAATGTATGAGGAAAAGCGGCTTCCAAACGAATTTACCTCTTTGTGCCAGGTAACTTGCAGCCTCCACTAGCCTAGCCGCTGCACATAGCCATTACAAGCCAGTATCCCGACCCTTGGCTGCAAAAACTGAGTTCAGTTTCCTTGCCTGAGTATCCCTGCTCAGCCCACCAACATGTTCCGCGAAACGACGCATCTAGTTTCATAATCCGCAACAGGCAAGGTCGTGGCCTGCCTTACTTCTTTGCGCGTACAGTGCTATGATAAATATATAGCTTCTGCATGCTTATTTACACATCCACTGAGTTAAGCACATTCAAAGCACTTAACTTCAGAAGCGATCAGAAAACTTATCCAGTTGCTAAACTGCGTTCAAATTGTTCTGACGTTGGCCAGGATTCAACATGACCTGCCTTCGTTGTTTATTGGTGTTTCAGGCGCGCCGACTTCAATGGTCATTTTACGTCCGTATATGACCTTGTTTGACCCCAAATATAGGACATTACGTCATAATTGCTACGTAGTGTGTGCGTTACATCCACTACTTAAAAACCGCTCACAGTTTGTTTGCATAAGCAATTGGGAAACTTCAGCGTAAGCTTACAGCGTTGCAATGAAAGAAACGACCCAAAGTGCCCCTGAGCCTGCCCCTCCCAATCGCGTAGGCTTACCGCGGTGCATTAAAAGAAGCACCCGAAGTGCCTCTGAGCCTGCCCTTCTCAATTCCGTAGGCTTACGGCGCTGGATTGAAAAAAAAAACGAGCCAAAGCGCCTCTGAGCCTGCCCCTCCCAATCCCGGACAAACTACCGCCCTGCCGGCGCTGTGTGCCGCCGGACGGACGTGGTCAGCACAGCCCGGCAGTGACATGGTGCCGAAGATTATCGCCGGCCGTGGGGGCACGCTGGCAGCGGCCCAGAAAAGCCCACCGCAGATGGCAACGCGGATAGTCGACGCCGCTTAGGGAGATAAGGGCACACGAGGAGTGGAGGGCAGAGGGCGCCTGATGGAAGCCTGGAAACACCTGCACACTCTGTAAGGCTAAAACTGTCATAACATAATCAAACGCCGATGGCACAGCGGCAGCCTTGAAAATCAGACAACTGAGACCCCCAAGGGCGTTTTTGATCATCAACAAATTAAGGACATCTGACATAGCTGACCCTTTCCACGTCGTCCTGCAACGTAACGCTATGTCTTAAGGCGGTGTCATAACTGAAATTGGCAGCGGGTGACCTCATCTCTCGTAAGATCTGTGTTGGCGTTACATGTCGTAGAACTGCTGCAGCTCTAATAGCAAACTCTGCGTGGAAAAGCACGCCAGATTCATTAGGATGAGGCCTCGCAACTTTTTAAGGAACTAACTCAACAATGTTCTTAGGTATGGCCAATCTTTCCAAGGGATTGAAACACAGAAGGAATAAACTGATTGCAGGGACCTAAGCGGTACCACCCTTGCGTCGTGTTTTTGACTGACATAGCCGAATTCAATGTGATGCCTCGATAGACATTCCAGCTTCTGACGCTGGAAGTGATTTTCTGCGAAACCATTTCATAATAAACTCGAAGAAACCTACCACGTGACCAGAGATGACAACATCGGCTGCAAACGTTCCAGCCGCAAAAGGCCGCCCGCTGGCGGTAGGTGATTGGATGGATGTCACGCGGGAGACTGCCCAGGATTTCGTTTAAGGGAATGTTCCACACATGAAGGCATTGAGGCAAACATCAGATATGATGAAATAGTCCCACTCATAGCTATTGCTTTCTATGGGCAAGACTGCTCTGCACAACACAATTCCTCTATTTGGTAAACATGCTCCTTGATGCGTCATCGTTTAATTGCATCAACCAAACGACGTCATGACGTGAGAGAGGGTGCCAAACTGGCCGTATGATATTGCCACCCTAGCAGACGGGCTGACTCACTTGAGGTACTTCAATTTCTCGAGAGATGTCGTGGTAATAGGTACGGAGTTTCCAAAACCCGAATGTTTTTGTGTGCGCACGTTTTGGCCCTTTTCGGGGTGTTCTTGCAGATAAATCCATTATTTTATCTTCTTTGCTTGTATTCACACACTCGGTCATGGCGTTAATCTTTACAAGTTATTCAAGAACAAATCTTTGTCTCAGTACTTACTAGTGCCACTGTCCAACTTCCCGTGTCATGTAGCTCAAAACTTGATTCATATTTGTACAAGTACGTCAAACTGAATCACGTGCGCCAAGCAAGAATAGCTCGATGATGGTTGTCTCGGATCTTTAACCCCACATGGCGAATGTGGTGGCACCATCTGAGTGAAGTTCCTATGGCGACATGCATGCCTGGGTCACCTTCACAGAGTCTGCATATCATCGCGGGCATGTAGATCAAGAACTAGAGGGTTTTACGTCTTAAGAGGGGGGGGGGGGGGGTGTGAACAGCGTCGAACGATCTTCAAAATGTTTTTTTTTCGTTCAGAGCCGTGCACAAATGTGGAGCACTCCCTTTAAAGACTGGCCATGTCACTTCCCGGACAGCTGGGACTGATCAGGTGTCCCTGAGAAGCCCGATTGAGCCCGTTCCAAATCCACACTCAAAATGGCGTAATCTTTTGAATTTCAGTCCCAACACCACACATGCTAGAGATACGTCGTCCGCTCATTTTCATGGATTAGAACCATGTTCAAGCGCCTGAGACCCGGAATGATTCAACCGGTAATCAATTTTGCAAGGCAGGTCAGTTCTTTATGCCCGCAGGCCGGCACGTAGCCCGAATGGGGTCTTTAGCCACACGTCCCCTAGATTCATCACTGAGGGACGAATTTTCCCACTCGTAATACTGATACCCCTAGCCAGGCCTGCCAAAATCAGCCAACAGGTCCATGTCCATCTTACTCTGCAGCTATATAAATCTACAATTTTATGTTTAATTGTTGTTTCTGTGATGCTTTTTTCGGGGGGGGGGGGGCAACCGCAGATGAGACTTTTCTGAACGTGTCTTTAAAAACGTAGTAGTGGAACAAAGATGAACAATGCTGATGTTTCTTTGTTCTGCTTTCCGGGTCCTCCGTTCATCGGACCAGAGAATGGATTGGAACGGATTCGCTTTGCACCGTTCGTGCCGGCTTCTAAGACGATGCCAAGCCATGGCAGGCCCCGGACGAACAAGACCACGAGGGCCGCGAACCGAGCCACCGTCCGGCTGCGTAGCGGGAAAACCTGACAGCAACAAGCCGACTGAAGGCCGGCGGTTCCAGATAGTTGAAATTTAACTGCGTCAGCCCGGATGTGGGGAGAGGCAGAGGTCAGAGCATGCAGTAAAAGCCAGTGCTTAGCGTACGCTTAGGGCACATGGCCATCCACATAAACCCTTTCCAACTACATCACAAAAAAGCTGCATCACCGAAACTTACGTCCCGCCTCCGATGACCATTCACATCTATGACATCGCTGTTAATAAACGCAAATGACCTGTACAGGCTAATTGACGCCGCTGATTCGCGCTGACTGGGACCAAACGTACGTGGTCAGTACAGCCCGCCGGGGACACGGTGCCAGATTATCGCCAGCTGTAGGGAACGCTGGCAGCGGCTCAGCAAAGCCCACCGCAGATGGTAACGCGGATAGTCGACGCCGCTTAGGGAGATAAGGACACACGAGGAGTGGAGGGCGGAGGGCGCCTGATGGGAGCCTGGAAACACCTGCACACCATGTGCAGGCTAAAACTGTCACAAAAACCAACCGCCCGGTGTTACAGCAGCAGCCTTGAGACGCCAGGCCGTCTGACGGCTCGGCAGAGAGGTGCGTCACTCATCCGGCCACTTACAATCTGTACTTGAGGTCCGGCGATCCCTTGTCCAGACAGTTGGCATACTGGTTGAACTCGTCCAGGCACGAGCGCTTCACCTGGCGGAAGAACTCGAGCGCGCACGACGTGACGGCTCGGCCCTCGGCCAGGCACTTGCGCGGGTCCTTCTCCTCGTTCCGGCACAGCATGAACTCCTGTGGGCGACGGTTGCGGCGTTAGGCGCGTGCAGACGGCGCGCGCGCACACACGCGCATACAACACAAGTGGCGCTCGCTCAGCGGGCCTGGCGCGCTGACAATCCCGGCAGAGGGACTGGACCTCCCACAAGCGGTTATTCAGGATAGTGCTTCCCTAGGACAAGCGAATAATTCAGGTTCCAAGAGGTTTTTCGGCCCATGCAAATTGAGCGAAAATGACACATGACTATTCCCGCTTGCCGTAAGCTTTAACATCGTGCCTAAAAACACTGTCATGATTTCACAATCACTATGGCTTGCTATCACCTGCCATGGGTCCGCACACACAGTGCAGGACAGATCTGTGCATCCTCACACAGTACATGGCGCATCTGTCGCCCCGTTTTGCAACAAAATTGCACATTTGTCCAACGTGATGCCAAGTCCCCGTCACGGCGTCATTCCTGAAGTTGTGCAAAACCATTTTTGTAGATAAGACAGTGCGAGGTTAACAAAAATTTTACAAAGCGTCATTCTACACACAGAAAACTAGTATATGCATAATGCTCCTCGCAAATGCACTTAACAACTTACGTTAAGCCATTGTCACGTAAATTCCACTTGCTGCTGACCCTTAGGAGTGGAAGATCCTTTCGAGCATATCAATACAAACCGCTAATCTGCAGGCGCACAGGTCATCTTTGATGGTCTTTGGTGGATAGACAGCAGGTTAATGGTCTTGCTGAGGTCAACCGATACTGATCGATCATGGCCCTCTTTCCCGCACTTGATTCGTCACGACTGTATACAGACGTGCATAGTTGACAAAATGTCCTCCCATACCCAGAAACATGGCAACACCTCGACTTCACCTCCCCAGGCCTCGATGTTGATTAGATCCGAAGTGTCATTAGTGAACTCAAGAGTTCAAACCGGGCATCGCTGGACTTCACATCCCCGGGCCTCGATGTTGACTAGATCCGCAGTGTCATTAGTGAACTCAAGAGTTCAAACCAGGCATCGCTGGACTTCCCAAACACCAGTATATACACTGGCTTCTGCTCGCCACTTAACTTTAATTCAGGACCAAAAAGGGAGAGCCATCCACTCCGCACCGCCCAAGACGGAAGTGGGGAAAGCCCCCTCCCGACGATGTTCACTCAAAGACGAATTTCGGAGGGTTTTTGAAGTGAATAGACATGTAGAGCCTCACCCATTGCCGTTGCGCCCGGCTTTGTTGTGACAGTGCTGAAATATTCCGGAGGGATAAGTCCCACTACCCATAGCCACCTGGCGATAACTATTCCGCATGATCCTCGTGTCGCTAGGCTACCATGTTTGCAATATACAAGCGAGAGTGCAGAATCCTGGCATCCTGCCAAACATCTGGCATGTTGTCACTTGGAAACGACCGGTTTGAAACGTTTGGTAAGCGTAAGCGTTTTAGTGTTGGTTCAGGCGACGATTTGACCCCCACATTCGCCTAATCTGAAGTGATACACGTTAAGCGGACCACACGAGTTGCCACATGTCAGGAGCATTCAGATGCAGCGTTTTTCGTCCAGGCACGTGGCGTACACACCGGCGAAGTCGGTCTACATCCACATGTCGTGATCAATGCAATTCCACAAGTTTGAAACATGCTACCGTGACGAGGATTCAATCGGAGTTGGGCCGGAGACGGGAGGGCAGTGGAGGGGAGTTGAGGGGGACGGAACAGTGCGCAGGACGGGCTGATGTCCTCATAATTCTTGCTTTGTGGCGACATTATCAATCCAGACATGCGCATGGTCCTCTGTAATGATAACACCTTCCCGCTGGTTGCTTCATCACAGACCAAACTCTCGGTCTTGGTTCCAGTCATCTCATTCTCAAGACGCAGCTTCCACCGTGTTTGGGATTGGTTCTTTAAAATAAAAATCGAGACCTAAGGCCACGGCTCAACCGTTTTTATTTGCTTTTGTTGCAACCCTGAATCCTAGCTTGCTCGTTCTTTCGCAAAGATGCTGAGCCTTGGTTCCCACTTGTTCTTTCGCTAAAACCAGGTGCCGGAATTTCGTTCTAACATGGTTATTTGGTTACGAGGGCCCCACATCCTATTTATCATTGATCCTATTGCAAGTAAAATGGCTCATTTTTCCTTACGTAGCACGACGAAAAGCGACCACTTAGCCCCCTAAAGTATTTCATATCTAACCATTCTGAAAACATAAAATAAACCACTATGCCCAAATTTAACCTCCGTCAATTTGTAACTAAAAGTACCTAAATCTCCTACAGGCAAAACTAATACAAAATGACTGGGAGCGTCACACATGGTAAAACGCAAAAGTGAACACAATGTGCCTGGAATCTGTCACATGGACACGCATGTAAAAAGCTGAAACGTCAGCAGGACTATATCAATCGTTACTGGACAGGCACGTGAAAAGTTGAAACGTCAGCAGGACTACATCAATCGTTACAGGAAACGTAAGTACAAAGTTGAAACGTCAGCGGGGACTATATCAATCGTTACTGGACACGCATGCACGAAGTTGAAACGTCAGCAAGAACCACATCAATCGTTGCTGAATATCATATATATACTACATAGTTTATGAACGGCAAAATGCATACACAACGAATGCTGAACTCAGCACGCTAAGACAACTGGAACACATAAACAGTAAATATGAAACGAATTGTTCACGATATATGCCGGCTGTTTTAACAAAGTGCCAACATAATCTCCCTGAACCTTATTTCAGACAAGTTTTACCAACCGAACGTGAACAAAGACACTTCAATACTTGAACATGCCATGCATCACCATTTATCCCCAGACAAAGAACATGCAAATCAGGAAGTAAAATATGAATATGCGTACACTTAAGAATTGTTTCTATTTTCCTTATCGTGCAAATTCATAACCTTCATGGAACAACGATGCTGCACTGCGCCTTACTCCGCTCAGCTAAGGTTACTGTCGTTACCGTCTGTGGTACCTAAAGCTCTGTTGACGCAGCCCAAGCTGCCGAGAGTAAAGGTGCTTGAGACACAGCAAAATATTCTGCATGGGTCCGGAATCCAGCTAGGTTAAACGGAGAAGCATTCTGCCCGTGGCTAATGAGATAATCATGGCCACAGGCCCTGGACACCACGCAGTAAATTTACAACTCGGCCTACGGGCAAGGAGTGCGGTAAGTAGGGACATCCCATCGATAAAATTCCATGTAAATGTTTACTGCTCCATCCCGATGTGTTTCATTGTTTTTTCCCTCGTGAGGTGACTTCTTTGTTGACAGAGTTCTTACGAGACCCCTGGATGATTGTGTACGACATTTTTGCAGATATTCTTGATGCTTGTTGGCTGTATGCCGTACAGTGCATTACGTAGCTTTCATAAGATTCAGTGGATAATAGCATAACTTCCATAACACGGGCTCAACATACCTTTCGGCCGCTAGCCATCTCCAGTGCTTCGGGTTACTCTTCGTGCAATTTCCAATGCTTCTACTGTTATTCATTTCGTTACTAATACGAGCACATCTGAGCATTACATTTGAATTGACAGCATGTACGCGTAACCTGTTATTTTTCATATCCCCAAAAAGTCGGATTTGTAAGATAAATGCTTCTTACCCACCTCAGGCCATTTTATACTCTTACAACTGTGCCTTACCATGTTCTATGGGAATATGATATTCAATCCACTGAACACGCCTGGCGCATATTTACAAAGACAGGTAGCCCCCAAGTAAGCGTAGGTAAGCGCGGGACTGACATCTGAGACGATACTAGAGGGATGAAAGGGTTACGATATGGTAGAAAAGGTCGGCGTTTGGCCCAACTCCAGATCAGAAGAGCAGGTGAGGAACTGTTGATAGGGGCACCTGGGTAGAGCAGTGACCAGGCCCGCTTGCACTTCCCCGACCTACCCATTCGATGCGAAGGTGGGTTACGACCGAAAAAACTGACTGCAAGATATGCAACCTTCTAAACTCGTCCCGTCTCCAACGTCAGTGATGGCTCTGCCTGTACTTTGCTCCGGGTGTACTGGCTATGCCATCACGCATCATATAACGAGGCCCTGCATCCGGGAAGCGTTAACCGGATCCAAGAACACGGCTTGTATCAGATTGACAGATTATCTTGCGAGCTTCTCGTCTCTTTTACGGCATTCTGTAACAGGAACCTAACTGCAGGATCTAAGAAAACTTTAGGCCGAAACGTTGGTTCACGACAAGACTTCCAGGAAGCACGCTTGGTATTTCTGGATCTACTGGCATTTCGGACAAGACTACGGTTGTTAACGGATCGGATCACACACCAGGTTCGAGCCTGCTCTCGCGGGATCCCTCAGCACCATCCCAGGCCGGACCGCGGACCTCCGCTTATTGCCGGATTTTTCGACGATGTTGAATGCTGCCACATGGTCCATGCTGAATTCCTCAGCAGCATCCCAGGCTGGCTTCCGCGTTCTTTTTGGTTCAGGAATCCTGGACATTTCCGGAAAAAATATGGGGAGCTAGACCCACGTATGCTTAACACATCCTTGGTGATTACAAAGGCATCGGGCTAAGCAGACTGTTTATACTTTTCTTAAAAAAGACATAGCACGTGCATTCTAAAATGCAAACCTAAACTACAACAAATCACAAGCAACTGGCATAGGGCCGCTTTTGCGCCTTCTCATTAACCGCAACACTGGATTAAAACCCAGTCTCCACGGACATGCTAACTGACATGGTGAAGGCCTATTAGGCGCGTATTAAACCGTTCAGTGCTTCATCGCCGAGGAAAACATGTTTCGCTAGAAGCAAGCCACGAAATGAATCATAGGAGAACCTGTTATGAATATGAATACACGAACATAACACGACCATGGGTATGAACGAATGTGAACGAATATACCGAAACTTTCCACATGTCTAGCTGGAAAACGAGTTTTTCTTCACTCAATCAATTTTAGCTCGTGGGATCAATGACGTACAGAAGATACAGGCTACGAGATGAGTAGAAACGTCCCATCTAGCTCATTTACGAAGTCTACCTCAACCAAATGACGTCGGCTGGTCACAGGACCACAGTCGCTCGCCCCTGGGGTCCACTGAGCATGTAAGCCGGGGCAGGTGAGCCCAGGCACGGATCAGGCCCGCTCCCGCCACATGTTAGCGGGGTCTGCGGCCGATCTCAGACGGGGACCAGTCGCTCGCCTCTGGAGTCCACTGAGCATGTAAGCCAGGACGGGTGAGCCCAGGCACGGATCAGGCCCGCTCCCGCCACATGTTAGCGGGGTCTGCGGCCGATCTCAGACGGGGACCAGTCGCGTCGCAGCGTAGTGCTAGGCTCAGTCGTGCCGTGGGTGAGCTGGTGCCCCAGGTCAGGGCGGCAGCGGCCGGCCGGGCCGGCCCTGCGCGGCAGGGGCCGGCCCGGCCGGCAAGCGCGTCAGACCGGCCAGACGAGGCGGCACCAGCTCGCGGGCTGGGCGCGCGTCGCCACCTCCGGCTAGGCCCTGCGCACCTGGCCGGCCGCTGAGCTGGGCGCACCAGACACGGCATGACATCAGCGGCGGCGGGGCGGCGGGCGACCCCACACGCCGCCGGAGCCAGCGCCGCTTCCCAGCCCGCTGACGTCACGCCCCGCCCGGAGACAGGCGCCGCGCCGGTCCGGACGGCGATCGAGACACGCGCTGCTGACACCCGGCGGCCGCGATGGCGGGCCACATGCGCTACTGACACCTAGCGGCCGGGACGAGGGCTACACACGCCGCTGACACCCGGGGGCCGGGAAAGGGGCTACGCACGCTGCTGACGCCCGGTGACCGACCGGAACGAGGGATTGCACGCGCTGCTGACACCAGTGACAGACCGGAACGGGGGGCTGCATGCGCTGCTGACACCCGGCGGCCGGGACGGGGGGCTGCACGCGCTGCTGACACCCAGCGGCCATGACAGGGGATACACGCGCTGCTGACACCCGGCGACCGGCCCCGCGAGCTGCTCATCGGAAGGCATGCTGCGGCGTCGCAAGCCAGGTTTACATGACAATGGGAGCTTAGCGTCTTGCACTGTTGCTAACCACGGTTAACTTGTGCGAGTACATGTCAATCTTTTCCAATGACACTGAATAAAAAATAGCACTGCCTGAAAAGCATCATCATGCATTGCCTTTACTCAACACCGTAATTTTGCCGGAGGGATTGACAAGCTGCCTGTTTTTCGGCAAGTCCCATACTGACTGGGCACCCGCATCGTCCTTCGCTGAGTGCACCTCTGTGATCCCTCGCAACGGTACTAGAAAAGCAGACGAACGACCAGTTCACAGAGATCTAGTACCACTAGATTGGTGACACTGTTGTAAAATTACTGGCAGACGTCTGCAGCCGCAAGCGGGGGGGGGGGGGGGGCATTAGCTATAAAATGTGACGACGTACTCGCAGGCCAGCTGGAAAAATTGCGTTAAGCCAGGCTGAATTATGAACGACCCCACGTCCACAAAGAAAAAACGCAGTAAGTCACAGGTAAGGCCGCATGGTGATGTATCTGATTTTCAAAGAGTGACATAACATCCGCTACACGTCATTTGCAAAATGAATCATATTATGGAATATTACATTACGGATACTAGCTGATCTAAGCCCTTTAGACGCGCATCTCAAGAGAAAATAAATTCTCTGCACGTAACATGTACCGCTAGGAACATGTATGTTTTGGCCTCACAAAGGTATTCCCGCAGTTCCCATTTTGCCCCGGCAGGCGGCACCAGATTTCATTGCTCCTACAGCAGACAACACAATTGGGTCGCGGTTTCTTCTAAACATGGTGGCGCACGCCCTTTGAGACCTCCCTTAACCCCTGGTTCTGATATTTATGACTTTTCATGCCCCACATCAAAATTCAGACAGCACGACAAAACGACAACACAAGCTCTTCACAGCGATGCAAGGTTGAAACCTGTAATCCTGCTACCACGATGAATGGTTTCCCCATTAAAAGCCACATTAAAAAGCATACTACATTTAACGTAACGGCGCATATTGACAAGGCATCGGTTGGGGGAGTGGCATAGGAGGGGGGGGGGGGGGGGGGGGGGGGGTGAGGGAGGAAGAGCGGCACCCGTCTCTCCTTATTTCGGTACGCTTCTTGACTACAGCTGGGATTGTAATGATTTCATTCAAATGACCAGTTTGACTCCAAAGCACTAGCTGGGGTCATGGGTGACTCATTGGACCATGGAAATGTTGGATTCCAATGGAATCTCTTGAAATGGATTTGATTAGCATTGAGCGTAATGCACATCATGCGGCTCCTACTTAATGTGTGCGCCGTCAACAGTTCCCTTCATAGAACCGTGTTTTTGTTGTTTTTTTTTTGTTGTTTGAATTCACATGGCGGGCAGTTTATCCTGCCCGATTAGAAAGGCGACACCAGTAGTCACTTGGTTGTGTGATTCCACAGGTGCGACTAGGGATAGGCGAGTGCCACCCCTCTACTCAAGGGTGCGAACGGCCGTCGCGCTGACTCTTGTGAGACGGACAGCTGCGCCGTATCTCATGGGACCAGCGACCGCGCTAGCTCCCGTAGGACGAGGCACTGAGCTGACTCTTGTGAGACGAACAGCTGCGCCGTATCTCATGGGACCAGCGACCGCGCTAGCTCCCGTAGGACGAGGCACTGAGCTGACTCTTGTGAGACGGACAGCTGCGCCGTATCTCATGGGACCAGCGACCGCGCTAGCTCCCGTAGGACAAGGCCCTGAGCTGGCTATGGTGGAGACGGACAGCTGCGCCGTATCTCATGGGACCAGCGACCGCGCTAGCTCCCGTAGGACGAGGCACTGAGCTGACTCTTGTGAGACGGACAGCTGCGCCGTATCTCATGGGACCAGCGACCGCGGGACGAAGCTCCCGTGGGACGAAGCACTGAGCTGGCTGTGGTGGCATTGGCCGCTGCACTGGTTTCGGTAAGGCCAGCCGCTGTCCAGGATCATCTGGCTCGTTGAGGTCTGGGTTGGAGTTCCCCTACGGGTGGTCCTGATCTAGTATTTTGCCAGAACACGTGCAAACCTAAACAACGGCGGAACCAGGTGCCGGTGGGGGAGAAGTGGGGGGGGGGGGGGGGGGGGGGGGGGGGAGGGGAAGGTACGCAGCCGCTGAGATGGACAAAGCAAGGTGATATACATTTTAAATAAACACCCTTTACTTTAACAGGAATCAAAACGCGACGTGTATTTGTAAACCAGGACATTTTTTTGACACTGCTCCCTCGAAGCCGATGCTGACCACTTTTTGCGGCACCTTGTCTATTTCTATCTTTTTAATACACGGAATTTCCTCACATAACTACGCTCTTTTGCACATTTACGCCCCTTTGCCAAGACGCCACGCCTTACAGTACGGCGACTGTTTGCCTGTTTTATCACAAAACAATCAGTAAAAAACTGAAAAGCTTTTGTCACAATCAATATTTACAAAACTACTAACGATTTTTTTTTAAGCAGCATAACAGGCAACCACAAGTTCTTTCGATATGATCGCGGCCACACTCGACTGACACGCGGCGCAGAGGGAGCAGCGCCGACCCTCACACGCCAGGCGCAGCAGGAGAGCTTCATCATTTGTGGTTTTTTTTCTTCTCACTCCCATTCGTAACCGCAGTGTTGCTACTCATAAATATATAAACTGTCCTTCACGAGCATGTCTTTCCTCCATTGCGATGTAGCGCTGACTTACGCAATTTAATCCGCAACCTTCTGTTCACAGCACAGTTAAAAAACACTGTAGACGTATTTTGGGCGCGGCGATGCTTCGCCAGCAACTATCTGACATCGCCAAAAGCAAACCCCAATCCGAAGTTCGTGGTTTGTTTACGTGCCCGGCAGTCGTCGGTACCCTAACACACATAGACACACGTAATGCCGATCAAGACAGCATCCATGGGTGCCACATACACGGGGAACTCGTGAGCCCGTTGTCCGAGAGGGATTTCGGAACTGGGACCCGTCGACTTCTCGTCGTTTCCACATTTATTTAAACATACTTGAAATCTATTTTTGCATTCGATTCAATGCAACTGCATTGCAGCCTGGACGCGTACCGATGTAGCCACGCCTTGAATGTTGCTGGGATCTGATCGCTTTGTTTCCCATCCCATATCATGAAAACACAGCTATAGTTCACTGTCTTCACAAGTTACTCAAGACTAGATCCCACAAACCTAAATCGGGTTACGGCCATATGCTCGTGGTCTGCAAGGGAGGCAGTCGAGATCTTCGAGAGACAGGGGGGGGGGAGGGGGGAGACAAAACTCAGCGACAGAGCATCACGCAACAATTAAAATTCATGTCAGGAGCCATCTGGAAAAACAAACATGATAAAATAGTAATGGTAATGGTATGGTACATTATATATAGCCACGGTAAAAATAAACAAAATGCTGGCCTAAAGGGACGTGGCTGATCATTTGCCTTGCCTGCGCTGTTGTGTTGCACATGCGTACACTTGTTTAGTAGCGACGTACGCCCCAGTTCTTGACTAAGGTGTTTGTTATACGTCTCGCCGGAACAGATTGTTTTCCAGTTGGTTTTAGGTGTCAGTTTGTTTTAATCATGAACAGAGGGTTAGTTATACGTCCGCTTCCATACACGCATAATCTCCTACCTCACAGCAGATCTTCATTTGATCCTATTACAAGTAATTCTGCGGTATTATCGGTGGAGTTCCCAATCCCCCAAGCAGGACCTGAGGATCACCAAAAAAAGAAGCATGCGAGTGGGCTTTTATGTTACCGGTCGGCGATGTTCGGACACCTACGTAACAGGCTAGACAAGAACATATATCAATCTTGCCTGATCTGTTCCGGATTAACTATTCGTGCATCACAAGTGCCTGATGTTAAAAGAGCCTTGCTTTTAAGTTTTCTCCACAAATCTTTACTACCACATAGACAACGAGCTAATCGCAGTAGTACAGAATACATGTTATGACACCTCGTGTCATGGTTTGACTATAAATTAAACCGCAATATGCCCAGAAAGAAATCTTGATCACTGATGATACCAAATTCTACGCATTTTGCAATTCCAAACTAAAAGACATCCGCACCCACGTACAAAACTTCAGCTTTCTCGTGCTGGCGATACAGTTAGGTGGCGACGAAATACTTCTTTTTTGGGGGAGGGAGCATGAAGTGCTACCTAGGCTCCAAGCTCTTAATTCGTACATGGTGTTTCACTACGGACCGAGAAAATCAAAACGCAGGTATGCTCGCGGTAGAACAGACAAATAACACGATTTTCTTGAACAAAAATAGTGGTAAAACTGACGAATAAGACGATTTTCTTGAACAAGAAAAGGGTGGGCGACCGCAACGAACAAACGCTTGCCCCACCAAAACAAACCAAATAAAATCGATGTCTGTTATGAAAGCCGACATGCCGTTGATGCCTAGATGGCCTTCGTGCAGTGACAGCTTGCGTCGCAATCATGTAACGGCCAAAATCACGGATTCTGGGGCCCTGCAAACGGCCGTCGGCAGCACAATCCCTCCGCCCACCCACCCATAGCCATTCTTTATTTCTGCGCAGACACCACGTGCAAAATGGGCGCTACAGAAGCGAGCAAGTCTTCCTGGGGCCGGCCGCAAGCCAGACAAAGCCTGGGCATTACCGCGGCTCGTCCCAAACGACCAGCAATCCCTTTCACTTGTGTGGGTGTAAGGATAAGCTTTGCGATGTGCCGTCAGAATGCGGTGGATTTACATGCTAAATAGCGCGAAATCGAGGTCATTTCAATGCTGCCAAAGTGGCGCGAGCCGAGACATTCTGCGATGATTAAAACTTATGCAATGACGTGACAAGTCAACATTACGAAGGAGCAATATATATATATATATATATATATATATATATATATATATATATATATATATATATTGACTGATTGATTGCTGGGAGGCAGTTTTTCTTTTGCTGCATGTCTACTTCAAGGGATTCATCCACATTTGAAGATACTGAAGCAAACACCAGATACGATGCAATTAGTTCACTTATTACCATATGCGTGCCTTTGCGCAGAAAAAGGCTGCTCTAAACAACACAATTTCACGTATTTAGTAAATATGCTACTCAGTGCGTCATTGCTTGATGGCATCACCGTACCTGGCATACCATTACTTACAAACCCATTGACGGCCCCTATATCTGGAAGCTATGCTCATCAAGGCTTGGCATGAACGACTCTTTAGCTAGATTCGACTTGGCTTTGATTTCCGCATGGCTGATGGAATGACAAGGTTTGAACGATGCTATCATAGCGTAATAAATGGCTGGGTGACCTTGAAATAGCCTCAGCGAAATAGCCAGATATCTTCGCGGGCGCGTAGCCCAGAAACTACGGGGGGGGGGGGGGCTAGGTCTAAGAAGAGCAGGACTGTGGACTGCACCAAATGCTCTTCAAGATGGCTTTAGCAGGTCAAAACCGCGCAAGAACGTGGAGCGCTCTCTTAAAGGCAAGCATCAAATATGGGACACTTTTTGGGGGGAGAGGGCAGAAAATGCTTCCTTGGGTCCAAACTCTTAATTCGCACATGATATCTTACAACGGATCAAGATGATGAATAGCGTAGATACACCAGTGGTAAAAACAGACGAATAACACGATTTTCTTGAACAAGCATAGGGTCGGGCGACCGCAACGAACAAACGCTTACCCCACTTAAACCAAATGCAATCAGTGTCTGTTAATGAAAGCCGACATGCAGCTGATGCCTGGATGGCCTTCGTGCAGTGACAGCTTGCGTGGCAATCATGCAGCCGCCAAAATCTTACTTAGTCACTCACAAAGAAGCTCACTTACAACAATTGGTATTTTTTTAGTGGAAAGAACTGTTTAGAAAAGCAAAATATCACTGCTAAACACGGCATCGTTTCATTATATCATGGAATGTTTTACGATGTGTGAGTCGCCGCAAGAGTTGCCATGCCAGATTGCTGCTGCAGCGGACGGCATGACTTACTTGTAACAATTTTATGTGCCCCAAGATGGCGTGGCTGAATAACGCGTGTTAACTCAACCTAAAATCGTTACGTGCGTGTGTTCTGGCCATTTCTCATTACGGTTTGGTATATTTTTCGGTGATGACATGCTTCTCGCTTGCACTTCTATTTTCCGTTAACGTTAGTGTTGCACAATTGTATGAAGTTTAAACTAAGAAAGCCACTTCAAAAAAAAAATTCGGCAGTTCACAGTCCCACGCTTCGTGCGGCTTAAAACCCTCTGGCTTCTGAGCCAGACGCCCGCGAAGATGTCCGTACATTTTTGCGCAGACTATTTCAAGGCCATCCAGACATGCATGACACCACAGCAACGGCATTCAAATCCTGTCACCCCGTCGGCCATGCGGCGTTCAAGACCAAAAATAATATTATTATCTAGCCGCTCAAGTCTAGAGTCCGTGAGTACGACTTCAAACATTATGGAAGCCAGTGGGCCCTGCATCAGTATAGAGCAATCTGCGCAAGTCTCGATCACGAATCGCGTTTTGTGCTACATAATATACGAAGTTGGACATGATTGCTAGTTATTTCTGAAACACGACTTATTATCGAATACCTTGAGAAACGCGCCACAGCCAAGCGTGTGAATATCAATAAACGTTTTAAACTCGCGGATAAATATGCAAGAACACCGGGAGAAAGAGCCAACACACGAGCATCCAACGAACTTTGGCTCAGCGAACACTTTTAACACCGTACTATATTCTCTCCACGAATTTGAGGTACAAGTGAATGCAAGCGTGCCAATTTCGCAGGGCTGGTTTGGCAGCACCTCAATGTCATACAAGCGTTCCATGGCACAATGGAACAATGATACATTGCACATTTTTACTAAATGGATAGATTTTTGTTTAGAGGGGCCTTCTCCCCTACACATTATACCAATGGTTATTACTGGGCTTATTCCATCACATCTCATGCTTGCTTCAATATCTTCCAATGAGGAAAATTCACTTTAAACATCCATTCCCACGATTGATGTTGTTTCACGCCAGAACAAATCAAATCAAAACTCAAAAGTCACTGCACGCCTCTGTCCTTTATGATGCACAGTGCTGTCCTTAAAACGCTACGGGTTATAGCAAGACCACGCATGCGTCTAACCTTAAAAAAAACACGTGATCCAGCTATGCTATGCCCCTCCAAAGCGCGGCAGGTTCCAAGGTTCCACCCATGATTGGCACACGCATGTGACGGTCAGTGGCCTGTTTCATGCAGCGAAGCTACAACTTAGCCCTTCAATGCGCGGTATGAAAACACCAACATTAAACCGGTTACTT
This sequence comes from Pollicipes pollicipes, assembly GCF_011947565.3. Classification (NCBI taxonomy): domain Eukaryota; kingdom Metazoa; phylum Arthropoda; class Thecostraca; order Pollicipedomorpha; family Pollicipedidae; genus Pollicipes; species Pollicipes pollicipes. Next base: position 20,496,928 of record NW_023597034.1, read on the forward strand.
CCATAATTTCGTTGACCAAAGCATGTGCGCTTGCATCTATTGAAAAAAACGTGCCAATAGGTCATATGTGAAAGCAATAATTAGAAAGCACAGCCAAGACAGTCAGAACGAGACGGCCAAAGTCAGCAGCATTCCAACGGTCTGAGTCCTGCAATTTCGTGGCAGCAGACGGCTACCGCTTAATTCATAACCGATGGCTATCAGCCCCAAATGGATAACGGCCTGTTGGAACAGCACAGGCAGAGAGAAGCAGGGGCTTGAAATGGCCGCAGTGATCTGAAAGCCAAGGAGCCCGGAAATGGAAGAGGCTTTGATATATCTGCGGGCAATACCAACACCGTCACCACCATGCCAGGCAACGAGAGGAACTCCGGTTATGATCTGGGGGCCACACGCCTCATAGCTGAAAATCCCATATTATTGAACCGCCGCAGCAGTTGGAGACGAAATGCTAAGGGAATGAGAGTGGGTATCTGTCTAACCACGAACAGTACCCCCTCCCCCCCCCCACCATTAACAAAGCTGACATGTCAAGCAATGTCACCATCACAATTTACCCTGACCACTTAGCTACATCCCCATTCAAAATGTCGCTCGACCGTGCCGCACCTGGATGACACAGTGCGATCGCAACATCATTCGCTTGACCGTGCCGCACCTGGATGACACAGTATGACCGTACCATGACTCGCTTGACCGTGCCGCACCTCGATAACAGAGTATGACCGTACCATCACAATGGATCATACGCAAGACACCGCAGCAGCGAGTGGAAGACATTTCAGCCCTCCAAATCTCTCAAAACAGAGCATCGACGATGGCATGTGCGATAACCTACATGCTGGTAGCACGAGCGACGCTCAACCGTGACCACGTGCGTACGTCAGATTCTGGTATGCATGCTGGACAGGCACTGAGGACACCCTAGGTTCCGATGAAACACTGGATAATCTTATTCACTCATTCAAAATGCGCGGAATGCTGCATCGTCCGGTGTCACGCGTGCCAGGAAACCTCATCAGTGATAATACAGGCATTAAAAAAGAAAAAGAAATGAAAACCTGACGGAACGATTAGCTGCAGCATGCCCCAGACAACAATCCCGCATACCTCAATTTCTGCAGACTCGTTTTGATAATGTCAGATCCTCTGTACAATTACATAAAAGTCGTCGGCACAGAGCGCTCTCGCATCGTCAGAAAGCCACCGCCAAAAGCCCAATTTAACACGTTATCGCCGTAAGCTTCAACGTCACGTATATGCGATCGAATCGACGACCACAAGCCAATCGCATGTTCAGAGCAGCCTTCGGCTGTGTCAGCTTTCGACTGGCTTTCTGACCGAAAGAAGCCGCGCCTATTATTAGCAATTGCATCACACCCCGTTTCAATCGCCCCAACGCGCCACATGCCAGCGTGAGACCCTCAGCACCCCACAGCCGCCATCCGTCAGCCAGATAAAAGCGTCAGCGCCCCGGGCCATCATCCACGTGTGCCAAACAGCAGCGTCAGCGTCCCACAGTCACCATCCGCGTCTGCCAGATACCAGCGTCAGGACCATGCGGCCATCATCCACGTCTGCCAGAAAGCAGCGTCAACGCCCCAGGCCACCATCCACGTCTGCCAGATGGCAGCGTCAGGACCATACCGCCATCATCCACGCCTGCCAGAAAGCAGCGTCAACGCCCCAGGCCATCATCCACGTCTGCCAGATGGCAGCGTCAGGACCATACCGCCATCATCCACGTCTGCCAGATAGCAGGGTCAGGACCATACGGCCGTCACCCACGTCTGCCAGGTGGCAGCGTCAACGCCCCATGGCCGTCATCCGTCTACATGATGGCGGCGTCAGCGCCTCACGACCGTGACCCGGCCGTCTGATGACGGCGTCAGCGCCTCACGACTGTGGCCCGGCCGTCTGATGACGGCGTCAGCGCCTCACGACCGTGACCCGGCCGTCTGATGACGGCGTCGGCGCCTCACGACTGTGGCCCGGCCGCCTGATGACGGCAGCAGCGGCAGCGGCCCGCGGCGCCGCGCCGAACCGGACGTGCGTGAGTCAGGCGACCGCGGCGCCGGGCGCGTGGCCCCGCCGCCGCCCAGACGTCTCCGCTGACTCAGGTGGCCGCCGCCCGGCGTAGACGGCCGACGCCTTCCGCCGACCCCCCGCGGCGCATTCGATCTAACGCCGGACAAAGGTCGAACGGAAGTGCCCGCCGAATGACTGGAGACGAGTGGGCAAGTGACGCGTACAGTTGCAACCAGCCTGCAGGTTTTTTGGAGCATTACGGTGACGTAGCTTCTAGCTATTCTTGACGTTTTCGCATGACGAGAGCCGGTGAAATCGTTGCTGCAACTGTTTATTGTATAGATAAGGTAAAATGTACTGGCTTCTGGGTGTAGAGTTTATATACATGTTATCGCGCTTGCTTGAGGAATACGCCGTTTCCATCCACAATGTACCCCTGCAACAAAAATGTCGTTGTTGCAACAACACAAACGGTTTACACTTTATTAGGCTGAGTATTTCCAGAAATACATAGACCAAGGTTGTACAAGTCCAAAAGCCGCAGTTAAGGTATATTCAACCTACAGGTATGTCTCAGTCTCCCTCCCGGCCGTGATGACGTCATGACTCTTTCATTAAGAGAACGGTGGCATTTGGGATAATTCAGAATCATTCAGCATAGGAACGAGCCTTTTTGGTGCGCTCAAACTGACCAATTACTCGAAAAGCGTTAGTACCTTTCACTCAGGGGAGCCTGTAAGTGGTGAATATGTTCTGGGCCGCGGGTGGAGAATTGGCACAAGTCGATTACTGTCAGCGTGAGACCTCTTAACCCATGGGTGATAGAAACCCTTACGTGAGGCCTCTTAACCCGTGGGTGATAGAAACCCTTACGTGAGGCCTCTTAACCCGTGGGTGATAGAAACCCTTACGTGAGACCTCTTAACCCATGGGTGATGGGAACCCTTACGTGAGGCCTCTTAACCATGGGTGAAGAACCGTACGGCCTTACGTGAGGCCTCTTAACCCATGGGTGATAGAAACCCTTACGTGAGGCCTCTTAACCCATGGGTGATAGAAACCCTTACGTGAGGCCTCTTAACCCATGGGTGATAGAAACCCTTACGTGAGGCCTCTTAACCCATGGGTGATAGAAACCCTTACGTGAGACCTCTTAACCCATGGGTGATAGAAACCCTCGCCTGAACAGAGTCCTCTGAATAACATACAATAATATCCTCTTGGGCCTTGGAGAACCAGTGGGGCTTGGGCCTCTTGCGCTTTGAAGAAGCGGTGGAGACAACGTTTCATTTTGAGGCGAGACGGTGCCAGGCCAGCCCTTGGATCCTAACAGCACGCACGCAGGAGAACGGTGTTTTCATGTGCTCCAAATGCTCCCCCTGTTTGAAGTTCAGTACCCCTCGGAAAATGTCATGTAAAACCAGTGCAAAAGGCGTGATATTCACGACCGTGGCCACATATTCTTCCAGATTCACGACCGTGACCACATATTCTTCCAGACAGACCAGTGTCCTCCGCTCAGATAAACTGCCTTGACTGCAAACCCTTCCAAAAATGCTCACCATTAATCCCATGTAAATTTGTCCAGCAAAATCACGATTACAATACCAATAAAATTCAAACAATATTTGGTTCGACAGCACAACCCCGACGCATATCAAAACATGCAGCCGTCGTACAGACGGCACCGGCCGGCGCGACAGGTCGACGGCCGCGGCCCACCCGGGTGTGGCACACGGCGGGAGCCGCGGCCCACCCGGGTGTGGCACACGACGGGAGCCGCGGCCCACCCGGGTGTGGCACACGGCGGGAACCGCGGCCCACCCAGGTGGAGCCGCGGCCCACCCGGGTGTGGCACACAGCGGGAACCGCGGCCCACCCGGGTGTGGCACACGGCGGGAGCCGCGGCCCACCCGGGTGTGGCACACGGCGGGAGCCGCGGCCCACCCGGGTGTGGCACACGGCGGGAGCCGCGGCCCACCCGGGTGTGGCACACGACGGGAGCCGCGGCCACCCGGGGTGGCCACCCGCGGGAACCGCGGGCCCACCCAGGTGGAGCCGCGGCCCACCCGGGTGTGGCACACAGCGGGATACCGCGGCCCACCCGGGTGTGGCACACGGCGGGAGCCGCGGCCAACCCGGGTGTGGCACACAGCGGGAACCGCGGCCCACCCGGGTGTGGCACACGGCGGGAACCGCGGCCCGCCCGGGTGTGGCACACGACGGGAGCCGCGGCCCACCCAGGTGGAGCCGCGGCCAACCCGGGTGTGGCACACGACGGGAGCCGCGGCCCACCCGGGTGTGGCACACGACGGGAGCCGCGGCCCACCCAGGTGGAGCCGCGGCCAACCCGGGTGTGGCACACGACGGGAGCCGCGGCCCACCCGGGTGTGGCACACGGCGGGACGCCATCCCGGGGCGACCGCCATAGGTGGGCAACATGGCTCTAGTTCCCCATTCACCTAGGGTGGGGTCTCTAGCCCCTCCACCAACTTTGAGGAAAAGTTAGCCAAACCCGGAGAGATACCTGTGCTGCGTCCTTTTGGGTAGGTTTAACTACTTTTTCTCCTCAACTCCTTGCCACAACGTTTTTACGGGACTGCAACCCTGTCGGGCGGCGTTGGTAGAGGTGCTTCGTTTAAATGCTGTGACATGGTCAATCACTCGACACATTATGACAACATTCTCCATCCACACATGGTAGGCGCCAACGATCTCCACTTTCCCTCCACCACAAACGAAGAACTACTGGTTTTAGACCATGTGTTACTCATTTGAATACAAAAGGAAAACTTTACGCCGTGATGAGCCACACTTAAAAAGCGGCGGGCTTCCGGCATTTGTCTGGAAATGACTGAATCCCTACGAAATAATGTTCCAAAATGTGCCGTGATGCTGTCGCGCATTTCATGTAGGATCAGGCAACGCAGTGCTGTGTATTTGTGACACACCATCACAAAAAGGTAGTTAAAGTATGCAATATGTAAGACCGTAGTACCGGAAAATGGCCCGCCAAATTAAGTGCTACTTTTCTTCGAAGCACTCAAAGCTGACTACATTCCGACGCTAACCACTGCCAAAATAGCGGATTTCATACGCAGTGCGCAGCTGTAATTGTGCTCTGACTGATTTGCTGCTGAAATAGCTGCGCTAGACTACAGCCCTTTTCGGGAAGGAATATCGTACCATCTTTTTATTCGTCACAGCAAACACCACGAATTTGCTAAGCAGCCGCGTACATTTAACAACTGTATCACACGGACAGTACGACTCAAATCCTTCAAGCCTTTAGTCTAGCACGTGACGAAAACCCCATACTTGCTGCAAATTGGGCACGTACTCTTTGTGAACGTGTTCATTCCGAAAAGACGTGGACGAAAACCTCGGAAACCATACCTGAGTGTGATCTGTCAACAATGCGGATGGGACTATGAATTGTAGCCTACGGTGTCTACGTGAGATGATCAGACGGTAGTGGTAATTCCACAAGCGGGTTTTTAAACTGTTAGGGCCTAAAGCAACCGCGAAAGAGGCATTTCTTAGTTTTCCGGGATTACATGGCGGTTCAAAAGCCGTCTTTTAGAACCCCAACGCTAAGCTCGTTTTACAATTTCGGGTGGTCCAATCCATTTACTTCGTAATGTTCAATCCCTTAAGCTCGCCCTTACATTACATGTCCGGGTTCCATGGTACACTTAATCCCAAATCCAAAATGGCCTGTTAATGCATAACAAATCGAGGGCTTAACGTCTTTCCGTGCCACATCAGGCGACGCGAAGATCATAAGGAACAACACGTACACAACAGTCTGCAATATGCAATGAGGAATGGTGCCTATCATTCTTACATCATCTTGTCCTTTGTATGACCTTATCCCATAAGCTACGTCCACCACTAATCGCGATTAGTGCAGGGAAGCTGCACGTTCATGGATGCCAACTGTGCTCTGTGATGCAAGTGCACTACGGAGAAACGTCAAAATAGCGATTGCAGAAACGTGCATGTTGGGAATGACTCGATGTCGGCACCAAGCCTCCGCGCCCCTGTAAACATACAGCTTTTCGTTATCCTACTATTTTAACACATTCCTTCTCGTATACTGTCGGTTGATCATCATTTGCTGCAAACAGTCATGCAGCATGAAAGGACTATTTTAAAGAAACAATGCGACACACCCTGTCTTGCAAAGAAAGCCAATGGCAGGCCTCCGCCCCCAGTTTGCACTGAGCGCAGCACAGGGCCAGTACGCTGACATAAATTGGAGCCGCAAACTTTTTCTCAAAAGCTTACTCTGGTTAAGACCACGACCAAGGCCTTTGTTTTTTTACGAGTCGTCCATGCGAGGCGAGAATCAAGCTGCCACAACCTGGCAACGCGCACAGGTACTGTTGGTCGTACAATGACGTTATGTTATGCATGTTTCATGTTGAACAAGCTACTGCTGTTGATTTTACTACTGATGCACTTTGTATAGCTTTGTTTTGCTCGAACACATTTTGAGCAGTTGGAGTTACGATAAAGTTGAGGATTACGCTTTTCAAAGTCATGCTGCTGGTCAAAGCTGCTAACGCTTGTCTGCTGTGTCAGTTTACACCGCGACGAAGAAAATGATGGCGGTGGCAAGGCGATGACAAGCTTTGGGTGTACGAAGTTGCACTTTGGCCATCAATAATAAGTTGTGATAATGCCTTTTTTAACTCTGCTCATTACAATTACCTGACAGTTATTTCCGAACAGCTGACGGCTTGTGCAACTGCTCACCTGCTAACCTAGGCCAACACAGAGCTTGCCGTCCTCCACGGCGAGCTCCCGTAAAGTGAGGCCGGACGTGCAGTATCGGTACAAAATGTACATTGCGTAGTGAGGGCTTCATTTATCTGGTGACTCAGGTGCCGTTCAAATGTTGGCCTTTACGCTGGCCACTCACTCCACTCCACTCCAAGTCATCCATGACATAGACGAGAAAGAGCTCGGACGCCAGGTTTTTCGACTCAATGGGTTGGGAATTCGCATGCTAAATATGGTCTGCCTTCAATATACTAGGGGCGCCAGTCAAGCAACGTTATCAATGCTGAGAAAACCCCGCGTTTCGCGGTTGCAGTCATGACCACGAATGATTTGATAATAGCATTTAACCAACACTGATATCAATATCACATGAATACGGATTACGTCATTATCCACTTTCATGTTGATAGCGTCAGCATGGATTCTGATAAAGATAACGTCCCTATTCATTTCCATATTGACAACCTTGTTCAACCAGTACCTGTAACACCTACCCACCATTCGGCCGATTTCATGGTATCTATCGATTCTAGCTGCGTAGTCCAATGGTAGGCACACTTATAACCATGAGTGTAAATTCCTATTCAGTTGGGGACCTCAGCCCCCGTTCTCTCAACTTACACTCTCCCAATGTTGAGAAGAAAGTGGATCATATTCGGGGAGAAACCTGTTTGTGGCACATTTTGGAAGAAAACTTAGATCATTTTCCATCTTCAACTCCCCCGCCTCCAAATCATCTCACAAAACTACGCCCCCGCTTGGCGCTATTCTCAACCCAGACCCATATTGCATAAGACAACAGGTTTCACTTGCCCTTCCACCTTTTGAGGGAGCAGTTCAGCACAGCACACTTTGCAACCTCTAGATAAGCAATCCAGCACCTTTTCAGCTACTGTCTGTTGCCACCTTTGTTTTCCATTTTCATAGTAGGGATGACGCGCTTATACCAAATGACCTTTGTCAAAAACACAGTTTTGTTAGGTAATTCATCTGTTTCTTTTTTAATCGGCATTTTTTGATATTTGTTGTTTCTGACTGAGGTTTGAGGGCTCGTCGACTTGCAAGGCCATTTTGTTCCTACGGCATGTAGAAAGGAAGTCTTGAAACAGCCCTAGATGATTTTCCTAGCCGCAACTTGAATGCGGCCTGTTTTGACTTACTTCCCAGTTCGGGCATACCTCACCCAAGATCAGCTTCATTGCCGTGTCTGTGGCACACAGCACCAAAGCTTTGCACGTCAAGAATTTACCGAACTGCACGCCACCTTTTCTCCGTTTACCCAAGGTTTGCGTTCATTGCCGGTCTAAATAATAATTAGATTTCTTTGAAGTTCGGTGGCCATATTAAAAAGCGCATACGCAGCACAGAACGACAACACATTCTCAGCTGCGCAATGTAGTATCTTCTTACAACGTGCGATCAAGCACAAATGGACTCTCGATTCAGCCACACTTAGTCTAATACCTAAGCCAACATACCATTACTGTGCTGACGAGTCCCCTTCCTTCCCTTCCATCCCGGCCATGGCCAGCACAGCCTCAAGGCTGGCGCCGGCGCAGGCAGGCACAAAATATTACAAAGCAAATAGGTGCGCCTAAAATTTGCCAGTGGCGCAACAAGGCACCAATCCAGATTGTGAGCACTGCCCTCCACTTAAGCCAAGGCTGCCCCTCCACCGGCCCAAGCCCCCAGCCGCCACCACAACGCTCGTCCGCGGCCGCGGATCGCCAGGCGTTCGTCTCTCAGGGCGGTCTGGACGAGGCGCCGCCGGCGCCGCCAACCAATAGGCCGGGCTGGACCACCGCTACCGGCGCCGCCGGCACCGGCGCCGCGCAGATTACCTGCCCGATTGTTGCACGTTGCCGGAATGGTGCGGCATCCGCTTTGAAGCGACCAAAACGGCGGCCATAACCAGCACATGCAATATCGATTTCTCGCAATTGTCGCCGAAATGGCGACAACGGTCTTTGGCGGCGGCGGCCCGAGGAGTGAGCGCCCGCCGTGTCAGAGGCAGGACGGCCCTTTGTCAGCGAGCGGACGGCCGGAGACTGCAGCGGAGACTGGACGCCATCCGGCCGGCTGCCGCGAAATGTCCGCCGGAAGACCCTCCGCCGAGCCAAACCTGGGAGGTCGGCCGCCGCGACCTCCCACGGCCGCCGGAGCGCAAACGATCTGGGGATCACCGGTGCACAAGCTGCTACACAATCACCGAAGTCCGGCGGCAAGATGTCCGCGGAGAAGTCCTCATCCCGCGCCTTGCAGGGTACGATATGCTGTACATTGCCAGCGCATTAATTCCATCACTCGCCAGCGTACCAATATGATCCTTCTTACACTTGGATGGGTTGCTTAGTGCGGGCCTTAGACAGCAAATATTCAAAACCAGACACGGGAATTGCATCTGGCGCTTTCAATGACTAAAAATGTTGTTTTGTGAAGCCGCGAGGTGCAAATCAGCGAACAAGGCGTCAATGCGTCACGATTATTGCCATGGTACGCTCGAATTCATGGAATGACCAGCCCACCGTGGGCAAATGCACTTATTCCAAAAAAGTTGCAAAGCAAGCCTCTGCTTCTATGAACAAATGGCGCTGATTACCAGCGATTTCGGACATGTGTTCGCAAACTACGATTAGTTCCGGGGAAGCATTGAGAACCAGAAAGAACGTCCTTAAGCAAGTTAACAAACCGCATTGCTAGAGTGACAAGTGACAAAAGTGTCCGAACTGCAAACTCCGCGCACAACCCAAACTAAGTCTGAAGGCCATGCTACACAGCATCCGGCACTGGAAGGAGTGCTGATGCACCATGCACGCGCCATGGGTGAAAACCAAACGTCATGCAGTCCTTCTCAGGACTCAGCAACACCTGACGACGGCCGACTCGCCAACTGGCTGAAACGTTGTGTTCATACTAGCATGACAGACGAGGACGACAGTCTGAATAATTATTGAAGCCGTGATATCTCAATCATTTCATAAAAATCAGTAACAGCTCTATTTCATGAGTTTCGGTTCACCATCATCAACGGAAGCTTTGTAAAGCTTGAAGAATGGGTGTTTGCCTTCCCTGTCATGGTGCCGTGGCCGAGCGTTTCGTACGCGGCCTGAGTGCACCGCAGAGTGAACGCGTTTTCCATCTAGTCCTCTGGCATACAAACATGCATTACGTTTTTGGCCACGCTTGAGTACCTGGTACCCATGTCACGCTGTTAGTAGCATGCAGCAAGTGCAAAGGTTGTGCGATAAGAGCAGTACAATCAACCTCATCCCTGGTTGAATAATTGGAAGAAAAGGAGATGCATTGACATTTCGACTACGAACCTTTGCCGAAACAATTATGAACAGTGAATTTAAGTTTGCCAGCCCCTGCAATTTTAAAGTTAGCGAAATCGCAATTTCGCATTGCCTGCTCGTAACTGTTTCGACAACGGCTCGTACCCGAAAAATCAATGCATCTCTTTTTCTAATTATTAACAAGGATTAAAGCCAGTACTACTACTCTTGCGTATATGTTATGTTAATCGCAGCTGCACTGAGCAACCTATGTCTTTGTGTGATACTGGAGAAACACTAGCATGGTTGTCAGCCGACTTTGATTGGCGAAGATATTTTGCAGTGTGGGTTATTTTGCATTATAAGTTGCGTTATGATGCTGAGTAAACGACCCTCGCTACAATCTTCAATCTTCAATCTTCTTAAGATTGCATCATTACTTAAGCGGTGCTGTAGCGCTACATAACGATAATGTTGACAGTGCGAGATATGTATAGCTGTGCTCATCCTCAATCTTCAAGAGAACCGTGCTCATCGTGTTAAGGTTAAGCAGAGCCCGAAGTATCGAGTGCCGTCAATGAAATCGTTATTTAGCGTTGCACCGTCGTTGAACCAGCGCCTCCTGGTATCGTTAAGGTTGTTAACACCAACATAAGGGCTTTGAAATCATAATGCCAAAATACCAGAAGCTGAAGGTCTTTCTTCCTGTAATGAATTTGTTTTGCTTTGCCTCTGTCATCTTCCCGCTTCCCCTCAAATTTTGCTGGTTTTCCTTGAGCACATGGACTTTTACATTTTGCTCTTTCTCGCTACTTCCGCAACACAAATAAATCTATGAAATACTGTTTGACAGTTCCCATAGCAAAAGGGCAGCAGCCAAACTCGAAATCCAGCGGCACTGACCGCGAGTGCCAAGACAGGCGAATTGTTTAGCCCGTCTTGCATGGAATGACCAGCTGGCAACTGCCTATACAGGGTCACCCTGGCTCGGGGCGGCCGTGTCGTAACATTGTACGGCAGGTGCTTTGCAGCCTTGCCTGGCAAAACACCAGAATTAAAATGAACCGAGGGAGTCGAACGAAAAACATCAAATGGGTTAAATATGGGTTAAACGCGACAAATACGAGTTGAACGTAACAAACTATTGAGCACGTGGTTTCCACCCACATCAGCCATGAGAATCAGACAAATTAATTGTAAAATAAGTCACGCTCGTCCGTTTTTTCAGGCCATATATCAAGACCGCGTGGTCAACACCGTAGCTAGCTTAACGATCACTTTCAGCGTAGCAGCCCTATGGTATGGCAGCCCTATGGTTGTCCCGTTGTATGAAAAGATGGGGCGGAAAAGTGCTACCGTTTGGAGGACTTGAATAAAACCGGGTCGTATCAGCAGTCATTACGGGCTAGAACATCAGTTGAATCCCATGGAGTGCCCAGGTTTCCGGATATTCCGTCCATTGAACATCGTTATCATGCTTACAAAAACTTCCTTGGTTTTTCCCGAATAGAATGACAACACGAAAAAAGAAAATGTGCTATTGGCTAGGCTTATCTGCTGATAGAACTATGATTAATAAAGTCAGGAACTTCATGAATGACACAATCTTGGGTGCCCCCCCCCCCCCAAAAAAAAACACAGAACGGGACGGCAACACAGGTTTATTTTCGCCCAATCAAAGGATTCATCTTTTACACTGATTTCGGCTGTTTGGGAGCCCCTGGTAACATGAAAATCATCGAGACGACGCAACCTTTATCTGTACTGAGTTGATTGAAAAACAAAGTTGGACCCAGACTCTGGAGGCGCACAGCACCGACCACTAAAGTAATTGCAAGAAAAAAATTACAGCAATTTTTTGGGTGGTTCCGTGATGCCAATACGAACCGGTACAAAAAGATACGGTGATGTTTTTTATCCGCTCCATACGAAGCAGCTGATATCCACGCGTTCATTCGCGCGGCGTAGTTCCCATTCATACGTTCATTCATACAGCGTAGTTCACCTTCATGCCTTCATTCATATGGCGTAGCTCACGTCCAGTTTGGGGGATGGTGGGACGGGGGGGGGGGGGCTGAGTGAATAACGAACTTATCAGAAGACTGCCACAAATAAGGAACGCATCTTCTTGCCTGATTTGTCTGTTGAGTGTGCCATGAACGTCTGTATAATGCGTACGTGCGTACTCATACACTTGCTCGTTATGTCTGTAGGGTATGACATGAACGTCTGCAAAATACGTACGCGCTTACTCATTTACTTGCTTGTGTGTGTGCAGGATGAGTCATGAACGTCTGCATAAGGTCTAGGCAGGTAGGCTTTGTCAGCTGTTTGTCGTAACCTCCAGAACCGCTTGGAGGAAACGGTCCCAGCTGCACCATATGCTCAGGGTGGCGTTCAACCCCGAGAGCCACTGCACCCGCGGACGCCATCCGATCTTCTTCTGGAGGCTTCCCGCATCACATACGTATCTATCTATAAAATGTATTGTCTGAATAAATAACATCTCGTATAAGTATAAAACGCACCTTCAAATGGATGAAAAACGGCATAAAGGAACAGATAAACACGAACCATTGAGCACTAAGACCTCTGAGTGTCTACCTCTGGGAAAATGCCCAGATACCCGGTCACATCCATCAAAAGGAACATTCACCGTGTTCTAAAAATCGCGTCACATCGAGTTTGTACACGAATATCTACACAGATCGTTCACTCGGACAGGCTGCGCCCGACAGTGGTAACAGGTTCTTGTAACGGTGAGGCCGGGTGTCTGACCAGTGACGCCCGAGACGTCTGAGCCGAGACCGGCACTGGCTCTGCGGCTGGCCGGGTCTTGCCCAGCTAGCCGGGTCGCCTCGGCAGCCCGCGGTAGCGCGCGGCACGCTCTGGAGAGGCACGTCTGAAGGCACACAGGTAACGGCGAGAGGGGGCTGGGACGTCTGCCGGCCGCACGGTGCAGGTTCGCCCATCACCCTGGAAACGGATGAGGCGCAGACGCTGCGCCGACGGCAGGCGGAAGCGGTGGGATCCCAGCGAGGGATGCTGAGGCGGCTCTAGCGCGGCTGGCGAGACCGCCGCCGAGCCGGGCGAGGCAGTGAGATCTGGCCCTGGCGGGTCCGCCGCGTCCGGCGGTCTTTGGTAAGCGCTGCTCAGGAGGGCGGCCGACCCTGCGGACTCCTTGCGAGCCGCGGTCCCGGCCGGCACTGGCCGGCAGACAAGCTCGCCACCGACTACCAGGCGAGGCCGGGCCGCGTCCTGGTCGGATCCGCCTTCAGCAGCAGCCCCGGGCGCGTCCTGGTGGGGTCAGCTCGCAGCACCAGCCCCGGGCGCGTCCTGGTGGGGTCAGCTCGCAGCACCAGCCCCGGGCGCGTCCTGGTGGGGTCAGCTCGCAGCACCAGCCCCGGACGCGTTCTGGTAGGGTCGGCTCGCAGCACCAGCCCGGGACGCGTTCTGGTAGGGTCGGCTCGCAGCACCAGCCCCGGACGCGTTCTGGTGGGGTCAGCTCGCAGCACCAGCCCCGGACGCGTTCTGGTGGGGTCGGCTCGCAGCACCAGCCCCGGACGCGTTCTGGTGGGGTCGGCTCGCAGCACCAGCCCCGGACGCGTTCTGGTGGGGTCGGCTCGTAGCGTGAGTGGCCGACTGGTAGCGCTGAGGTCGAACTGTGACGCCAGTGGCCCGCTCCTGGTTCTGGTCGGGTCGGCACGCATGACTGCTGGCTCTGGCTCGCTGCTGCCGGCTGGTTTCGATCGCACGCTGTGGCGGTCCGCGAGGCGGTCGGACGATGCGACTGCGGCGCCCGGCGACTGGCAACTACTGACCATCGGCGGCGCGGCCGGCCGCTTTTGTAAGGTGAGCCGGGTGAGTGACGTCACAGCGCGGCGGGCCAGTCCGGCGCGGCGGCCGGCGGAGCGCACGTCCGCCGGGTCACACCAACCCCACGCCGCCACTTTCACCCCACAGATGCCACCTAGCAAAAAATGCCTTATGAACTGAGTATAATAGAATGAGAAGACGCTCCTCATGGAACTCACCATTGTAAACCATAACTAATTCAAAGCACCTAAATTGCCGCTTTCGCGATCTGTCTTCAGCCGCAACATTATGGAGCCAAACACTCACATAACGGGAGTAGCGCCAAGTAGTATACACCTGCTGTTAAACATCTGCCACATTACAGAGTGGCTAAAATGCTGCAGAATTATAACAGAGTGAAGACGAATGATCAGTCGCGGCCTGATCCTTTTAATGACGACCAGAGGCGGCACCGGACACGAAAGCGCGATGCCACCATCGATAGCTCCAACACAAGCTCGGCAGCAGCGCCGCACAATCAGAAGCCCCGATAAGGTGACGTCACGAGCGACATCGGGGGCGCGACAGGTGACGCCACGGCCAGCCATAGCGGGTCCCGCACAGCGCGGCTGCCGCCCATTCAGGAGCGCGTCGGGTGACGTCACGGCCGACTCATGCGCCGCCGTATCGTGACGGCGCCCGGCTGGCGGCGGCGCGTCCGACATCCTGGGCACACACTGCCATCGGCAGACGCCGGTTCCGGCTCCACGGCCGCGCGACGATGACGCAACGTCGCCATTCATCACCACGGCCGCCGTCCAGCAGCGTGAAGAGGCGCATACCAGACGTGTTCGGACTTGCCTTGGTCACGCCCGGTGACGGCGCAAGGCTCAGAGCCGGCCGGAGCAGTGAAGGGGTACAACACACTCCCGGGTCGCACGAGGCAGGTGCGCACCGGATATGATATGTGATGCGTGGCCGAAGGCTAGTGACACGTCATCACAGCGAACCACAACCAGACCAAAGTTCGACCTCACGTTTGTTTTTAAACTTCACCCTGCTTCTTGCTGACGTAATCAACACGGGGATTCCACTCCCACCCGCCATTGCTTCACTAAAGGCAGAGATCAACGCCGCCGCTCCGTAGAGCGAGCGCGCTTCGTACCACGCCTCAGAACGAACCGGCGCGTTCCATGTAACTTGGCTAATGTAAAACAAAAGGTATATTTTGTTGCCACAATTCAATGACTTTGATAAGCCAAATGAATTATCGCACCAGCCCGTCGCTGTTGTGATAATGCATTAGCGTGGGAGTTTCTAGTTGAACCATTCGAGTATCAGTCATTCACGCCGCTGGCGGCGGGGGGGGGGGGGGCGGGGGCGGGGACACCAGTTCAGTCGACGGGATCGAACCCGCTCGGCCGCATGCGGCTGGGCGCGAACACCCCACCAGAGGCGCTCTGCTACCTCCCGACTCTCCTGCAATTGCTCAAGCTCCGGCAGGATATATTCAGACGGGTGGGTGTAAGGTACTCATCTAGTGGCAGTCACAATCATAGCACCTGGCAGGCCCAGCAGAGCCTAGAAAAAAAAAACATCGCGCGACGCACTGAATGAGACGCGTGCTGTAAGCTCCCCTGTATTCTGGACGCTAACTACCTGTGTGAGCTTTCGGGTGATGCTCGTTGCGATCGCATGACTGGATATGTGGCGATCATGTAGGGTTTAGACCGAAAGCGACATTTCACATGCAGGATCAGTAGGCTTTGCAAATGTCAGTGCTAAAGTGTTGTTCGCATAACGGAGTCAAATGCAGGCTCTCACACGGCACGCAATGAATGCTATGAGACAGATTGGCTCAGGTAGGCAACGGTTCCGCAAGGCCTTCCCTAGACCGCAATCCGCATTTTGCTTTTGCAGCGTGTTCTGGTTCTCCTAGCGAATGGATTCGCTGACATTTTGAGCGGTATTTATCCTTGATGGTTTAAGCAGTTTATCGACCGTCGAAAGCTGCAAATAACTCCAGCCGTCACGATCCGGGCCAGCAGATCTCGGATGAACACCTAGGATGAGCAGGACCGTACAACCACACTTTGGAAACTTTGTGGGCTTTGTAGGTCATGGCCCATATTGCCTTCTCGGATGATCCCGGCCCTTTACTGCCTATCAGCAAAATGTGAAAACACGTTAGCCGCCAGAAAGGGTGAGCGAGAGCGGCGCAGTAAAATCACGCCGAGCACGTCCCACTGCGACATACCCACGCGGCCCTGAGTGCACATCTTAGGTCCAAAAATACCGGCGCCCCGCAACGCGGCAATTCCTTGCGTCTGGAGGCAGGACAAAACCGGTCTGCCTAGGTCGCCTTCCAGACACCACTCCCAACGCCCGATATCCAGCAGCTTGCCACGAACAACGTTCATTACATAACACCCCGGCATACTGCGCATGTAAAATTTCGGTCCATTCAATTAAACATTATACGGTGGGTAGCGGCAGGTTATTTCGAATATTCCCCCCTAAGCTGGCTCATCCTGGGTTCTAACTGATGCCGTGGCGTTTGGCATGACAGTGGTCACTCACGTCCCGCGAGCCGCATGTCCGCTGCAGTATCGGAAGCTTACAAGCAGTCACGACTGGTACTTCCCACATATGCTGGGGAGGGCTGCGCTGCGCATTGCAACTGAAGCACCATCAATATGTAAAGATATAAGTTTTAAATATCTTTGAGTCAAAATTACCCTGCCAACACTTTACAGCGGCACCACATTTCTCCCTCGATAGTTGCATTAATCGCGACCGGTGTCGTTATGACGACCACAGAGTCTGCTGAGGACCGATGTTAGCTGTTACGCGTCACAGCTACCACTTTTAGCTGCTTTAGCTCAAACATTTGGACGCACGGGCTGAAAAGAGGCACGTCTCCTGGTGTGAATGACACCCGTTCAAATGAACGCCCATGGCTGGCACCGCGGGCAACACGGGCCAGTTACCGAGGAGCGCACTGGTTTAAGTCTGAACCAGTCACTATGGACCATGTGATACTCCAATTCCCGCGGCCACAGGACACCTCGAAAAGAGCCAATGTGGTGAACGCCATAGGGGAGAAATCAAAGCAACAGTAAAACGTTTCGTTGAATTCGCGGGATAACAGTCTCATGATCGTATATATTTTACTCTAAACAGAGTGTGTCATGCCTTCGTAGCATATATTTCACAAGCATTATGACAAATTAGTATGTTGCAAACATAACAGAACACATCCGCTGGAAAAAAGCAAGACAAGTGAAATGCATCACTTTCATAGCAGTGAGCAGGGAGCCCAATGAGATCTCTGTCATAAGAGCATCTATTTCAAATAAAAATTCCAAGCTATCCAGAGGGACTTGGAAAAACTGATATTACCGACCAAATCGGTCGCATCTGATCTAACAATATGTGAAAAGTACAAAAAGGTGCCATAATCCCTTTAAACTAACTGCAACGCCCCCAGTTTTTTTGGAATACTCCCACCTCATCTCCAGCGACCTAGACTATTTCCGTGCTCAGAAGCGACGAAGCGTTAATCGGCCTCCAAGACTCGTTATCGGCAATCCCACAGCACGAGCCCGCAAAAGCCTTGGTAAAGAACCGTTCACGTCCTGAAATGATTCAGGTACGACCGGAGGTCGGATACCGGGTTTCCCTACGTCGCGACCGCCCTCGATCCGTGGCGTCAGCGTGCGGCGCGACCGTACGTCACTGGGTCTACAGCGCGATGACGGCGACGGGCCGATTGCCACCTCGTTACGGTCGGCCGGCGGGCGGGACTGGTCAGACCGTTCGGTAGTCTGCCCGCTTCCGTGGGCACATAACGACCCTGGCAGCCGCCGTGCTCTTAAGCCACAGCACAATACAAAGGCTGGCCGCTTCTCCGCCAGCCGCAAACACCAGCGGCCGCGCGGAGCGCAGCGCCCACGCCGGCCACACGTTCAACGAATGGGTGCAGAAACCCCGGCCGCAGCGGCCTCCGGGGGAGCGGGAGGGGGAGGGGGGGGGGGGGGGCAGGACCCGGACGGTATCCGGAGCCGGCTCAGGTGCGCGGCGGCGGCGCCCTTTGTTCACACGTGTGGCGCGTCGCCGGTGGCCGAGCCTGACCCGGCCCGACATCTGAGGCGCCGCGGCCGATTGGCGCCATTTCCGGCGGCCGCCGCCGCCGCGTCTCGCGGCGTGCCATGGCCGCGCCGCCGCACCTGGGAACGACACGGTGACAGCCATTCCGTCTGGGACGCGCCAATTTGGTGTCGTTGAAAAGCGGCCGCAGCTCGGCGAATTGGCGGCGCCGGCTGTGCGGGCGGTCGCCGGCCTCAGTTGGGCCGCGGGCCGGCCGCTGGCGCCGTGGCGGAGCGGCGGCACCCCACAGATGTGGTCGCCGCACAGAGACGCCATCATTAGGCGCGACGCAGCGGCGGCTCTCGCGCCCTGCCGCCGCTCCAGTTTGACTGACGTGCATCGCCGGAGGTCAAGCCGGCCATGGTTCAACGATCAGATGAAATGACCGCCTTTAAGACGTTTTCTACTCGGACAGTTATGCCGCACGATGATTGGTTTATTGGAACGGAGTGGGTGGTTGGGGGATATGACCTCACTTTTCCAGACAGTCGATGCAACGCCTACGATGATGTACAAAGGGAACTGCGTTAACATATATTTGCCCCCCCCCCCCAAAGCTATTATGCCGTTCCTACATCCATACGCGCCATCTTAATTATACTTTTAACTTTACGGGTTCCAGGTTTGACGAATTTTTTGGGCAGGCAAAAAGAATAAAACGACCTGTTACGTAACATGATACGCACTGCATAAGCCTCACTTTGCAGTAATACGGTTACAACTTTCATGTAGTAATCAACATTTTCAGTACCTATCTGGTACAATGGTACCAGATAGACACAACAAGCAACTTTCATTGACCACCACGCATTACTAGACTGACCCACTCCACCTTATTCGGAGCCTTGCATATGCATGTATGTATGTATGTATATATATATATATATATATATATATATATATATATATATATATATATATATATACCCTTGATTGGGGTCACACACGGACGGCACTGGGAATCTCCCATAAACACATCCTGTTTGCACATCTGGACTGGGTGGAGGTAAACGGGAGACCATCTGAGCATGCTGTTGGCTAATGCCGTCAGCGGATCGGGGCCTGAGTCTGATAATCTGAGCGCCAGCCCAGGCATCGGAGTCGTAGTCGGAGTTTTATGTTCGACTCCACGTTTTTCACATTAGGTGCATCTGAGTCCAAGTCCAAGCCCAGCCAAATTATTCCCACAGCCATGAGTCCAAGGCTGAACCCGGTCCTCTGGACACAGAGGCCAATTTCGAGTTCACGCCTGAGTCCAAAAGCATATAGCCGGAGCCAATCCGTTTCCTACGGCATCGCAGAGCGTAACTGAATTTTTTAAACCATAATGCGAGCAGTGTATTTAGTCTAGAGTACACAATGTGTCAGGATAGAATAACATCTAATTCTGCATGACCTGAGATTGATCTGACCATAGATAGGTCCCCTCGAATTGAACTGCAACCATGTCTGCTATGGCTGGACATTACCGAAATAATCATCGGTACTGGCAGTCTAGTTGTCTCCTATGATTAGCTCAGTCGTCAGTCACTGTCTCACATTGCCTGTCGTCTGGCAGTGTTGAAGTCGTCTGCAGACAGGCTGTGGGAGGCCAAGGCAAGGGACACGCTCTCATTGGCGCTCAGGACGAGTGACGTTACACAGCTTCGCCTGACGTCATGCTTCAAGATCCAGTGCCGCGTTGGTGATTTAGCTACATTGCAATCCTCCCCCGTAGACTTGTGTTCCGCCGTGGGGAATCCCCCCGGTTGGAAATGCCTGCTTTAGCCCGTGACAGCGACCGGCTGCAAAACCTGCTGCAGAAAACGGACTGAAACACTTCGTTAACAACAGCATCTACAGGGACTGCAAGATAAGGATAATGACGTCACTGAACTGTGCAAAATAAGTGCCTAAATATTACGGTGATAACTGGGGTAAATGCTCTCAACACTAGCAGGGAATGCGTCTTGGAATGATATTCAAATATCACGTCATCAGTTAATCGATTGAAATGAAAGTCAGTAGGATACCTGCTTGCTGTGATGGACAATACAGAAGACTTTGAAAGCCGGTGAATTGTATGATTCCTCAAAGGAGCAATTTGGATGGGGGGGGGGGGAGTTTTGAGCCGTTAGCCAGGCAAGACCTTTGCCATCACACATCTCTATCTCATGGTACCGAAATCGGCTGTCGGGGTCGCCTCCCCAACGTTACTGATGGAAAAAGCACACTCAACCTGTCAATTGTCGGCACGTACGCCACTCATCCGTCTGCGGCCCGGTGCCTCAGCCCATTCGTCTGAGAACGGCCCCGGTTACCTCAGCCCTGACCCTGACGCATCCTGTCCGCGCCGCTGACGGCAGTGGGCAAGGCCGCTCGGCCGGCGGCGCGGCAGCCAGCGGCCGCGCCGACGCGCGCACTGCCATACACACAAGGACGCATGCGATTACGTTGACGCAAACGACACACGCGAATACATACTGACATCTTCAAAATTCCAGGTGTCCAGAGTACACGCTGCGCGATAGAGCTGGATTTTCACTACGTCACACCACTGCCCGTGACGTCATACATTCCTGGAATGTGTGACCCAGTTCCCGGCCGCGGAACCATCTGGAAGATCTATGACTAACGAACAATGCGTCAGCCAATCGTGACCACGCGTATTGCCTTTCAACACCATGGACCAGAGTGACTGGGCATTTATATCGAAAAATACTTGTGGTTGCCGCTTAGTTTTTGCTTGTGAACTTCGCCAGCTCAGCGGACATTTTAAGCCTAATTTGGCATTCTGAGTGATAGCATAATCGCAGAACGTGTTTTGTAGCCTTGCTAAATGCCACACGGCTTTTCACGACCATGGCTTCAAGGATCTGACCGAACGTAGGCATGCAGCGTCAAAGTTGGCGCGCACCTCATGAGGTACCCAAATTGCGCATGTCCTGCCGCACGACATGTACGCATTTGAGACGCAATTTGAAAGCTACAGACGACTTCGCGCTAGCTTTCGCACTATCACACTTGCTGACATCTTGATGGCTTCAGCTTGTGCGTTACTGAAGAAAAAGCCGTGCCAGGCATGTTCCGGGAGCGGGCCGCAAAATGGACCTCAAAATGGACATCATTATGGACCTGCGTTTCACATTTACACGCGCGACAGCATCTACGTCGAACTGTATTCGTACTTTTTTCTCGACTACCACACTAAATTTATGCTTTCACTTCATTCACGACCGCCCACATGCTCGAACACCCGCTAACAGGTGAAGTCATGAGATCAAAGTAAGTCAAGGTGGATTATTGGGCAAAGCGCGGGCTGTGCGATATGGACCAGTGACATAGCTAAAATCTTCGCCTGACTGAAAGGAGCATAACATGAAAAGCGGATCAGTGGTAATATGCAGTGGATGAACAAGCCGCATCACCTCCCCACCTTCCGATGGAACAGCCGGTGGTGGGGCGGTAAACGACGTTTCAGTGAATGTGGACGAAATGCCAGCTTTTCATAGGATGGAGCACCAGCCCCAATACCCAACCAACCTGCGACCAGACACCATTTCACCACGTTAATACGAATATCATTTTAGCAACATTCAGCCACTGTACGAAGGATATCAACCTTGCTATGGCAAGCATGCTTGAATTCTGCCACGTCGAGTCACGCGGCCAACGAATGCAGAAACTTCAAGAGAATCCCGAACTATCTGTCGGTCTCAAAAGACCCCTTTAGCGTTTATGTTCAGCAGGCTCAGTTGTAGCATTATTTTTTTTCTCAAAAGTCGTTTGAAATGTTCACACCATCCTCCTTTGGGGTGAACTTCTCATTTACGTATCGGTGCACTCGCATTGCGTGAATGGCCGGCCGCCAGTGGCGGCAGTGTCTTATTGCCACGCATAAAGCGAATCCGTTATGCCGTTCAAACAGATTGGGTTCCTGCCTGAGGACTCGTGGTCACCCACACACGTGAAGGAAAATAGTACTATTTAAGCTCCCAGGCTTCAGTGCTTCACAATAATGCGTAAGACTCAGACACTGTTGCAGATTTATTAACTGCAGCTCATGATTTCCTTTGAAGACGATTGGGCTCAGCGCGCGGGACTTGAAAAGTGCGTGCAGCATTGTTGTTAAGAAATTCAAGAGTGTGCGGCAATGTTTAGAGAAATGAAGACTGTGTCAATTGATAAATGAGCAAGCAAAACGACGTGTTTTCTTTTACTTTGATCAAATATTCTGACACACTTCGCACTATCTACCGGCGCATTTCTTCGTCCTCAACATGTTTTCTTCTCAGCGCGATTTGACTTTAATTGTCACATTCGGTGCCTCAATGTGCCAACAACGAACCGGCGCTGACTTTGTGGGATTCGACTGGACGTTTTCAAATGTAAAACAGCACATGTCCCGAGAGGAGCATCTTTTCTTTCAGTCATTTTTCGTGATTGTATTTTAACCGTAATAAAATACGCGCTATTTTCTAGGTCTGCAAGGATCTAACCCTTGATGCCAACCGCCAACTAGCAGCCAGCCCACACATGTGATTTCGGCCGGACAGGGCGCGGGCGATTTGTCTGTTTTACGACCCACCTAAAACAGTTCAGCCTGGAACATGGCAGCCACTCACGGAACAGCTACGGCTTCAAGGACGCGCGTGACGAGGCCCACAAACGGAAACACTGACGGCACCGGCAGTGGGGTGACATCAGAGTTGCGCAACAAAGTAAGATCAGTCGGTTCCACTTCCGGCATGCACGTTGCGCCCGCACACCAGACCAGGAGTCATAAACGGGACTTCCGCAGCTGTAGAGAACAAGGCATTTCAATGGCACGAGCGACCGTGATCCCCGACGAGCAAATGGGCGCATGTCCCTACCACGTTGCCCCAGTCGTGCTGCACCCGTCTGGCCTGCCTGGCGGGTACCTACAAGACGAGCTTACATCGTCGATGGATGTTGTCTGGCATCGTGGTCTGCGGCTTAGCGTTTATAGCACTACCGCCGATGACAGGGCGCGCGATGACAACATGTGTTGCGGGGCTTTGTCGGGTTGACAAAAAAAAAAACTTTTTGAATCTCAAATATTCTGCTTGCTCTAGGAAAAGATTACATGAGAAGACTTTCTTGGTAGACGAGAGCTTACCATACTTGCCAAGAAGTTGTCAGAACTGACTGTAAATGTATAATATGTTCGTAACGTGTAGCCATACTGCAGAAGCTACCGACTTGTTCACTCAATTGCGAGAACACAGCATTCAAGATACTCTCTTGATAGCCGCGGCCAAAATTAGTATTTCCCAAGCTCCACATTTTTGCGCAGTACATTCTTGCCGCAGATGATATCCGTCAACTGACTCCTGCCCTACATGTAAAGTCATGGATTCTGCCTCAACACATCCAGGTCCGGCCTTCTTCTCAACAGGGGTCCAGCCTTTCACTGGCTTTTCGCAATCACGCTGACAGGAGACAACTGGCACACTACACTCCCGTTTAGTCGCAGAGCGGCGCTGTGCACCACGCCATATGCCCCGCCTGGAATCCTGTAGATTACGAGGGTGAGCATATGCCACCACATGGCACCGCCTTCCCACCAGCGCCCTCTATTTTCTCTCCCAAATAATGTGGTATCACCAACACCCACGAATGCGCTGTTCGCAAAACCACCTTGTACGCAGCCTACTTTGCACGCCCCATGCTGGATGCCCTCCGCAGGCTGTTCTGCTCGCCCCATGCTGAATGCCGTCAGTAGCCTGCTCTACTCACCCCATGCTGAATGCCGTCAGCAGCCTGCTCTGCTCACACCGTGCTGAATGCCGTCAGCAGCCTGCTCTGCTCGCCCCATGCTGAATGCCGTCAGCAGCCTGCTCTGCTCGCCCCATGCTGAATGCCGTCAGCAGCCTGTTCTGCTCGCCCCATGCTGAATGCCGTCAGCAGCCTGCTCCGCTCGCCCCATGTTGAATGCCGTCAGCAGCCTGTTCTGCTCGCCCCATACTGAATGCCGTCAGCAGCCTGCTCTGCTCACCTCATGCTGGTTCCTCTGCGCGACCTGCCCATCGCTGGGAGCGCCCATGCGCGTACCAGGGGCAATTTAAACACATCTAGGTGCATCATATTACATCATGACGCAATGTATTGACGAGCTAACATATTCCAATATTAATGTCAAAGACATTCCGTAAGCTTCCGCGACTTTAATCATGTATGAAAAGTCTTCCAAATTTCACTTGCAATGATGAAATTGCTAAATAATGTGTTTACTAGCAATACTTCAGGCGTATTTCAAGATATCAATTTGTGATTGAAATTGAATGGAAGATCACACCCATCTAACATACATAGCAGCAGTCCTGTTTATCGATACACCACCAACGTCTGGCAACTTAACGTTCAGTGAACTTTCTGGCCTATCATGGCGTTGACATCTACCAATATTGGCTAATGTAACGGGCATCATCATTGTCATTATGTGAACACCTAACGCTTTAAGAAGCAGTCGGCAGACCGATGTGTTACCAAGAATGTGGCACCAAGAATGCCATGTAAAGCCGCGGCTGTTCACAATTAAGTCGCGCAAACCTTTCAAAACTATCATAACTCAGTGACCAATATCATATCTCAGTGATCAGACGCGACATGAACTTCCAGCTTTTGATCATGAGTGTAAATGCTTCAAATCTGTACAGTCCAAATTCCATTAAAATGTACAAATATTCAGGATATGCAACGCAACAATAAGCATAGCAGGACGAGCCTCTTGAAGGCGACAGAATGTGACGCAAGCATGACATCGACAAGGATACGCCTTCGTGACAGCTAAATAGCAATGACCTTGGCTTGACCGCGAGCACATAGCACTGCGCCAACCCAACATTGCGCACAGCATTTTAACAGCCTGGATAATACCAGCCGCGGGCCGTCAGTCACCACTCCTGGAACTTAATACTATCTGTCAACTCCTTATATGTGAGAAAATCACTAACTATACATCTATAGTCACCGCCACCAACGTACACACCAGAATACTTGGTAGCCGCGACGTTAACGGAGACTAGTGATTTCCAGGAATGCAGAAATGGTGCGCTCTGGGATGGCCTTTATTGTTGTTTAAAGATTGTTTCATGATGAAAGGTGTTGCTGAAGCCTATCATTGAACGTCGTTTGGCGAGCTCGCGTGATAGGCGTCGGTACTTTTTTCACGCAAATCCAACGCAGGATTGATGCGGTAAGGAGCGCATCGTTCATCAGCGTATTTCCGCTAAAAGCCTGCGATAAGATTGTGCGAATCGTTCTGCTACGCCTCCCACAAAAATGGCCCGAAGTGGGTTGTTTCCGGTGGGAGTGGCACAATCTGTGACGAGTAGAGCGGTAGCAGTTTTGCGTGCAAATGGTCAGCTATAAATACAGGCATCGATGACCGAAATAGCCCGAGCCCCTCGACTTTACCCCGTAGTCTGAGTCAAGCAACGCGTGACACGAAACCCCGCCAGGGAATCTCCACCGACACAGTGTTGCCCCCGACCGCGCAGATCAGCACCTCGTGGCCGCGTGCCGCAGTGGCGCGTTACCGCCAGGCACGTGATTGCATCACATTGCATGACGTAGCGGCCCGTGCAGAATGGAATGAAATGCGACGGACCGGCGTGAACTTGCACACCAAGTCGGTAAAATCCCATGTGAAATGGCGAACAGGTTCCGTGTGACGCACATGGTAGCAGGATGATGACGGCGATGCCTACTACAGTCAGGTAAGGTCGCAGCTATTTTGTCCGTCTGGTCTGATACTTCGCAGGGTACATCATTTCTCCACGCAATG
Source organism: Pollicipes pollicipes (assembly GCF_011947565.3). NCBI lineage: Eukaryota > Metazoa > Arthropoda > Thecostraca > Pollicipedomorpha > Pollicipedidae > Pollicipes > Pollicipes pollicipes. The sequence goes on from NW_023597034.1 coordinate 20,522,752, forward strand.
AAGACGGCTGATCTCTGATTTGAGGTGAATTTTGGCACTTTGGTGGCCCGACAGCGACCTAAGTTTGGACTTGTGTCGGACATGAGAGAGACTGTAGTTTCGACATGAGTGTTGTGGAGCCGACCGAGAGTGCCTCCATAGCTTTCCTCCGCGGCGCCGACGACCCGAAGGTGCCACCACTCAGTGACCGGAGTGAGTCCGCAAGTGAAGTACCGTGAAGGTGCCACCGCTGTGTGTGGTGGCACCTTCACGTGGCAGCAAGTGACAGCGGCTCAGCGACTCAGATGAGCTGCTCAACATGACAGGCCAAACCAAATCAAACCGCAGGCAAGGTGAAGTCCACATCAATCCAAGAGATGATTCAGAAAACTATGAAAGAGGAAAGCCAGAAATTCATTCAGTAGATTTATTTGAAGTTCGCTTCGCTTGCAAAACGAGCTGAATGCTTCGAGGGTAATCTTTTGAGAGGGCGAACATTGAGTTTCTGTTCATGTGTCTAAGAGAGGCAGGAGAAGAACGCCATCAGAGGAAAGGGCATCTAGAAAACATCGAAATAGACCACAGGGTTCTATCACTTATGTCAAAACGGTTTAAACTTTTTTAAAAATATTATCCGGGTGTAAACAAAACAGCAGATCAACTCGCAGCACCTCGCAGCACAGCACAGATCACCAAGCAGAACTGCACATCACTATAGCTGATATCGGTACTGTCCATCAGCTTTAAGATGGCAATAAAGTAATCGATGTTTTTTAGAAGAACCTACGAGGCACGCTGTACGAAGCGAGGCCTATCCTCGCCACCAAACGAGCGAATCCGAACGAATAGCTGTTTATCATAAAGACTGTTAACTGACAGTAGGTAAACACAACGTGTTTATCAAACAGCTGGAAGTTAAAAAGGAAACAAACTCCACGCCGTGTTTTCCAAGAGAGACTCGTCTACGTCAAGCGTGCCGGAGATAGCCGGCCTGCGAGATTCAATGATCGGCAACTTGTCACAGAGCTGAAGAACGGGACCGGGGCAACCGACGGCGGCCGCGGCCACCCGGCAGAGGCCGCTGGTGCCCAGCATGAACCCCAAGAGCTGAGACAGATCGCTGAGCTTTCAAGCATCAAGTAGTCAGACAGAGAGGAGCGTGGCTGGGAAGTAAGTGTCCCTGCAGCTTGTTTGGCTTCTCATCGATACGCTGTTATTTCGTTTTTTTCTGTTTCTTACCTGTTTTGCTTACTTGCTGTGTCACTCTGCATGTCAGTTTTGACAAACTGTGTTGTTATGGCCGAATAAAAAGCAAGCATTAAAGTAGGAGCTGTTTTCGCGTCCGCCTCAGCTACGCTTAGCGTATTGTTTGTGTCTTGCTCTCTGTGCTATTTACCGTCGCCTCGTCAATATAATTATTTTTGATTTTTCTGAATTTGCCTTGCATCTCAACAGCGGGTCATTGCTTTTTGTGGCCGGCCAATGGGATGCTGTGACGTCATTATTGCCCAGGGCTATTCCCGTTAAATGCTGTCACGCGCTGACCAGTGGCAGGTCAAAGGGAGTTGGTGGGAATGGGAAGGACGTTAAGTGGAGTCAGAGATGAAAGCCGAAACTCAAGTTACATGAAAAAATACGCTTCTGGTTGCGCTTTCTAGAGGCACGGTTCACTCTATAGGACTAATGGATTGATGCTGCGTAAATGTCATATAAATCCATGAGTGCAATGAGTTTGTGCTCCATGAACTGCCGTGGTCTTGCCCATTTCCAGAAAAGTTTTTGATATCCGAGAAGTAAAACATAACGTTTGTCTTCCTCAATGTGTGCACTGCTATAAGAACAAGGAATCAGCGTGCACCGAGACCATTCAGACGCAACACTTGAGACAAAACAGGTGCCTATTTCAAAACCGATTTCCTCGAAACAGTCTCTGACCGTAGGAATGGTAGATGCATCAGAACAGAGGAAAGAATTTTAGGCTCTCACAGAGAGCCAACCTTTTTAGGCAAACATCGGCAGACTTGCCAGACGATGTCAGAACGGAGCTTCACTGCCAGAAACAGTGGACAGAGACATCCACCGGATGCGCATTGACTAGGTTCGCCTGTAGACGCCAGGCTATAAAAACACTTTTAATTATACCCCGGAGAATAACGTTAGGGGTAGGGAAGAGATAATCAGGTTCATAATGCATGAGTGCATTAAGGTACCATATGAACACAATTGCTTCCATGTATGTACATGTATATATATATATATATATATATATATATATATATATATATATATATATATATATGCATATAACCAACAGGCATCTTCCTATACATATATTGATCACAACTTGCCGACACAATTAATGCCGGAGATGTGGGTAGATTGAGATCTCTTTGGAGAATTAAACCTCCTTCATTGAAAAAGGCCAGGTTTGATTTTTCGCTGACATCCGACAGTTTGGAAGAAAGCGTGGTAGATGTAGATGTAAAATATCAAGAGATTTACGCTCCGTCTAGAGAGAAAGGGGGTGAAAAGAAATAACAGACAACAGGAGAGAAAAAAGCTCAATAAATAAATGCATAAAATAGACGCTTAGTTAGATGAACAACTTAACGTTCCTCTTGTTCATCGTTTGAAAATAAGAGGAGATTCACAAGGAAAATTGCAGCACATTGAAATGAATGGCATTCATGTTAGGTCTGGAGCAGTTTGGCTTAATCATGGTGAGAAGGCTATGAAACATGTCGTCGCTGGATGAATGGGAGAGTACTGGCAGAACGTCAGCTGCAGAATACTATAACTTCATGGTTTGATTATCATCCTAGAAATACAAGGCGCATTCAATCCATATTGCGGTCATTTCCGAGGGGGTTTCGACCCAGTTGCATCACTTTCCTTGAATGCATGACTTGGTTCCTCAGTTGGTTCTTGCATCACTTGGTTGAACTTGTTGCATCACTTGTAACCTGTGACGGCCGGTGCTGTGTGCTGTTTACAACGGCCATTCACACAATCGTGCTCGAAAAACCTTACCGACAACGAGATCAGCTTAGCTGCCACAGCTTGCTTGCCACGAAGTGGCCGACACAAAAAAGTTGGAATGAGAAATAGGTTGAAGGTATATGGCTAGATGCAGAAAAATGTTGCATTTTAGCACACAATAACATACTGCATATTAAATGTTGATGCAAATGGTGCCCGTTTCCTGGTCAAGAAACTGAGCGTATTCAATCAACCTTCGCGTACGAGCGCAGATGTGGAGAAGACACCGACACCAAGAGTCACACATCTCATTCACCGATCCAAGGTCAAATCACTTCGGAACCGTACTTAAGATGCGCTATAAAAGTGAAGATTGTTAGAAATGTTGAATGATGTGCAACGGATTCACAAAGCAGATCGCACCTCACGGATGGGGTAATCCTTCGGACAACCATCTTCGTCTGGTTTGTTAGTATGTGCACAATATTTCGGTCAGTCAATTCTAAGGCTCTCCTCAGGTGCCGTCGAGTTCTGATAAGGGACTCAATGGCACCTGATTTTCTTTGGCAACACAGCAATTGAATAAGCAAATTTCATGGGACTTGGTGTTTAGCTTTCAAGCATGCATGTGTCACAGCCCCAATTCTCCATTGGAGTTGTTGGGATTCGAACCAAGGCCTTTTGATAGCGAGTCTATCGGTCTAGCGACTGAGCTAACCGGGAAAACACCCGCGATGGAATAAAATATGCGTGTCCACCACACTTATAGACACATAATGGATGGTCGAGCCTTGCAAGTCAGTCTCTCACAAACTTGATTCCTAAAATATAGTCCGATCTTCGAATTTGACGCTGCCATCGTTATTGTGCTGTTTCGACTATCGCCTCCTGCAACGCACCACGCGGAAGACTGATCTGTCCAAACTGCACGCGTCGCATTACCAAAATCCTCGCTCACATTCATTCCAGACTCAAATCCAGCGTAAACAACCAGCTGCGCGAGGAGGTGAAAGGGATGCCCTCCTGCACTCATCGCGGGCGAAGAGGCCACTTACGGGAATGCCGACAGCTTGGGGACAGTTCCGAGCGGTCAGGTACACATGAAGCCGTTTCTAAGATTGGTATGAAAACGCATACAGAGGGGCATACGAGAGAAGATCATCATCATTGCTTTTATTGGTTGGTGTGGTTTTCGGTTCAGTGCATATGCCAAGCGGAGCCCCTTGCGTGTTCTCTGAGCCCCCCACGCAAGTGGCATCGTTGCCGTGGATACAGCAGCAAGAATGCTACCGAACATCCCAGTTTATCTGCCGCCAGAACACACGAAGAAAGGCACGGCAATCCACCTCGTTAGCATCCATCGGCGGCGGACTGATTACGGGTGCAGGGGGAACGGTGGAACACTTCCAACCTCTCAGGAGTACTCTCACACGAACCATCCCTACAAAAAAACGGCTAGCATGCTCGAGATGGGGTCGTAACACGCGCCCAGGTGGCCGGTTGGATACCCTTCGCTCAGATGGGGGTCAACTTGGACCCCGTCGATATTTCAAGAGCTAGAATAGCTAGAGACACTAAATTGACGTGGTGTATTGGTCTGTATGTGAGCACACTTAGGTCAAATTTTTAGGTTCTTGGGTCATGACATTCGGGTGAAATAAGGCCAAACAGGGTCAAACTTCAGCCTGGTCTCCACAGTGCCCCAAGAAGCTTAATACCTGTTCCACGCAAGAGGTCACATGCTCAATTAGGGTCAGTGGCCTTGTTTAACCTTTTGAAGGTCATGGTGACCAAATCATACAAGAATGTTTCGAGTTTTGTGGTTGAACAAGCGACAAAGATCACGCCTGGCAACATATTTCTAAAAACAAAATGCTGATCTGGGTCATTCACTTCAAAATGAGCACCCGACACCTCCCCATTCGGCAAGCCCTAGAGTAATGAAACAGGTGAGTTTTGACCTCTGTCTGACCTTCATACCTGACCCTAGGTCAATGGAATTTGCTCATTTCATTGCTGTGTTGCCTAAGAAAGTATCTCAGAGATGTATTGCTTCGTCTAACACTCCGTTGACATACCAGGTTAAACGATCCCCTTGAACTTGACTTCGCTGAATCCATCGCCTAACTTTAACCTGCCGTAGGTCAGTGACCTCACAAGGTACATCTAAATTTTTGACACCAAACGATCCGCTATTCAGTTGTATACGGCTGCGCCGCGCCGTTCAGAAACCATTCCAAGAAGACCCTTCGGAAGGGGTCAATTTGACCCCGACCTGAGCGCGTGTTAAGCCATTTCCTACCATCTCGTAGTGAGTGTAACGTGATAACAAATAGTGTGAGTCGGTACAACCATAACCCAGCGTTTTTCATGCTGACCCACATATTTCACCTGGCTTTCCAGTGACCAGAAAGGTCTCGATGCCATCACGAGAATCACGCATGTTAAAGACAAACGATAGGTGACAGGGGAGAGCCTTCGCAAAACTCATCGATTTGATGTGTTACACACCCTTGTAAGTTATCTATGCGGTCATATCAGATCATTGGAAATATACTTTTTATCTCCAGAACAATGTACGCAACGCCCGCGGGAGAAGTAGCGTTTGTTACCATTTTGATATTACACCGCATGTTTTTATGCACGTGCGCGCCACTTTAAGTGCGAAAGCAGGTTACAAATGTTAGGTGCGCAGCACTCACCGGTCACAATCTACAACCTTGAGCCTTATGAATGGTAAAACACGTCATTAAATAACACCGCATGGACATCCTTTTTGAAACTTTATCGCATGCGTGCTGGTTTCATAACACGCATACAAAATGCACAAGGGTAAGGTTATATAAACATACACTTACTTATACATAAGGGGGGTTTGACGCGATCACCATTATTCAAGCTGCTTATCTTACGATTTAATTACGTTTTCCTGTTTTGTTATGGCAAAATAATTTTAAACGTACATTTTATTGCTTTATGACATACGTTTTACCTGTTACGACGTTCATGACAAATTGTAAGCATGACAATAGAATAAGAAGAAACGACACAGAGAGGGCACTTGACATTGAAATGCATGAAAAGTTTCAACCCATTTGTATCCACCTGATCATGCCCAGGCTCTTCTAATTAGCTGCCGACGGTTTTATATTGAATCCTGCCTGAAAAAATAGGGGATTTAGTATGCATTTTCAACATTTAAACCACGTTTAACCTGAGCTGTTAAGTGCATTTGCGAGGAGCATTATGCTTAGACATGGAACAGTTTTAATAGCCTTATTCCTCGCATAATAAACAGAAGGATGGAGCGATAGATGAGATTTTTCGGCTACATGCCTTTATCGAGACGAATATGGTTTCGAAAAAGGCATGTTGCCGAAATATCACATCTATCTCTCCATTCTCCCGTACATTCCACGAGGAATACGGCTACTAATACTGTCTCATCTATAGCCGTTAAACGTAGCGCAATTTCAACATGGGCGCGGCAGGAGGGCCCCTCCCCTTCTTTTTTGGTGATTTATTTAGCCAAATGGACGGCACGTTCGGTCCTCCCATGACGAGTGCTTACTGTTCCCCACCCCCGAACAACATGGCTGCTATCTTACAGTCTTCGGTTCTCCCGTGACGAGTGCTTACTGTACCCCACCCCTGAACAACATGGCTGCTATCTTACAGTCTTCGGTTCTCCCGTGACGAGTGCTTACTGTTCCCCACCCCTGAACAACATGGCTGCTATCTTACAGTCTTCGGTTCTCCCGTGACGAGTGCTTACTGTTCCCCACCCCCGAACAACATGGCTGCTATCTTACAGTCTTCGGTTCTCCCGTGACGAGTGCTTACTTCCCCACCCCCCGAACAACATGGCTGCTATCTTACAGTCTTCGGTTCTCCCATGACGAGTGCTTACTGTTCCCCACCCCGAACAACATGGCTGCTATCTTACAGTCTTCGGTTCCCCGTGACGAGTGCTTACTGTTCCCCACCCCCGAACAACATGGCTGCTATCTTACAGTCTTCGGTTCTCCCGTGACGAGTGCTTACTTCCCCACCCCGAACAACATGGCTGCTATCTTACAGTCTTCGGTTCTCCCGTGACGAGTGCTTACTGTACCCCACCCCTGAACAACATGGCAGCTATCTTACAGTCTTCGGTTCTCCCGTGACGAGTGCTTACTGTCCCCACCCCCCGAACAACATGGCAGCTATCTTACAGTCTTCGGTTCTCCCGTGACGAGTGCTTACTGTTCCCCACCCCGAACAACATGGCTGCTATCTTACAGTCTTCGGTTCTCCCGTGACGAGTGCTTACTGTCCCCACCCCGAACAACATGGCAGCTATCTTACAGTCTTCGGTTCTCCCGTGACGAGTGCTTACTGTTCCCCACCCCCGAACAACATGGCTGCTATCTTACAGTCTTCGGTTCTCCCGTGACGAGTGCTTACTGTACCCCACCCCTGAACAACATGGCTGCTATCTTACAGTCTTATATATCGCACTCATCTCTCATACTTTAGAGGACAAGTCAACGCGCTCTCCGTTCCCTCGCCCACGTTAGCACCGACAGCACACCCTCCCACGTGGCGTTGCCGTGCGCATGCCATGTTTTTCATTAGCACAACTAATTGTTGCAAGTTATGTGATCAAGAACATCGTTGTCGACCATGTCATTCACACACGGCCTAACGCTTACCACTTGCCCAACGCTCGCAGGGCCGTCTACAGCGCGCCCACCGCCGCTGGGTGTTGTTATGTCAATAATCACGAGCTACCACTCGAACTTCGCTCCTCGGCCAAGCAGGCAATGGGTGCCGACAGTGACGTCCTAGGTAAGTCAGGCGGCTACGTCGCAAGTCATATTTGTTTACTTCAAGGACTGAACGGGCCTCTAGTTGTTAGCAAAGAACGGAGTCCAGAATGAAGCTGACTAGGGCGGTCAAAATGCGCGCAGCAATCTTCGCAATTGGGCGATTCATCAGACGGCGTGAACTACGCGCGTAGAGGCCCTGTCTGCGTGCTCGAGTGTAGATAACCGCCATCTCACGCAGGTATACTGGCCGTACACACTACATAAGCGTTCTGGATCCTAACGACTATTAATCCGCAATTTTGCGACGGTGCGCAAACCTTCACAGCAATGGGCGCACACATCAACGGAAGTGTCAAGCACAGACGATGTCTCACGATATTTGCGCTGCGAACGCCCCTCGTAGCGCCTCCGTTACGACCGCATTGACGCCGCAGGATGGCCATGGCAGCCGCCTGGTGTCGGCTTGACTCCCGCGCGGGTAACTTTGACTGGCCTTGGCTTCAAACCGGGGTGGCAACGCTGTTGATCTCAAGAGTTCACGGTGTATAGCCGCCCAATCACCGCATGTGCGGACAGCAGAGGCGCCGGGCGCGCCGAGAGGTGGCGTGCTCGGCGCGACGCCGGTGAATCACGAGACATCGTCCGCGGCTGAGTCACGCGGACTATTCCGGAGACATGCTGCCGGAAGCCTGGGGACAGGGCCTGCACGTGCGTCAGCCACGGAGGTCCCGCATCCGCAGGAAGGCACGGACCAGAGCATGTGCACTTGGAACTAAGGAATAGCCTCTCCGTATGTGATCTCTCGTCCAACGGCCAAGCTATCCTGTGAATCCCATGAATGACGCCACAAGCTGCCGTTGTTCCAAGACTTTAAGCCTATTCCAGCGCAAAACAGGTATATGACGTCACAACATCTCCGCCACCGGATTGGTAGACGCGCCATGAGACGTCACCACCCCGTGTTACCTCATTCCTGGAGCGACATTCGGCGTCCGTTCGCGGTTACGAAATTGCGACGAGCGCCAACCTCCAAGGTCGCGCGGACACGGACGCGCGGAGCACACCGATCTGCAGAACCTTGCCGGTTCCTCCGGTGCCGTCGAGCCCGCGGTCACCGACTGAACTTCGACCGACCGCTACGTTGAGCCTACCGGCCTGGCCCCTCGCGTGGCGTGCCGTCCCAATCCGCTTTGGGTCTGCCGGCCGTTATCCGCGCGCTTTGCTCGCCGGCCGATGACGTCACGGACGGAGTGACGTCACCAGCGCGGCGGGGTGACGTCATCCGCTGTTCCTTCCGGCCGACTGAATCAGCGGCGGACGTTCGCGGAAGCGTGGCGTCGCGCGGCATATAGCAGCGTGCCGGCCGCCACGCCTGTATCAGTCGCGCACCCGGACGTGCCGCCTGTAGTGCTGCTTGCAGCCGGTGACATCCGAGCCAAAGAGAGCCGCAGATGAAGACGACACGAGCTGTGCAGCTGCTGCTGGCGCTGTGCGCCGCGGCGGCGCTGACGGGCGCGCTGCCGCAGCGAGCGCCCCGCGACGGTGCCACCTCGCCTGCCATCCAGTGGCTCTGCCAGCGTTCGGACTGCTCCTGTCAGGACCGCGGCGGCCTCGAAGAGGTCACGTGCGACTGCAGCAGCGTCGAAGAGCAGCAGGTAAGGCTCAACGTCCGCCACATGGCCAGGCGTGTCCGATACGGCGAAGGCGATAGGTTCCAATGTCAAGGACTTGCTCGCCGGAGGGTAAACACCTCAGCATGGTCTTATCATGGGTCTCGGTATAAAGGATGTCCTGGCTTACTGTAAAACGAGTTAATCAATGTGGATGTTTAGTGTACGGGAAAACTGGACTGCGAATGGGACAACCTTGTCGACAGATATCACCGTGTCGGTCGCGTGAGCGCGCATATCTCGGGCAGTCCAGCTCCTATTAAATTTACAATCCAGTGTCGCCATGGCACTCAGTTTCCCGGTATCAGCGTCAGTGTCAATTGTCAGTGTCAATTCAGTATCTGAGGAGGCCACAGTCTTTATTGCGCGGGCGGGGTAAACTGAAATGACGGGAGACAACTTGGCCTTCCGCCAAACATCTGATATGTTGACATACGAGCAGCGAGTTGAATCGTTAAAACGGTGATTTCAGCAGTGCTGTTGCCACAGTGAACTACGTAGCGTCATCGTGTTATGATAAGTAAGGAGGCCGGCATCACTTTTGCGCGGCACTGGCCGAAGTGCAGTCAGTCGCCGCGGCTGCAGCCGATACCAGCATCGCGCAAAGTGGGCCGCCTCCGGCCCCGGCCCCGGCCCCGGCCCCAGCCCGCCACACCCTAACAACCGCAACTACATCACAGCAAAGACGATTCACTGGACGCGTCTGATATGGGCGCGTCGCCCGTTGTGCGCTGCTGCTGACTCACCACCCCTCCCCCTGACCACATGTCTCTGCTGCAGCCGCTGATGCTGGGTGACGCCACAGCCTTCGTGTCGGACCGCACGAGGGTACTGGAGGTACGCAACTGCAGCCAGGTGACGTTCGTGGCGCGGGCGCTCTCCAACGCCATATCGCTGACGGAGCTGCGGCTGACCGACGTGGACCAGCTGGTGCTGCGGGAGCGCTGCCTGCACACTGACCGGGTGCCGCACCGACGCATCTCGCTGCGCCGCGTCGCCAACCTGACGGCTGAGCCGGACGCGATGCACCTGACCGGCGAAGTGCTTGAGCTGGACACTGTTGTCGCCGAGCGGCTGGCGCGCGCCGCCTTCGGGCCCGGCTCCGACCTCATCGACCTACGCCTGGCCAACAGCCACGTCGAGGAGGAGGCCGAACTGCGCCTGGCCCAGGCGGTCAACGTCAGCGTCGTCAACAGCACGCTCGGTGCGCTCAGCATCGAGGTGGACGAGGTGCTGGACGTGGTCGTGCGCAACAGCAGCGTGGGCCGGCTGGAGACGCTGCGTCTCAACCTTCGGCCCAACTTTTCGCCCGAGCCCAGCCGGCTGACGATTGTCAACAACAACATCACGTCCTTTGACTCGGACGAGGTCGGCATGATCATCGACGAGTTCCGGCTGCGCGACAACACCATCGGCAACCTGACCGCGGAGATGACGGGCAGCTTCACCACGGCGGAGGTGGTGGACAACACCATCGGCTGGCTGGGCAACCGCGTGTTCGCCGCGTTCGAGCGGCGCGACGCGCTGGACCCACGCGGGCCCCAGACCGCGCAGCCGCCCGCCAAGTACGCCTTCACATTCGGTGGTAACCGGCTGCACGCGCCCGCCAACGGCACTTTCGGGCGTATCCTGAGCCAGGACAACGAGGAGACGGTGCCGCTGTACCGCATATACGGTAACCAATTCGGCTGCCGCTGCGAGGCGCTGGCTGAGCTGGTGGAGGTGGGCGACCGCGCCTTCCTGGCGTCCACCAACGCGTCGCGCGAGGACGACGACGACGTGGTCACCGGCGACGCTGCGTACAGGCTGCTGTACGAGCGCGGCACGTGCCTGGGCGACGGCCGGCCGCTCAGCCAGTTCCGTCTGGCCGCCTACACGTCCGACTACGCCTGCCTTGGGGAGCGCACCGACGAGAGAGGCCCCGGCGGCGGCGCCGACACCGCCACCGCCGGCCTGCTGCCGCTGCTGCTGGCGGCCGTCTGCGCCGCCAGCCTGGCCGTCTGAGCAGGGGGACGGCCGGCTCTGCACCCGAGCACGGGTCTCCCACAGAGCGTCCGGTGGGCGCGTGTCACCGTCGCCAGGCCGCTCCCCTGGCGGACGAGACGCCTGAGGCAACCGCGCTCACGGTCGCCGACAGCCAGTCACAATCACTTCATCACATCACTAGTCAGGCTGAGGCCGCACGGTATCGAGGCATGTGGCGCGGCCAGTGACGCCCATCGGGTAATATGTGGCCAGCAAACTGCCGGCAGGCACCATCATGGCGTCATCGACACATAATCTGAGGGTGAGGCGAACCACTCAAGGCAATTCGTCTTGACATAAAGCATACGACCAAAGTTAAGTGTAGTGTTCCGTGTTTTGCTACCTTGTGGGCATGATCGAACGTAATGATGTGGTGTATGAAGATCTGATTAATTGTGAATTTGTTGTTTCTATACGCCTGGTCTGCACTTGCATTTGCGCCAGAATGTATTTGCACGAAATGTCTGTGTCTGATATCTCATCTCAAACGTTAGGTCTGTTTTTATATCGACTTGTTTAATATCAAGCTCAAGCTAGCACGGAAATTTGCGTAATGTGCACACGATTTTTGGCATGTGGTTTCAGACCTCTAGATTGGACGCTTTTTATGCGATGGATGCATCAATGAAAATGTAAGACGCTAACCAACATGAAAGGAGAAAACCCCAAACAAAGCACAAAAATGGAGCGAATCAAACTATCAAACTATGTCATGTAGCAGTAGCAAGGAGCGTGAAGAACGAAAGGTTGGCAATGTCCTCTGGGCCTTGACACTCTGGGCATCACAAACGGGGATGTTTCACATTCGAGAATGATCACAAAAGAAAAAGGTGTGGTTTATCAGAATACGGCCCGGCTCTTGGCCAGCTCTTCACGGAGTGCAGGTAAGGCTCCAGTGCTGCAATCAAATTATTCAGCCCATTTAGGCACCCAGCATATAGCGTCATCACAGTTATGTCCCAGTCCACGAGCGCCACAGCAATTCCACAGAGCAGCCAGCAGACGATCAGTCCTTCTCACCGCTGTGTGTGGTCATTGCTGAAGTCAACTGAAATATCCAAACAAAATCAATTCCAGACTGATTGCAGCACTTCGAACGGACTCCCAGCTGCACACGCAGGGTAACCCGATTTTATTCCAATGAATGCTCCCTTGTTAGTTGGACGTTGTCATCAGTGGGGTCGTCAACAGATGAATCCATATACTCATCGTTTCTGGCATTGCTCCTGCACACCGGCGGGATGTTTTTAGAAGATGAAGGTCGAGACAATGAATATCCAGGTACTTGTGAATCGAGCCGTGTGTGGGATGAGCTTCTCGTTTATAATGTGCTGCGCATGCGTGTCAGATATTGGAGAGTGGTCTGGCGCCCTGGGGGATCGTCGTGGTTTGTTGGTGTCATGTCTGTAGTTAGACTTTGTTCAAGTGATGCAGTTTAGAATTCGAGGTCGTTCTGAAGATAACGTGTAGTCCAAGCAAAGTCAGTTGTCAATGTACGCATGTGTGTTTTTAAATGTGCCCATGTGCTGATACTTTTACAGAAAAGTTTGTACCTGATTTCCTTCATTTTCGCGGTTGGTTTTAGACCGTTTTAGGCCTAAACAGGAATGGTTGTGAATACCTCCCTACGTGCTACGTCTCGCTACCACGATTCAAAACCCCATATAAACATGGAGGAGCACGTGTTTTATCAATGAGCTGTTGATGCTAATGGTGAGCTTTGCGCAATTTGTGGCTCGTGCACTTGTGAGGAAGATCCGTGAATTCGAATACACGTGGCATACCTTGCTTCTGGTGACGATCTGTCCTTACCATGTTTGGAAATGCTGGGCATTCACTGAACAGACCGCCTGGAAATTGTGACTGGGGTCTTCGTGAATACCCATACAACGTGTAACGCGACAATTTTAATGTAACATAATGACGCGGCAGTTTTAGGTTATGGGTCACATGAACACGCTTTAATGCATTCATTTCATTGCCGGCATGTCGGAAATCGCTGGGCTTAAGGCTAAGTCGTTTGGCGACCCCCTTTAGCCTACAGGGGTAAAACTGCCCACGTGCACGAACTCCAGCCCTCCAGGCTGCTGGTTATCCCCTTTTACCGTGGAAGCTTTACAAAGAAGCTCTAGACACATCACCCGATGCTGATTCGGCATTGAATGCTCTTTGTCTTTCGGAGCCGGAGAAGCTTACCGTGGCCATCGCCCGCAGTAATGTCAAGGCCAGTGTCTGGTTTGATGCCCTTAGTCTTACGCCTGACTGGTTTCGGCACATGTCATAATGGTCGCCTTCCCCCGACTCTACACAGCCTGACCTTCAGGCCTGATGGCACTCTCGATCGACGACCACTGAACGGTTTTGAAAGGTCGGGATCTTCAGGGCGCGTATAATATTCTAGCGCTCCACACATTTTGTGTCTCCAGCCGCGTCATCGCCAGGTATCGCCACACCGGGACATTCTTCCCGTCAAGACCATTTCGGTTCGTGGCCCTGATTTATCATACACATACCCATTTGCAGCAGCGCCCAGTGCAATGACCGGCTGACTTACGACGTCCGTGCTCATGGCGCCCAAAGTCTGACCTTATCAGAGAGACTGGTCTGGCCTGCGGCCGGTGGCGGCGACCGCACTAAAGGTCATGTGACGTCAGAGGGCCGGTCTGACCGTGCCGAGTGTTATGGCGCGTCAAACTCGCGCTGGAAAGGTCTGCAGTTCACCTGACATTTCATGATCGGATGGTGGGGCAGGACTCACACAACAATCTCCGCCTAGTGACAGCACTCAATCAAGAAATCAATTTAAAACGAGTTCGTGTTCATTCTGAAAAAGACTTTCTCGAACTGAATATCACACATCGGGGCGAACCCTTTCCTTTCTGACTGTCTATGTTTCTTCCATGCCAAGATGTTTCCTTGGAACACCATCGTTGCGTCATCGGGCATCATCATTGACAATCTATCATAACCAATGCAAAATATGTAGCCGTAGGTTACAAAAGCCAATTGGTCAACGAACTGCAATAAGGCGTTCATTCTGTTCTCCAGTGGCTAGAGCCTGGAGAGATAGTTCTCCCCCTCCCCTCCCCCTCCCCCTCCCCCCTCCCCCGATCTCCCCTCCCCGATCTCCCCCGGTCTTAAGTCCAATGCATATGTCTTGTTTGCTATCGGGGACTGCAGCGCTAGTATATAAACAACAGCCAGTAAGAGGAGTTAGGGGCACGAATCGTCGGTGTTCAGCGCCATCGGGTGGGTAGGGGAGAGGAAAGAGAAAGGCGCGAAAAGGAGAAAACATAGCACCAAACCAGTGTCACTGCCGGCGTTACGCTAACAGCACCGGTAGTAGAAATGCAGCACCTCTATTCAGTACACGTGGTAATTGATCACATATGGATATTTTTTGCTATTTGGAATCCTACTTCACCCAACCGTCGATTCCCAGTAACATGAAGTAATCTGACGATATGCGCCTCCCATAAGATCGCGATTTGCACTAAGATGTCTTGTACAAATCGCGCCTGCAGCTGTCCCTAGCCATGCAGGCGCCTAAAATTTAGGCCTATACGAAATTCACAGTCACGAAAAGTCACGATTTAACGCTGTGAAAAGCGCTCTAGATCGAGCGCGTTGCTGACAAGGTGGACCAGCTATAATGTGAACCAAGGGTACAAAGTGCAAGCTAAGGAGTGAACTGGCCCGTGAACTGCGGCGCCTCTCATAGGGCGCCGGTATCCCCATTTGATAATGATTGGGGTTTTAGGGCGCGTCGACTTCTAGGGTCATTTTGCGCCCATCCGGTATCCCCATTTGTACGATTTTGTGCATAGGTCTGGGGTGAAGCATGCGCTACACCGAATGGCTACAAAAGTCCTGAACTTCACAGGGAGGAATATATTGGAATTGAAACGATAAGACAACGTCAAGATAAGACAACGTGAACTCGCCAGGTCATCTAGAGAGAAAAATACTTGCAGATGCTAACGCGGTATTAGCCCACCACTCGAGGAAGCGGACCTCCTGTTTTAACAGACCCGCTCGCTTTTCGTAATCAGGTAACAAACCGCACGTCTCGGCCTTCCACAGCACCACTTTCACGGCTGCCGCAGGTGAGAACGAAGCCTGCGCGCCGCCCCTTTAGCCGGAGAGCTCTGTCTAACTGTACCGCTGAAGATCTGACCCTCAGACTCGAGCAAAGGTGTCCAGAACCAAGTGTGTGCATGTAAAATTGCGCTTTGCTTTAGCGCACTATTTTGTTGCCTATACTTCGACATATTATTATGTTCTTACCAATGCTGGCATGGACTTGATTAAACATGGCAAGGCCGGTCTTCCGAAAATGCTCTCAGTGCATAAGTATCAGTATCATGTGAGACTGCTACACGATTTAATCTCAGAATCCCGGGGATGATAGATATCCCGATTACGAAATTCACGCTTCTACCACCTCAGGATCCCGACATCCGCAAGCAAAAAAAAAACGTTATCCTTTTGGATTCGTGATGAGCAACTCGTCTTGCTGATCATAATTTTAGGAGCCATTTACAGGCATCCAAAACGGGTGAATTGGTCGCACCATGGTCACGTGGCAGTGGTTGGTTGTGTGAACTGCTATTTGCGTGTCACCAGCAGAAAGCATTCTATGCTTTCCAGCTCCTGCGGTTTCGTGCCGAAACGTCTGCCGCCCCGGCACTTGAGTCGGCAGCGCCGGCCGACATGGCGTGACGGGCGGCGCGTCCGGCCGGCCGCGCGGGCCGCCAGGATATCGCGGCCGCCGGTTCCGGCGCCGGCCGGCGGGCGTTGCGATAGCGAACGTGCAGGCGCCGTCTGCCACAACGGACACGTGTCTGCAGCCAGGGTCGCGTCAACCGAGCAACAGGAACCGAAGGCACATCATCCATCTCACGCGCGTAGAGTAGCTGATGGATGCGTGCATCGCCCAGGTGTGCCTGACCCGTCTGGCGATAACCGAAGCACGAAGCTTGAAATGCTAGCATGGAAACGAACTGAATGTGCAGCGCGGAACTTTGTACAAGCACATAATACTAGGTGCTGCCGCTCATACGTTAGCTCGATTGTCAGGAGGAAAGCGTGCTCAGCGTGCTGACGGGTCGTGAACTTTTGTACCGGTGGGGAATTTTGACCGCGGAGTCGGCACGTCAGCAGGCGGTACCGCTGCACGTCACGTGATACATCCGGGTGTCGCCTCGCCGGGGAGATAAGCGGCACCCGAAGCAGTGACTCGGCGCATTCCGACGACGACACGCAGTCACTTCGCTAACGCGCTTCTATAGTGTTTATTTCGTGCAACCACTGCAAACATAATCATGAGCATGTCCCCGGGCCGAGGGAGTCTTACTGGGACAGTGGGCAAATTTATGAATTGGGCGACCCAACCTAGTCGCCATCCTTCTAAAAGGCTTCGTATCTTTGCAAAAACATAGCGCCACGCAGCTTTCAAACGCAAGAAGCACTAGTTTGAAAGATTGAACGGCATCATTTTCTAGACGTTTGCGTGCAAGCTGTTAAACCGAGCTTGCTTTTATCCGATTACCTCTCCAGCATTTTCTTAACCCATGAATCATACAACGTGCAAACTGAAAAATTATGACCACGGGTCAGACCAAGAAGACATCTCGACACCACGAAGATGCAGTACCACAGGACAAACAGGGCTGTAAAAAAACCGCCGTCAATCGTAGCCTCGCACGTCACATCACTTGAGCGTCCACTAGGGACACAGTGGTTTGGAGTTCTGAAGGGTTTATGCCACATCCCAACAGTAAGGGCAGATCAAGACGCGAATCAGCAGCGTAGTGTGAGATAATCCGCTGTCTGACTGCCTCGCTGGCTCCACGGTTTCCAGCTCATAGCAAAGCCAGTCACCGACCAGGAAGTGAACGTTGCCGTCATTCCGTCATTCCGTCATTTCCGTCATTCCGTCATTTCCAACTGCAAAATGGGTCTGGAATAAAGGTCCCTAGGGTCTAACCAACAAGAAATGTACCATACAAACATGCGGGTGTATAGCCCATTTTGTTGTAGTAGCATCTACCCACTACATTACAGTCTTTAAGAATACTTTGGTTACAATCATCGACAGGGTAACGTGGATCTGTGCAAGTTCATCGATGCCATCGACTAAAATGTTCCGGACCATCGCCAGCCAATGCAACCCCCACCCCGGACTATCGCCAGCCAATGTAACCCCCGCCCCGGACCATCGCCAGCCAATGTAACCCCCCACCACAGACCAGTATTGACCATGGCGCTTATCCTCGCCCTGATTTGCCGGTTCCATGACGCAAACTGATAGGGGGGGGGGGGGGGGACGGTGGCCGACCGAACTGAAAGTGACCGCTACCGTTCCCAAACTAAAAATGCCAGAGCCTTGCAAAGAACCAGTGGATTCATCTCAACGAGATCTCGCGATTGGTAAGAAGTTGCGTGTAGGCAAGACAAATATTTAAACCACTAGGCCAGGCCAAAGCTGAATTGTTCCTGAAATTCGGACTATTTCATATCTACATGCCCATATCTACGAAGCCGTAACAAAGCCGTAGCAATGGTGTCTAAGTGTTTCATGCTTAACTCTGAGCATACTGATACGGATTTTGTGTGTTGTGAGCGTGTTTTGTGATGTGGGGCTCCGTTAATGTAACAGTAAGATCCTGGCCGCGAAAGATCGGTGGATTCGTCCGTTGCCGCGCGCTGACCGCGAAAGTCGTGTATGCATTCGGACAGATATCCCCACGAAACATTACGGAAACAACCTTGCCTCACATCGTTACAAAACTTTACACCGACCCAATCTATCAAACCCAACCCCGCTATTCGTGCGCAGGTTCATGGTGAATAAGCATTTACGTTAACTGGCGCACAAACCCGTCATAACAGACGGGCATGAACAAGAAGAATTATTTGTTTGCATGGATGAAAAGGCACACAGCTTCCTCCGCACAGAGTGACCCATTATAAACTCCTTTGGGATAGCATTAATTATCGCCATCAACTCGGTTGTTCCACACCAAACGCGGCGTCTCACTAGTGCCAAATTTCAGAAAGTTTCGGAACATATTTCTCCCTCCAGTGGCGAAGATAACGGACACGACAAACGTGCCTGCCCCCGCTGCGCGACGCTTCCTGTTGGCAGTGGCAGCGGTCGGCCGCATGAGCAATGTGTACCCTTGCGGAAAGTCCGTTAACGGGACGGTGCACAAAAAAATCAGTTCCCATTAAACACCTGACGTCACCAAGTGCTGCAAGACCGTTAGGAATATGGTTAACCATGGTGGTACAAAAAGCACCAACAAACGAGGCAAAAACTCGAGAAAATGAAATGAATATCAATGATGCAATCAAATGGCGTCGTTTCGGCTCTACCAGACGACAAACAGACATGGAGGACGACTATAGGAGCAATAATGATGACTCAGTTTGTTTGAGCGCCTGATAGACCACTTAGTTTGTTACAGCGCCTGCTTCCGACCCACCAGCCCGTGGCGAGTGCGCTAGGCTGGGACGGTCAAACTCTCACCACCCAATTCTGACATTGACCTGGGATTTCACGATCGAATGTTGCCCCCTCCCCCCCCCCCCAACCCCACCCAGGAGCCACGCAACAAGCACTGCTTAGCGTCGGCTCTGATCCCCAAAATTCATCCATGAGAAAGGTTCTGACTACATCTTAAAAAACAGCAAACCGACACTTCATACCAGCTGACCTCCACATTCGCATGCAACGAAACACTAGATTGCAAACACGACAGAATTATATCGAGTATACAATATTCCAAATGTAGCACAGAGCTATAGCTTACGGGCATTATGACATGCGTCGTAATCCATGTTCACGCAATGAGGCCCAACCGATGCACGCGTACGCCGTCCCGAAAGCTCGGTTCGCTAGGGCGCCGAAATCCCGAACCATCCACCGGTGACGGGGTGAGCTCGAGTCGCTTTAGGCGCTCACTGTTTGCCCTTGGCTAAGATGGCCTGCGGCCGCGCTAAATGTCAGGTGACGTCAGAGAGCAGGACGGACCGCGTCGAGCATTGTGACAAGTTAACCCTCGCCCTGATTCGCCGTTTTACGTAACGCGAAATGATAGGGGGAGAAGGGGAGAGGGTCGATGCGATCCCCCGGCCTTTGCAGACTAATAACGCGAAATGATAGGGGGAGAGGGGGAGAGGGTCGATGCGATCCCTCGGCCTTTGCAGACTAATAACGCGAAATGATAGGGGGAGAGGGGGAGAGGGTCGATGCGATCCCCCGGCCTTTGCAGACTAATAACGCGAAATGATAGGGGGAGAGGGGGAGAGGGTCGATGCGATCCCCCGGCGTTTGCAGACTAATAACGCGAAATGATAGAGGGAGAGGGGGAGAGGGTCGATGCGATCCCCGGCGTTTGCAGACTAATAACGCGAAATGATAGGGGGAGAGGGGGAGAGGGTCGATGCGATCCCCCGGCGTTTGCAGACTAATAAAGCCATTCCTTAGCAGAGAGCACCAATGAATATGCCTCAACGAGATCTCGTGATCGGCAATTGTTTGCATGCTGTTCGGTCACAAACGGATCCCATCAAGTCAGGTCAAGGGTCAAGTTTCCGGAAAATAGTGCATTTTTAGCGTTACAACACACCTAAGACACCATGCTTCGAGGGGACAAAAAATATTAATAGTCGTGCTCCTTGTTCAATTCTGAGGACGACGGTGAATATTTCTATGTGTTTTGAGCATACATCGCTGTAACATGGCACCATTAATGCACCAATGTCGGCTAGTCGCACGCGTTCCGCGGCGTTGTCGGTTCCCCCCCCCCCCCCCCCCCCCCCGCTTGCGCCTGCCGCAGATCGTCGTGAAGTGTTCCTCCAAAACCGCGCTGTTTCGAAAACAGACAAGCTTAGAACACGTTTTTCGTGTCGAAACCCGCGCAAAGAATGCTCCCTAGGCTCCTGAAAACTTCGGTGCGAATGCGCAGCATGTTGGTGAAGCATTCTCAAAAGCTTTAGGGGGTCGCACGGATCCCCTATCAGGACGAGGGTTAGACTTTTCCCCAGATTTTGTCATATACTTAAAAGTTACAGATAAGATGGTGCGGGCAGAATCAACAAGTACCGCTTAGCATGGGCTCTGATCCCGGAAATTCATCAGTCAAAAATTTCCGACTAAACCTGTACAAAAGCAGCGACCAGGCACTTGGCACTTCATACCACCTGACCTTTACATTTTCATGCAACAGAACAAAAGATTGCCAACACCAAAGAAGGATCGCGAAGATGTGCTGTTCCAAATGTAGCAGAGAGCGAATGCAATGTAAAGAGTTCCAAATTGAGCAAACACCAGATGCTTAAAACGAATAGTCCGCGGTGAAGCGGGAGGCGGCAGGCGCTGGCAAATGTATTCACCACCAGTTGTCACCATCTCGACAAAAACCTGAATACAAAATGCAATGAATCTAGCGTCATGTCCAAGCTCAATAAATGAGAGTTCATTATAACGGGCGACATTAGACGGCAAAGGCCGGTTCACACACGGTCCGGCCAGCCGACTGCCAAACTGCCGGGCTGCCGTGCTCGGATGCCGAACAGCCAACCATTGTAGGTCAAGTCGCCTCCCCCCCCCCCCCCCCTCCGCCGGAAGCCCGGACGGGGCGGGGCCGGGGCCGGTCCGGCTACGCCTGGAGGCAGGTATCAAAAAACATTCGACAGGATTCCGTACCAGAGGCGAGAAGAATGTCACCATAATCACGGTCATGAATTATACGAGACAAGCGCTACCAAAAACAACGCGCTGATATCAACACCGCAGTGTACTGGAAGCCATCAGCTTTGAGGCGCCATTTGCTGAGCGCTCCGTCGCCAGTCGTGCCGTCCGATCCAGAAGAATAGCTCGCGCCGCCGCCAGCTTTTTGGTAATACCACCCGCGAATAGTCCCGAAAATGTTGCTCGGGCCATATGATTCTTACACGGTCAGCTAGCAGCAGACAACGAACAGCGCCACGGCGGATGACACGACCATTCGATTAAGTGTGCCAAACCTCGGCGCCCTCTAGCGACTGTTACATAAGCCTAACTTCCTCCAAATCCATCAGAGAGCGGCACAAGGCCCGATCTACCGAGTGTGCATCCGTGTGGATTGGTGCGGTCTGAGTGTGAGCGTGTTCAACAAGGGCGTAGTTTCCTTTTCAGATGGAAGGGGAATTTCAACCCCCCCCCCCCCCCCGCCACGCTATGGCTCCCGCCCCCTTTGGAAAGAAAGCGGGCCAAATCCCAAGAGAAACCCGTTTGATGGCTATTCGGGGCAGGTTTCTTCATTTTTGCACCGTTTAACCCCCCCTCCCTAATGCGAGCTAATTTTGATTTTTCAATGAATGCGGAAAAGGTCTGAGCGCTTGAACTGAAAGTGATCTGAAAGTGAAAGATATCCTTCGCTCAGAAAAACCCTGAACCCCAAATGTGACAAAGCCGGTTCTAGGACAGCTACAAAGCCCATGTGGCGAACGCCTGTTTGTCAACTGCTAAATGGCGACTGCACAATGTCGACATGTAAAATGGTCGACGGGCCAAAAAGTCGAACCAGCTGAACAGCGAATTGCAGAATGGCAACGTACCAAAACCTCAACACGCCGTAATGGTGAAAGTCCGAATGGCGAAATGCTCAAGGATCACATTTTAACAGCGCCCGGGTGGCCGGCTACATATCCTTCGTCCAGGCGGGGGGGGGGGGGGTCAATTTGACTTGACACTCCCCCTGAGATCACGGGAATTAAGAAAGCCAGAGACACCAAATTTACAGGATGTCTTGACCTGTACGCGAACTCACTTAGGTCAAAGTTTGAGCTTCCGAAGTCATGACTTTCAGGCCAAATAAGGTCAAATTCCACGTTGGTCTTCTAAGTGCCCCCAGAACCTAGGCAACTGTTTCTAAGCAAAAGGCTACAAGCCCATTTCAGGTCAGTGACCTTGCTTGACCTTTTCAAGGTCATGCTGACCAAAATATTACAAGAATCATCTGAGTTTTGCACTTGAATAAGCGGTAAGGATTACTCTAGGCAGTATGTTCCTAAAACAAAATGTCGACCCTGGTCATCTTAGGTCAATGACCTGTTCTGACCTCTGAGAAGTCAATGGAAGATATATAACGCGGTTCCTGCTGTCAATAAATTCCAAATGAGCACCACAAACTATCCCATACAGCAAGCCCTAGAGTAATAAATCAGGTTGTTTTTTACCTTGGTCTGACCTTCACACATGACCTTAGGTCAACGCAATTTGCTCATTCAATATTTGTAGTGCCTCAGAAGGCATCTCAGAGATGTATGGCTTCGTCAAACACTCCATTATTGTATGAGATTGAATGATTCCCTAGAAATTGCCCTCGCTGAAACCATTGCCTGACTTTGACCTGCCATAGGCAACGACCTTACAAGATACATCTAAATTTGTATGTTAAATGATCCGCTATTGAACTGTCTACGGCTATGCAAAATTTGGCGCGGCTACGCCGCGCCCTTCGAATAGCATTCTGGAAAAACCTTCGGGGGGGGGTCAATTTGACCCCGACCCCCACCCGACCGCGTGTTAATAAATGACGACATGTGAGAGGGCGACATGACAAATGTTTTCTTGGTGGCTGACTGGCTCAGCAAATCGGAATGGGACCATGCCTGGTAATCCTGAGCATTCGGCTGCTGGACATGTGAATGTTCCGCTCATTCCATTATATGATTTCAGCAGCAACCAAGATTGGATGGTAGCTGACATTAAAGACGAGTCTGCCATGTATTCCTTACATTTTAAGCTTTGATTTCCATCTCTTGCAGTGGAGTATTGCGATATCAATATAACAGTTTGCAAAATGTCCGTTCGTCTGTCCGTTTGATAAGCACAAATAGAATTGCGGCTCGGAAACGGCGCCAGTTGGCTTCGCAGATCTTGGCGTGTGGCTAGGCAAGCAAGGCTGGATCATTGCAATCCATTTTTGACCGGATCCGGCCGGTGGGGCGCCGTGAGCGCATGTAAACGGATGCTACTCTTTTAAAACGGGAAATGCGAAATTTCAAACGAAGACCACCGAAACGCATGGCGGGCAGCTGTGCGCCACAGCGAAACGGAATCCAGACATTTAGACGCAGAACAGAACGGACAATTGTGCGGGCAAAGTTGTCAATCGGTACGCGCTGGGAGCACGTGCACTCATGCAGATTTCACAGTTTGATAACTTTTTCAGGATTGTTGTCAGATCTCGGCCACCCGAGCAAATAAAGACGTAAAGCTAACCACACCGCGCAGGTGCATGTATCGTCTACAAATGACCCAGATGCTGCCGCAACCAGTCCTCATTGGAGGAAAGTATTTTGTCAACAGAGTTGACAACCGCTCGCTGGTAGTAAAGTACCCGTTCCCCTAAAAAAACATCACCGGATACGGTCCAACCGAATTCGAGGGAGCATGAATTTCTTCGTCGTATTATTCGTCGTACATTTTAAAACTTTAAAACAGGAAACAGAAAGCGCCGTAACATGCAATTCTGTTCGCATTTGAAGTAAATATCCTGGAGAAACCAGTCGTTGACTGACAGCACAGACAAGCCACAGACACTCTTAATTTTGCAATGATTTGATGAACTCGTTCATCGGCCTTACCAGAAATGTTGTGGGTCGACAGAGATACTGAGGACACGTGAACGCACATCGTATAACAAAACAGGCGCAACATTTTACATTGCCATCGTCAACTCGTTTCGTCTGGGGATGTTCAACCCGCAGTTTTGACTGGGAAACACCAATAATTACGTAAGATACTTATGGATATGTGCACTCGCATATGAGAAGCAAAACCCGACATCCTGCGGTGCACCGTGCAGTCTTCATAGGCTGTGCGGCGTCGGCCCCGTGGTTAGCACTAGGTAGCGATCAACGGCCAACGGTAACGATGATGTATCTATAAAGGTACATTTGAAAGCATAAGGATACCAATTAGAAAGTTTAGAAGGCAGTTCAAGCAGGTATCTCTCAGATATATCTGGGACATATTTGGGAGGTTTACTTCTCTTGTGCGCTTTTCAGACTGATAACAGGAACGGTTACGATCTGCGACACCCGAACCGGTGTTGTAATCTGGTGGTGGAAGTGGAAAAGTCAAGGCAAAATCTGCAAATTTCATGTTGTTGAAACGATCAATATTTTTAGGGGACATCTTTAAAATTATACGGGTGAGAATTCGTCCGAGTCTATGCACTGAACGGTAGCCAACGGCACGCGTTTCGACAACAAATGCAACTCCGCCAATCAGTGTTCTTCCTTTTGAGATCGCGAGCGCAAAGGCTCAAACCTCTTTTAGATAATTGTTTCACTGGAAGATTCTGTTACGAATGGACGTCCGCAGGCAAATATAGATTAGCTTGTTTTTCGTTTTTCACATCATTTCTATTCACCGTTTTCAGCGTTAAGGACACTATCTTCCGTTCGCGGGCGAGGGGTCCCCTGGGTAGAGCCCTATGGCTCACATTGTATTTCCGGTCAGGGGTTGAAGGGTCATTTCGTCCCAGCGCGGCCGCCAACCGGCTACCATTCTGGCCACACGGGGAGGGGTAACCTGGTCACGCGAAGGTCCTTAGAGGGACTCATCTTGCATTGGTCCCATCGCTGACGCGGGCGGCCGCCTGATCGGTAAAACTGGCCCCGGATCGGTGCCCGGGCCTGCAATGACGCAGGCAGAGACCTAGTC
This sequence comes from Pollicipes pollicipes, assembly GCF_011947565.3. Classification (NCBI taxonomy): domain Eukaryota; kingdom Metazoa; phylum Arthropoda; class Thecostraca; order Pollicipedomorpha; family Pollicipedidae; genus Pollicipes; species Pollicipes pollicipes. Next base: position 20,547,942 of record NW_023597034.1, read on the forward strand.
GCCTAGCATAGGGGTCCAATAATTGGGAAAGATAATCTGGTTCAGGCTAATGGGCACAAGTAGCGTGCAGGCATGAAGGATAATCTCTCCCAAGGCTCCAGACTGTAACCAGGAAGCTAATACCTAAACTCTGAATCCCGAAATCAAAATATCACTCTGATGCAACATGGTTAGATATGCCAATGGGACAGAGAGTTTTGGTACTGTGCTCCTTTTATCATGAAACTGATGGAACATTGTAAAGCCACATGCACTGGTTGATGTCAGCTTAAGGTAGCTGTGCTGTGAGCACACATTTTATGACTTAATTGTTGAATGATATGTAACTTCCTAAGACTAAAACATTTCATAATGAAGGTGGTGTTCTTGACCACTGGCAAAATACAGCAGATATTGGAGAATATACTTTGAATCTACCAAAAACAATGAAAAACAACACCTGAAGATTATAGCAAAAAAGTTGCCACCTTTGGGCTTGACTTGACATTTTATAGAGCTCTATCAAAAATAATAACCCCATTGTCCAAAGGTGCAGCATTGCACAGCAGGTTATTGTGAATGCAGAGGTTTTAAATGGCACAGCACAAGATATACATGGAAAAGGATATCAGGCTTGTTAATGCCTGAATTTGTATTAAGACCCTCGGGCCTAAATGATATGAACATCCTGCCGAAAATAGGACAACACTTCATACATGATTGAATTGCCAGAAAAATTGTACTTGCTTCTGCACACACAGACGCACACAAGATCTTCTTCCAAGACTTAGATCATATGTCCGAGCCAAGATTTAAATGTGCTGGTCCATGTATTTTGAAACTACTTTTACCCTCAACATGGTAGTAGCATGAAAAAGCTACAAAAAACTCATGTACTACATAAAAATATTGCTTTCCATTTATTAATCTCATCTTTTAAGCTTCTGAAGCTAAATTACACCTTCTCAAACAGAGAGGTACAACAGCCAATGCAGATGTACCACATAACAGTTATCCATAAATTGTACACATACTTAACAACTGCTTGAGTGTTTTCAACCTCACTGACCATAAGCAGGCAGCCAGAGCATTGCTGCTATGGGCACAGTCATCATGAAAAAGAAAAGATAAGCACAACAGTATCACTATGCTGTGATTATGACAGCCTTTATGTCTGTAGCATCACAATGAAGAAAAAGGCACAACAGTAGCAATATTTGAGGTGTATAGGTATTATTGTGTTCTACTGGCATTGAAAACCAGAACCTCTTACCACTGTTCCTGATTATATTCAAAACCAGTGTCTGTGAGTCATTCATAGAAAAATGATTTTGGAGAGGTTTCAAGTATCCTAATCTCCTGTAACAAAAAATTGGCAGCATTGAAACAATATAAAAAACAGTGCCCTATGATCTAAGCAACAATGCTCAGGTGGTCCATGGCCAAGCAGCATATTGTGCCAGCCCCAGAGTAGGCACTGTTCACTATGTGTGACCACAGCTGGCAACTGGTTGAGAATGGTTGACTTGAGCCAGGGTGGCCATGTCATGTCACAACATTGATGGCAGGTAAAACCCTTCATGTTTTCTGAAATTGTGAGTATAAATGCACTGTTGAATTGGAATGCAGATGCAGATGCATCTTTGATAGGTGATTTAAATTGTATTAGATCTGGTGCAGCAAGGAAAACATGGCCTGAAATAGTATATTTCCATCCACAACATTCTCTAGATAGTTTTACCTCTTGAGTATGTATGTAAGTATGGAATGAGGGCAAAATTACCTAATGAACTTCATCAGCTCATCTTGGGTGATAGATTCAAAACACATCCAGCGATCTCCTTCAGTGGTATGCACTCTGAAGCTTGTCACCCATGGAAGTCACTTAAGTTAGTTCCCTAGCTTCACTTTAAAATACAAATGGCCAATGGCTGTCTGGTAATCTATGTTTGAATACAAAATAAGTTGTTGTGGATCACAGCCAGTTTTGTATGTCTGGCATAAGTAAGAGCATTCTCACCCTTCCAGCTCTGGGCAGCATGTAATACTAAACTAGTAGTTTTATGTGTAAAGAAACGTGGTTTACAACATGCCCCACTCATGATCGAGGTTCTGCAACACTGCTAGTCATCCAGATCCTGACATGTCATTATGTCCCATTTAACACAAACGTAAAATTGGAACATGACAACGAATACCTAAGGTGATGTCTTATGGTACTCACATTTCGCTGAGCCTCGCAGTACTTCCCAACATGGAAAGCTCCAGCTCTCAAAGCAGGATATCCAATCTCTAGCTCCGGAACGGTCAGCTCAGCTTCCGACGGAAGTTGGGTATCCAAGGTGATAGGCATTTTGCGGTTGCACAGGCACACCACCAATTGCAAGCTTTTCCTCCAGTCTCTACGACAATTTTACGTAAAGGTGCCCGCCTTCGCGTAGACCACCGTGCACAAGGTTGTAGAATCACGAAAACATCGACGCGAAACGGCGCGTTAGAAGACGAGGATCCCGCATAAAGAAAGAAAATAGATGTTCTTGATGTTAACAGCTGTTATCAAGACTTTTTCAAATACGGAATGATCATAAACTTCAGGTTTCGATTCATGAAACAGAGACGAGATCAGCCCGGATCACCTCCTGCATGAGGTACCTACGCCATAAGCATCTTCACTCGGAAGGCCTACTTTTGGAAGGCCTAGCCCGGGACACTTACGCTCAGATTGCCTGCTGCACTGATAATCAACGGGATTGGCCTCATACCATGCACCGCGGCTGGGCCACTGACTTACGGGGGAAAGGCAAATCTATCTGCCTCGTAAGCAGATCAAAGGCCTCTTTCCAAGAGCATAATTTTATTTTTTATCGCATAGGCTGCCCCCCCTCCCCCAACTTATGCTTCACCTCCCCCCCCCTCCCCTCCACACAACTTTGAGAGAAGCTTAGCGGACAGGACACGCCGCGCGGCCGGGGACGAACAGCCCACATAAGTAACATCATTACACATGCGACGCCTTCTTTTAGTTTGATGTTTTCACGAGATCATCCAGTACTGAAATTTAGAGATATAACAACACAATGTGGGATTTACAGCTCGAACTAGTGGTAGACAAAATGTTGCTAGGCCTAGACGTCTCTCTGAAACCGCTGAAACAGTGCTGCCAACGAGTGCTAAAGAAATCAGTGGTGCTGCTTATTTCGCACTGTCATTAGGGTCGATATATCTCAAGTGATAATTGTGGCAGTGAAGAAGCCTAACCCCGAACGGTACGTGGCTATTATTACAGACATGGCCGCTTGTAACGGTTTTGTTGCAGACCGTATGAGGGGTCTACCATTGAACAGCAAGCGTGGTGAGACATCCTTAGGTTCATGCTTGTCTGAAATATGGTCACCATAAAAGTGTAAGAACATTTTAGAACCATGCCTTGTCATATTTTTCACATGTACACAGAGGCGTCACTTTTTAAAGACGGTTGGGGGTTCAGTCGAAAAAGTTGACCTTACCCACCCCGAAAACCCGATTTCTCCCCGCATGTCGCCCACTCGAATTTCTGTCCCCGATGTTCAACATAAAGAATCTCTTTTGATATTGCATAGTTCCAACGATGTTTTGCTCCGGGAAATGACTTCCGATATGAAGTTAATGTGAACTGCCTTTCTGTGAAAGGCTTAGAATGCGACGTAATTCACAAAAATGTCTTAGTAAATCTTAATAAGAAATCGCACGCGACTACCGTTGTCGCTTATCATGTTGTGTAGCCACCACAACCATGAGCAAACGATAAATCCACTGTTCACGGTACAAATACACTTGCCACTGTTGGGGAAAGCATGCGTTAGCTTAAAATTGGGTCACACAGTACTTTCAAAGCCGCGCCATACTGCAGCCACTTGTTCTTCACCTTTCTCCAAGTGTTATCATTTGAAAATTTTGTCAAACATTTGTAGACTGGCTTAATATATGAAAAAGTTAGAATAGGAAAACATTAGGTATCTTAAGGGTGCTGTTTGGTACAAAAATGACATGATACTAATAGCGATATTTTTAGGCATCTAATATCTAGTATGTCAGTGGTTAAGATAACTGCTCTATACGTATTTGGCCCAGTATTGCTCCTTTGCATATGCATTAGGAGGGGGCTCAGAGGGGCATAGGGGGCTTTAGTCAGCATTGGGGGGGGGGGGGGGGGGGGAAGGGCACAAGCACACGAAAGTACGTGAAGTGACGAAGTCTTATTTACCTTATCCGCAAAGACATACAAAGCATCACCTCGCAAAACAGCTGCCGAGAAGCATGGAAAGGCGTCGAGCAAGCGAAGTGGCGAGCTTGCACTTGACGCTTGCAGTGCAAAGAGCTCCGAAAGAAAAGGAAGAAAGAAAAAGCTTAGGCATGCATTCGTTCTGTTTTTTGTTTAGCTAATGGCATGCCGCCAAAATATCAGCGCAGCCATGCTTCCATTTTCCTGGATTTTCTCTGAGGAATAAGGCTAGTACTGTGTCTTATCTATGTGCATAGTGCTCCTCGCAAATGTAATTAATAAGCTGCGAAAAGTTTTCATTGAGAGAACTCCCATAAAATGTCTTCAACACACCATTTTCACGGCATTTCAATAGTTGTGTCACGTAAGTTTTGCGAGATGTGTAAGACTTACTGTATGTACGTATGGATTCGTTAAAATCTCCACGACATGGTTCAACCGATTTCGGGTCAGTTCATGTACCAAACATAGTGATGAACTCATCAGTCAGTTCAAATACAATGTACGTACGAACATGTCGTTTTGACAAAGAGGCTATTGTTAAATGTCCGTGAAGTTACCGATTTATTCAGCGATGTATTCAGCGACGAATGCCAATCTCTCTGAACAAGATCTCAAGGTCAAATGTGACATAAGAACACCAAAAATGACCCATGTTTTGCAATATCATTTGACGTTTAATATAAAACCTGGATCAAAGGACGGGGAACTAGATATAACCAAAAAATTGCTGGCCGATTTTCAACTTGCAGATGTCAGGGTATTCACCACAGATAGAACTAGTGTCCGTCAGAAAGTCCTGACCTCTCAAGGTCATCCTTGAAGGTCAAACGCGGACCCAAAGGACGTGAACTCAATATCACCCAAAAATTACCGGCCGATTTTGAAACTACCAGCATCAAAATATTCACCAGCGAATATTCAAAATATTTAAGGTCACCCTTCAAGGTCAACGCGGGATGAAAGGGTGGAAAACTCGATATGACGCAAAAATTACTGGCCGATTTTCGACTTACAAACATCAGAATATTCAGCGCTGAAAGAACTAGCGTCCGTCAAAAAAGTCCTGATATCTCAAGGTCGCTCTTGAAAGTCAAACACGACCTCAAAGGACGGGGAACTCGATATCACCCAAAAATTACTGGCCGATTTTCAACTTGCAAGTGTCAAAATATTCACCACAGACAAAACTAGCGTCGGTGAATAATTCCTGACCTCTCAATATCATTCTTCAGGGTGAAGCATGGGCTACAAGGCCGAGAAGCTTTATATCAGCCAAAAAACTACCGCCCGATTTTAAGCTTGCGAGGGTCAGAATATTCCCCACAAAAACAACTAGCGTCCGTGAAAAAATGTTAACCTCTCAAGGTCATTCTTTGAGGTAAACGTGGGCTAAAAAAACAGAGAACTTTATATCACCCAAGAACTACCGGCCGATTTTAAACTGTCAACTGCCAGAATATGAACCACAAAAAGAAATAGCGTGCGTGAAAACGTCCTAACCTCTCAAGGCTATCCTTCCAGGTCAAACGCAGACTCGAAGGATGGGGAACTCGATATTGCCCAAATATTACCGGCAGACTTTTAACTTGCAAATGTCAGAATATTCGTCAAAGAGAGAACTAGGGTCCATGGAGAAGTCCTTACCTTTCAAGGTCATTCTTCATGGTCAAACGCGGGCTCGAAGGACAAGGAACTCATGTCACTCAAAAAGTACCAGCCGATTTCAAACCTGCCACTGTCAGAATAGTCACCACAGAAAGAACTAGCGTCCGTCTAAAAGTCCTTACCTGTCAAAGTTATTTTCTCAAGGTCATTCATCAAGTTGAAACGCGGGCTCAAAGGACGGGAGCTCCATATGACCCAAAAGTTGCCGGCCGATTTTAACTCCCCAATATCAAAATATTCATCTTAAATATTGACCTTGAAGGAATACTAAAACATTTAACATAAAGTGTGGCCTTGAGAGGTCAGGACGTTTTGACGGACGCTTGTTCTTTTTGTGGTGAATACTCTGACAGTTGCAAGTTGAAAATCTGCCGGTATTTTTTGGGTGATATCAAGCTCCCCGTCCTTTGAGCCCGCGTTTAACCTTAAAGGATGACTTGAAAGGTCAAAACTTTTTGACACACCTCTTAAGCTCATCCTCTAAGATCAAACGCGGGCTCTCTTGCGCTTGTGAATATTTTGACGCTTGTAGTTTTCAAACCGGCGAGTAATTTTTTGTTAACATCGAGTTCCCCGTCCTTTGAGTCCGTGATTGGCCTTGAAGGATGACATTGACAGGTCAGGACTTTCTGAGGGCCGCTAGTTTTTGTCTATGGTGAATATCCTGACAGTTGCAAGTTGAAAATGGGCTAGTAAATTCGGGGTGAATCGAGTTTCCCGTCCTGTGAACCCGTGTTTGACCTTGAAGGCTGACCATAAGATGTCAGGACTTTTCGACGGACGCAAGCTCCTGCGTTTGTGAATATTTTGTCACTTGTAGTTTTCAAGTCGGCCAGTAATTTTTCGGTCACACCGAGTTCCCCGTCCATTGAGTCCGTGTTTGACTTTGTAGAATGACCTTGAGCGGTCAGGGCTTTCTAACGGACGCTAGTTGTTTTCTGTGGTCAATATTCTGATGTCTGTAAGTTGAATATCGGCCGGTCATTTTTTGTGTGAAATCGTGCTCCGTGTCCTTTGAGCCCGCGTTTGATCTTGAATGATGTCCTTGAGATGTCAGGACCTTTTGACGAACGCTGGCTCCTGCATTTGAGAATAGTTTGATGCCTATGATTTTCAAATCGGCCGGTAATTTTTGGATGATATCGAGTTCCCTGTCCTTTGAGCCCGCGTTTGACCTTGAAGGATGACCTTGAGAGGTCAGGACTTTCTGACAGACGCTAGCTTTTTCTATAGTTAATGCTCTGATTTTTGCAAGTTAAAAATCGGACGGTAATGTTTGAGTGATATTGAGTTTCTTGTCCTTTGAGCCCGTATTTGGCCTTGAAGGATGACCTTGAGATGTCAGGACTTTTTGACGGACGCTAGCTCTTCTGCTTGTGAATCTTTTTGTGTCTATAGTTTTCAAATAGGCCGGTAATTTTTGTTGGCATTGAGTTTCCCGTCCTTTGAGTCTGCGTTTGACCTTGAAGGATGACCTTGAGAGGTCAGGACGTGTTGGCAGACACTAATTTTTTCTGTGGTGAATATTCTGATGGTTGTTATTTGAAAATCGGGCAGTAATTGTTGAGTGATATCGAGTTTTCCGTCCCTTGAGCCCGTGTTTGACTTTAAAGGGTGATCTAGAAAAGTCAGGAATTATTCACGGACGCTGTTTCTGTCTATGGTGAATATTCTGACATTTGGAAGTTGAAAATCGGACGGTGGTTTTTGGATGGTATCGAGTACTTCGTCCTTTGATCCGGCTTCAAACCTTGAAGGTCACATGATGTTGCAAAATAATGGTCATTTTTGGTGTTTTCGTATGTGTGTGTGTGTCATTGGGGCTTTACGACGCACTCAGCTGCTAAGGCTATATGGCGTCGCCTGCCTCTCACCCTGGCAGGAAGGGCAGACGCGCTAACCACTACACTACCGGCACCCATTTTTGGTGTTTTCATGCCACAAGTTATCCTACAATCTTTTTCAGAGAAATCGGAGCTCGTCGCTGAATAAATTGCTGAATAAATCGCTAGCTTCACGAACATGTGGTTTAACACACGCCCGGGTGACCGGACGACTACCCTTCGCTCGGGTGGAGGCGGGGGGCTCGTTTGACCCCCACCGAGATCTCACGAACTAAGGGAGGTAGAGACACCAAATTCACAGGATGTGTTGACCTGTACATGAACTCACGTAGGTCAAATTTCGAGGTTCATAGGTCATGGTGTTTGGGTCAAATAAGATCAAACAGGGTCAAATTTCAGAATGGTCTCCAAAGGGTCCTTAGAACATAAATAACTGTTCTAAGGAAAGCTTCCACATGTGCATCTAAGCTCAGTGGCCTTGTTTGACCTTTTGAAGGTCATGGTGACCAAACTAATACAAAACCACTTTGAGTTTTGCATTTGGATAAGCAACAAAGATTACGCTAGGCAGCATATTTCTAAAGCAATATGGTGACCTTGATCATTCTGGGTCAGTGGCCTATTCTGACCTTTAAGGTAGAAGGTGTATAATGCGGCTCCTGTTATCAATAAATTCGAAATGAGCACCAGAAACTACCCATACAGCAAGCACTAAAGTAATCAAACAAGTTGGTTCTTATCTTGGTGTGACCTTCATATCTGGGCCTACGTCAATCCAATTTGTTCATTCAGTTGTTGTGTGGCCTAAAAAATGTACCTCAGAGTTGTATAGCTTCGTCTAACACTCCGTTGTTTGATCAGATTGAACGATTCCCTATAAATTGCCTTCGCTGAAATCATGGTCTGATTTTGACCTACCATAATTCAGCGACTTTACAAGGTACATCTAAATTTTTGACGTCAGACGATCCGCTATTCAATTGTCTGCAGTCATGCAAAATTTGATGCGACTACACTGCACCGTTCGGAAACAATTCCGGAAAAACCTTCGGGGGGGAGGGCAATACGACCCCCACCCGAGCTCGTGTTAAATAAGAGACAACGATGTTGCCCGATTCGCACAGTCAGCCTGCAACTTTTTCGACACACCTGATCGAAAGTGTGTCGCCGATGCTTTAACATGTGGCGGTAGACGATTCCACGTGCATATGGCGCGGAACCTGAATGGCCGGTGAGCGAGTTGATTTCGAACAGGCGGGGTTTGTAACAGTTCGGACACGCAGCCTTTGTAACGGAAGACTTTCAGAGCCTCGCTTAGATCGGGCAAACAACATAGAGCTCTGAACGCAATCGGAACCATGGTAAGGGCAGGGCACAGGGTTGACAAAGCACTCCCTGATGGTGAAAGTAATCCTCTCCAAAAAATAACCGGGTTTGGTCCGCTTGATTTTGAATGCGCGCAATTTTCGTCGTTCTATTCTAATCTTGAAGTCCTTTAGCAAGAACAAAGGCCAAGGAAGCTACCAGTAGAAGCATTCTGTTTGTGTTTTGAAGTTGGTAAGCTGAAGGATTCGTGCGTTAAATGACTGCATGGCATAATCCTGAAGCACTATTTATTCATTTTGTCATTGGTAAGTGGACTCTCTGTAACCTGACAGGATTTAGAGGGCTTTTCAGATTGGGGGGGGAGGTTACAGAGTTGTTAAGCACTCCGTGACTATTAACTGAAGATCGAGATCGAGTAAAAATTTGAAATAAAATGGCCGACCAATGTTCGTCTGGGACTACCAGCCTTCAGTAAGAGACGATTAGTGAAAATCTGCGTACCATAATTTTCAAACATGCGCGCTCCCTAGCCTTAGAAGCAGATATCCGACGCCCGGCCTGATAGTCGCCTTAAGCAAAGCGGTGTGGGCTCCACGGCTAGCACCATGTGGCGGCCAACAGAGTGGACGAAAATATCACAAGCATTTAAAAGAAGTACCCCAGAACGCTCTATGCCATCAATTCATAAGTTTAGAAGGCAGTCCTGGGGCATATTTCACACTTGTGATTTCTAGATTGATAACAGGAATAGATTAGCATTTACGGCACCGCCAGTGGGTGCTGGAATCTAGTGTCGGAATTGATTGAGTGAAGGTAGATCCTCTATTTGTGTGCTACTTGTTCGCTTCAGAGGACAACCTCAAAATGATGAAGGCAAAAGCTATGCCCCGTAACCAGCTATCATAAAAAGTTACTACTTACTTCGGGCTAGCCGAAGCAATTTCGGTATAACTGTTCCCTACTTCCTAAGCCGGTTTTATAGGCTTGACATCACTCTTTCGACGTAAGTCGCAAAATGCCGAGGTGAAGTAATTTCAACAGCGATGGGAATTGCCGTTCCCTCGGTAGCGATGCTGTTGCTTTGGACCCGAGAGTTTAAGATGCGTATGATAAATCCATGAATATCGCTGAGTTGAAGTAGAAAGTGTGGCCATTTATGGATTGAGAGTCAATAATGAATTTGTGATTTGCGTAACGATTAATTCATAAACTAATTTGATCACTTTTGTAATTCGCTGAATTGCAAACGTCTTCTAATGCTCGATATTGTTCCGCTTCTCGCCGTACCGTTAACACGCGCTCGGGTTTACCCCCCCCCCCCCCCCAAGTTTTTCGGAGTGGTTTTCGAACAGCGCGGCGAAGCTGCGCCAAATTTTTTTGTAGCTGTAAACAATCGAATAGCGGATCGTCTGGCATCAGCAATTTATACGTACATTGTAAGATGGGTGACCTACGGCAGGCCAAAATCGGGCCATGGTTTCAGCGAAGACAATTTCTAGGGAATCGTTTAATCTGATCCAACAGCGGAGAGTTAGACGAAGTCATGCACTTCTGAGATAATCTTTCAGGCAACACAACAATTGAAGAAACAAATTACATTGACCTAAGGTTAGGTTTGAAGGTCGGGTTAATGTCAAAACTAACTTGTTTTATTACCTCAGCGCTTGCTGTATGGGGCACTTCCTGGTGCTCATTTCGAATTTATTGATAAAAGGAACCGCATTATACACATTATTTAACGCCAAAATAGGTCACTGACCCAGCATGACCCATTTCAACTTTTTGTTCGTAGGAACATAATGCCTAGCGTAATCTTTGTCGCTTACCCAAATGCAACATTCAAAGCGATCTCCCATGATTTTGGTCACCATGACCTTCAAAAGGTCAAATAAGGCCACTGTTCTTAAATGAGCACGCGACCTTTGGCTTACAACCATTATCTAGGTTTTAGGGGATCTTTTGGAGACCAACTTGAAATTTTACCTTTTCTGACCTTATTTGACCCAATGTCATGACCTAGGAACCCCAAACGTTGACCTAGGTGATTTCACATACAGTTCAACACACGCTGTCAATTTGGTGTCTCTTGCTCTTTTAGTTCCTGAGATCTCAGGGAGGGTCAAATTGACCTGCCACCCGAGCGAACGGTAGCCAACCGGCCACCCTGGCGCGTGTTAAAGTTCTTCGAGTTTGGTGTATTCATACTCGGAGCTTTCCTTCCTGTGCTACGTATGAGGGCAACATGCACCTCAAAGACGAAATCGGTCTGAAATAGCTTACTTTATCCTTACCCTAGGCTGTGTATTTTATTAACTTATATCATATATGCTCGTGCAATAGGAAAAACGAAAAGGCATGAGCTCGAGAAATCGGCGACACGTGGGAAAGAGGTTGGCTTCATAACGACCTGTCAGCTTTATACACTACAGTTCTCATGTTTCTGATGCCCACAAAGCTACTATACGAACTGCAGTTGCATTGCTTGTCTCATGTATGCGTGCTTGTCTGCCCTTGCTATGTTGACATCGCTTCATAGCTCAGCAATTTCTTACTGCAGGCTGATCCTCGCTCTAAATAGCCTGTCCCCCCGCTCTTGCATGGTTATGCGTCGGCTGCTCTATGATCACCATTGATTGTTTTACGACGAGCCGGAGCATCTTTTTATTTTACTTTAGTTTCGCAGTGAATATCTACTCCATGGTCAAAACAGCTGCGCTTATGAAACCCGATGAATACATGGTTAAGTGCAGAGTAACGCCATGCTTCGGATGTCTCGTAAAAAGTAGAATTTTGCGGGCGTTCAAGAAATTGGCACTATATACTCTATGCACCCGTATTCGAAGTACAAGCTTAGGAAGTTACTTCCTACGCCACGATTCTGGGTCATTCCCTCTTTATGACACTGGCAACTGGCCTATTCTCTGAACACTACGAAATAATTTTGAAAGAATTTGGGAAGCTTTTTCCATGGCAGGCGGTCTCGCGCGCATGGCTTTATGCCGCATGATATCATCTCCAGCAGCCTATGCTTTTCGGCCTTACGAAGACTACAACTCTGGCCATAGCTGTTCTTGTCGTAAGATTGCTAGCGCAGGGTTAAAAATTTGCGTGTGATTTGTTTCACAATGCAATTATGCAAAAACAGGAACGTTCTCAGACAACATGGTGTGGCCTTATCTTCAGTTCTGACCGATTTAGCCCCACTCTTTTGAACACTAGTGGGACCCCCTACCTTTTCCTGACAACGAGCCCCATGTGTAGAACACCGGAGGCCATTATCGTTTCCGGCCAAGGGGTGAAGGGACATTCCGCCCTAGCGCGGTGTGCTCATCGGCTGTCATTTTGGCGACACGGGTCCGGGTTCCCTGATCGACCCGGAGACGCTTAGAGGGAAGCATCATACATTGGTTCCCCCCCCCCCCCCCTGACGCGGGAGGCCCTCTGACCCGGGTAGTTGGCCCCTGATCGATGCAGAACCCCACATAGGTGCAATAAGATTAACGCCACATGTGGTAATAATAAGCATAGAAACTCCAGCCTGGTTTTACGGTCCCTTAGCCGAAATAGGGTTAATTTCCCGTTTGGTACTGGAGGTCCTGCCTGATAAGTGGTCCTTTCATTGCTTCATTGCGATCTCACTGTAAGCTCTCATATCTCCCTTCAATATCAGAGGGCCCCAACCAACGCAAGAGGACCTCAGCTATTCGGGGTCCCGTGCCCGCCCCGTTCAGCAAATGCTCCCCTGGCGACTCGAGACCCCTTGTTGACACAGGACCCTTTGTTAGGCACTGCGATGCCTGGCCCGTAATTGATGCAGGAATCCCAACCAATGCAAATCGCACCCCGAGCCTCGTCCCTGCCTGGGAAATGGAGTGCAGAGGCTCAGATCGACAGGGGGCTGACTGTTCGGTGTTAATGGTCTCTGGCCGTCACAGGGGCCTGCATTGTCCCAACGGTCCTCCATCGGCGCAAAAGGCCCGCCGACTGTCATCTCAGTCACGTACCCACAGATGAAAATCCGTAATGTGACCTATAGTGACCCTTTGGTCCCTTCATCTTTCCAATCAGGACCTTGATCTTTGGTCCTGTGGAACCCCTCAGACCCCTCTTTGGACCCCTTCGAGATCCCTCGAACACAGCCCCGGCTGGCTCGGCACTTGCCAACACAGGGCCCGCTGTTTATCATTGTGGATTCCCGACTGACATAGGGCCCACATTATTTCAGAGTTCCGGCCAATGCAAATCTCGGGCCCGGCCTTGTTCTTGCTCGGAAAATGGGCCTCCAGGGCTCAGATCGAAACGAAGCCAACTGTTCGGTGCTTGTTGCTATGACCGAAATAGGAACCCGCACTGTCCCAAGGAGTTCTCAATCGGCGCAAGAGGCCTCTGACTGATATTTGAGGTCACGGCCCTACGCGCTGGAAACCTCAAAAGAAGTGTGCCACTTTTTTGCACATTTCGCTTATTGTTAGATCAGACGCGTCTGACTTCATTGGCCGTACCAGTTTTCTCGACAGTCTTCTGAAAAGTTCAGAATTTCTAGTCGAGCCAGCCGCTCCTGCAGAAGAAATCTCATTGGACTTCCTGCGCACCACTATGAAAAGGATAGATGCAGTTTGCCATGCTTTTCCAACGTTTATATTTGCAATACCGTAATTTCTCAAAATGCCTGTGTATGATGAGCTAAGCAAGCTTGACAAGCTTTTTGAGAGGAAATACACCCAAGCATGCGGTTTTTATCCCGCGAATTCAACGAAACGTTTTATTTTTGCTTTTACAACACCCCTACCCCTTTTACCCCTACAACACCTAACACAGAAGGCTTTTTCGAAGCACTTTTTGGCTTTGGGAAACGGAGTATCACATGGCCTAAAGTGACGCACTGGTTCAACTTCAACCAGTACGCTCCTCGGTGACTAGCCTTTGCCATCCTCGGACACCAATCACAAACTTACTTGTACGGACGCCATCCACTTGCGTTACACATTTTTTTAGTTTATCTGCGGTTGTAGAGAACAGTCCCGTCATTCTGAACGTTGTGGGAATGCGTCCCCACATCCCTCGCGATGTTGACACCCTCGTAAGTAGCCTGGAATCATGTGCTTTAAGACTCAATCCGGTCCTTTATGATCTGTCTTTGATCAAACCTCTTTACTTTTGCCACAAAAATGACCTTCAGAGATTTCTTGTCGCAGTTCTGAGAAGGCACGTAAAATGGGATAAGGAAGGCATTTAAAATGGGATAAGGAAGACATCAAATGGGATTAAGAAGGCACGTGGATTGGGATGGCACGTAAAATGGTATAAACGGGGACAAAACCATTCTTTGCTGCCAGGCCTTTCGAAACAGCCGACAAACTTTACCCTGGGGGCGTTTTGTATGCTCATCATCTACAATTCTTCATTTTATATTTCTGGATTTGATACCGTACCACACACATATCCTCACAAGAAGGTGCAGGATGCTGAAGCAGAAGCATTTCTAAGATTTTAGAAAAACTGCAGCTATTTTGCTAGCTCTGGCAACAATTTGGCACAACATGGCGTTCATGTCTAAAACTAAAATTGGGAAGAAAGCCATTATACTTTTTGTCTATGAAATTTTTAGACAAGGCCTAATTTGGTGTTAAATCTGAACTGCACAAAAGTAGGATAAACAAAAACGTCATCCATCGTTTTTCCATGATATCTCAAAATGTATGATGATTTTTACTACAGAGCCGTTTTGTTTCGTGACCATGCGCCCATGTGCCATTCTACATGTGCGAATTTGGTTCAATGGCACCAATCGTAAAGTAAAGCGTATGTGAAATGACGAATGCAGACATGATGAAACGAGCACGCTTTCGGAGCGAACTTGCCAGGATGTCTATAAGCCTGACAACATCCCATGGTTTTTGCTCGCGTTTATCTCAGTTTCAAAGCTTAAGATGTGGTGCCAAATTAGACCACTGTCTAATACTGCCAGCGGGAAAACGGTTCTGGCCAGGGGTGTAGTCCCCTATTCAGTTGAGGAGCTTCGGCCCCCCAGGTTCTGGCCAGGGGTGTAGTCCCCTATTCAGTTGAGGGGCTTCGGCCCCTCAGGTTCTGGCCAGGGGTGTAGTTCCCTATTCAGTTGAGGGGCTTCGGCCCCTCAGGTTCTGGCCAGGGGTGTAGTTCCCTATTCAGTTGAAGGGGCTTCGGCCCCTCAGCAGCCTAAGCGAACTTGGGATCCAGCCGCCGCCATCCCCTCCCCCGAACATTGGGAAAAACGTGGGCCAAAGCTGTGGAGAAACCTGTTTTGGGCATATTTTGGGGTAGGCTGGGTCATTTTCCACTGTTCAGCCCCTTCCTCAACTCATTTTGTATGACTATGGCCTATCTTTCGCATGTCCAATGCGGGTTTGTTATGGGAGACCGAAATATGTCGACAGCACAAGCCAGCTCCATTTTTCAGATTACTGGCACGCTCTCGAGTGCGATGTCACGTGAATTTGAAATGGGCATAAGGACAGAGGCAACAAAAGAGACGAAGTGAGAAAAACGATGCATTTAAGAAAAGAAAGCAGCGTCATATGATGTGGAATGATAGTTCTTAGTTTCCTTGTCAGGCTGCTGGCTTCCGGTCTTATCGAAGGACACATTCAAAATCAAGATAATTGTGTCGGCGTTATGTCAGAACAACCCTGCGCATGTCGTGTATAACATTCATTACATGGCATGATGGCAACTGGCCATGACATGTTTACTAGATGATAGGAAACGCAAGCGATGTTTTGAATGATCTCGGTATAAGCGGGGATCATCATTCACATAGTACTGGGCAGGGGCATAAATTTGTGTAAATGGCCAAGGAACAAGCCATTGGTGAAGTCATAGGGTGTTATGCCGCCATAGTTAGTTGTCTCCCCCTTGAATTCCGGAGAAGCCCATGAGCCGTTCCATAACCAGCCAAACAAATACAGGCTTTTAAGGCAAAGCGAAAACTTGGATGTCTTTGGGGCACTGGGCGACCACAGTGACTTCAAGAGGAGACAAAGGGTCCCTTCAGCCTTGGTGGATTGAGTGGAAAAGGGTTGAATAAGTTTCGGGAACCCTCACGTTCTTCAGGGGTCTTAGATTGTTGCCCAAGGCCCTATATTCTCATTTGCCGGAGTCCTCTCGATCGCTCAAAGGCCTTTCAAAGTAGTCCTGGCTTTCTTTCATTTGAAGAATAGCTAGGAGGACTAGGGGGAGGGCCCAACCCTGTTGCCGGAGCCCCTATATGTTACAGTGTCGGGCGCTCTTGGTCGCTCAAGGGCCTTCCACAGTTGTTTCCATTTGCTTGTAAGTCTCCACGCTGTTAGGACTACATGTTAACCCGCGACAGTCTCTGTCACTCAGGGTCCTTTACATTGGTCTTGGGCTCCCCTGATTTAATCAGAGGGCCATGCGTTGTCTCTAGGAGACCTAACGGTCAACTTACCAAGACACGATTTGCTCAACGGCCTTTTACGGTAGTGTAGGGCTCACATACTTTGCTCTTATTTGTGGACAGTTCTACGCTCTTGACGGACGCCTTGTGTGTTTACCTGCCTGGACTTTTCGACCTCTCCTGGCCAGCCAAAGCGGTCTCGAGTAGTATTTGCCTGGACGGTCTCGCGCCTTTGCCCTATATGTTTACCTGTCGGGACACTTCAGATCACTCAGGATGCCACCAAGCTGCTCTCTGGTTATTTAAGAGTGTTTCTACCCTAAGGTGTTGGCTGAGGCTATCTGGGTTGACCCGTCGCGCCACCGTCGTTCGTTCAGAAGCTACCCATGCTTATCATGTCTTTCTCATTTTCTCTGAGGATCCGTGCCGCTGATAGGGTCCTATATGCCGATCGGTTGGAGCACTTTCGATCACTCCGGGGCTCTCTACATCGGTCCTAACGTCTTCCTTTGTGCTCAGCAGGACCTCACGCTGCTGCCGGCGGCCACCTACGGGATCCTGTCGGGGCACTCCCAATTGCTCAGTGGCCTTTTACACTGGTACTGACTCTTCATAGTCGTTCAGAGGCCAGTGTGCCATTTCCGGGGCTCTATGTGTCGACCTCTTGTCGCAAACGCATTTCGAGAGGGGTTTTAGCCGTGGCCCTTTCATTATTAGCTGAGAAAAAAGACAATATTCACTGTCAGCATTGAGCATATTACGGAGGACTGCGACTGTCACGGCTATCTTGGAAGACAACAGCAGAATTTACGATGGAGCACCTGTCATTTTCTGTGAGACCAGAAATGTCACTTGGAGTACGAGATAAAACCTTTCCCAAGCGAGGGTTAAACCCCAGGCGACACAGATGCTGTGACATGGTGCGCAATTAATGACTCCAATTTTTAAGGACATCAATGATACCAATATCCATGTATTCAGCTGTAGGAATCACAGGAATTTATTACGGAACTACGTTAAAAGCTTCGCCGAAAGGCATTATTTAGCACCGTAGTTGTGAAATTTTACAATTTGATCCAAAGAAATTTGATAACGAGGTATTAGTTCAATGCCTTGACAGGATATGCATTCGATCTTTCACGAAAGCTGTGGAAAGACCTAGTAAAATTCCCATTCCCTTAATGGGAATGTGCCACATTTGAATATATTAAAGCAAGCACCAGATTTCATTAAATAGGCTCATTTATAACTATTGTTATACTTTTAGATAAAACAGACTGCTCTAGACAATCAGATTGATCAGCTTAGTGGATATATTCCAAACATGGCATTGTCTGATTGCGTGATGGAGCGTTTGTTTGACATGAGGTGCTGCCAAACAAGTGCGAAATTCCAACCTTAGCACTCACTTGTATGACTTCAATCTCCCGAGAAGTGGCGGTGCAGGAGGTATTTCTTGAGCCAAATGCCATTATGCGCCTGTGCCTTGGGCCTTTCTTGTGTTGTTCTTGCATATCTATCCACGACTTTAAGTTATTTACTTGCATTCACTCTCTCAGTTGTGGCCCTATTCTTGAGTTATTCGATTACAAGTCTTATTCTCGTAATAACTAGCAGCCGTGTCCAACACCTCGTATTTGTGGTACAACGCGGGGGTCGTATTTGAATCTTGCACAGCCCACACAACATTGCTTGAAAGCCAGTTCACATCCTGTTATATCTGGAAGTCGTGCTTACGAACGCCAGATGTGAACAACTCGACGATGATGTTCTTTTCGGCCTTGGAGGCTGCATGGTTAATGGGGTGGCAGGGTCTGAACGACGCTTCTATGGCGCCATGCATGACTGAATGTTCTTTAAATAAACTGCACGAAATGGTCTGTACATCTTCGCAGACAGGTAGCTAAAAATTAGATGGCTTTTGCTCTTGAGAAAGACCGGGACTTTAAACCGCACCGAATGCTGTTCAAGATGGCTATTTCAGTTAAAAACCTTATACAAATATGGAGCATCCCCGTTGACCCTCGACCAGTAATTTAAGAAGGATCGATCCACCCGCTAAGGAGACCTATGAGAATAAGAATACCTTTCTGAAATGTCGTGCAACCGTGCCCAAATTTTCTGTGGTCTTTGGGGAAATCCTTTGCGCGTGTTTTGGCACCAAAAACATGCCTAGAGCATCGGTGGTGTTGGAGCAGCGGCGGTTTTGAGAAACTCTGCATGGCGATCCCCGATCCACGCAGGCGGCGGGCGGCAACCAGCGATGCCGCGGAGAGCGCGCTGCAGGTCGACATTGTTGCATTGACGGAGCCATGTATCACAAAGATGTGACGAAAGCGCAAAAACTGCGTACCAATGTGCTTCGAATTGAACAAGAAACACGCTGGTTTAGATTTTGTGTCGCTTCAAAACATTTTCTCGTATATATGAGCGTGTGAAACTGAAAAGTTTAATTTTCGGAACCCCTGGCCTCTGAACTGGCATACTTGGCTCAATTAACAACGCAACAGAGTCAAACTCTCTTCAATCCACTGATGTTTTTCGCAAATCCATATCTTTCTTAACATTGAAAAGGCAGAGGGACGCATCGACCCAACCCCCTATCAGTCCGTGTTATGAAAAACGGCGAATCAGGGCGAGAGGTAACAATCCGCGGAGGGATTTGCGAGATACCTAAACAAAATAAGTGACAAGCAAAACTTACACTGGTGCCATCTTCACTGGAGCGCGAATGCTACCTGCGCCACTTACATAGATGCCCTCACACATTACCCAAGTTAATATACGACGCAATAAGCTCATGTTAATTGACCGCACTCCAATGCATGAAGCTGAAACCAAGTTGGGCAACTAAGAATTATCTCATCTCATTTGGTACCTCCTGTAGCACTTCATTTCGTTGGGAATAACGGAGCAGTGATGCATTTAAGATCGTACATGCATTTACCAAGAGATCATATTGCACAAACATCTGCCAAGAGCTGAAAGGTGATACCATTGCTATTCATTATGCATATCAGCGATCAGTTCACGACCATATCACGCAAGACTACATAGTAATGCGTGGTATCTTGGTAATACCTACGTATGTATAAATGTAATATGCATCCCAACTGCTGCCGAGGCCTGGCACGTAATGGCCGGTTGGCTGCTGCCTATCACCTTCACTAACACTCGCCCGGGTGGCCGGTAGGATGCTCATCGCACGGGTGGGTGTGGGGCAATTTGACCTCCTGAGATGTCAGGAACTAAGGGAGCTGGTGACACCAAATTCGCAACGTGTATTAACCTGTACGTGAACTCATTTAGGTCAAAGTTGGAGATTCCTAGTCTATGACACTCGGGTCAAATAAGACCAAGCAAGGTCAAATTTCAGGTTCGTCTCCAAAGAGCCCCTAGAACCTAGATCACTACTCTTAGCAAAAGGTCATATGCTCATCTTAAGTCAGTGACCTTTTTGACCTTTTGAAGGTCATGGCGACCAAAACACACAAGACTGTTGAGTTTTGTATTTCGATAAATGACAAAGGCTATGCTAGACAGTATGCTCCTAAAAAAATGTTGACCTTGGTCAGTATGGGTCAGTGACATATTCTGACCTTTAAGAAGTCTATGAAAGTTGTATAACGTGGCTCCTGTTATCAATCAATTCGAAATGAGCACCAGGAACTACCCATACAGCAAGTAAGTAATAAAACATGTTGGTTTTGACCTTTTGGTCTGATCTTTATACCTGACCTTAGATCAATGTACTTTGTTCATTTAATTGTTGCGTTGCCTAAGAAAGCATCTCAGAGATGCATGGCTAGGTCTAACACCCCGTTGTTGGATCAGTTTGAACGATTCCCTAGAAAGTGCCTTCGCTGAAACCATGGCCTGACTTTGGCCTACCATAGGTCAGCGACCTTGCAAGGCACATCTAAATTTTTGACACCAGACAATTTGCTATTTAAATTGTCTACAGTCATGCAAAATTTAGCGTGACTACGCCGCGCTGTTCGGAAATCACTCCGGAAAACATTCGGGGGGGGGGGGGGCAATTTGACCACCGCCCGAGCGCGTGTTAACTTCTTTTAATGTATGTGAACATCCCTGCCTGGGTCCAAGACGCTATATTCATTTTAGTGCCTTGGACGTACCGTTCGAAAAGACGGAACCAGAACTCGATGGGAAGTTAGTTGCCTGTCAAGCTTGGAAACGGAAAAAGGGAACATAACATAAAGGAGCAGATGATTCAGTGTGTGTCAAAGATCTGAGCAAAAAGCAGCTATCTTACTACGGCGTAGTTAACGAACATTATTTAAAGCAGCCAATAGCACGAGTCTACATGTATTGTATGACAGAATATCATGGGATAACAATGCGCACGGATGTTAACTAATAAAAGGACTGACCACAGTGAGTACAAATAGACTGTTCGCAAGCCGCACCGACACTCGCAAAACATGTCCCGCATATCGATCGCACGTTCCCACAAAGCAAGCATAGCCTAACGCCAGCGGGATGATGGGAGTAAATGTTTCAACCCAAAGACACCCAAACGACTAAAAAGCAATCGTCTTGGAAATGGGTCATCTTGGGCCGTAAAGCCATGGAAGCCATACTGGAAGCATCGCTTTCACGTTCACACCTCAACAGCGCACGCACTAAATCCACACTAACTTTGCAGAATTATTACGCTGTAAAGAGAATACTGTCGGAATCACCAAAGATGTTGAATGGCTGCGAAAGGCAGTCTGCTTTTTAAACATATATACTAAAAAATATAATATTTTTTGCAGGCCCGACCCCCTTAGCACGTCGGAGGCGTTGTGGTTGGCATGCCTCACAGACGGCTTTCCTGCTGAACATGCGTGGGTTTTGGTGGACCGCTGGAGGTAGATGTAGTGGCAGTCGGGGCTCCCGTGGAGATGGATGTTTCGTCCTCGCCAGCGCAACACTTGCCCGCCAGCAGCGTGCGCCACAGCTCTCGTCCGCTTCGTTCTCCGGCCACCATCAGCAGGAATATGGCGAACCCTGCCGGGCGCATCAAAGTTAGGCACTGGATAATGGACTGGGCAGCTGTTAGCACGCTGTTCAGTGATGTCAAGATATCCCAACACCGTTTGGGCCTTTAAAATGCTGGACGTGGGGAAAAAACGATCCACAAAACATGCGATGACGAAATGTCTGCGTCGGATGCCAGAAAAAAAATTAAAAAGGTTTGCGCTGAGCGGTGATTTGACCCATTAACACTAAAACTCCAGACAACAAATCTATCAAAAGTGTGTCCAATGTACTCCCCGACCGGTATATATTCCAGCCATCGCATGGAAGGAAATGCCTTGGCTGTCCAATGTCTCACCTTGTAACATGTTGCAGACACAGAAGAGGATCGCAAAGACGAATCGAGCCTCCCTGATCGCCAAAAATCCGAACACCCAGGGCAGGCCGAGCAGGACGAAGATGACGAAGGCCACCCGCAGACGGGTGAGTGCCTGCCGCCGCTCCGACTGGTTGGTTCGCAGACCCTTCTGGCGGCCGCAGCTCAGCGCGTGCACCACCATGCCGAACACAGCCGTGTTAAACACCATTACCGCCAGCACAGGTGTAGCGAATGCGTAGTAGAAACTGTCGTAGTCCATCCAGCAGATGTCCGCGTGGCCGTCGTAGCTTTCGTGGCGCACGGCAAGCACGCAAATCACCGGCACCAGGGCACCGCCCCAGGCAAACAGGCTCGCCTTGCGCATGAAACCAGGGATGTAGGTGCCAAGCACGCGCACGAAACGCAAGTACTGGAACACAGCCTCGACGGCCATCCAGCCGAAGGCCGCCAAGAGGAAGTAGTGCAGCAGCGCTGACAGACAGCTGCAGGCGACGTGGTATCCGGGGGCGGCCAGCCCGCCCAGAAAGCTGAGGTACACGCCGGTCAGCGCCACGCTCAGGTGCATCACGATCTGATTGCCGCGCAGGCGACGCCACTTCTTGAACAGGACAAACGTGAGCATGGTGAGTACCAGACCGAGAAGCGAGAGCGCGCAGCCGACATAGGTGATGACGTCCAGCAGGCGGTGGTGCGCTTCGCTCAGGTAGATGTCGGGCTCGTAGTTGAAGACGCGCGCGAAGTTGGTCAGGTGGTTGCACGTGCAGACGTCACTGCCGTTACGTACCTCCTTCAGCCAGCAGCCGCGCGTAGACCATTCAGACGAGTGGAAGTCCCAGAAGGCACAGGTTGGAGTGGGCGCCGAAGCTCCCGGGCGACTGCGGAACGCGGCTAGCACCGTCCTGCGAGGACCCTCCTCGGCAGATGCGCTGGGAATCAGCGCACTGACCACCTGACTGGTGACGTGCTGGCCGGGCGACTGCAGCAGGCGCCCGTCACGGAACGTGAGGAAGACGGCGTCGGCCGGTGGCCTGTTGTCCACCAGCACCAGTGCCGCCTCCTTGCCGAAGATCGCGGACAGGGGGTCCGCATCCGTCACTGGTCGCACGGTTGAGACGTTGATGTGCGGCGACAACGAGGTGACGCCTCTAAAGGCACCAGTCCGCGCCGCCACGTTCTTGCCCGTCACAACGGGGGCATTCACCCTGGATGATGTGACGAGAATGCGCTCTAGCGCACGCACGCTCCGTGGTCCCGCGTTCAGTGACGAGGTGGCCGCCTCCAGCACCGCGGAGTCCGCGTCCATGATTTGGTCGACAGCCATGACGGCGCTTCTCTGCAGGTTCAGCGCGGCGGCGGCCGTGCTCGGCGGCCGTCGTTCCAACACCCGCCGCACGTTGTTAAGAGTTGTCGCCACTGAGGCGATGTCCTGTGCGACCAGCAGTGCTGGCGAGCTCGTCAGTCTCTCCAGCTCGCCGGCCGTATGCACCACATTGCTGGCCGTTACTGGCGTGTGCGCCAGCTTGTGCAGGCTGACCGAGGTGTTGGAGACGACGGCGCACGCGGATCCGCCCAGCTCCACAGGGCCCCACTCGACGCCCGTTATCGGGCCGCCCACGCAGCGACGAATCGCCGGTCGGCCGCCGCCATCCAAGCACAGCTCGAGCGAGGTGGCTGCTGCGTCGCCGGTGCAGGTCCGCGGCCAGGTCAGCCGTACGGGCTGCTCGGTGCGCTGCCGAGGACAGCAGCGAGCCGGCTTCAGGGACACCAGCTCTGACGCGAACCAGTTCCGGATCAACATGGGGTCATCAACCTCTATCCTTTCACCGTTCCCAGACTCAATCTCGTCGGGCACCAGAGGTTCATCGACAGGCCGAAATGAGGTCTGTCGACGACGGCGACTAGGTACTGAGGTGTCCAAGACAGCCAGGTAATGTTCGATGACACCTTTGTCGGCTGAGTGCGTCATCCACAGAGGTCGCAGCCGCATTGAGGTGAAGCCAAAACCGGGTGTGATGTTCAGCGGCCAGCTGAAACACGAGCACATTCCCTGGCAAAACGTGGAGTCACAATCTCTCCGTGACTGCAAGCCGGTCCTATTCTCCGCCGGCGAGGGTCGCAAGCCCACTAAAAATTCGCGATCATATAAAGCGTAGAACCGCTGGCGGCTTCTGTGGGTCAGTAATAGAGCGTTGGACGATATGTAACCGTGAGGCTCCACGGCATACGCACCACATGTCAGGTAGCCAAAATCGACTAGGGGCTGGATCCTTATGAATGTTCTGGACGGATCTTCGCTGGTCACTACCCGCATCTCAGTTACACGATATCCGAAATCGGAGCCCTGGCTGGTAGAAACAAAGCAATTGAAGAATGCTCTTGCCTGTTTCCTGCTGCCCTGGACCTGATCGGGGAAAGTTAAAAGGCTGTCAGCATTCGTGACGTTGAGGAAAATTGCTGAGCCTTCTACAGCATTGTTGAACTCTCCATAAAAGAGATGTAGCATCGGCGTGTCAAAACGGACTACGCTCTCACAAACAGCACCATCTGCAGCAAACTCTTCAACGCTGACAAGGCTGTACTGGCCTTTGCGAGAGTCCATGACTGCGCGGTCATGGTGCCGAAGCATGGAGAGCGATGGTGACAGGGCGGGGTACGTCAGCGGCGTGCCGTCAGCCCATCGTAGCTCGCCGTCACGTCGTAGCAGGTTCACCGCCATTTTCAGCCGTCTTGATCCGTACAGAGACCTACTCAAGAGCTCCACTGTGTCTCGATACACTTGCGACGTTACACTGGCAAGGGAAAAGTTTCTCTGCGCGCAGATGTCGGCCGCTGATGCCCAGAGGACAGGAGGAGAGTCGGAAACAGCGATGGATATGATGCGGTCTAAGGCCGGTGCCAGCAAGGCGCCCGACACGCGCTCACCGAGAGAGGTGTTGCGGGACCACAGGCCGTTGGCCGCGTCAGAGGAGCGATACAGCGCCGGTCTCACCACGCAGAGCACGACGTGCAGCTCATCGCAGCGGACACTGCGTATAACTAGGCTCGGCGTTAGAATGACACAGTCGAGATTCCCATCCAAGTCCAGGCTTACCCTGCTGTCGTCAACTGAGCCTGCTAAAAGAGAGTGCACCGGCCAGAGCGGTCCTTGTTGCCATAGCCTGCGCGCTGACAGCCAAACTGGTCGGTCACCGATGACCGCATGCAGTTGATCAGGCCGCTCCCGGAGCAGCTGAGGCGGGTCCATCCCGAACGCCTTCGGATGTCGGGATCGACAAGCAGCTGCGCGATCCGTGTGGGTGACGGTCAGACGGAGCATGCAAACGGGGCCTACGACTGAAGCCAGCGTTCTCTCGACGATCACTGCGGCGTTCTGCACAAACCCCTCGGGGCACACGGCCGGCGGCGGCTCGCAGGGGGGAAGGTCGTCGTGGCACACGCCAGCCGCGCAGAAGGCGCCCCACGCTGCTCCTCCGTCCAGACTTGGGATGCAACGTCTCTCCACCCGCGCCGACCGGCCATCCGCCAGGCACGTTGGCTCTGACGGGATGAAGCCTGAGGTTGCCACGGTCTCCCACAGGTACTGCGTCGCTTCGCCCTCAGTGGTCGGAGGCCCCGGGACATTTTCGGCCTGGCACCGGAACACCATCGGAAGAGACGAAGCGTTAACCTGAGAAAAGTTCCCAACAATAAGTAATGCATCGACCGAATCCAACCCGAACACACGGCCTCTTGCTCTAACAGACCGATCATGCGGACGCAATTGTAAAATTCAGTTTCTCATTACTTTATAAGTCAAAGGCAAATATTAACTTAACATGCTTACAACACTTCATACGGTACTTCATAGTCAAATATTAGCAATAAAGGCTTTCATTATTGAGCTCCCTTACATCTGACCCGAAGTGATTCGGCAAGGACAACGCTTGGAGAGAGCGGTCTAGGAAACTTTGAATGCTGTTCAAGACGGGAATAATGTATGAGGCTCATGGCAGATATGACTACTTACATTCCGCGCATCCACCATGAGTGTCACCGTCATGTTCGGGACAATCCTTGATGTCTCACTGGATGTCTCTGACCGGCGGATGATCGATGGGTCAAAGGAGTCATACAAGCCCAAGTATTGCAGACCAGCGCCGCCGACACCAACGGCGCGACGAGCCACCCGCCTCAACTCTGTTTCAAAGTCTGATGAGGGCCGGTCAAAGGCCGGCACACGTTCAAAGACTTCTTGTCCTCCGCGTCCAGAACCCTCTTCATAATAGTAGTCGTCATAGCTGTCTTCAGCAGATAACAGTGACTGGAGCAGACTCACGACGTGATCGCGACTGCCCACCAGCAGGCGCATGTCCTTCGACGTCGTGACGAAGAGTCTGTTGCTGGTCACCGGATCCACAACTCCTTCAACGTACCGCTGACACCAGAATGCCCCAACGCCGAGGGTGTTACCTTCGACCTGAGGAATCAGCTGGCTCACCACGGTGAAGTTACCAAGCCACCAGCTCGTCTCATACTCGGACCTGCTGAGGACAAAGTGGTCCTTTACGACGCTGTCCCCGTCACCGCAGCGCACCTTCAGCCGTAGATTGGCTAACTGAGCCGGGTCGGACACCTGCAGCACCGTGTCGAATGTCATCGCCGTCGTCGGTGCTCTCGACAGGCTGAAGTCTCGGAGCCTGCTGGGCCGTCTTGTGCTGTGCGGCGTTGTCGCTAAAGACCGTCAGCATCGGCCGGTAACCAGCTGGTCTCGTCTCCGCCGCCGTCGTGTCGTCGGAGAAGCAGACAACCCTCTGCTGGGAGGAGCACTGCGCCCACTCCAGCCTGAATGATGTCTCACGCAGCGCCACCTTCCTACACAGCTGCGAAGGGTCTTCTCCGGCGGTCACCTCGATCTTATTGTAGGTTGCATATTCTGGAAGGACACCAGAACGACTTTTCAGTGAGTAAAACCGAAAGATCTGGGTCGGGGTTGCGACTGTCATTTGCCTTCTGCAAGCAATTGGAGAAGCAAATAACTGCATAAAAAGCTTATTGTGTGATAAACCCTCAAGGTCGTTGAATGTCATGGTTGGTGTAAGGGAATCATAAAATTGTCATTAGGGTGAGAGGAAGACATAACTAATCGTTTTAGGGGTAAATGCGTGCAAACACGCATGTCTGTAAATGAAATATGGGGACCACAGAGTTCTGAAAATATTCTAGATACGGCGTGTGGAGCGTTTTTAGAGGACATTATTCCGCCAGGCGTTAAATTCAATAATTACTGAAGCATTTCGTATGAGAAAGTAACACGTAGTCGATGTAAATACCAATCTAACTATATGTTGTTTAGCGTATGAATGGTCACACGGGTTGTCCCTGCATGAGTTCTGTAGAAAACTATCAAAGCACACACGTAGAAAACTTACACGTAGAAAACTTAGCTATGCATCTTTTTCAGTTTAAATCACGATTCTAGGTGCCCTGGTTGCTGAGATATGGAGTGAAATGCGTGAAAAACGGTCGGTAACGGCAAAATCTATCTTGCTGGCTCGTGCATGCATGACACGCAGCACATGCGACATGACAATTCATTTAACGTTATTTTATATTCGAATGCCTATGAACACGTGCCACTCGCCAGTGGCTGAGTGCGTTGGACGCTGCAGTGCGTCACAGCACTTTTAAACCTGTGAAAATACGAAATTCAATCTTTCCAAAGTTTGTCGGTGTGAACGTAGTCTGTGGGCACGCACACGTGAAACACATGACTGGCCATTTAATTTCTCGTCGGGGCATACCAATCCTGTGTGCCTGCGTGCTGTGAATGCGGAAGTGTGGCATAAAACCGAAAAACGACGAAATCAGTAAAGTGGATCTTCACAGCTAGTGTGCACGTGCAACATCACATCTTACACCATGTGATTGCCCGTTAAATTCCCTATCGAACCAGGACGCTCTTGGGTCGCGTGGCGCGCTGAGTGCCGCAATATCGCAAAAACGTTAAAACTCGTCGAATATAGCGAATTCATGTTTCGACACGTAAGCGCCATGCCGCGTGGCACATGTGACTAGCCATTGCCATCTTATCCTTCCTTATTCCTTATCGAATATTCCTTTTCGAAGCGTGCCACTTCCGAGTGTGTTCGTATCCTAGGTGCCGCGAATTGGCACAAAGCGTGCAAACCCTTGGAAGAAAGCAAAGTGCATCCTCGAGAGCGTGCCACATGACACGTGCGACCGTAGCATTTTGCGTGGCACGTGTTTCGTACCACTCTCGGGTCGCTCCGTGTCGCAGTTGAGGAGATATCGGTGCGTGCTAGCATAATCGGCCGGATGCAGTTAGCTACGGCAGCCAGTCACTTGATCAGACGGCCATTTAACCTTGAAGAAACCGCCGGCATCTGCTGAAACACTGAACATCGCCGTTCCGTTGCGGAGTAAAAAGCAGTCATGCAATTCATTAGTTTAAGGTCATTTGGAAGCGAATGACTGCAAAAATATGATCAATAGATGGGTGGTAAAGAGAGCGAATGAATCGGCCAACACGCTGGCTCATTTTTCAATGCTAAATTATGAACAATTCTGATGGTAGCGGCTTGCATTCGGTGCCGACTTTCAAAACTTGATCGTCTGCAACTTATATTGCAATTTTCAATGCAACATTGTGTTGCATAAACTTGCGATGCGCACTGAAAGTGTAGCTGCTCCAACTGTGAATGCTGAAAAACAAAATTCACGCGTCTGCCTGTACTGTCCGCTGAGATATAGCTCATCCGTAATCCGTAAAAGAGCCAATTCTATCTTTCCAACAGATGTGCACGTGCCGTGCACCATGTGGTACATTAAATATATACCAATCCGATGGTTCATTTTATTGTCTACTTGGTTGTGCAAATGTCATGTCGCTGCGATCCTTGGTTATCGAGATATGACTCCGGGAAACGAAGTGTGTCGCGCCTCCGATCGTCGCGAAATTGGTGCCGCCCGTGTTAAACCGATGGGGATTTTGCGTCCTTTTTTCGCTCACCACGCACTCATTTCTGCGAAATGCAGAATTTTGGCGTAACTCAGGCGCGCTCTGGCAGCAGGCCTTCCTTGTGTGAGAACTTAATTACAAAACTCCTTGCCATTTAGCTTGCAGGTGATCCCAATAAAGTGGCGGACACGCATACAAACACACGCACACACACACATACACACACACACACACACACACACACACACACACACACACACACACACACACACACACACACACACACACACACACACACACACACACACACACATACACACTGTTCCTTAAGTATCTTAGTAGATAGAAGATAGAAGATATCACGTCACGCGACCTGAATGCTAACGGTAAAAGACGCTGTATCGGATTGCTGGTCAGCTGTCACGAAGAGCACGCCGTTCATCTTAACGCGAGTAGTCTTCGCTGACGCAAAAACACTGCGCTGCCAGCTGACATTTGCCCGCAACGACCGTGGCTTAAGTGGGACGCTTCATAGCAGCGGCAACACTCGCGACGACATGTGCATGGGCCTGCCTGATTCAGCACTCCCCCGCAGACATCACGGATGGAGAGGTTGTGAGAGACGCATTGGTGTAGTCTAATGTCTGCTATGTTATCGTGTGCATGCCGAGCACTCTGTGTGTGAAGTTTTACGGCTATATGCCCATTCCTACTCGTGAGTGGAACGACGCATAGTCTGCGTAAATCACAAACGCGGAGTGATTTTCCTATGTGCGCTAGTTTCACCGAGGAATTTTCATGCTTGGCGGCACTGACATGTTTCCTAGAACGCTTCGTGCGCCCTTTCTATAATACTTTGATGCTCTGTTAGCCAGGATTTTCCGTGACAGCGGAATAGCACGAACTGGCTTAGCTTTTTTTGTAACAAAAAAGGCTTTTACTTCATCCCAAGCATGGTTGCTCATGCATGTAACCGCGCAAGCGTGACGTATCCCATCCAGACATGAGCTATACCACATAAAGGTAAATGTTTTATAGAATGTGAAGCATACACCATCTCGCCTAGGTTCCATTCAATCGATAGTTACCTTGCGAGGGGAAAACCCAGTGATAATATCCATTCCGGAGGTACTTGGCGCCAACCCAGAAGTGGCCTTCCTGATACAGTTCATTACGGTGCAAGTCTTGCAACACCGTCTCGACGGTGACCTCGGACGTGATGAGGAACATGCCGCGCCGCCGGCAGGTCTCATGCGCCTGCTGCCACGTCGCATTCTTGTGCAGGTAGTGCACTCGACTGTCACTCGCTGTGCAGACCAATCCGTCACTCTCCGTGCGACAGGAACGCTCCTGCGCCCCGCTCATTGCCAGCATCGTCAGCAGCAGGGCGGTCCGCATGACTGCTGTGGCGGTGCTGCTGCTTCAGCTCCAGCTACCCTCCGGCTCAAAATCTCGCTCCAGTTTTTGCTGCAAACTGGTACAGAGAAACCGTCTGAGCCTCCCAAGTACGGAAGCAACTTTGACAAAGATTTTAGCAAAACTCGCAAGACACGCCCAACCACGGAACATCTCCATCGACCAATTAAAAAAGAAGCATGATACATACGTCGTCTTACTTGTTCTTGAAAACGCTCTTGATGGGAAGGTGAATGTCATCATACGAACATCAAATTTCTCATGCGGATAAGATGAAAGAGTGGAAAAGCTTTACTTGAAATTTTAACAGGTCCGCCTAAAACCACAACTCCTTTCATGATGCAGCAGAAAATATGCCGTGAAACTGGGCTAAACGGAAGGTGTCATATTCCAAGTGTAGTGTACATGATTCAGTGCCAGCCCTGCACGCTACGGGGCCAAACGCTCAATTCCCAATGGCACATACACACCACACCCACAGCCCACAACCCATAATCTACACCCACACCCACACCCACACCCGCACCCACAACCAAAACCCACACATCTACACCACCACCCACACCCACCACCCACACCCACACCCACACTCACGCATTCTTCACCCACAACACCCACCCACCTACCACACCCCACACCCACGAACCACGCCCCCACCCACACCCACACACAACACCCAACACCCACCCCACACCACACCCACCCACACCCACACCCACACCCACACCCACACCCACACCCACCACCCACACCCACAACACCCCCACACCCACACCCCCACCCACACCCACACACCCCACACCTACACCCACCCCACACCCAACACAACCCACACCCACACCCACACCCACACCCACACCACACCCACACCCACACAACCACACCCACACACACCACACATACACACACACACACACACACACACACACACACACACACACACACACACACACACACACACACACACACACACACACACACACACACACACACACACACCACAAAGCCGGTTACCCACTGAGCACTGACAAAACAGAATGATTAAAGCGAGCGTCTCGGAGACACGAAAATAATAAGGGAAAACTCTTATCCGTAGTCCCATGATGCTGTGATTTTGTCACAAATTTCGATGGACTGTGGTTTTGAGATCAGTGACATCCTTAAATGTCGGTAGCAATGCGCTGTGGAGTGCGTTGGGGCCAAATTATGTTGTTTAGTTGTGAGCTTTGTAAGTGAATTTAAAAAGTTGTTATGCCACTGATCTCGAAAAAAATAAAGTCCGTCGATATCCATGATAAAGTCACGACCTTGTCGGATTAAGCATAAGAAGTGTCGAGAAATTGGCCTGCCAAATGAAATGGATAGCAGAAATGATATACAATAGCTATAAATATTGACATCAATACATTTGATGCCTGCGCATACCTTATTTACCATTGAAAGTCGAATCAAGCCGCATTACGATGCATCAATGTGCAGTATTTCAAAAATAATTTGTTTCAGAGAGCCGAATCGGATAGAACTGAGCAATTCTTGAAGACGCGGGAGATGGGTGGCTTGAATACAAAAAAAAAACTGGATGGAATTGGATTGGATCCTGAACAGTCCTTGCCTGAAATATCATACCGGTACATCGACTGACGCGGGTAGATGTCCCGAGTCAGAAACAATTATTGTATTCAAATCAATTGAAGTAGATGTGTATACACGCTTTGTGTCATAGCAAGCCGTCTCTGATATCCATTAGCTAAATGTCATGATGCATCACGTCACCAATAAATGTGACCGTAATGTTGAATTTCCGCCAACTGACGTTTTGACAAGGATTATATCATGGCCGTGTCAGATACTTGGATCATTCAGTGCAGTGATCTGTTTTTAGCGAAATCTCGCCATCATCTGTGAAAGTAGGATATTTCATCATGGCTTTAACCAGTCGACGTTCGTTTGTAACCTACGCGGATCTATACAAAAAACGACGGTAACTGACACCAGGTTTTAACGAGAGGAACTAAACGGCCGACCAAACCTGCTTACAGCCCGCTGCTCCGAGACTATGGCACCGATTGGCACGAAATATTAACCATTCGATGCCGCTTGTTCGATAACTTATCATTTCCACAACATGGTGACCTTGGTCCAGGTGAAAGATCACCAAAAATACACAAAAAAAGGAGAACTAGGTTTGCAGACAACACCAAGCTCCGAGCTTATGACACCGATCGACATGAAACCTTCACCAATCGATGTGTCATAGTCGATATGCTATCACTCCCAGAACATGATGACCTTGGGTTAGGTCAAATGTTACAAAAAAGTGATGACACCACAATTACAACAAACAGTGGAATTGGCTGCAGACAACCTCATGCTCCTAGCCTATTGCACCGATCGTCATGAAAAATTCACCAATCGATGCACCATAGTCGGTATTTCATCATTTCCAGAACTTGGGGACCTTGGGTCAGGTCAAAGGTCACTAAAACGGTGATGATTGGCGCCATGGACTGCGAGCATGGTGTTGTTTGGAACCTCATTTTACGGGTTATTTGAATTTTTGGTGACCTTTAGCCTGACCAAATGCCACCATGTTCTGGAAGGTGGCTTATTGATCAAGCGGCATCGAATGGTGAAAGTTTCATGTCAGTTGATGCACATAGGGTCGTAGCATGGGGCTGTCAACAGGTTTCGTCGGCCGTTTAAACCTTTCCTAATCTGACGGACGAAGACTGCCCCGTCCAACGTCACATGCGACTCACACTTCCCTCACATCCGGTCAACGAAATCAAATGCAAGACTTTGAATTACATCCATGAAAATATCTGGCACCCTTTCGAAGATTGCCTCCCGCACACGAAAATCTGAGTGTGCGCCTGCACCTGGTGCATACACGCTCAACGCAACGATAGCATGCCAGTGGAAAATGGACACGTAGTTAGACATTAGACTAGCGATCGTCACTCTACACACACTATCGATCGAGCATGTCGAGCACATCTCAGCGAAGGGAAGCTCCACATGCATGGGTGTCGTATCCCGCAAATACTTACGTGGATATTGCGATGTGTTCGTGGCGTCACTATGCCCTCCGTGCCATGTTCACGAATATGATGATGCCGACCTTCGCCCCGGTAACACCCATGGACACATCCCTGACCGCTGCCACCGTCTGCGCCAGCCGTCGGCGTGACCTTTGGGGCTTGTGTGAACTGCAGACAGCGCAGCGGCGGCCCTCTGGCTGAGATAAGAGTGCGGTTCGGACACTGACGGTATGCGGGGTGGGGGCCTATCCGGTCACGTCCGGTCTGGGCCGAGCTCGGGGCCACTGTGACATTTCCGACGCCGGCATTGTGCGGCAGCGTCCGCTGGCGAACGGGCCAGATGTGGCCTTCGGTACTGCAATTTATGCCAGCACACGGCGGCTCTTTTGCTGACTGCATGGCATGTGTCCAGCCATCCATTACAATGGCTCTGCAATGGCTAAAAGTGGGTAATCAGTCCCGGAAATCCCGCAGGATTCCTGACAATGACGATCAATCCCCTGACGGGGCGTAGCCGCCACTATCATAGCACCTATAACCGGCTCCCGGATGTATGGCGACAAAAATCGAAAGGCGTAAAAGCTGACGGGAATAAAGTCGAATCGGAAGAAAGTCGAAGGACAAAATGTTGAAATGAACAAAAGTTGATGGAGACAACATTCGCATAGAGAGACATAAAAAATCGACAGCTATAAAAGAAGAAATTAAATAAGTCTAACACTGAACATCGCAGGGGATAGAGGTCAACTCAGATATGTAAAACACTAGCAATCAAAATTATATAAACAGAGATCATCAGGACTTGACGCCTGATGTGAATGGTGGATAAGTGTGTGGCCCCGGAGCGAGGCAGATGTGTTGGATGGGACTGAGTGAGACTCCATGGAACGGGACGGGAACGGACAGGGTCATGCGGGACCAGATCACGCCGGAAGGAACCGGACGAGAACAGGCGAGATAGGACCAGATCGAATAGAAACGGACGAGACCAGCTAGGACGGGACAGGATCGAGCCGGACGGCACCAGACGTTACCACGCGTGACCGCACGTAACCAGACGGCATCGGACGTGGTCGAAAGGAACCGGACGGGACAGAACGAGACCAATCGGGTGCAGACAGAACCAGACAAAACAGGACAGAATCGTCGGAACAGAATTAGATCGGACGGGACTGGACGAAACATGGTGATATCAGCCGGGTAGAGGTGGAGCCAGACACATTTCAAGGTGGCCTTCGGGGAAACGGCTCTAGGGTCCTACATACGGCGCTGAAAGAAAGGTCTCAACTGTATCGACATCACCTAGCTCTCGTCGGATGCGCAACGGCGCGGTTCCAGTATCCGCGGTGTTTTACGTCAGGGAGAGGGAAGGGGGCGCGGTATATGCAGGGCGGCCGCAGGTGACAGGGTGGTGTCTGCTGCACGACTGCTGTGTTAGCAGTGAACCTGCATGTGCATTATACAACCCTAAAGCACCCATATTGTGTGGATCCGTTCCAGAAGCAAAATTATGGTGCTTGATATCAGTAAGGGAAGTCTTAAGCTTTGGTTTGCTCTGGTTATTGAGGGGCGGTCTGCAGTCCCCCACCTTCCCAACTTAAGAGAAAACTACACCACTGTGTTTGGCGTTGTGAGTCCTCATTTCCTATGCCGAGTTATCAGCGCTCATTATACCAGTAGGTACGGTGAAACGACATGGCAGAACAAAAGTGGATTGTCTTGCCAACACTTAGTGTCAATACCTTCAAGCTGTGCTTGCGATAATGGGTGTATCCTCATGAACACTCATTGGTGCATTGGAACCTCTTGAAGGCTTTTGTCCCTTTTGGGCTTTTGTCTTTACACTTTTTATTATCCCTGTCGACTTTAATTCCTGTCTACCCTTGCCTTTTTTTTGGATTCGACTAGGACTTGGTCTTTTTCATTTTAACCAGTTCTAAGTCGACTTTTCCAGTTCGGTTTTTTTAGTTTCCTGTCCACTCTTTGTCTTTTGACGCTTTCCGATTCCACTATTATCTCTGTCAGTTTTTTCTCGTTCGGCGTTTTCTGATTCGACTTTCATCCCTGTCTACTTTTATCTCTATCGACATTTTGTCGTTCGATGTCTCTCCAGTCAACTTTTTATCCGGACGTCCCAATGAACGTACGCCTCCGTTATTCCTGATTCCTGGCTTTTAACGGGAACGATGGAAAGGACGAACAGAATGAAATGCATTGTAGCAGTTGTAGCGCCAGTAGATATTTGCATGAAATGTGTGGGGAACAGGTTGTGTAACTGTCAGTGTAACTTTTAACCGCAGTGTTAACTTAGGGTCACGTGGCCGCAACAGTTCAAAACCGTGTAGTAGAAAAGGTATACGCATGTGTCCGGGCTCTAAGCAAGCCCCGATCGATGGCCCCGGCCGGGACAATCAAAGTTCAATCCACGAGGGTTTTCAACAAACCTTGCAGACTTTGACATGATTTCATTATGGTAGTGTAATGGTGACGAAAATTTGATTTGGCATCAATTTTTATCACAAAGTCGTCATATAAAGCAATTATCTTCAGGGGCATAGACAATGGGTACGAGGGCCATGTCCCTTGATCCAAGAGGCCAGCACTAGATGTTGAGTGATTAAGCAGTCATTCGGTGCAAATTTGTTGGAGCTCGGAGAGAATTTGACAAGTGCCCCCCCCCCCTCCCCCCCCCTCCGCCCCATCCTCTTGAGCAAATTCTAGCGATGTGCCTAACAATCCTACAACTCACAGTGTTATCACCAATGATGGTTGCAAAACAGGGTAAAATGTTTTGTCTTTGATTCACCATCGCCATATGCTAGGTTTTTTACCGTTGAGGGGAATCAGAGGCCTGCGTAATGCCCCGAAAACTAGATAACCAAGAGGCACGGTGAAGAAACGGTACCAATTCTTGACAACGGTAATCATGAGAAGCGGCCATCACCTTAACCTTGAACAATTGTCACGCGGTTCTGCACAGTTTCGCACAGGCAGGCTGTTGTCCATCGATGTGGATTGTTTCCCTCGTTGACCTCGTGAAAGGTGCAGTAAAATGCACTGACATATACATACATACACAGATATATATATATATATATATATATATTATATATATATATATATATATATATATATTTAGAGCTAAACCACACTTTTCACCCATACATAATCAAATGAGGACATAATTGGGTGCCAAACCTGAAATGATCGAAAATAGAATAAGCAGGAGCCATGGCTTATCGCCTGGGCTATCAGAATAGTCACAACTTTTCACTACGGAGGGGTCTTGTTTTTTTTTCTCGTTATGTACCTATCCGTTATCCTAAGTGCGCGGTACTTATGGTAAGACCCCATAACACCAAATATGCAAGCGTAAAATGGTGGATTGATGTATGTTGAAACGAAAAGGCTTCCAGGACAAAGTTAACCGGGTATTTGGGTAAGCGTCAAGAAAAACGATGGGCTTCACCTCCGTGAATCTTATGTTGCATGGCTCTCAGAATTGGGTACCTTGTAATGCAGCGGGAACAAATAAGGTACCATTTGAAGTTTGCGTGAAAATGGGCTACTGAGTACTTTGACAGATAAAAACAACCATAATATTGTATCAATGTCTAGTGCAAGAGGAGACAACCATTAGGGAGAACTTCCAAAGTCGTAAGATTGTTGCCATTAACACGCGATCGGTTGGAGACAATTTGATGTCCGAAAGTTTTTCAGAATAACTTCTAAACCGCGCGGCGTGGTCAAGCTGAGCTTTTTTTAACTGTACACAGTTGAGCAGCCGATCACAAAGGCAGATGTACCTCGTAAGATCGCTGACCTGGATCGCTGGTTTTTATGGTCAAAGTCAGGCCACGACTGTCAGCGGAGGTAGTTCCCAAGTAAACAGTTCGTGTCATGCAAGAACGAGGTGTTGGATTCAGTATGACTTAAAACCGGAGTGTCAGACAAAGCCATACAAGCTTGAGATAGTTTCTTAGACAACGAGGTAAGTGAGACTAGGAATGCGATTAATTGCATTTGCCTTGATTCAGGTATGATTGTTAGACCAGGGTCAAAACCAGCCACCTTTATGCTGGAAAACCTGCCTTTCGAGTAAACTTTGACGTTCATTTCGAATTCGGGAATCACAAGGACGTCAAAAGATGTCTTAGCTTGATATCATGAAGGTCAGAGGAGGTCACTCACCTAAATGATTTTCTTAACGCTGTTTTCAGGAACGAACCGCCGAAGGAAGTACTTCGCGCCTTTTGTGATTGAAAATATTCCAGTAACCTTGAGGCTGTTTTGGCCATAGCCACCTTTTAAGATTAAATATGGTCACTGACGTGACGCAATCACCGGTAAACTTTTGCTTGTGTTAGGCGTCCGGGTAAAACTGGTTATGTTAGGATGTCTTACGGCGCTTTAAACACCTGTCTAGGTTTTAATCTTATTTAATGTTAAGGTCACAACCTAGCGACGTCAAAACTTGACACAAGATAGTTCACATAAAACTTTACAGGTAGGGCTCCAGGGCAGGTGCAGGTAGGGGATGCTTCCCCCTACGAAAATGGTGTCTTGAGCTCTCTTCATTGTTGAGATCTCAGGAAATGTCAAATTACCCCCACCCACCTACCCCAACTCCACCCCCACCCGAGCGCGGCCCATTCAACCGGGCACCCGAGCGCGTGTAAAGCTGTGTGTCGTATGACCTTCAAAGGGCCAAATCTGGTCCAATGGTTTAATATAAACCTGGCTTTACTCTGCGTGACAAGGACAATGCACTTCTGCAGTGATGTGGATAAGACAGGGTTTAGCAGTCTTTGCTGAATGCATTTCCTGCGAACAAATAAGCGTTATTTGTAACTTTTGAGGACCACGTCAACGATATGACCACTAGAAAGAGACCACAGATCATGAACAGTTGAGGTAAGAAGTTACGAATTCTGGCATGTGTAAAAAGGGAGCAGAACACATTTTTCCTAGTGGGGGAAGGCGATAGGTTTAGCTATGAGTAACTTAGGCCGGCACGTACCTCGAAGCCTCCCGCTTCAGCCTCCCAAATTTGTGTATCGGTTAAGGGCCAAATGTATAAAGACAATTTGCTTCGTTTATCCCATCAGCTTTTATGACCTTCAAATGGCGGTGCAAGCGAGCACATTCACATGAATTAGGCGGTTAGCGTTGGTAGTTGCGAAGCTCTGTACGACGAAGACACGTTTCCATGGGTCTGTGAGCATCCGGCTACGATAGCAGATAGGTAGAGAACAAAGTATGCGATCAATTCTGACAATTCAACAAGCATGGTGCATTATCACCACAGCGTTGCTTAGCTTCTAGTGTTGGAAATGAGTTGACTGTGCACAGGTGAAAAATCGGCCGTTATAATGACACGTTGAGTGCATACATGCTCCAAACAGGAGAGTGGACACGTACCAGTACCCTAAACGTACCACGTACCAGTACCCTAAACGTACCACGTATCATTACCCTAAAAACTGAAGGGCTGCTTACTCGCCCTACAAAATTTGTATAGATGGGCGAACGGACAGCCGATTTATACTCCGTCAAGAATGACCCTGAGCCATCGCTGGAATGCTGCCAGCGCTATTCACCCAGTCCCCACCGACAGGACGAAGCATTCCTACTCAAACTGACATCGCAACATCCTTTTCCATCCGCTCGGTACTCGCCAGCTTCTTCTTTCCTTCTCTGTCAAAATGCTCCGATGTCCTGTGGCACCTCATGAAAGCTGGAAGAGGCTGACGGGCATATGGTATATGATATTGCATGAAGGCTGTGTGAACGCATTTCAAGACCGAGGTGTTTCTTAATTTGTGGACAAAGGCTGCAACCCGAAGTTTAAAGACATGACCCACCAAGAACTGTGTCGTTCGTAAATTTCCTTGTGGCAGACCTCTGTGCAATATGTGTAGAACTAAAACATCAGCTGATTTTTTAAACGTGCTGGGATAAAAGGTTGACCGTGGTTATTTCTCTCGCACCAATGGAGTTGACCTTGGTGGTAAAATATTTCACCAGTCAGTGTTTCACGGCCCGTGACCGTACCTATTATTTAACACGCTTTTTGTCATCCTCGTCTAATGGTAAAGTACGGAGTGACTGTTAGTTCACGCAGCTGACCGCGTCGTTCTAATGCGATATCACGCACTATGTTTCAATAACTTCCCTGTGCTACCGACCTGGATACCGACACGGTTGTACGCGAGGCATTGCACAGGTTGTACGCCATATTTTCTCCTGGGTTTGGGAGAAGCCCAAAATTAACGTTGTATTGACACCCAATTTGTGGTCCCGCCACCACATGCAAGGGCACCAACAGACCGCAGACAGAGACGATGCATGGGCGTTAGTGGGCGGCGCCAGGGCAGATCGGGAGCGGAGGGAATGTAAAGCTGGCAAAGGCTGCAGACGGGGCCGGGTGGGCATCACAGGTGGCAGTATGACGAGCACTGCTGGCCATTTAGGGCTATGTGCAAGCTGACTGTGTGTTCGTCAGCCCTCAGGATTGTTGGAGGATGTATAAGTCCACTGCGTAGGCATCCTCCGTTCTGATTAGTGTGTAAGCCAGCTGTGTAGTCGCTCCCCGTTTTGGAGAGTGAATAAGCCGGTGCTTAGCTACCCTCCGTTTTTGAGGGTGTTCACGTGCAACGATAATGACAAGGCTTGAGCATCGTTGGACCGGGATCAGCGGTTTGGTAATGCCAGATGTCCAGGTCCAGGTCCGGGTTCACAGGTGCAGTCGCATAATGTATGCTACTCACTCTCGCTCTCAAAACTTAAATTACTGTCAACTTACTCTATTGGTCACTAACTTTTATTGTCGCCTTTGAGTGGGCTTTCCCCTGCAGTCAGCACTCATTGGTGAACCTGGAAAAGCCTCCCGAGCCTTTTTGTCACTTAATTTGAGGAGCATTCATTCTCCTGACCAGTTACATACTTGGCACGAGAAAATACATGAATATTGTTATTAACATGGTCATAGCCGCACAAGGCGTGAAGCAAAGATGCATCACTTCGGTGTGAAAGAGCAAAAACACAACAGGTCAAGCATGCATCTTATTTTATATCTAAGAATACAAACCACTTTTTACTTTCATTCCGTTCACAAATTTGTGAGTTCTTAACACGCGCCCGGGTGACTGGCTGAATACCCTTCGCTCGAATGGGGGTCAGTTTGACCCCACTGAGATCTTAGGAACTAAGGGAGCTAGAGCCACCAAGGATGAGTTGATTTGTACGTGAACTCAAGTGAGTCGAAGTTTAATGTTCGTAGGTTATGAACTTCAGGCCAAATAAGGTCAAGCCAGCTCAAACTCCAGGCTGGTCTCCAAAGTGCCCCCAGAACCTAGATGCATGCTCTAAGCAAGAAGATCACATGCTCATTTAAGGCCAGTGACTTTGTTCATCCTTTCTAAGGTCATTGTGATAAGAATGATACAAAACTGCTTTGAGCTTTGCATTTTAATGACCGACAAAGATTACGCTGAGCAATATGCTTCTAAAAACAAACGTTGACCTGGGTCAATTTAGGTTAGTGCCCTATTCTGGCCGTTAAAAAGTCCATGGAAGATGTATACTGCGGTTCCTGTTTTCAATAAAGTTGAAATAAGCAACAGAAACGATCCCACACAGCAAGCCTCAGAGTAATAAAACAGATTGGTATTTATCTCGGTCTGACCTTCATACCTGACCTTAGGTTAATGGAATATGCTCATTCAATCGTTGCATTGCCTGAGAAAGTATCTCAGAGATGTATGGCTTCGTCTAACGCTCTGTTGTGGCATCTGATTGAACGATTCCCTGGAGCGGCTAAGCCACGCCGTTCGGAAACCATTCCGCAATTACCTTCGCGGGAAGAGTGGTCAAACTGACCTCACCCGAGCGCGTGTTAAAGTCTCCGCAAGAACAGACGCTCCATCCCCGCAGAACAGCTGTCGAAAGGGTGGAAAAGGCTTTGAGAAACCGAAGTGGTGAGCGCACGCTCAGGCGGTCGTAGTGCGAGAAGCATTGCAAAATTTTGCGCGTAGTGTCTTCTGTTTGCCATTTCCACAGCATTGCAACAATCGTTTCAAGTACGCTCAGTGTTATATACCAAATGTGCTTTACTCGCTTCACGGGGACGCCGGTATGGATATAATTGCGCCCAACAATAACGTGTTTTCTGAGGCTGTGTGGACAGCCCTCTGCGTCCCTAGAGATGTGGGGAAGCGCCCTCTCCCCCATGGCCACCACTGCACTGCCGTCCCTGGTAAAAATGATATAAACTCTACTACCCGAAACTGCAGCATCGTGCTACGAACCTCTCAGAGTAGTTTAGCTCGTAAATCCTTGAGAGCGGCGGCGGGGAAAGGGGTCTGAGGCTGCCTTCATAGGGCGAGAGTTGAGATGGTCTTACTCTTCCTCCTGATGCCTGCGCCATCATACAGTCACTTGCAATGAGGAGCAATCACTCAGGATTGCTCTTTTGGCTGGGACATATCAGGCAGGTGCCTTACCATGCGCACTTAACTTTGTAGCGTTGATTACCATAGTCCGTTAGGTGTCATATTA
This sequence comes from Pollicipes pollicipes, assembly GCF_011947565.3. Classification (NCBI taxonomy): domain Eukaryota; kingdom Metazoa; phylum Arthropoda; class Thecostraca; order Pollicipedomorpha; family Pollicipedidae; genus Pollicipes; species Pollicipes pollicipes. Next base: position 20,589,752 of record NW_023597034.1, read on the forward strand.
TGTTCTATTTGACAGCAGCTTCAGGCGTTTATTCATTTCCTCTCCACGATGCTTCTTTGTATTATTTGTCACTGTAATAAACTCCTATGCACCTTATCACATTAAGAATGCCATCTGCCGTACCAGAGATATCAATACGCAGGTGTCTACTCCTGATCGCTGATTGGCCATGCATATTGCATCACGAGACTTCTATTAGTTTTTTTTACGTTATTCCCTATGATCCGTCTGCTTCCCACTTTTTGTTTTTACGCATTCACTACTATTATATACTAGTTGATAATCAGCCTAGCCTTGGAAAGGTCACTTACTTTACCAAATTTACTCATTTTATTCCCCTGCTTCGTTTGGATTTAACTTGATAGTGTTACTTTATTCGTTCATCCTTCTGGGCATTTGGAGCCAAAAGTGAATGCTATAGAAACAAGACAATAATGTTTTGGGTACCACACTTACCTGGGATAATAGTACACACAACAACATGATGGAATTCCTTTATTTCAAACGCGTCTTGTGGGAGAGTAAACATTTGAGCGACACCATGGTTCATGGATGCATACAAACGGGAGCATGCACATATGCACAAAGCGAACCGCTAACCGATACAGGCCGGTATGCACACATCAACGTATTTCGAATATGCGTATGCCATACCTATCCACACAACACAGATCAGTAGAAAAATTCCAACCGTTTGGGTGACAGCGCAACTGTATTTTGGAAACACATCAAGCGATCATAAAAACGGCAACCAAAGGTATCTACACTCACCGTATCTTGTCGTTCCCATGCCGCGCATGAATCACCTTTACTATACAATTTGATTTGCAAATCAATTTATCGGGGATGCGAAAAATACTTGACGTAATCCGAGTATATCACGCGTGTATTTAAACCGAATGTATACCCAGTAAAAAGAAGAACAAGACATCTGGAAAAGTTTGCATTTCGAAGGCATAATGCACATGTGAAAAGAAACAGCAGCACATTTATACGATAGCCGAGCTATTTCCCTGGTTATATTACCATCATCTGTCAGAATACTGGATACGTGTCGTTAAGACTCCACAAATTCCGCCACTCTAAGAGAATCGTTCTTTCGGAGTTGATGTTTTGTTGAGAAATGCTGTCCTGATTTCAGTTTCAGATGGCTTATTGTGACGTGGAGATCGCGACATTGCTTCAAAAAGCACAGCAGCTGAGGGAACAGCCGGTGGCTGCTACAGCGGAATGGATAACCTAAGCCGCAACCTACTACACCAGCTTCATCGGTCCTACCTCCCCACGCCACGCCAAGCTGGCCATCGCCGACCCAGAGGATTCGTTTGGTTATTCGTTGAACCCAGGATCACCACTGGCGGATTGGACAAGCGCCATGGATGTCCGGGCAGGAGCCGCTGGCCCTAAGTAGAAATAATCACTTGACAAGCCTCCGGAGGAAACCGAGCAAGGAGCGGAGATGAGGACGGCATCATGACCGCGGGGAGATGTCTGTGTCACCGACGTGTCATACAGGGGTCCGCCGATAGTGCCGGTGGCCGCGACGGTAGTATCGTTAGTGCGTCGGCCGACGGTGGCGGCGGACGCACTAACGATTGTAATCCATTAACGCCGATGGTATCACTCTTGGGCCGGCCGACGGTGGTAGCCATCACGCCGATGGTATCACTCTTGGGCCGGCCGACGGTGGTAGCCATCACGCTGATGGTATCACTCTTGGGTCGGCCGACGGTGGCGGCCACCACGCTGATGGTACCACTGGTGGGTCGACCGACGGTGGCGGCCACTACCCTGGTGGTGCCGTTTGTGGGTAGCAGCGACGACTCCGGTGAGACAAGGCAGCCATCGGGAAAATCACCTTCAAGGACGCTACACCTGGTCGTCGGAGTTTCGACTTGAGATGCACCGTGGGAAAAGGATTCAGCCTTTATCCTGGCTAGAGACGGCGACACCTGGGCCTAGGAGGCCCACAGTATGCAGCGGCATTTAGCCAGATGATAGCAGAAGATAAGGCGATCAGGCACGCAAAAGGGTAGCGCCGCGGTCTGGCTGATCACGAAAGACAGAGACACCAAGCGAGGGTTGGCGGTAACCTCGGAAGGCGCTAAGATCGACCCACGCGGAAAAGCAGACACGTGTCGTCTTCACGGGGCCGCTACGGCGCGGCATTGACATCATGAGCGCGGAGTCACCGACGGCATCTGTGTCACCGACGCGTCGTGCACGGGTCCGCCGATAGTGCCGGTGACCACCGTGGCAGTACCGTTAGTGCGTCGGCCGACGGTGACGGTCACCACGCCGGTGGTACCACTTGTAGTGCCGGTGAACACCGTGGCAGTACCGTTAGTGCGTCGGCAGACGGTGACGGTCACCACGCCGGTGGTACCACTTGTGGGTCCGTCTCCTGCCGAGGGGCGGCTCCGTCCTCACTCCCGGCGGAACGCTGGCCCACCTGCCTCAGCGGCGAGTTGTGCCGGCTGCCTGTTTCCAAGGGATCGCGGGACAAGCGGGGACGAGTTTCGGCCTAACGGTGCGTGCCCCTCTCAGGGGTAACGGCAAGCAGAACGCCGGCTGCTGGTCCTCCTTATGCGATCGAGGCCGAGGTACAGGCTGGCGCAGTTTGGACACTTCGTGCAATGTCGTGCTCCTCAGATGGGTTCGCGTCGAAGGGCTTCATTTACCCATGCTAACATTTCTACTCGTTCCTACCAGCAATACACTAGTGATTTGCTCTGGGTGATCTTATTCCATTACCGGGTGCCAGTTTTCTATCGGGTAAAGAATACTGAAATCGGGAGCACCTGGCTCTCCGACCTTGTGAGCCGCGGCCCTGACCACAGCCAGCTAACCCGGTCACGGTGAGGTGACCGGACTGGCAGCGGCGGCGGACGGGTACCAGAACGGTAGCACACCCCTGGAAGCGGATGTGATCGGAGGTGCCCAGCAACAAGCGTGTGGTCGGGCTGTGCGGTCTAGCAGGCGAGGAAGACGATAGCGGAGAGCTGTAATAGTATTGCTCATACATTGGCTTTGGTTATCGCCTTACCTATATTTATGTTTTATCCTTTCAACTGTTATTAAAACAGTGACCACGCTATTTCATCGTGCACAAACACGATAAACAACTCGCCTAACAGACCAATTTGTGCAATGTGCTTACAGACCGTCTGTAAACGATTCACTTCAGAAAGTTGCCAATAAGCAGCACTTTTGGAGATGGTGGTGACGTTCTGGCTTTGAGACGCGCGGTGTAACACCGATGTTCGGAGATCGACTTGTAAAGCCGTTGGGGCGCAGTCAATGGATGGCTTATAGGACTCCTTCTGAGCGTGTCTTTTTTGAAGTTAGTGCGGGGTCCATGGCAGCAGGTTAGGCCCTGAACGAATCCCGTCTGCGCTGGTAAACAGCAACCGACACATTGCTTGTGAAAGAGGCGGTCGTACTTATCACCGTACACCGATCCGTTCACCTCAATTTTGCAGCGACTCATCCAAGTTCCGGTTGGCAAAACACCTCAATCTTTCCAAATGATTCTTCCCATTCCATCCCATTACACACGCGTCCAACAATACACCACGCTTCGTTCTTTTGTCACCCGGCATATTCGGCAGGGAACCGTAAAACAGACAACAACGGAGCCAAGCGAGCCTGCCAGCGTGACTGCCAGATGCGTCACGCACCGAAGCGGGCCTGCCAGCGTGGCTGCCAGATGCGTCACGCACCAAAGCGGGCCTGCCAGCGTGACTGCCAGATGCGTCACGCACCGAAGCGGGCCTGCCAGCGTGGCTGCCAGATGCGTCACGCACCAAAGCGGGCCTGCCAGCGTAGCTGCCAGATGCGTCACGCACCAAAGTGAGCCTGCCAGCGTGGCTGCCAGATGCGTCACGCACCAAAGCGGGCCTGCCAGCGTGGCTGCCAGATGTGTCACGCACCAAAGCGGGCCTGCCAGCGTGGCTGCCAGATACGCCGCGCACCAAAGCGATGCGCATACACAAGTCTGTCTATTATCAGAGAAGAGAGATGGCGTCGGTCTGCAACACCCCCTGAAGAAGATATTGAAGCTCGCTGACGCGTGATGCATTTCTCGCACCCGTGGCAGTTTCGGTCATAAGTCACGCATAAGGGATTAGGTCAGTCAGGAGTCTAACGCTCAACGTCAACTTGTCCTGTTATCTGAAAGAATAAGGCTATGGAAGTCGAAGCTGGCATCACAAGAGCTCCATACAGTTGCAAAGCTGAGTAGAAAGAGAGCTTTTTCTCCATACTCATATAGGCTATCCTGCAGTGACACAATGCATTCACCATATTTGACTTCACATGGATCTGCCCCATAACTCGTATCTGGTAACGGAATTTAAGCGAACGTGCACCACAATTGACGGTTGGGAATGGTGTGGCCAGTAAAATGGGACATGCATCGCCAAAGAAGGCGCAAAATCGAATGTAAGTTAGCATCTATATGTAAGAAGACATCACGAGGCCATGAGGTCATAAACTGACCGAACGGATAAACTTGTCATCCTTGAATCCTGTGTTCTATTCTGAATACAATGTTATAATATTTTAAGTTCTTGCGATAATTTATTCAGCCTTAACAAGCCAATTAGTGTATGTCTGCAGTGGAAGGCAGTGAGTTAAATAACGCCTAAACTCTGATCCAGTGCTTTATGGGTCCAAAACTTGCACACGAAGTTAAATAAGGTCTAAACTCTGATCCAGTGCTTTATGGGTCCAAAACTCACACACCTCAACTTTGACCTGATAACTAAGCGTTTTAAATTTTGAACAAAATGTTCGAAGTGGTGGTCCCCCTACCCTGGGGTTTCTCGGGGAACGTAGCAAATGCGCAAGACATCGCGGCGAGGATGGACTGGCTGGTAAACGGCCCTAAGGACATGATTTGAAAACATCCGAATTAGCTCGGGATAGACCAGCCATTTAATGGCTTTCTATGTACAATGGGTTTTAGTAGTCACACATCGGCACACAACAACTACACCGGCTCCATTTGAGACTGTCCTGAGCAAGGGTTATCCCGCGCTGAACAGCGACCACCGAGTCTGTCCAACACACCGGCTGAGAGCGCCATCTAGCCCAGGCCATACACGCTCCAGTAGATGATGTTGAAGGTGAGGAAGGCAAGCGGCATGACCACCCGGCACACCCGATCCACCACTTTGGCCTGCATGATGTGCGTCTGCTTCTTGCTGCTGGGCCCCTGTGGCTCGGCTGGTCCGCCCTCCTCCTTCGAGAAGAACATCTCCTTGACGCTCTTGCGGCGATCGCCCTGGAACTTGCGCTTCTTAGCCAAATAGTGCACCAGCACGAACTCCAGCAGTGCGCCGAACACGAAGATCATGCATGTGCCGATCCAGACGTCGATGGCCTGCAGGGAGAGCATTATCAGACGAGCTGCTCATGGGGAATGAACAACCACGGACACTGAGAAGCAGACGGCGAGGTGAGCGACCTACGAAAATTAAGGGCTTGGCTCCATGCTTCTGGCCTAGAAAGTGTAATGCTGCGATGCACTTTATCAAAAGCAGGTCTTGACAGCAGCATCAGCAAGCAAGCCTGCACCCTTGCATAGTATACATTCGCTAATCAGAACAGGAGTTTCTTTGAAATAAGTCATTGCCCTGAACAACGATCTCGCTCGAAACCGCGATATCTGTTTGCTGTTACTCAGAACAAACGCGTGGACATTTCTTGAAAGTGGGCGGGATCAAACCCACTTCTAATACAAATTGTGTTGCGCATCGCCATAGAGTCGCTGCTACCACTTCCGTGAACGGCGCGGCATAGGCACTCACCCTCCTCCTGGCAATGTGCATATGAGCCAGAAAAAGCATATCGCATGGCATGGAACTTCATACCAGCTTTTGTCAAATATGCATGGCATCAAATTAATAGCTTAGACATAAAAAGCCATGAATACACGAAGAGTCAGTTTACCTCTCCCCGAAACTTTTTGCAGAATGATCTCCGTACGGAAGTTACACCAACTTTTGGATAACTGCAGGTAAATAAATACTGGGTCATCTGGTATCAAGCAGACAATTTCCAGGGAATCGTTCAACATGATGCAGCAACGGAGTATTATACGAAGCCATACATCTCTGGGATAGCTTTTTAGGCAACACAACAATCAAATTATTCAGTTCCGTTGACCTAGGATCAAGTATGAACAGTGAGTTAGAATCGGTTTTGAACTCGGATGGGAGTGAAAGATTTCATCGCAAAAAGACCGTGCGGGAGTGAAAAAATCGATTCATAAAAGATGGAGCTTTGAGCTCATGACTGATGCTTCAGCAAATAGACATATATGTCAAGTTGGCATGGGCGTAATATCATAAACCTGACAAAACTGTTCTGTTTTTTAACATCTCAGGTCATTGAAGTGAAACAGAATACATTGAAGCATAGTAACTTCATGACAGTGTAATGAGCATAAAAATTATTAACACCAATAATTTGATGCTGCACTTTGCACTTCCCTTCCACAACACTTTTAACACAAAACAAAGCAAGGGAATTCAATAACAAAATAACAACAGAAAATTCAACAAGCATAAAATACTCAAACAAAAAACTCGGACTCTTACATATCAGCCCATCACCAAGTCAAACATATTAGACAAATCCCTGGCTTCTGTTAAGATGAGGTCAGGGAAAACAAATATTTTGTCACTGTTTCTTACAAAATACCAATACTTATCTCCATGCAAGTAGCCTAGCTATGCTTAACCTAAAGAAGCTTTACTTCATCTCATCCTGTCTAACCTGTTTGTATCACAGCAGCAGTTGTGAGTTACTGATTCTTGCACAACTCTTATTGCCACTTGTTATGCACTTAACCAACTTAACCCAACTTAGAGTAGTCATATGTTGAACATAATCTCAAGTCACCTATCTGTTGACAGCAGCACTTGCGATAAAAACATTATAAAGCTGATTTTTGGCTGGTTTGAACTTGCGTTTTTAATCAGCTTATTTGTGTATGGTTGTTGACATCAGACAAAGTTCTCAACACACAAATCAAAACGCTTTAAATTACTCTGAATAACTCATTTTGCTTGGCATGGCCAACCCATGTCAAGGGCAATAACGGGTGCTTCAAAAAAGTACCGTGCTCCAGATTGTCTCCTTCATTCCCTGCGAGTTGTTTACTCTTGGGTACATATCAAACATGTTTGGGCGGCTGGCGAATTAATCCAATTTGTGTACGAAATATGTGAAAATTTGCGGCTGGAGCATCTTGCAGAAAAATTGGTCAACATTGTAAGCAACAGATGGTACCCCTAAAGACAATCGAAAAGGGAGGAAGAATTAGGTGGTATCACACTCGTATGATACCAAGAAAAACAAAGGTAGTTAATATATATATATATATATATATATATATATATATATATGACTAATAACTTTTCAGCAAAATTTTGTCATCAGCTGACTTGACTTAAAATCTGTTGGCATGAGCGCTCAAATGGTGATATGCACTTGTAAATTTAATTTAGAAGACATGTCTTGAATTTTTCACTCCTGCATTTCGGCAGCGATGCAATTTAGTGGTCAAGTTCTCTCGGGAAAAAATACATGGAATAAAGTGCTCTACCAGGCCTTGCTGGTCTTTGCGCCAGGCTCTGCTTTCGTGGTGTGGTGGTGAGACAAAGAAGGGGATACGTGAAAACCTTGCATTTGGCACACAGGTGCCGATTGTGATTCATTTTGTAAACAAACCAAACTTAGCGCGTGCAAGCGGCTGGACTCGCTGGGGTTCTTGGGCTTGGAGGTATTTGGCGCCCTTGCTCTGTGCATACATTCGACATGGTCCAGATGAAAGTGAGGCAGGACATAGCCTTAGACTGGACATAGCTTAAGGTGTCCAGGTTCTTTGGAGCATTGTTTATAGTTGGTGGTTTCAAGTGAGTTCGGTTTTGGATGACATCTGAGAACCTCAGAAAGGGAAATATGGGTTTGGTATGTGCGATTAGAAAATGCCAGGCAGGAGGGAAAAATTTCCATAAAATTTGCGGAAAGGAGTGAAAAATTCATCCACGCAGCGTGTTGCTTTACACCCAAAGTCAGCAGTTCTGGGACACTGAGTGTGAAGCTCAGGCCGAAGTAAAAATAAACCTGTCCGATTACTCTAGAGGCTGCTGCGTGGGATTGATTCTGGTGTTTACTTTTAATTTGCTGATAGCAGGAATCGCATTATGAGCTTGTTTATGACCTTGAGCTATGAGCTTGTTTAAGGTCATAATAGGTCACTGACCTGAAATGACCCAGGTCAACATTTTGCTTTTAGGAACATACCGCCTAGCGTAAACCTTAACACTTATTCAAATGCAAAATCAATGCACTCTTGTATGATTTTGGTCACTTCGACCTTCAAAAGGTCAAACAAGGTCACTGATCTTAATGAGCACCAGTGACCTTTTGCTTAGAACAGGTATCTAGGTTCACGGTGGTTGCATGAGAAGGTCTGGGGCACTTCGGATATCAATTTGGAGTTTGATCATACTTTACCTTATTTGACCCGACGTCCATGATCTAGGAACGTCAAATTTTGATCCAAGTGGGTTCAAGTAAGGGGAATTATACCCTGTGGATTTGGTGTCTCTAGCCCTCTCTATTTCCAGATTTCAAGGTGGTCAAACTGAGCCCCACCCGAGCGAAGGATATTCAACCGGCCACCCTGGCGCGTGTTTAAGTTGCTTAAACGCGGTATTACAATTACTTACACATAGTTACCCATTCCGACATGCATTGCTTTGCGCGATTGATATTCTGTATGTCATGGCTTGAAACCGATTTGTTTCGTATATGTGCGCATTGTAGCGTTGAAGGCATGCTCGGATACCAAAAACATCACCTTGAGGTAGGAGACTGGTGGCAACTCGCTCCGAACACCCGCCGCCAGAGAGGTCAGGGTCAGCAAGGTCGTCACTCCCAGGGTTACTCTGCAAAAACCCAAGTCATCGTTAGCCGCCGACAACAGCGGCTGTGACACGGGCGTGAGGAGCGCTGGACCACGCGCAATTAAACAGTAACTGCATTTTCCGTCGCTCGGGAACTGTCAGCGTTGTGCCAAATTGTCTTCCCTCGTCATCCAGTACAGCTGCTTGCCACGCAGTGCTTCATCCTGCGGCTAAACTATTGATACAGAAAAGCATGTGTTATGTGTGGGCCTCTGTTGCCTTTTCAGCGGCAACTCAAACCACATTATTAATACACAACAAGCCGGCGGGTCGATTCCGTGCCTCGTTGATACTGGAATGTGGCAGTGCACATAGTCACCTGGCCGGCGTGGCTGTCTGCTCCAGCCGGAACACCAATGGCAGACAGTTACCTGGCCGGTGTGGCTGTCCGCTCCAGCCAGAAAGACGCTCATGACAGACAGTTAGCTGGCTGATGTGGCTGTCTGCTCCAGCCAGAAAGACATCCGTGACAGTTACCTGGCCGGTGTGGCTGTCTGCTCCAGCCAGAAAGACACCCACGACATGCACACCATGAGCATGGTGGGGACGTATGTTTGCAGAATGTGGTAGCCGTTTTCACGGTCGAGCGTAAACGAAGCCGACAAGGCGCTGAAATTGCCTGGGAACAACGGAGAGCGACGTGATGCACCAAACGAAGCAAGGATCAAGATTTGTTCGGCAGTGTACGAATGATGTACGAGGCTGTTGCGAAACGGAATATCTATACCCATGCTCATGGAACAGCAGGTTCACTGTACGCTTCGGTTACATGCATAAATTTTGAACAGTGTCGGCTTTCGCGCGAGGCTACACCAACCGAACAAACAGGACGAACCCCACGAACTCTGCACAGGCTCGAATCACAGCACACCTATCACCTAACAAAAGTAAACTAGCCTCATTTGTAACTGCATTTATCTCTCAATGATCCACGTTTCAACAACTTCAAGCTCGTCGGGATCCAGCAGCTGTGTCTACCCTCTCTTCCATAACCATTTATAAATCAGTGAACCATGGACGGATAGCTCGCTGTACCAGTTTAAAGGCGAACACCTGCCTCACGCCGTTCAAATCTGACGCCACATATGGCGCTCAGGGACGCAGCCAAGGGTGACGTGCTTCTCTCAGGTCCTGAGGGGCCCGTCGGGTTCTTGGTGCCAGCGATGGAGGACCCAATGCATAGTCGAGGGTCTGGGCCATGTTCAAATTAACGGGTTTCAATTCAGTATTCAGTGTCATTCAAAAAGCTATGGGATGAATGATATTTCATTATTCGCGCGTGTCGGCATGGATTTGCAGCATATGGCTGCAGGGATACGTTTTGGATGGATATCATAATACGTACCAGTATCGTATTTCAGGGTGATTTTGTTTAGATCTTGCACGCCGCCGAGGTGGAACTGAGGGATCTCCAAATTGCCGTAGCATATTCCATCACAGCCGGATTTACGGGACCATTCAAATTCCAAAGCAGACGTCGGATGAGCATCTGAAACGGATCATCTGTTAATTTCGTGTTTTCGTCTTCACTGCCTGATCGCAGGGAGGGTTTGTTAAGCGCTGCCATAGCTACCGTTGACACCAATGAGACCGTTATACGGGTACTTTGTACGACCGAAGTACAATGGCTTGTGCTAATGGCATGGCTGTCAGGGCTCCCAGACTTCAGCGGTGATCGGCAAATGCATGCAGCTCGAAGTTCTCGCATTAAGTATAGCTCGCCTGGAAGCCGTACTGGGTTACTGCAGGGCCGCCTTGCTCCAAAGTATGCCGGATTGACTTTTCAAGACGATGGTAATGCATGACTCGCAGCCTGGAGGAAGTCTGACCCGGATTGGTGGTGGTCAAAGTGGTGGTCGTGGTCCATGGAGATGGCTATTTCGATGGGGCTTGAACATCGTCGGCTGCCTGCATGCACCTCATCCACTCGTAAAGTTCAATGCTTTGTTCGCTACAGTTGCTCACAGCCATAACTCACCCTGGGCAGTAGCGTCACTGTATGTTTTTTAAGGGGCGGCCTGAGCCTCCCCTCATTGCTGACTTCCCCCCCTCCCCCCCCACCCCCACCCACCCAATGCTACGCTGAGGCCCCTCGATGCATATGGGCAAGGAGAGAATACTGGGCCTACGAAACGTGGAAAATTGCATTAACTAGTAGAACACTAAGCACCTACACGAATTACTATATCATGTTCATGTACCAAAAAGTGTCCTGCAAGTACATAATGTTTTTGTCTTGCCAACCTTTTCGTATCATAGGCCAGTCTGTAAGTGTTGAGCCAGAGTTCACGTGGTAATACCTGGATTGGATTAAGAATTGACTACAGTTCTGCAGTCAATGCTTTCTGCGGGAGCTTTAAAAAGCACAGGATGACCCAAATAACAGAATACCGAGATTCCCTCAGCAGCGGCAAGTGAACTTGTCACATAATCATGGCTGCGGTGGCATTTGACTGCCAATTAACTGACAAGGCGCGGCCAGTAACAGCGGTAGTCACCAGCGATCCCCCATCCGTCACATCATCGCCGGGGCAATTCACGATACACTTCGGTGGGGTAGCGTCTGCCAAGCCATATGACAAAAAGGGTGTGGTGGAGTGGAATCAACATATTTCGTAGGGCGTGCTCAAGTAAATTTTTATTCGGGTGCTAATGATCGACTGTTGAGAACAGATGGAATCAACACATTTCGTGCGACATGCTCCAGAGTGAATTTTTATTCGGGTGCTGATGATCGACTGTTGAGAACAAATCTTACCCTGAGCACAGCTTCAAAACGTTGGGTTTCCCAGCACAACCGCAAAGCTTTTAAGTAATATGAACGTTGCCACGCACAAAGTTTGCAGCCGGATATTTTTCCATAGATAGCATTCTATTTATTCTTCATCAAAATCTAATGGGAATTTACATTCCCTTATGTCAGCTAAATGCCAGTCTGTATGTCACGGTGGGTTTTACAACACTGTTCAATTCAGAAATGGGCCTCAGGGTCAAGTAAAGGTCACTGAAATATACAAGCTCGTAGAGAATTGGCAGCATTGGTGAAGAGGCCTGCTTAAAAATGTCGGCTTTGAACTTGCGGCTGCCTGCACCTACCCGTTGCGTATATCTGTGAAAAGGAGCTCAGCTGCATTGGCGGCATTGTCGTAGTGTCAGTTACGTGCTCAGAATGGGTGCGCACAGAATCAGCTGAGTTTTCATCTATAGGCAGAAGCCCTTTTCCAGAATGGTGCGGTGCGCAGACACAAATGAATTATGAAAGTATGTTGAAATTTGCATTTTGCCAGTTATTCTGCCTCTACTGGCATTTTACACGTTCAGTGCCGAGTTTTGGTCCTTTGCCGATGTCCTGGAGTTTTGGAGTTTTGGAATTTTGGAGTTTTGGAGTTTTGGAGTTTTGGTGCATCCTCCAACGCATTTAAGTAATTTTGAAACCTTTTTGGTCTTGCCTTGTTCAGCTCAAGTTGGTTTTGGATGCATATTTGCTTTGCCTCACAGGGTGCACGATAAAGTCGCCGTCATTATATCATGCCAGTCACTTTAGTTTGGCCTACCTTTTTATTTGCTAAAGGCTGTTCCATAGTTAATTATGGTTGACGGAATAGCTTGTAAAATTCACGGCTTAATATGCGGCGTTTCGGGGCATTTTTAGCGCTCACTATTGCACATACCTGCTGGCGGGCCACGCGAATCACGGGGACTTGATTTGGGATTTGGTAGGTACATACTTGGTAGGTAGATCCAGGCGACCGTGGGTAGATAGCGATTCATAGCTGTCGAAGTTGGAAGATGCTTGCTTTCAAGGTGCATTTCCATTTCGCTGAACAAGAGTTTTATTGCTACAGATCTCTCTTTTAGGGAGGAAGTAGGCGTGGCCTGTTAATTTTTTTGTATCGGGCATTCATTCTGGCAGGTGGCTGAACTTATAGTATCCTACCACCGGGCGGTCACATGCTAAGCACATCCAACGGACCTGAGGATAAGTATGTTCTATGAGAGGATGGATATGCATGATTCTTCTTCTGAGCACGTATTGAGACAATTTCTCCCATGTCACCACTATGAAAGCGTCGCTGTTCAGAAGAATAGTGGAACTGACAACTCACGTCGGAAAAGTTACGTTTCCGGACAACACGCAGGCTGGAGAAACTGGCTCTTTCATCAACTTGCACAGTGACAGTCACTGCATACAAATTAACACTTCTGACCCGGAATCTCCAATAAGTCCCTTTGTGTTATATGTCGGATAGTGTCGAAACGGATAGCGATTTCCCTTTCCTCGGGCCAGAGTGTGGCGGAAAGTTGCTACCGCGTAGCCGGAAGGCTGAGTTCACCACAGGTGCTCCAAATTTATTATCTGTCTGTACATAAAGGATGACTCTCCACATCCGGCTACCAATCTATTGTGTAACATCACTGACGGCTGGAATTAGGAATGATAACCCGCTAAAACGGATGAAGTACGCTTCAATGTACGGACATTTCGCGCGTGGTCGTCGCATGGAAAATTAATTGCCGATGTTAGTCTGCGATAAAAGCTCCAAATGTGTCGCCCGAAAAGGCTGGGCCTGTTGTCACCAAGCCTTCTCCGTTCAGCCCCCGCCTGAGAACGATCTTGAAGACGGTGTCGTACCCGATTGTGTGGCTTCCCCGACGCCCTCCTCCTGACTCCAGCTGCAGAGTTCGACCAAGAACGGTTGTCACTGCCGGTAAGGGTGAGCGAGCGCATGCCCCTCGCCGAGCAGTGCGGACATGGCCATGCCAGGAGTGTGTTTTAAACGTTGTCATCTCGGACAAGTTTTGGCGCACCTGAGAGGTGTGCGTGCCGTTTGGACTGGGTATCACACGTCATCATGGGCTGGACTGACACGCAGATTGCCTGGGCCGAATGGATGCATTTACGATGCGTTCGGATGGCGCATTTGGCACAGTCCGGGCGAAAGCACGCGTACCATTATAAGGTTTACAAAACAAATTGTATGGACATCTACGTAGGCATTATCATCACAAAATTCTCTGAAAGTTTTGAAGGCGCGATTTTGTTACGGTAAGCCCATATCTGGAACTCCAGAAGCAGCAGAATAGGAAACAAAAAAGATCAGTCTCGAGAAAACCTAAAAAAGACATACCTCACATCCATATATGCAGATATATGTATATATATATATAATATATATATATACACATAAAATGTACATATATGCATATTTATATTGTTATCTATATATGTATATATGTATATGCGGCTCAAAATAAATGTGTTATATATATAAATATATATATATATATATATATATATATAGTGTGTATATATATCAATATATTGAAGATCTCAAACAGCTAGCTCGTGGATTCCGTTGATTCATTTCCGCCTCCCGTCCTCCCTTCTCACTTGCGGAGGGAGTAAACATGTGTGTTCCCCTGCATGATTTTAGGAGGCCGCACCATGCCGACAGGATGACCCAGATGACCAGCCAGAACACCCAAAAAATCAAAGGAGGGCACTTATGACACGCAAAGGCATGTGCCCGACAATGAGCGCCAGCAGGCTCCATTAGTTCACAGAAGGCCTCAGAAGATCCATGGGAAAGATGCATAGGAGGCCCAACATAAAAAAAACAGAAAGGCCAGCCGGCCCCAAGAGGAGGCTCAATGACTCAAGGAGAGCTAACAGTCGCCACCATGCCAATGAAAGTTGTTTTTCAATTACATAACCTAACTATTACGCCTTTTTGACAGACAACGGTTGAAATCCGAGAGCAGAACTTTAAGTGAGGGTTGAGCTCAGAGTCCGCGAAATCTGTTTAGGAGACCCTCTCGGTTTGCCTGTCGTCTTTGAAAATTCTGTGGCGCCACCCCTGAATTCCATGTAGGGCCGGTATGCACGTACGCAGAACTTGACAACAATAACCTCAAGCATGCATTAAAGTCGGAACCTATCAAATCGACCGGTGCTTACAACGAGCTGCAGGAAGACCTGCGTTCGGTATCTCACCAGCTGCGCATTCCGTCACCTCACCGCATGACTGACGCGTGACGATGACCTCATTAGCACGCGCCGATGAATAATCTCATGACGCGCGGTGGGCCAGCGTCCCCCCCTCCCCCCCCCCTCCCGCCCACGCCGGCCTAATGGCGCCCTGTCCATCTGGCAAATGTTGAGTGCCGGCTCCAAGGCGTCGGCCGTATGCGGGCCGGCAAATACACGGCAGGATGGCGTACGTGGCTGCCACTGAACAGCGGGGCAGCGGCCGCCTCGCGCTCAATGGCTGCCACTGAACAGCGGGGCAGCGGTCGCCTCGCGCTCAATGGCTGCCACTGAACAGCGGGGCAGCGGCCGCCTCGCGCTCAATGGCTGCCACTGAACAGCGGGGCAGCGGCCGCCTCGCACTCAATGGCGCTGTGATGTTAAAGGTGCCGTGCTTGCGAATCTGGCCTCGGTAATGGAATACATTTGTCGAAATGTGCTGCGGAAGGCGCCGCGTGGCTACCCTGTTTAATTGCTGCTACTGAAGGTTTGTTCAAATCGTTTCACAGACAAAAAAGTAGGGACCAGTGTCGCATGAAGGCTAAGGAGTTTTAAAAGATATGCTGACCCCGAAGAATATGGAGTTACGAGGACACTAAGGTATCCGAAACGACTGTGTTTTGAGAGAGGTAGAACAAATAGAGTTTCCATTTTTATAACAATGGAATGTGACACCTTTTCGTGGTGTTCACTTTTTGTTGGATCAGTCAAGCATGATTTGATAATTACAAGTATGATAGTGTGATCAGAAGTAACAGTTTTCTCGAGATCCTTCCAAATAGCTCAGAATTCCAATTTGAAGTACCCGCTCCTGCGGGAAAAATCTCATTGGATACTCTGCTCACTATTATGAAGGCAATGCATTTCATTCGCCTTGCTTTTTCAGCGTGTGTCTTCTGCAACGGCTGCCACACTCTAATTTGTCCAAACCTTTGTGTAATAAATGCCATGAAAGCTTGAACCACGCTGTTTCGACAAGAAGATACGCGAGCATGCAGCTATTGCCCCACGAATTCAACGAATTATGTTTTCAATGAGTTTGATTTCTTCTCTACGGCGTTTAGCTCTGTAGCTCTTTTCAATGTGTGATTTGATTTTGGGAATAAAAGCATCACATGGTTCATAGTGACGCGCTGGCTGAAACTTCAACCAATGCGCTTCTCAACTGCGGGGCCTCTGAAGGCCTTGCGTTTTCACTGGAGCATGTTTATTTTAAATATGCCTTAAAGGTGGGACACCCCTTTAAGGCGACGTTGGGTAAATTACTTAAAAAACCAAATCGAACTGATCTGTTTGCTGGTGGTGGAGGCCTGCAAGCTGGTAGGTGGCGGCTAAGATAAGAGGAAGAATAGCAGGCACGAACTTTTGGCGCCTGCCACCACCAGGTGGCTAGAGATTGGAAGAGGAAGCGGGCGCGGGAGACCAAGGCCAGCAGGAGTTCGGTGCGTGCGTAATCTCCCTTTCCTCCCCTTTCTCCGACCTCTACCCATTTGACCGTGGCGAATGCCGAAAATGTCTACCACCGACTCTTCTCCTATATTCGATGTAACTCACCAGCCTATAAGCATCCATCAAAAGCGGAGGGGTCAGTTATGTTCGGGTTAAGGCCATTTCTCCACAGGAAACCACGGTCTGAAGAAACCACGGTCACAAGAAACCAAAACCACCACTGAAGCGATTGGAGAAGTTGGCTTTTTAATACGACACTTCGTTCTCAATTATTTTCCTCTGAGGCAGTTTGAGGCGTATTTTCAACACTAGCGCTTAAACTGGGTCAAGCGGTTCCTTTCGTCGTAAGTTTCCGTAAATGCATTCCGCAACCGAGGCCTGATTCGTGAGCACGGCACCTTTTCACGTTACTACGTGATTGAGCGCGAGGCGGCCGCTGCCCCGTTGTTCAGTGGCAGCCATTGAGCGCGAGGCGGCCGCTGCCCCCGCTGTCCAGTGGCAGCCGCGCACGCTATCCTGCCGGGTATTTGCCGGCCCGCGGACGGACCCTCGCCGTTATCGGGACCGGGTTCGAGTTCCAGTAGAGCAGTAGCACCCGACTGCTTATTGACATTTGCGGTCGTGTGCGCTCCATGTACATATGCCTGACAACGCGCGTCACGCTCCCTTTAAAAAGAAGAGGACCAGCACCGTGCAGCCGCTGGCCAACTCCACTGGGACCGAGGCTCTGGTCGTGAAGCGGGAGCGCTTGCCAGCGGCCGGAACCAGGAACAGAGATGTACGGAAGGGCAGGGGGAAAATGGGCGGCAGACAAAGGGGAAATGCGGTACTGGGAGGCAGAAGAGGTTATGTGAAGAAAGGTAAAAGCACACAGATTGTGCCATGCAACTGAATACTGCTGAATCAGAACACGCGCAAAACAATGACAAGCAGCAAATAAATGCACATCCTGAACAGCCATCTACAGAAATCTAGGTAGCAGAAGCGCTAATCAGATATAAT
This sequence comes from Pollicipes pollicipes, assembly GCF_011947565.3. Lineage (NCBI taxonomy): Eukaryota > Metazoa > Arthropoda > Thecostraca > Pollicipedomorpha > Pollicipedidae > Pollicipes > Pollicipes pollicipes. The sequence goes on from NW_023597034.1 coordinate 20,607,212, forward strand.
ATGCTCATGGCGCACGCATAGGACATGGGCATGCCGACGGTGAAGCCGGTGGATAAGCTACCGGAGAAAACCCGACAGCAGACCAAGGTTCCAGGCTTACAAAAACTGGTGCGCAGCACAAACCCTAAATACAGTGCTGGAAGCAAATCAAGGCAGAAGCGCAGAACAGCGGAACAGAACTGGTTTGGGGTGAAAGCTGGACCCTGGCGCCCATCGCACCACGATGATTCGAATGACGGCTGCCACATTTGGTGGACCATTCTCATGACATTACCTGCCAGAACCAGCCAACGTTGCCGAAAACCGGACACCAGCAATCCCCATCCTGCACCCAGCACCCATGATGCCGATTAAAACCGGGTCTCGTGTACGAATCAACTGCTTGGCAAGCCGATCGCTTCCTTTCATATGAAAATCCATCGTCTTTCGGGCCACCTTGTACTAATACCTGGTCAGGGATGACCATCACGAACGTTGCCTAACCGCGGCTCGTCCCTCACACTTATGTCGGGCGCACGCAAATGATCAAGCAGCTTTAGCGGGTTCTCTGTCACGTGATAGACGTCAGGGTACCCCCGTACCTCTGTCACGTGATAGGCGTCAGGGTACCCCGTAACCCCGTCACGTGATAGACTGCAGGGTGCCCCGTAACCCTGTCACGTGATAGACGTCAGGGTACCCCCGTACCCCTGTCGCATGACAGACTTCAGGGTACCCCGTAATCCTGTCACGTGATAGACGTCAGGGTACCCCGTTCCCCTGTCACGTGATAGACGTCAGGGTACCCCGTTCCCCTGTCACGTGATAGGCGTCAGGGTACCCCGTTCCCCTGTCACGTGATAGACGTCAGGGTACCCCGTAACCCTGTCACGCGATAGACGTCAGGGTACCCCCGTACCCCTGTCACGTAATGGACGTCAGGGTACCCCCGTACCCCTGTCACGTGATAGACGTTAGGGTACCCCTGTACCCCTGTCACGTGATAGACTTCGATAAAATGCGAACGAGAGTGCGTAATGATGTTTTAATATGGGTGAAAATTGCATGTCCGCCAGCTCTCATAAGGGGTTCTGAGCATCAGGGATTTCTAATCGTTCGGCATTACAAAACAAAACAAAAACAAAAACGGGGAAACATTAACAGTTGAGCAGTGTCATTAAAACTATTTAAACACTAGGAGTCGACATTACAGTCAAGAAAGACAAACGTTTAGAAATAAGAATCGTTCTGACTGAAATGACCCCAAATGAGCAGCACGCCGTTGCATGGCTTTTATTGTCATTATGTGCGTGAATGATGTCTGCTCACTTTACGATGGATGACAACACTCTGGGGAAGATGTGGCCCAATTTTTCCTAAAACTGTTCCAAATTGGTCTTTTTGTCCGCCTCTGCTGAATTGTGATCTGGTATGAGCCTGACACTGTTTGGAGTGGAGAGTGATAGATGTGCTTGGACAGAGTAGGGGTTTAATACTGGGAGGGGATGTGTTTGCTTGGAACAAAGCATGCAGGATATAGCCGAGCGGAGACCCGAGAGAGCCGTGCGTCCCTCGGGTGGGGTGTTGGGTGGCCACCTCCTGAGCCAATAAATTTACAATAAATACTGGGCAATTTCGCAGGAGTTGGACACAAATTCGCAGGATCTGAAAGAAAACTCGATATTTGCCTCCACCTTGCGATAAATTTGACTACGTGCCTGCTTGACCACCTGGCCAAACAAACCATGCTTGACAATGTGCAATCATTCATCACTGCACTGCCTTTATCAGGAGCATAGCCCAAATAGCTCATCGCACATGATTAATTGAGCTAAATTGGTACAGATTGAGATAGCCAAGCTCTATGCAAAGATTGCAGTGGCTTCGTAGTGATTCAGTGATTGCGTCTTTGCAAAAAGACGTCATGCCAAATAAGTACAGCCTTCTCTGCAGTAACAACTCAACGAGGATGCTTTGCCATCCCACATGGTAAACTGTGGGGCTTCGTGAATGTTCTATCCCATCAGTGTTTGGTGTACCAAATCCGCTTCTGGTTAGTGACATGGACGCTCAGTTGGTTTGTCATTAATGACATTTTGCTAATTGTCTCTCACATAGCACCTGTTTTTTTGTAATGCAATTCTCCAACATGCGACAAATCTGTGTTGAACACGTCAGAGTCACATGTGTCATGCTTTAACCATTTTGCCTACAATTACCTACGTGCCTACATATTGCCCACGTGTTATTGTTCAGCCTATCACATCCATTATCCATATCCCAGATTTTGTGCTCGGTTTTGTATGCACGTTCCCCCAGAACTTGTCCTGCTGACTTGCACAGGCCTCAGCGATGCTGTTCTATTGAGACGTACCCGAGAGATGGCCCAAGCGTGGGCTGAGATGGTGGCCCACTCAATAATCATTCAGCTAGCTGATCAAAGTAATCGCTCATTGACTCTTTACTCTAAGCCGCATATGCATTCTAGGGAGGGGAGAAAAGGTGCATTTTGCATCTATCATATTTTCTTTATCAACGGAAAATGGCATTCGTTGAATGTTTTCTCGCCCAAAATGTTTCATTCTATAGCAACCCACACCGGAAATCAAGCACGTTTCCTTTCTCTCTGAGATTTGAGGTGTTCTTGTAGACAACATGCTACTCGCATATCTTAACATCTCATGCCTCCAGCATGGATTTGCTCCATGTTGTTCAATCATCGTTTTCCATAAAAACTGCCTGTTCTTTTGGGATGATCAACAGAATGCATACCAATTATGTTGTTCTATACAAGGGCTCCTTGCATTCTTGTGTCATCATTTTAGTGCTTTGTCAGTGGGGACGCACTGATGCTCAGCCATCTTTCCCAACCGCATTCGAATGAAGACAAATTTGTTTTGCATGCCCTAAGTGCCTTTCATTTTTCAGCTTGTAACAACATCACCCTGTCGACGCTTTCAATCGATTTTTGCGGACCAACGTGTTTCCCGTACATAATAAGAAGCTGTTCCTGAGAATGAGCTGGTGGCAAAAAGCCACATTACGTAAACGGGCGGATTTGCCCAATTTATCATCCTGCACGGTGCGTGCGATAATGTGACGTGCTTAAACGATCACGGACATGTGTGATTACGGACATAACCATATATAGTCGGCCTAACGTGGCCTCATCTCATCCTATAGCGCCAAGGGACCCCATTCTGTCGGCGCACAAGATACGTGAGTGTTCAGTACCAAAGAGCCCCGCCATATCTTATATTGGCATGCTGCACATCACATCTATCAATGACCCCGCTTTGAGAGAGGTGGCAGGCGCGTCTGGTGCTCACTCACGGCTGAACTAGAATGCGAACGAGTGAAGACGTCGAAATAGACTGTGATGAAAAATGGGCCTGGGCAGGACAGCTTTGCTAATTACCTAGCCATTCCAGGCAGTCGCCAAGTGCGTATTTCGCGTTCCTCGTTAGAGCCGAGAGCCTGTTAAAAGCATCCTTCATCCCTCCAGATGTGCCGTTTCGCCAGCGCCCCGGCCTCGGATCCATCAGGCGGGGATTAATCAGGCGGCTGCGGCCAGCTCGGCCGGGATGCCAGGCGTCAGGCGGGCGCCGAGCGGGCACCGGCGGGCTGACACGCATGAGCCACCTGGCCCCGCCACCGCCGCTACCGCCGCCGCCGCCGGCACGAGTGAGCCGCGTTCAGCCGCCCGGTACGAGCCGACGGCTGGCACAGGCTCAAAGCCGCTGCCGCGCGTGTCTGCGCTGCAGCGCCCCCGACTGATGCGGGATCACGGGGCCGAGCAGGGCTGGTAACGCGCGCTCGCTCTCGGCGCACCGTGCCTGGTGTGGATTTGCTGGGCACTTGTCACGGGATCCTCCCGTCACCTCCCCGTGTCTTCGCAAGCCGTGGCTCAGTTTGGACGGCTGAGGGGAGCAGCGGCGCAATGGTGGCCCGATGGGCCGTGGCCTAATTCCGCGTCCCGATCACCGCAGGAAAGATTTTTGGGATGAGCGCACCAGATGTGTTGGAAACATGAAAGAGGCAGTGTGGTCTGGCGTTTCATGAACTTGAGCTGGTTTTTACCCGCCAGTTGAAACTTCGCGTTATTCATAGATCTTCCTTTGATGCGTAGTGCAAATGTAGTTTAAAACGCACATGTTGGTGGACTTGTGATCATGCGCTGTACTGCATTGTTAGAAAGCGAAACTGAGCGGTCATGCAATAATCACCAAAGCTCAGGATCCCATCGATCTCCAGAATTAACGAAGAAACCGAGCTAGGCGACCGGCGCTACCGCTGTGCGCCACCTCCTGCTGTAGGCGTCTTGTTCCTTACTACCGAATGCCGCCTATGGCTATAGGCGGGACTCGCAGCAATGAGGAAAGAGGGAAACAGAGCACACTTACCATATCGGCCATCTGATAAGTCCCCAGGGTGTGTTGTGCACAGTTCGGTTGTGAATGCAAGATAACTGTTTGTTCCCAGCGGGAGTGGGCGTGGCCGGCCCGCACTCCGGGACTTGCACATCACACTTCGTGACGACGGATCATGTGTTATGTGCAAGTCCATATCATGACCATAGCTTGAAATGTCTCGTGTTGACCATATAACTAATGTTTGCTTGACTATGTCGTTTAACCAGCACCTTCTAGTGTGTTAACACGCGCTCGAGAGGAGCCAAATTGACACTCCGCCGAAGGTTTTTCCAAAATGGTTTCCGAACGGCGCGGCGTAACCGCGCCAAATTTTGCAAAGCTGTAGACAATTGAATAGCGGATCGTTTGGCATCACTAATTTAGATGTGCTTTGTAAGATCGCTGATATATGGCAGGTCAAAGTCAGGCCACGGTTTCGGCGAAGGCATTTCTATGGAATTGTCCAATCTGATACAATAACGGAGTGTTTGACGAAGCCATACATATCTGAGATGTTTTCTTAGGCACCACAAATATTGAATGAGCAAATTGCGTTGACCTAAGGTCAGGTATGAAGGCCAGACCAAGTTAAAAAACCAACCTGATTTATTACTATAGGGCTTGCTGTATGGGATGGCTTGTTGTGCTCATTTCGAATTTATTGACAGCAGAAACTACATTATACATCTTCCATTGACTTCTTAAAGGTCAGAGCAGGTCATTGACCTGTGATGACCCGGGCCGACATTTTGTTTTAGGAACATACTGCCCAGCGTTTTCTTTGTCGCGTATTCAAAGGCAAAACTCAGAGCAGTCTTATATGATTTTGGTCACCGTGACCTTCAAAAAGTCAAAAAAGGTCACTGACCACAAATGGGCTTGTGACCTTTTGCTTACAAACAGTTGCCTAGGTCTCGGGGGCACTTTAGAGACCAATCTGGAATTTGACCTTGTTTGATCTTATTTGACCTAAAGGTCATGACCTAAGAAGCTCAAACTTCGGCCTAAGTGAGTTCACGTACAGATCAAGACATCCTGTAAATTTGGTGTCTCTAGCTTTCTTAGTTCCCGGGATCTCAGGGGGGCGGGGTCAAATTGACCCCCACCACAGCGAAGGGTATCTAGCCGGCCACCCGGGCGCGTGTTAAGCATCAATAACTGTCAGCAGAGAACTCTGAACTCATAGTGCAGGTTTGTGGGTTTGATTTTCACCTGTGGCTTGATGATTTCGGCATAAGCTCAAATATTGTGCCCCATCAGGATGCCAGTCCGTTTCGAGTGAAGTGTTGCATCAAAAGAGTTATGGGCAATCATCTCCAAAAAAGCTTTAGGCTGCTGCCTAGCGTAAAAACAATAGCAAGCATTCATCGGAATCAGAAGCGCATCGTTGTCCGAAAGGCCTTCAACTACCCGGAATCTTTCGTATTAACGATTTTGAGTTAACCTGGCCAAACACAAAACGTCCTCTCAAGCTAATGCATTTCATAACCACGGAGAGTATCTCGACTTCTCGACTTAAAATATCCCATGCTTGAAAACGCAAAACGTGCCGGTTATCTTCCATTGCATAATCTTCGCCAGGCTGGTGCAATTCCACTGGCGTTTCAAGCGGAGAGCAAGAAAGTAAACATTGCTAACGTAAACGTAACAATCTGGCTCTTAATCAAGCACGAGATGTGAACTAAAACCAAACGCATGGCTAGGGCCAAAGTCAACGATATCTTGTGAGATTACGTTTGATTTCCTCATGCCAACAAGCGACCCGACTTGTTATATCAGTTGGTAGCGCAATATATACAAACGTGCCGCTCCGCAGCTAAAGCGGTGCTTTAGTAACGCAACAGGCGAGGCATTGTCCTTGAGACAAGGTGTTCTGTGAAACATTTGCTTAGAAAGTCGATGCACGCACAAGCAAGAAACATTAGGGCTGATGCCCCTTCCCACCAACTGCGTGATTCCGGGCGTCAAGGATAAGCACGTCAGAAAGGACACCTTACGGGCGTCTAATTACGCGCCGTTTCCTACAGTATACCGAACGTATCGCCGGGGAACAGCAGCGCAAGGCAATGTGGTATTACGACTCTGCTGGCTGACAAATGGGCACTGTGAGTGTCTATGTCGGAGCCGCCCTCGGGGTTTGGCCTCTGCGATAGCCCTGTTCTTGAGCATTCCTGCTAGAGACATTCTAAGGAAAAGTTACGCATAGGCCATTGGCCCCAATTGAACACTAAGATATGATTTGTCTTTTCAATTCGCCACCTGATCGGTAAATGCCGCTTTTGCAGAAGCAGCTAGTTTATGTTTGGAAACAGCAACAATTCTCTTCCTCTTTGGCGTGAACTTTACAGGTCCTATGGCCCACTGAATGAAAATGTTCCGAGACTACACTTGGTGTTGGACAAAATTAGAATAAAGTGATCAGCTGTGCAAAATTCGGCGGATCTCTGTTTTATCATTTTCATCAGCCCTTAAACACTAAGCATTGGGGATCAAACATACACCAAATTTAACACCGCAATGTCATAAGACGAACATTGGACGTTGGGATCCCAGCCCCAAGGTACCCACGGTTGTCCGGCGTGACAAAATGAACCATTTTACATAATGTGATGTGCCGTTTTGTATGAATGAAGGTCCTTGCAACGCACTTTTGGCAGGGTTATGCTTCTTGCTTATCATATATGATAACATGGTTGGAGGTCGCTAATAATTCGGGGACAGATGACGAATTTCTACTCATTTGCATTCGTCTGTGTTTGCGCCTTTCGGTATGTCTGGTGCTCGCGAACACGCACCGTTCGCGAACAGTTCGCAATCTGTTGGTAAACACAAATACATCATTGTTTGGTTTAGCGAGTGTGGTGATCGTGATTTGTATCGGCGCTTGTTGTGATTTTGGGACACCTAGCAGGTAAAATTTTAATGGTACCAGCTTTCCATGTAACTTTGCATGTTGTCACTAATACAATATTGACTGATTGAAAGGAAGATGTGAGACAGTTTCATATCATCCCTTGGGTTGAGTTATCATTCTTCTACAACTTGACACCAATTTTCCCAGCCTGCTATGTAATTCCCGCACCTAGAGAAATAACATAAAGAAAAATGTAAACATATTTTGGAACCTAGACACCAAGGAACTCTGAAACATACGATCGTCAAGTGTAGAATCCGGGTAAGTATAACACTGCCCACAAGTTTTGGGTAGCCCTCAATGAGCCAACAACACCACGAAATATACCAATGACGGCACACATATTAACAGTGGGAACACACCAGAAGATAACACTGATGACACTCATATGAATGGCGGGAACACACCAAAAGATACCACTGATGGCACTCATATGAATGGCGGGAACACACCAAAAGATACCACTGAAGGCACTCATATGAATGGTGGGAACACACCAAAAGATACAAATGTTGGATGGAGTGATGAACTTGCATAAAACTACAAAGTGGAAGAAAGCATATGTTTGAAGATAATCGGTACACATCTGACTTCTGTTTGTTCTGCCACCCCACAGATACTCATACGAATACTCACACGTGGCAAGTTGAATACCGCACTGCTGTGTATCCAAAGGATAGTCCTCGAGCTTCATCTGACATGACAATGATAGTTTTAACCTGCAAGGAAGCAGCAGTCACTTCAAAATGTATGCCATAAATATTCGAGCGGGACCTGCATACAGGGTGGTCGACACGCCTTCGTCACTTCGTCCAAAATTACGCTATGATTGTGAAATAGGGCTGGCACACATTCTGGTGATTAATCAGTTCAACGGCGTTCGATGTCATATGTTGTGGCCAGTCGGGGACGCACTACGTCAGGTCAACATTAGCCCTGTTCCTGGCGGGAAGGAAGCAAATTTTGCTCTCGGGTGTTGTTGGTTTCCACGAAACAATTTCGAGCAGGTCTTTGAAATTTTCTGGCTCATTGCGCATTTATTTCGCATTAAAATGATGAGTACATGGCATGCGCAGGGGTGATTGCAGGGTTCAGTATTGCAAGGGACATACAGTGAAGTTTGGTTATCACGCCCAGATGGCAGTCTTCCAGCGGTAATACATACTACCTTGGGTTTACAGGTATACGTGGTGCTTTCCGTAAATAAGACAACTGAAACATGACCATGGTGGTTGTAATAAAACAAGAATAGCACGACAGAAGCGGTTTGGAGCTTCGAAAAAGAGAGCGCTTTCAAACACCCCTTTTGTGTGAACTGAATTAAGTGTCATCAATGCAGATATAGAAAGTACACCTTTCGCTATCCAGATGCCAAGTTTTGCACTTTAGACAGCAATCAGCTATCCAAATGCAAATTGTTGTACTTTAAACAGCAATTACACCAGCAATGGATGCATGAGGCGACAAAGACATGTTCCGCTTTCGCGTCAGGGGGTGCAAATGAGCGTAGCCACAAACACATGGCAGCACTTGGCTGATTTGAACGGAAAATGTAGGAAAGGTTTGCACATGTGGCGCTGGATGGAGGGAAGAAGGAGGGAAAGGACCATTTTGGCGCAAGGGCGCTTACTAGGATGGCGGTAAGCATTGTTCATATTATCTGGAACATGAAAGCCTACAATAGAATGATGCATGTCATTTTTCACCCGGAGTCGATAAATGGCTTACAATGATCAAACGGTGCGACAACTGGACTACTTCTGCACCTTTACGGCTCTGGTATGCGTGCCATATTCGATGACATTAGCCAGTGCACCGAATGGCTCCATCCATCGTCTTGCATCATCACCATCATTGGTCATCCATCATTGTCGGTCCGCGCCGTACGCCGATGCGTTACACGGTGTCGCCTCTGGGCGGCGCGGTAGCGGTAGCTGAAGCCGCCAGGGGTCTTGTCACACGACCTATGGTGCCTAACTGAGGAGATGGTCCCAATCGACCAGCGCAGTCCCAACAGACCACGTGAATGAAGAGGTCGCAAAAACCATCCGCAAAACCGAATGCTCAGCTGACTTTGCCATCAGCCGAGCTAAGTTTTTCGTTCTGTTGATAAATACATAAATTTTTGTCCCAGCCGGTTTGCGATCCTGAACACATTAACAAATCCTAATATTGAGTCAACATGGCTGCAGGTGAAGCCAAGCCACTAGGCCTTACATGTCGGGTACCGCGAGCTACAGACACTCGTTTTGAACGTAAAAAACGTCGATGACCTGGCGAAAAGGCTTTCAAGGTTACGCAAAAATATGCTACTGGCGCAAAGGACATTGACCAGCTTTACACCCTCTTACAGGCCGTTGAGCATCACCGTACAAATAATCTTTCAGTAAAAAGGACGCCGTGATATAACTTTTCTTTTTTCTGCATAGCGTATAATTAATTGTTTTCGGATGTAAATGGGATGATATAAACGAACCAATTGATGTATCACATATGCAGGTAGGCACTGAGGCCTTGCATAACCAAGCGAGGTAGATGAGTGTGGTCTACTCTTTGTGATAACCGAATATTAACACCTGCAGTCTGCTATCATGTTTGAAGCTACAGGTTTCATAAATGCTGAGGAGCACAAAGATCTCAATGGCTTACCAATTTGGGTAACACGTCGAAAAAAATGCTGGTCTTGAGATTGGGCTCTAACCCACTCGACACTGATATCCAGAAGGATCGATGGCAGTAAAGCTGCATTTTGCTTGGTCCTCTGGCGATCTTGAACAAACATGCCGCAGCTTTGTTTTACAACATTGTACAAGCCTGGATAAGACTGACCGCACCAATTGCTGTGTTATCTTAATGCTGTTCATATTACTACAGTAGGGATATAAACGTCAATCAAACCAACATCGGCATAAAGCCGCTCGTCCTTCATGCATGTTGACGATCCTTTAACACGCGCTCGGGCGGGGATGACCCCCGGAAGGTTTTTCCAGAATGGTTTCCGAACAGCGCGGCGCAGCCACGCCAATTTTTTCATAGCTGTAGACAATTGAATAGCGGATCGTTTGGCATCAACAAGATGAACCTTGTAAGGTCGCTGACCTAGGCCAGGTCAAAATCAGGCCATGGCTTCAGCGTAGTCAATTTCTAAGGAATCGTTCAATCATATGCAGCGGTGGAGTGCTAGACGAAGCCATACATCTCTAGGAGGCTTTCTTAGGTAACACACATATTGGATGAGTAAATCACGTTGACCTAAGGTCAGGTATAAGGGTCAGACCAAGGCCGAAACCAACCCGCTTTATTACTTTAGGGCTTACTGCATGGGATAGTTTCTGATGTTCATTCCGAATTTATTGATAGCAGGAACTGCATTATGCATCTTCCATGGACTTCTTAGAGGTCAGAATAGGTCATTGACCTAAAATGACACAGGTCAGCATTTTTTACAAACATACTGCCTGGCGTATTTTTTGCCGCCTATTCAAATGCAAAACCCAGGACAGTGTTGTATAATTATGGTCACCATGACCTTAGCTGAGCATGTGACCTTTTGCTTGGGAGCAATTCTCTGGGTTCTGGGGCACTTTGGAGACCAACCTGGAATTTAACCTTGTTTGACCTTATCTGACCCGAAGATCATGACCCCGGAACCTCAAACTTTGACCTAAATGAGTTCACGCACAGGTCAACACACTCTGTAAATGTGGAGTCTCTAGCTTTCTTAGTTCCCGAGATCTCAGGGGGGTCAAATTGACCACCCACCTGAGCGAAGGGCATCTAGCCGGCCACCTGGGCGCGTGTCAATACAAGTCTTTACCAAACATGTTGGAATCGATAGCATGGACGGCCTATGCTGCTCACAGGTATTAAACGCAGGTTTCTTGTCGACCTCGTACACAGGACATGCCGCGTATAATATTAACGGCAATAATTAGCTTCCTACGGGTAACAAGGGCGTTCGAATATTTTGGTTGTTCCGTGTACTCGGCTGATCTATGTCACATGATTTCACATCTATTTTGACACCAAAGCTATATCAACTCTAAGGCCAAGCACCACGGTTTTCCCTTTGCTGGAAACGAGCAGTGAATGCAAAATGCAGTCTTCAAAGTTATGCAGAATATACTGTCTCGTGCCATGGATTTTAAACATATGCTGTACAGCATATAGCTTCAGTGGGATGCAATAGCCCCGCCCATTTTATTGTCGAGGGGACTTTCCTTTGAACGAAAGGTACAAAAGCATAGCACATTTGAGCTTGGGCTGTAATGGCACGAGAACTTGCACCAAGCGGTCATTCGAAGCAGCGTCTGGCTAACAATCCTAGCGGCACAGGCTAGCGTTGTCGCTCATGTGGCCCTTCCACACAAGTTATGTTCTCCCAAAACGTCAATGCTGTCGCACCCGCTTAGCAGATTTTGGACATTCAAAGAAACATGTCAAAAATGTGGTCTTTACATACACCTCAAGAAATAGGCTCAATTTTTATAAAGCACAACAGGCATGTAAGGCCTCCACAGTTCCCATACAATGAACACATGCCTCGACAAAAACAAAGACAGACTTAGAATGTCTACGCAGCTCAGGAACACCCAATGCCGGACAAACCGAGCGCATACAAGCTCACGCCTGGTGCGAATCTTACCGCCATAAGAACGATTAGCTCAAAATTGATCTTGTCGGTAAAAAGCGTCGGAGAGATGAGCAGCATGAAGAAGTGGTGGTTGGTAGAGTGAGATGATTGCACTTGTTTCGAAAGATTAATATGATATCATTGAATCACACGATATTAAAAGTCGATAGTTTTCAGGTCGCCAAGAACTTTTGGTACACAAAACGAGAGCGGATGTATGTTACTTCTTCCTGATGTCAAAAATGCACAATGACGAACATACCGAATGCTGTAGAAGACCGAACCATCTCGGTAAATCCTCATCAACACATTCGGCATTGTGACCTCGTGGTACTTCGCATCCTGAAATAGTCCCAGTAAAACAAGAGCGTTAAGGTCTGTGCGTACGTAAGAGCCCACGTTTCATACGAGCCTTTTTAACAAATACATTGTTACCCTGCTTTCATTTGAGCATGAATGACGTGACTGAAGCATTATTTATCATTTTACATTTTGTAGCTAGCAACCTATCGCACGCCAAAGCGAACACACCCACAAAGAATTCCGCTGCCCGCAACGACGCAAGGCGCAACCACACAACAAACACGCGTTCATCCCGACGCGTGGCGTACCTTCAGATTCAGGAAATAGAGGTCGGGCGTCCAGAGCTGATCGATCACGTGCTTCCTGCTGACGATCAGCATGTCGTTCTGGTCACCAGGTGAGCTGAGGCGTTCGTCCTGCCACTCCTGGCGCAGGTAGATGTCTAGCTCGTAGTCCTGTGGACAGACGGGGATCGGCCAGTGATGAGGCCACACCCGACATTAACACGCGCCCGTGTGACCGGCTAAATTCTTTACGCTGGGTTAGATGGTCAAGGGCAATTTTATTCCCGAACAGCATGACAGGCTTAGGCCCAATTGGGGAGCCCGTCGCAAACGATCTAGAATCGCACGAGTGTTTCCGTTTTCCTGCTCTGTGTCAGTCATGTAACACGGAAATGCTGCTCAGCAGTCGCTGTTTTACTAGTGATGGTTGTTTCAACGTTTTAGCGTCTGGGTTCGGTTCGCACGTACTGCCGGCCATCTCGGCTACCGTGACATCAGCGGGGTCACTCGTTCAATTGTAATGCTTAAGTCATCGGGTAAGCACTGTTGTTCCGTCTTCCTATCGGGCCTCTAAAAATGTATTGGGTACTCGTCGGTTCTTGGAGTATGTGACTGCCGGATCCCTGAATGCATCCAATAGAGATTTCATATTTCATATCCTACATCCCGTAGAAACTCCACAGACATTGTCTAACCTCATGACCACTTTTCCCTTCCTGAAGCTTTCCTCGGCCTGTTAGGGTCCCCGAACAACTGGAGTACTTTGTTGCAAACATTTTCAGGTTGTCAGCTTCATATCATCCTAACGATGTTACGGACATCTTGGGATTAGAAGGAGTTTCCAGAGAAATATGTGTTAATTCGTGGTGCTCTGCCCGCCAGGGCGCCATTTGCACGTCGTGTCTTCTGTCATTTGGCAGCCCCCGGCCTTCTGGAACCACCTAATCTCCCTACGAGCCCTTTTCGTTGCCTGAAGTTGCTGGAACCTGGTGTTAATGCACCCATGAGTGTTCTCAAGGGTCCCGAGCTGAGTGGGTCCCAATTTTCCTAGCATTAGAACTCGAGAGGTTTTGGGCTAGGAGTACATGAAGGCAGCATCTCGAGAGCAGAAAAATAATGCCAATTTCCAACACTTGGTCGGCATGATGAGGTTTTTTGCAAAGCCAGAAGCGTAGAACAAACAAAAAGTCAATTAGGCTGAAGAAAGTTAAAAGTGGATTTGTGATGTCAGTACCTGCTTTGCGCTCGTTAGGAAAAATCACTCCCGCGTTAATGAAAGCATTTCCAGCCGTTGGAGATTGACAATAGACGTGAATGTTGGCTTGGTATAAGACGGACTTGGTATGGTTGAGAGACCTAAACATCTGAAGCAAGTGAGTCCACACAAGTTTACCAGCACCGTGAATTTGTGTATACAGCTCTTTCATGTTTTTAGGAGATCTGACGGGGCGGGATTGCCCCTTCCCCTTCCCCCACGCACCCACCAGAGCGTGTCGCACCTCGTGTCGCACCCTCAGCCGTGAGTTAAGTTTAACTCCCACCCTAAGTTATCTCTTGAGAGTATCCGATATGTCTTTCACAATTTAGTGTTTTCCATTTGTCGTTTTCCAAGTTTTCCATTGAATGCTGGACGATAGCCTTTTTTGAAGGAAAAGCTCCATGTATACATACTCCCGCTTCCTTTTTCTGTCCTAAATTTCCCATTTTATTCCGTGAATATTCGGTATGGCCCCTGTTTGCTTGTTGCATTTCCTGCACACAACATCAAAGCGATTTATGAACGCCGCTAAAGGACTGATATCGCCTTCCAAGACGCGAATTATAACTTCTGTCTTGATACACGGCCATTTTTCCTTGACCTAAGACGCGTTCTTGATGTTCGTTTTTCGTCCTTCCCCATTCAGTATGCGTGGCAGCTTCTCCAGGTATCTTCTGCCTCTGATTGCATAACACAGAGACATCTGTGTATGTATCCCCGGCATCTATGCATTTACTTTCATTTTAGTGGTGATATGCGTATTCACATTACGTATACAGTACTGGAGGTTCAGCTGCTGTGAGGTATGCGTGGAACTTAAAATTCAACCACCTTCTTTAATTCAACGTGATTGCGTTTTATCATCTATTTAGATCCTTTGCACAGCCGACGTGTGTTAAACCGTGACGGATGAATACGTCACAACCCGGTCGCTGACCGCACGTGCTGGCCGTGGGCGTCGTGACGACACCATCCCTCCGTTGCAGCAGTTGGTGACCACCTGTGAGGAGTGATCACCCTCTGTGAGGTGGCCCCAGAGCCGTATTTCGAGAGCGGTCCTCGCCACGCGGGGTCGGGCACGCGCAGCTGTGATCTGCAGACGGACCCTTTGCAGGTGGTGGAGGATGAGCTCATTAACCTCCAGCCGCCGAAGCACGCGGCGGGCCTGGCGCTCCGCCAGCGAGTGTTATGAAGGTATGGTGTTCAGCATGACTGTACACATATTTTTTGCTCTTGCTGCCCTGAATATCCTGGCGTGTCCATGATTGCAAATGATTGTGGCTTCCAATACAATACAATTCAACGTACAATCCAACGTACAATTTCTCTTGAAAGTACGTGTGCGCAGTTGGAGACGAGGTTCAATGTGTCGTCGCGCCAGTCGTAATACTGCCGAGTGTTGAGTGAGTGCCACTGTTAGCAGTAGTGTCGCTGTGAGACGCCTGCCGCGGCCTGGCGGCAGGTGTCTCAACGTGAGTGGGTCGATGGGGTGCCGCACGATGGCCGCGGTGCTCGCCGCAGTGCTCGGCAGTAACCTAGACGTTACTGGCCTCGCCGTAACGGCGGGCCAGTAATGGGGAGGGCCGCAAGCCGCAGCGCTCGTTCAGGCGTCGCAGGGCGGGCCCGGCCGGCGGGCGGGGACCGTGCGACCGCGTGGTGTTCCTTCGCAGCCAGAGTATGGCCTGGCGTTGCGAGTTGACCAACACTGCATGTACCAGCATGTACCAGCATGTACCAGCATGCAAGTGATATCCACCTAACAGACGAAGAAGGTCTCATTTCAAAACGGTTGTCCGGTTTCTGTCAGTCTGCTCGTCTCAAAACGGTTTTCCTGTTTCTGTCCGCCAGTTTATTACGCTGCGGCACGATAGCGCTTGGTTATTGTGAAAGCCATACTGTTTTTCAAGATCTTAAAAACGCGATTCTGGTGGTGAGCCTTTTGGTGATTGATCGTGGTAGAACAGCGATGTCGAGCAGTTGCATATCATTGGCATGCATGAACACGTCAGTTTACGGTTTCCCATGGGACTAGACTGCACCGGGCACGATGTAGCACTCGTTAGATATTGAAACTGTGCTGAGCTGCATCACAGGCGTCTGCAACGCTACAGCGGTGCCAGGTTAAACAAAACTTGCTCCTCGGGCTTCGCCATCAGCAAGCCGCACGCCACTAGGCCGCCGAAATGACGCGTGGTGAGTGGCCGGAAGGGCCAACAGATAAGCAATCAGCCTGGAGATATTTTGGCTGCCGCCGTTGCACCTCGTCATAACCACGTCATCACTGGCTGGCGATGGGCAGTTTGAAATATGGGCTTGGCTGCCATGCGGCAGCCCGGGCCACCTTACCGCAGCCAATTTTCAGTGTTATTGTTTCCAACACACGACGGTCCCGCGGAAGGGTTCCATGATAGAGATACGGAGCTATCTGTTGTGAGAAAGAGGAGGGCTAAACTTGGAGCAATATTCTGCCATGTCATGGGTTGGGTCCCTGCCACTAGCTGTGCGATGCAACGGCGTTCCACCTGGCCGGGCTGCGGCGGGAGATCGGGGTTCAATAGTCTACGACTGGGCTGCACACATGCTTTCGAGAGGCTGCAAATGATGGGCAACGCAAATGGTGACACGCACTGATGCCAAGTGCCGAACCACAAGCTTCAGACTGGAGCAGTCCGCTCCCAAATGGTGGCACGCACTGACGCCAAGTGCCGAACCACAGCTTCAGACTGGAGCAGTCCGCTTCCAAATGGTGGCAAGCACTGATGCCAAGTGCCGAAGGACAGCTTCAGACTGGAGCAGTCCGCTCCCAAATGGTGACACGCACTGACGCCAAGTGCCGAACCACAGCTTCAGACTGGAGCAGTCCGCTCCCAAATGGTGACGCGCACTGATGCCAAGTGCCGAACCACAGCTTCAGACTGCAGCAGTCCGCTCCCAAATGGTGACACGCACTGACGCCAAGTGCCGAACCACAGCTTCAGACTGCAGCAGTCCGCTCCCAAATCCGCCTTGCCGATGCTATCAGCGATCCCGGTGTAGTGAGATTGGGAGTGACACAAACCCTTTTGGGTGTACTTAACGCATATCTATGATCATAAAGCCTGGGAGCCAAGTGCGAATCACACATGTGCCCAGTCGCCGCTCACGCCCCGCAGGTGTCCACCCGCGGGCTTCCTGTCGCCGGTCAATGACCTTCCGGCATCCCCGCTTCCGCGATTTGCGGTGGTATTCACGTAACTGATGGGACCTTCCTGTGACGTCGGAACTAGTCAAGTGCATCTCATGGCTTCCTGTTTGCCGTCGTCCATTTGGGAGACTCGGAGTAGGGGTTCACGACAGCGGGACTAAGTATTTCCGCACCTTCAGTAGTACTTCGTGTTAAAACGAAAAAAAGCTATCGGCGCAGGACGCGTGACATTTTTGAGATGCCATATGTGTGGCTGTAAAACATAATGTTTTACCCGACATCATCGCCGATTTAAGCGCAGGTTTGTCTGTTGATTGATTGAGAGTCTTGAATAGTGTATGAGAGAGCACACCGTACATTTGCACGTTAGCTTGCGCACATTTTAAATGGTTCCGCATTATTCGGAATGCTACCATTTTGAGAGTGGTATAGCATCTCGCATAAAACAAGTCGCACAGCGTTTTGCTCCGTCGCGGTGGAGGCGCACGACCGCGACGTCACGTGACTGACAATCTTCGGGGCTGATCGCCGAGCCACCGCCTCCCGCGCCGACGTTTGGCAGTCATCCAGCTTCGCACCGTCCCGGGCAGGCCTCGACAATAGCGTCGGGTGCTGCGGACGTCATCAACACCGAGCCGCGTCCCAGCAGCGGTCGTAAACGTCCAAGGGTGCCACGACAAGGGCTGTAAAAGTTACATGGCGGCAGCACCTGGGTGGCTTCTCTGGCGGATGAGGTGAAATTGGCCTTCTTTGAGCATTCTGCGATGCATTCTGGGCACACGATCGCAAATCCAAATAACCTAAAATCGACAAGACCAGAATTGAATGGGTTTGACCAGAGCTGGTGGTGCCGGGCAGTGCCGACGCTGCCGCGGGGGGGGGGGGGGCGGTTCCCTTCCCGGTGCACTGACGAGGAAGCAGCATAGACGTAGGGAAACACTCCTGTACTGTCATCTCCTATTCTGCCATGTTACAGCCGACCTTGTCGGTGCTGTGATCCACCCGGCAGACGACTGGGAGCCCAAAAAAGATCCCCGGATCGGATCTTGAGATCCCATAAACATGGAACCACACGGGATCCAGGGTCCACCCTTGGGATCCAGGCACATGTCTGCTGTCTGGTGTCGTGGTGCACATAAGTGCTATCGTGCGCAGAAAACAGAACCACCTGCCGGGATTGCTTTCTTTCACAGCAGTATGCGGTAGAAAATAGCATATAAATACATTAATGAGTAGTGATTTTGGTCAACACATTGCCTGACGGCATAAAAAGCTATGGATCATTGGCGATCATCTTAAAAGTCAATATGGGGCATGGTTTTGAGCACCCGTTCTTCGGTTCACATATCGGATTACCCTTGGAAATAATGATAGCGCATGAAGAGATCCATGATCGGTTTGGGCGGCTCATAAGTTACCGCATTCTAGCACCATTGCGACGCTGTCTCTCACACAATGGAATAGACGACAAGGTTAGATGCCGGGGCACACAAATGCCCACCTAGAACTTGGACTTTTCCCCAACCCACATACATTTTATAGAAAGGGACGATCGGAGCAACTACTAGGGACTTATCCATCTAAGCTTACCTCGGGAGTACGTAGTGACCTGATGACATCGATTACATTGTTTTATAGTGAGGGCATGGGCGGTTCAATTCTCCAAGCTGAGATGAGAGGAGAATTAATTTGCACTCATATTCGAACAGAGGCAATTAGCACCCACAACCACGTACATTGCCACAATTAGTTCCTCAGATGGAGCACCAAACTTGGTGCCGTTATCATTTTGATACTAAGACTGGGAAGCTGATGACGCTGCAAGGACGACGCTGTGTGCAACTCGTTCACTGTATTGTGATAGCTGAATTCAGACCTTATCATACTTTTGCCAAGTTGCGTGAGGCTCGTGACTGCCATGGTATCCCAAACAGAATTATTAATGGACTTCTACATGTCCTATTTTGAGACAATATGTTCTCACCAGCCAGTAATTGCTATCTCTCTGGAGCAGTACCAAAGGCAACAACGGGACACCTTCTGTCTATTGTCGTCCTGGAGAGTGTCCTCGGCAGGCCTCGCTGCCTTCTAAAAACATTGCGAGACCTATTGGCCGAACATAATTAAACCAGCTATACACATCCAAGTATTACTTTGGCAAACACTGTCGAATGGTGCTGTACCGTATTGCTGTTCCCATGAGGTTGCTCCATTCAAATGTAGGTTTTTGGAAAATAAACCCCTGCTGCCTATCACTTGACTTGACAACTTTTAACAGGTGCACAACGCTTTGAGACGGTGGTTAAATTGTCACCAAAATTTCAAAATGTTGAATGCAGCACAAGTAAGCATTGTTCGGCGTTTTACTCCAATTGCAAAAAGCAAGCTGATATTTAGAAAACATTCTATACATTGAGGCGTACGGCAGCATTTCGCAATTCGTATTTGGCAATGAGTGCCACGGTGGTCTTAGGAGCTTAAATCGGCGCCACAACATACTCAAGTGCGGCACGTCTTTACATTGCCTGACCATGCGAACCTGAAGGCATCCCATGGCTGCATTCAGCGTCGTCAGCCGGTAGCTGCCTGCTGCGATGCTCGCCGCCGCATCGCGCGGTGGCCTGACCGGTAACTTCGTGCTTCACTTCGGTTCTCGGTTCGCACAAGCGCAACCAATGTGTGCACCTCAAATGCGTCGTGTTTTCCACCTGAAGCCCCCAGACTGCCCGTATCCCGTCCCCATGCCTGCACGGGCCGGCGGCTACCCGATTTTGTGGAATGTTTTCGTTCGATCGATCTTGCCATGGGTCGGCCGAGTTTGTTTGGTTATTTGAATTCGAGGCATTTCGGTCAGTAACGACCATTTCAGGGTTATGGAGTAGAGGAGAATGGATAACGGTGGGGCAGAGCGTCATGCACCTGGGGACCCAACCGCCGAGACTAAGCCCGTACGGGTGACCCCTCTGCGGGGTGTGCGCTTGGCGTTCGGACGGGCCCTCACCAGGGGCCCTTCGGCCCACTCGTGGCTGGCGCGTGCAGCCTGCCCCGGACAGGTAGGGCGTCGCGAGGATGCAGGGTAAAGGAAGAAGGAGGGTTACAGGATGCATTTCGGTCGATTCGGCGGCGACCCGTCCCGCGGCCAGGGAAGGCTGCATCGACGTAAGCTTACGCCCAACAGGACATATAGGCTAACGAATTTATGTTCTCGGATTCTCGGTTGGACGCATTTTCGGCCCAGTCGTCAGCCCCAACGCACTATAAGCCAGTTGTTCTAGAAGCCATTCTGACCTCTCTGAGCAGTTACATCCATGGCCCTGAAATGTTGCCATGGCTGGGCCGGGTAGCATGCCCTCGTACCCTCCCGAGCGTCATCCAGCCGGCCCCTCGCGCGGGCGCACGGCTCTGCAGACACACCCGGAATCAGGGGTCCGAGCCTTCGGCAGCTGGCTCACAACGGCTCACAACGGCACGCTGCCAGGACTGCTGCCTATAACGGGACCTCTCCGGACCAAAAAGTGGCCGAGCCTTAGCCCACGCTTCCCTTTGCATTGGACGAATATCGGTCCGCAAAGCCTTCGCCCCAAGCTAGGGATGATTCAACTTGAAATGGTGCGGCTGGTCACTGACGCGTGCGCGTAGCGAAGCGGCACACTTGTACTGCAGAGCGTGGGCGCAATGCCTATGACGCACGACGCGATGACGCAGAAATACGGGTGGTGCGTGCAGCAAAGCCAGTCACGTGGTGCCGGCAAAGAAAAACTAACAGGCTGCGTGAAAGATGCACCACTAAACGTTTCACAACGTCAGACACTAACGATCTGTTTACACAGACGCGCTTCTATTTGCACGCAGGTTGGACGGGCGAACGACGCGTGTCAAAATCCGGTGACGTGGGAAGAGGAATAAGACCTTTCCTGTATTAGGCATATAAGCAGCTTTCTCACCCAGCTATGGAGCGTGTCGGAAACAGGAAAAGTACCGGGAAAATTGCCTATACAGTGCAATGAAAAGTGCGTGTCATTCAAGGCTGATAAAGGGAATAGAAAACGTAACACGTGCCCAGGCGTGCTCATACTGCGAGCCAGTTCGGGCGCGTTTTAGACAGCTCTCATGATGCAAATGTCCCTAAAATATTCATCCGGTCGCAAGTATGCGGCCGCACGTACAGTGACTGATAAGGAAACTGCCATGCGTCAGTTGAGTGACTCGAGACAGCCGCCCGGGGTTGACGGTGCGACCGGAGAGCCCTTCTCTCGCCCCCCCCCCCCCCACCACACCTACGGAAATACATCGGAGCCATGGGCAAGCTTAAAACCGTCCCATCATTCCAATTGATTTTTTATCGAAGCGCGGGGCACACCGCTCCTTATCCTGTCATCCTGTCATCCTGTCATCCTGTCATCCTGTCATCCATGTCATCCATGTCAACATAAACAGCATCACATCTCAAGGACACCTGAACGAGCTTGCTCTCTTCACCACATATAACGACATTGACATCTTGCTTCCGACTGAAACCAAACTTGACTCACAGGTCCATCCTAGCTTGTACAATTTACACAATTACCACAACCCAATGACAGCACAGGACTCGACATGGAAGGGGAGTAGCAGCGTACTTTAAATCAACACTCCCAGCAAAGAGAATACCTTATCTCGAACCGGAGGGAGTTGAATGGGTTTGGTCCCTCACCAAAATCAAATCAGAAGTTATTATGGTTTGCTGTGTGCATGCCACACCCAATCTTTCTAGCAGTCAACTGACAGTTTTTAGGTATCCTGTCAGACAGTGTTGGCATGGCACAAACGTACAACCCCGCATCGATATTGATGCTAGGAGATTTTAATGCAGGTAATAACTATCTAACTAAGGCTTACTCTACTAAACACAGTGATATATTTCCATTTCAAGTCAGTCTGAAACACACAGTTGAATCACTCAACCTGACACAACTCACTGATCAGCCAACACGCATTACACAAGACACAGCCAACTTACGAGACTTAATACTGACCTTGAACACAAACATCATTGCCGGCAATGGGGTTCTCCCCCCCCCCCCTCCCCTTTCACTAATACATCACATTCCTACCTTTGTCATTATCAAGGTTGCATCGCCACCCGTAAGGGCATCAGCCAAACAGGTATGGGAATACATAAACATGGGTGCAGACAAACTTTCACAACTTCTGATAAAACAGACTGCGACAGAGTACTTGATCATGACATAGACACAGCGACAAATAAATTCACGCGGACCATGCTCGCAGCAGCTGCTAAAGGCATCCCAACAAAGAAAATCAGAATGAGAAACAGTGACAAACCTTGGGTCGATGCTGCAATAAAGAAGAGATTAGAAGAGAGAACCTTTCAGACCTCCTCAGAGGTATATGCTGATGACAACAGGGACCGCTAACGACAACAAAGCGATTTCACCACATGCATGACGACAGATTTCACCAGCAATTTCACCACATGCAACAGACGACTTAAGAACAATCACTCGCAGCATCAAGCAAACAACCTCTTGCATACAAAGCAAAAACCACACAAGTTCCATCGCATTTTTAAACAAATGATAGAACGGACACGAGCTGAGACAGTGCCACCGCTCTTAGGACCTGATTCAACCCCATTGACAGAAGACTTAAAGCTAACCTACTATAAAAACTAACCTACTATGTGACTTTTTTGCCAGACAATCACAACTCGCAGCTGACGACCTAACTGTCCCCGAGACCGCGCTTGCGGATCCACCACCCACGTTAGAGGGCATAACCATTACAGAGGATGAACTACTGAGCGCACTCAACACTCTCGATCCAAACAAATCATGCGGTTCTGACAATCTTCCGGCAAAATATTAAAACGACTAGTAATGAACAGATATGAAGCAGACAAACCGCCATATTGATAAAGACTCCACCCACCAACCTATTCAACATGTCACTAAGCCAAGGTATTTTTCCTTCCACCTGGAAAGAAGCAAAGGTTTTCCCATTTTCAAAAACAAAGGGTCAAGCTCGGATCGTACTAACTACAGACCAATCAGTTTACCTCCTTGTGTGTCAAAATTTTTGAAAGAATTACGTTTAATAATACCTATCAACACCTAACTGAGAATGGGCTGCTCTGAGAGGCAAAGTGCATACCGTCCAAAACATAGAGCGCAAACTCAGCTGGTATATATAATCAACAATATTTAAGCAGCTTTGGACCGAGGTAATGACTTAACAGCCATTTACTTGGACACTAGTAAATTTTTAACAAGATATGGCATGAGGGCCTCCCACTCAAGTGCAAAAATTATTGTGGTTTGTCAGGACCTCTCCTAAACCTGGCTTGAATCGTATCTCTCAGACCGTAAGCAGATAGTTAAGGATGGCAACAGTTTCAGCACGGCTAGGACCATACATGCTGGGAGTCCCCAGGGGTCTGTTCTGGGACCTCTCCTTGCGCTTATACATCTTAACGACCCAGCCGACAAAACTGATGACGTAATAATGATGACGTAATAATAATGACGTATTGTTCTTTGCCGACGATACCACGCTATGCACAGCTCACTCATACGTCCCAGTCACTGTACAAGCGGCACTCAACACGACTTACATATCATTCAAGGAGTTTGCAAAGACTGGCTCATCACGTTCAACGCCACGTAGACAATTCAACAAACATTCTACCAACAGAAACACACGTAATCCACCGCAGCTGGCATTTGATGGCCAAACGAATTCCTTCCGTTACAAGGCACAAACTCCCTGGCCTGACGATGTCTACTTATCCAATTTATCTGATTATACAACGAATTAAATATTTATTAATAATATAATAAGTATTAATCAGTATACAACAAAATACTGATTTATCAGCACGTTAATGACACCATCTCCGAATCAGTAGAGCCCTTGGCCTCTCTAACCCACTATCGCGACCTCTCCCTCGGCATATCCTCAAACTACATATATACGAACTTACATTCTTCCTTTGATTTGATTATTGTGACGTGGTATACAACGGACTTGTGACAACCAGCGACTCCCCTAGACTTGACCGATTACAGTACAGAGCAGCAAGACTAATCACCGGTGCACTCCACAGAACACACGTCCGCGCGCTGTTGGACGATTTGGGACGGAACACTCTCAAATCACGAAGAAACATGCGCAAACTGACACTGTTCCCACACCCTCATACACAACCAACACCTACTGCCAACAAACGTACACTGCACTTCTACCTGACACACGAGCACTTGCACAGGACGCCCACTACGCAATGCAATGACACTCACATTACCACCGAACAAACCTCAACATGCCAAAAAATCCTATATTTCATCAACTACGAGAAGATGGAACCAGCTCTCGCTTGAGGTGCCATCCTCCAGTCCTCACGTTCCTTCAGTCGGGACATTTAACCGGCTCTGCGGTGTGGCCGTGCCTCGGTGTGTCACAGCTTTGGATCCATTGCGTGGTAACATCCCAAATACTAGGCTGAGATTGGGAATGTCAGACCTGAATGCCCACCTGTTCGGAACTCAAAATCCAAATACATCTAGTCCCTCTTGCTTATGTGGCTATCCATATGAAGACCCTAAACACTTTGTACTTAACATCCTCGCATCATGAAATCCGAATTTTAATGCTACGTAAAGAGATCGCATCATTCCAAACCTTTCTGAGCTCACTCACAACGAGCGACTAAGTATCTTTCTCAGAGGTAACGGTTTACAGGATCGCAATGGGCAGCACATGGCAAAATTTTCCAAGCACTTCTTTTTTTGACAAGCGATTCGCCTAGACGACTTTCAGCGGGCGCGGTCAGCAGACGGGCCACTGGGTGGCGTTGCCGGGCCGGACGTCCGCCGTCGGCCCGGCAGTATGTGCGAGACGTTTTATGTGTAGACCGGGGTGGCGGCGGGCGCCTGGCCCGTGTCGGCTTACGGATCGGGCGGAGTGGGCGGCTGTGTCGTGGGTTCTCTGCCGGCGATGACCATACCTTGTTATTGCTAGGAGAGGCGCTCAGATTTAAGCGTTCCGCTTATGCACCAATCCACTTTTCATGTTATGTACCGCTTAATGTCCATAATCGAAAGTAAACATCAAATCAGATCAAATCAAATCAGTCTCTTTACGGAGCACCGGCTGCTGTGGTGACCACATTAGAACACAAGGGCCATACAGAACAGACGGGATACCCGTCCTCAGAACCCGTCGTACCCGTCCTCAGACCCGTCGTACCCGTCCTCCTGCGTGAAGGCGAGGACGCGAAGTGCTTGACCATTTCACTACCTTACTCCTCTCTTCGACAATGAAAATGGTAGACTTTTGCCGCAAAAAAGATGCTGCTGGGCAAGCGGTCACGGCGAGACAAGATGGCTGATGTCTGCTTCACCTTAATGAAGGTTCGTGCTGTTTTCTGATAGATTTCCAACTTCGGCGCAAGCCTTATCCGTAAATAATGCGACAGCATCTTTAAACATTTAATTTCCTGACATCATTACCAAACAAGAAATAGTGACTATCACGATGCCTCGCTAATGCATTCGCCATACCTATCATCATCAACACCATATCACAGAAAATCCCGCCATGTTGGCTATGAATATACATGGCATCAATATACACTTGTGGTATACCCCACCCACCCGCACACAATTCTCTCACGTCACCGTTGCATTACGTGCTCTCAGTCGAGAAACGCAGTAGATCAAATCGCAAATCAACTGGGCTGAAAGGACGTTGGCTCACCAGACATGCAACGTTTGGCGTTGAGGGCCGTGTTGCAGCCATACGCTCTCTCTACTCACTCCTCCTCCTCCTCCTCTCCTCCTCCTCCCCCCTCCTCCTCATCCTCATCATCATCATCATCGCGCTCAATCTACTTTAAGGTGCTGTACTGTCCATTCTGTTTTTCTGCCCGAACGCAGGTTGAGCTCGCTGTTCATGGACGCGACGCCGCTTACCATTGTAGATGCTTGCGGCGCTCCGAAACTATTCACATGAATTGTAATCTTGACCTTAGTTGGCGCAGCTGTAAACACAGGAACATATGAGTCGCGCTGGTCGAAACGCTGTGGCAGCAGTATAATACGATCGCCCAGTTTATATACTTTCAAGGGCGGTAACCAGATTAAAAAAGTTGCGTCATGCCAAAATGCATGCCAAGACAGGACAACGTACACAAATACAATAGGCACGGTACGCAGTTACGGCGTTAATGACAACAGAGAATACTGCAAACGGAACATTTCGCTTTTGATTCCAGCCATTACCAACACACTTGTAAGGAAATGCGTAAATGCTTCCATTCATTCCTTCTACGAACGATTTCTAGTAACTAAGCACTGATGATAAACATATCAATGATGCTGTAGGATTCGTCACATTTCACCGCACTTGCCGAACGCTGGAGGCTCTAGTCGACACCTGATGGCAACAGTAGTCCAACAACAATGGTAACCGTTGTTGCAGCGCCCATAATTAATCATCTGTGTAGCCTTTTCATTGATGATGCCCAGTCACGTAGGCTTCCGGCAATGGTGGCCAAAGGTTCGTTACATGTTAGAGTCCCGACGGAGCGTGCTTGCCATGGAAAACCCATGGTCAACAAACACGGAATACCTAGCTGGGGCGAATGCCTAGCCTAGTGGCGACGGCCGTGGCGGCGTGGAACGGGCGAGGCACCAACAGATGCGCCATATGTCAGCTAAAATCACATGGATGATGCCCAAAACTAACTAATGGAGCCAGATGCATTCGGCCACTGACACCGATCGGCTGATTAATGTGTCAAAAGGCCTACCTTTCGAGAATGGCCAACTTTGACTAATTTTGTCCAAAAGTTTGGGCAAGCTTGATAAGCGAATTGGATGGGGCACAGCGATCCACGGTTTTGATCGTTGTGACAAACATACTGATAAACATTTGTTATGCCGTTTTCATGGTAGCAGCTATGTTACTTTAAGTAAGGGGTTACTGCAGTCAAGATGGGTTTTATAAAGGAGGCATTGGCCGTTACCGATATGCTCACTGGGCGTCTCAGG
Source organism: Pollicipes pollicipes (assembly GCF_011947565.3). NCBI lineage: Eukaryota > Metazoa > Arthropoda > Thecostraca > Pollicipedomorpha > Pollicipedidae > Pollicipes > Pollicipes pollicipes. Next base: position 20,634,231 of record NW_023597034.1, read on the forward strand.
GTCGGGCCGTTGGGACATCTATTACTAATTTAAAACCGGTGTCTTCGTTTAAATTGCGCGGCTCGCACCACGCCTTCATTACTCTGGCTGCTGAGATGTGACCTAAATTCTTAGAAAACGTCCTAAAAAGCGGAATTCCATGTCTTGCGCACGGTAGCAAACGCACCATACCAAACACTGCCATGAACAACTTGATATATATATTTAACACGCGTCCAAGTAGTGGGTCAAATTGAACCCCTCCCGATTTTCTTTCACATGGTTCCGAACGGCGCGCCACATACGCGCCACATTTGCGTAGCTGTAGACAACTGAATAGCGTATCGTTTAGTGTAAAATAATAAGATCAACCTTGCAAGGGCACTGACCTAGGCACGTCGAAGTCAGGCCATGGATGCATCGAAGACGATATCTAGGGAATCTCCCAATCTGATGCAATAACGGGTGCTAGATGAGGCCATACATCTCTGAGATAGTTGCTTATGCAACACAACACTTGAACTAAGAAATTCCTTTGACCTGGGGTCAAGTATGTAGATCAGCCCTATGCCAAAACTAACCTGCTTTATCATTCTGAAGATTGCTGTATGGAATAGTTTCTGCTATCCATTTTGAATTCATTGAAAACAGGAACCGCATTTACACCTTTCACAGGTGATGTCAAAGGCGGATGACGTCAAGAAAAGGTGGCGCACTATACGTACCCGATAGCGAAAACTGCGATACAAGAAGACGCCTGCCCGTTACAGTACAAGCCATTCCTCGGGTTCAAATATCCGCTTGACTCATCCGTAATAAAATATACAAGAAAGCTGCGATCAATCAACCGCCACCAATCGTCCCATGACCGCCGCCATGCCCGCGCGTCTCATGTCTCCGCCATGACCCCCGTCTCATGTCTCCGCCATGACCCCCGTCTCATGCCTCCGCCATGATGCCGTCTCATGTCTCCGCCATGACCCCGTTCATGTCTCCGCCATGACCCCGTCCCATGTCTCCGCCATGACTGCCGTCTCATGTCTCCGCCATGACCCCGTCTCATGTCTCCGCCATGACCCCGTCTCATGTCTCCGCCATGACCCCCGTCTCATGTCTCCGCCATGACCCCCGTCTCATGTCCGCCATGACCCCGTTATGTCTCCGTCATGACCCCGTCTCATGTCTCCGCCATGACCGCCGTCTCTTGTCCGCCATAACCACCATCTCATGTCTCCGAGCCCCCGTCTCATGTCCCGCCATGACCGCCGTCTCTCTGTCCAGCCATAACCACCAGCTTATGTCTCCGTCATGACCACCGTCTCATGTCTCCGCCATGCCGCCGTCTCTTGTCTCCGCCATGACTGCCGTCTCTTGTCCAGCCATAACCACCATCTCATGTCTCCGTCATGGCTGCCGTCTCATGCCTCATCGTGACCGCCGTCTCATGGCCGCCGCCGCAAACCGACTCACTTAAGTTTTAACAACCGCTCCCTTCCGCAGTAAGGAAAAGTCTTTCTTTTCACTCATTCAAAGCACGTCTTGATCGCCACCTTAGCTAAGGAACTGCGTCTTCAAGCAAGCTTAACCGCCCCACCTTCAGATCTAACGTGCTTCTCAGGAAATGATGACCGCGCTTGTCGTTCCAGATTTCTCCCAGCGCGCCGTCAGTGCTGTGTTCCACGCGCTTGTCATGTCGATTGTTGTAATCTTTTTGTATGGCATTACTACGCGGTTTCGTTTCTTTTTACTGAACTGTCCATTTCTCATTCATCGCTAAATTTCTGTTTGTTGGCGCTGAGTGTGCTTGTGTGCATGAGTGAGGCGATGTTATGTCACTGCATGCACTTGTGCCTGTAAGTGTGTTGTTCATTAGGGACCTACGAGGCTCGCTGCTAAAAAAATATACATTCAATGATCGCCTACAAACAAAATCGAGACATTCAAACATGTAATCGATTGTTTTTTGGGTGGTCTCCCCTTCTCGAAAGAACTATACAACGTGAACGAATGAAAATAAACGCAGGAAGCATATCAACGTGAGGCAGTGACAGCTGTCGAAAAGCGTGACACACCCAACAAAAGTAAAGCATAGGTTGGTTTATGATTGTTTGGGTTTAAACGATTTTTGGGTTGCATAACATGGTTAATAGCTTGAAGCCGAGTAGCGCATCGGGGCAGGCACCAACTATTCTTGTGAACGGACCACTAAATTTTTGCAGCGCATGCCTCAATATCTTTTTGTATAGATAAGACAGTAGTATTGGCCTTATTCATCAGAGAAAAACCAGGAGAATGGAGATTTAGTCGGGTTGATATTTCGGCGACATGGCCTTATCGAAACAATAGCAGAAGAGCTACAACACTTCAGCTATTGTTTAGATAAAGGCATATTGCCGAATATTAAACCAAACTTTATCTCCATTTCCCTGCTTTTACTTCGAGGAATAAGGCTAATACAACTGTCTTATCTTTGTGAATAGTGTTCCTTGCTAATGCACCGAACGACTTACGTTTAGTCATTCTTGTGTTAGAAGACAAAAAAAAAACTTTTTTTCCTCACAACTTACCCGAGGGACATAAGTCGGGCTGCTGTCAATTCAGTTAGATTAGCCGTGGCATCAACATCTAAACACAGCAGCAGATTAGCAAGACTCCTTACTGGATTCGTATAACAAGGGTGTCGGCTCTGGAAACCGCGCAGCTGTTTTTCAAACGGCACACCTGTATTGGGAGTGTCCGCACGTAAGCAGTGCCCGAAGGTCTCAGCGGTCGTCTGACCCTCTTAGGACACGTAAACGTGCTTGACCTATGGGATTTTCAGAGCCGCTTGGCAAGTACAGGATCTGTAGAAAACCGTTTTATTGCTGCACTGTGCCGCTCGCGAGTCGCGTGGCTCCTGGCTGGTAGACTGTTCCGCGGAGTGTCGCGGGCAAGTGTGCCTGTGTCGGCCCGGTGGTCGTGTAGTGTGAGGACTGCGAGGACTCTTCAGCGTGTAAGGGTCGCTTGACTGTCTTGGGGCCTTTGGCGGAGTCCTCCGACCCCGATCTCTCGTGACCACTTGCAACTCGATCAAACCAACCAAGCCGCCCTAACCGGCCAACAGAGCCCGGAGCGAGGGCAAGAAGTCGCATGCATTTAAACGACCAACAGTCTCTACAGCGTAAAAATGTCCCTCTCCCAACATTCGTTTCCGCAATTGAATGTGAGCGATCCATTTGTTCCAGTCCTATCGTACGTATCCGCATGTTGTGCCATCAAGTCAAAGCGTAAGAGTAGCCTCGATCATATTCAGCGAGGAACGGCTGCATGAAACCATTTGCAATGGAAAGTGGAGATGTGCGGAGTTGGTACGTTTCGGTTCTGCAATGACTGAAACGGTCATCTAAGTCCGATGCGGCAAATATATGCCGCGGTATGTGTGAATCATGCGTGCTGCTTGGCCAGTTTTTAATCTTACGGGTATCTCCGACTAGACATGCGGGCTTCATTCCATGAGCGTCTTCCTTCATGTGTGTGCAGCTGCATAACGAAAACACTGTGTGCCAAATTGTGATGCGTGGGCGACGTGACTCACGGCTAAGTGCTGGCTGTCAAGACAAGGTGTGCTCGAAATCGTACGTTCAGAAGGCGCCGGCAGAAGGCACGGTGCTCCTACCATTCCTCTCTGTCTGAAAACACGCCGTAAATCTACCGCGGACTGTGCCGAGAATCGAGAATGCTGCCGCTCTGTCGTGCAAAGCTGGCCTGTGATTCTGGGCCATTCCGCTGAGGCCGCGGCGCTGACTTGGCAGCGTGACAGCGTTTGCAGGAATCTCACCGAGCTGCAACCACGTGAACACGGCTGACCATGTGATAAAAGTTCTTTGTAATCACTGGCTATGCAGTTTGGGTTCGCTATAATCGTCTTAGATTTGCCAAAATAGAGTGCGGCTCGTGAGTTAAGGAGAAATTGGCCATGTCACATCGATTCTATGTTCATCATTTCAATGTTGCTTAAATGGGAGGCAGACATCGACCGAGGGCTCGCAATCATTTGGTTCCAACCTTCCATGAGCTCCTTGAGCGGCGGTCCTACTCGCGTTCAGTTTTCAATACTGGTTCCGAAAGGCTTTGTATATGGAGCTCTGCTGTAGTATTGCAAGGTTTCTAAGAATCCATGGCGTTCGGTCAGCCAGGCATGTTGTGCTGAAGACGCTTGATTTTTAAGTGCATTTGGAAAAAAACTATGTTTCTGTTGATGTTTCTGTTGAAGATGTCTGCCAATGTTTTTCGTTGTAAGCTGAGCCAAAGGTCTGCTATGAAAGACTTGACGAAGCCCTCTTTACAACGGGTTACGGATGGGGTTGTGCAATACAAAACAAAGGTGTCGCAATGGCGTTGAAATGAGACTTTGCGAATGTACCCGTCTAGTTTAGCTCACATTTTCAAGGCTGCGGAAGAGAAGACGAGTGATCGAAGCTAATAAAAAGAGCAGCCTTGAAACACTTGTACACTTTCTATTCAAGACACAACTCGATTTGGTACGCGCAGTTTAAATAGACCAATCGTCAGGCAAATCCAGCGCCCCTGACAACACTTGCGTGGCCCAACGACACGGCAAACCCAGAGAACTCCAGCTGCTCTAAATGGCCGCGCTCTCAAGCGCACAGCCACCCGTAGCCATGAGCTCTGGCTCACAGGCACCCGCGACAATGGCTCTAGCTTTCAGGCACCGCGACCATGAGCTCTAGCTCACAGGTACCCGCGACCATGAGCTCTAGCTCACAGGCACCCGCGACCATGAGCTCTAGCTCACAGACACCCGCGACCATGAGCTCTAGCCCACAGGCACCCGTGGCAATGAGCCCTAGCTTGTGTTGGAGTTTGATAGAGCTTAAGTATGACATGTGCAGAAGGGCTGTAATTTATCTTTCGCGAAGCTCATTCAGATACCACGCGACAAGTGGGGCAAAAAACCGCGACCCTCTACATCGTAACCCTCTACTCATAAAACATCGCGACCCTCTACATCGTAACCCTCTATCATAAAAACATCGCGACCCTCTACATCGAACCCCTACTCATAAAAACATCGCGACCCTCTACATCGTAACCCTCTACTCATAAAAACACACGACCCTCTACATCGTAACCCCTACTCAAAAACACCGCGACCCTCTACATCGTAACCCCCTACTCATAAAACACCGCGACCCTCTACATCGTAACCCCTACTCATAAAAACCGCGACCTCTACATCGAACCCCCTACTCATAAAAGACCGCGACCCTCTACATCGTAACCCCCTACTCATAAAAACAGCGACCCTCTACATCGTAACCCCCTACTCATAAAAACACCGCGACCCTCTACATCGTAACCCCCTACTCATAAAACACCGCGACCCTCTACATCGTAACCCCTACTCATAAAAACCATCGCGACCCTCTACATCGTAACCCCCTACTCATAAAATACCGCGACCCTCTACATCGTAACCCCCTACTCATAAAAACATCGCGACCCTCTACATAGAACCCTCTACTCATTTCCGTCCATCAGCAGCAAATATTGGCATACACGCCGACCCAATGGCAGCGCCTGACACATTAATGAGACGCTTCGCATCCTAAATCCGTCAGCGTTTCCTCCCGGGGCAGCAGTCGATCGGCGAGTGCGTCACGTCTCGAGGTGACAGCTCGGCACGCACCACACGGACAGCCCGCGGCCGCGTCCAAAGCCAACACGTGGGCGAAAATGTTCGTCATCGCCCGCGAGACGCTCAGCGGCCTACGCGACGGGCAGGCAGCACTCGTGGACAGGTGGGGGTGGTTAGCGGCCAACTGGCACTTCACGTGGGGGATCATTGAGCCAGAGCCGCTATGAAGTTGTTCCCCAACTGTCACTTCACGTGGGGGATCCCTGAGCCGTAGCCGCTGCGAAGCTGTTCCCCAACTGGCACTTTACGTGGGGGATCTCTGAGCCGTAGCCGCCATGAAGCTGTTCTCCAACTGGCCAGGTCAGCCGCGAAAACGACCCTTTGCAGCAGACGACCAGGTGGCAATTTCACAGGCCACACAGCCCGCAGTTTGAAGTGGTGGACTAGCATGGGGTGCTTCCAACATTTACCAGGTCCGGTGGTCGGAACTTTGAGTAATCGAGGACGTGTCGGCGCTGTTAACCTAGCTGACGCAATTCAGCCCATCATTCCCTGCTTTTCAATCCCATCATCAACCATTCGGGCTATGTTGAGCTCTGTTGAGCGCTCCTGGCTTTCACTCTTACATATTCAGTCCAGATATTTGGACACCCCGTATGAAAAAGTTCATGTAGCTACTAAGAGACAGGCGTGGCGCAGAAAGATCGCATTGTACTTTTAGGCGTTCTCGTCTAGCAGCGACAAATATATTGGCATGCACGCCAAAGCCAATGGCAGCGCTTGAAACATTCATGGGACGCTTCGCATTATAAATCCGTCAGCGCTGCCACCTGGGGCGACAGCCAATCGGCGAATGCCCCAGCTGACAGCTCGGCTCGCACCGCCATTGGTCGGCTGACCAGATTGGTCCGTGACAGGCGTGACGTAACGATTCGCAGCCTTTTCACGCACAAGTTTTGCCGGACTGCTGGTCACTGCTGGCTACCAAGATCGGGCTGAAATAAGCTTTAATGTCCTCAGCCTTATCATATTTAATCATTTGCCATTCCTTCTCTTAGATTAAATCCGAACCATTCGAATGAATAAATGTCTGGGATCAGAGCCTACATGAATGAACTTATAACCTTTCATGCATAAATAACATGCTTGTTGTGTGAGCTATGACTCCTACCATCTGATCGCGCATTTCCAGGTTAACAGCACGATCTGGTGGCAAAAGTTCAACGTGCCGCAATGTTCGGCACGGTCCGCCCTGTCCTCTGACATCAACTGACTTCTTGCGCGGTCACTGCCACCGGCCGCAGGTCATACCTGTCCAAGAGCAATTGTAAGCGTCTGAAAGCGATTCGAACCCATCGCGCCCGAGCGGGTGGGGCCGGAAGGCAGGGCGCTCTCATCAGCTGACTCACTGGGACGGACACGTATGCTGAAAAATCCTGGTTTGTCATGTGCATAGATAGGGGAATACGTCGTATTGGACATATCATGAATGGCCGCTGGCTTCGGTGTTACCGTCCATTCGCAGCTCACTAATATGGTAGCTGATGATATCTTACTGGTCATGTGTTCGGTGCGTAAAGCACGAGCATCGCCGACGGGCGGAGAAAGGTAAGGACTTGGGCGGACCGGGAGAGCTTATTGGAAACAGCATCAGGTTGCAGTTGTGAATGATTTGGAAGAGACCGTTTTTGTTACCCTAGAATAATGATCACATCGGTTTGCGGCCGGCATGCGTTCACGTTACCGAGGTGGCTGCATCGAGCCACGGTATCGGGCATTACCGAGGTGGCTGCATCGAGCCACGGTATCGCCAGACGGTGCCAGGTGCAGGAATGTGGGAACAACAGCAGATGCTATAGTGCGCAAGCATCCCAACGGCGGGCGGTATGATGTTCAGACATCCCAACGGCAGATGTTGTAGTGTTCGGACATCCCAACGGCAGATGGTATGGTGTTCAGACATCCCAACGGCAGATGTTGTAGTGTTCAGACATCCCAACACATTTCGCATCTTGCTCTTCTCCATCAATTTTGCACATCCTACATCCGTCATTGGTCGGGAGTCTTTCATAGGCGGAGATCCGTGTCACCACATGTAGGGGATGGTTACACTGTCGTTTGCAATTTACGCGCTATTGCCAGGTCTTGCCGTCGCCACCGATCACAAAATATAAAATTGGTTTTACTTTGGGTTTCCTGCAAAACCTAAAGTAGTCTAGTCTAGGCTAGTCAAAGCATTGTAATCAGCCTAACTGTGAAACGGTACATTAGTTATAATACATTGTTTGATTGTTTGAACAAGGCAGGGCAATGCACATATTTTTCTCCATGAAAGTGCCATTAACATTGTATAATTGTTTTTAGTGTCCTGGTCAAATGAAGAATTAGTTCAAATCAACAGAAACAATGCTATGCCCTGCCGTCAAAATCGACTAAATAGAACCCTATATCTCGAGCTGGGCCGAGTCCCCCACCCCCTTTGCAGGGACTTCAAACGAAATTCATCGCATGAACAGGATCAAAGCATGCCACAGCTACACGCGTGAAGTCACAGAGACGAGCGCCGCTGAAAATAGACTCGTCAGCAGCCTGCAGTTGGAGCAGTTACGAGGAAGCCCGACTGGATGACGACGTAACGACCTGACAAGAGTGACAGCTCCCGGAACCCGGCCAGATGTCCTACTGGACATTCAGACACCTTGCTTGTAGTCAAGTGAACCCCACTCAGATTATCTGCCCATAGCGGATCAATAGCTCGGATGGTGCAATGGAGTGTGAAATGAATGTTTCGACCGGCTCCGCACTTCACCTTTCTGTTCAGATTCATGGCAGCGTTGAAATTTTCGCAATGCAGGTCCAAAGGAAAGGGAAGCATCAGAATGTTACCAATTAATTTGCACGCGGTTTCCTGGGAGATCGACCAGATCCATGACAAGATAATATTGTTTTCTATTACAAATCACCACAGGAAATGCGATAAAAAGCACAGGACGGTGGAATGCTACACAAAGGAAACCCACCTGGCGTGCTGTTGAAAGTCGGCCACTGGTTCGCGTCGTACTGCAATGCCCTCAGTTTGGTTTGAAGTACTTCAAGGGTGAAACTACCTGGTAGGCTGAAAATCAAGGACATCCTGTAAACAAAATAAGTATTTTAAAACGTTGGCCATGGGCATGCAAATAGTACTTACTGCCAGCCGGCGAATGATACAATATTGAGCCTTAAAACATTCCGTGACGAAGCTGACGACAGTGCCATTAGAGCGAGTCATCGATACAGTTATGGAAACCATACAATAGACCGCTCCGCACACATGTTGCAAGGAGCAAAGCGTTTATAAGGTACTCGATGTTACTCCATGTACGGGGTGAATCACAACATTGCGAACGATTTGCAGAGCAAAGGCAGCCAGTGGAATGTTTGCTGCACGTTGAATGTTTTTCACTTTCCACTATGGCTGCGCAAACAAATCCAAAGCAGTGGGATCCGCACATACGCATTCCCCTTATTCATTATTTTTTTCTGCGGTACTCTGAACATTTTTTTTACTTCCGTTTATTGTCTTCTCTGAACGAATTGGGAGACTTGCTAAGAGTCACCCGTTGCTTGAACATCGCAACCCGTTTAACTCAGGCACCTTAAGCTATCTCGTTTGTTAGTGCGTAAGAGACGTTATCGTTGCATGCAGCGCGACGTTACGGTGTCAAAGTGTCATTCCCTGGCCGAGAAACAGGACTGCGTTAACGGCCACCCGACACGTTCAGCGCAACGGGCGTTCACAGGACTGCGTTAGCGGCCACCCGACACGTTTAGCGCAACGGGCGGCGTTCTCTCCGTCTGACGCAATTGTCTCCTGGCCTTTTTGAACTATTAAGACATCAATGAACTCAGCGGTGAGGTAATGATGAACTTGATATCATTTGTTTGTTTTGGTCCCCTAGCCCTAACTCTAATTGAAAAAAGTTACCTGTGATTAAGCACAATGCACAGTGGAATGCATCTGGCACCCATGAGATTATGTTTGCCAACACATGCCTGCCAGAGCTGGCAACGGCCATAGCGTCGGGCGCCGCGCCCTGTTATCTGAACAATAAACATCCTCCAAGCGACGTACCTGCAGAGCAGGACCGCGGCCACCGCGAGGGCGGAGCGTGTCGCCATCGCACGGCCGGCGACGGTTCGAACAGCACCGGCTCCCTCCCGACGCGGCCCTGCCCCGCGGCTGACTGCCCCACCGCCGACGCCGACGGCCGGCGTCGGCGACCGGCCGTCGGCGGGCGCACGGGCTGTAGACAGTCCGCAGCGGGGCGCACGGGCTGTAAACAGGCCCCCGGCGGGCCCACGAACTGCGGGCAGTTCCCCGGCGGGCGCACGGGCTGCAAACAGTTAGCAGCGGGGCGCACGGGCTGCAAACAGGCCCCCGGCGGGCCCACGAACTGCGGGCAGTTCCCCGGCGGGCGCACGGGCTGCAAACAGTTAGCAGCGGGGCGCACGGGCTGCAAACAGGCCCCCGGCGGGCACACGGGCTGCAAACAGTTAGCAGCGGGGTGCACGGGCTGCAAACAGGTTCCCGGCGGGCGCACGGGCTGCGAGCAGTCCTCAGCGGGGCGCACGGGCTGCGAGCAGCCTCCCGCCAAGAAAGGGGGAAGCGCGCGGCTCGGCGCAGGTTTGGTGAGGCGCGCGGTGGATGTGTTCGGCTGAGCGTTGGTGCGATGGCTGCTGACGTGTCGGTGTTTCTGAGCCGATCAGTGTGGGAAGTAGTGCTGAAGGCCTGTCGGCGCTCCGCTTTGGAGTTAACCACGAGACCTGGGAGGTAAACAGTCGACTTTTCATTCCATCAGGGGCAAACTCTGTTCAATAAACCACCATGTAGACCGTAAGCATTTTGCAGCACACTGAGAACGGATGACACATTTGAAAATAGTTTTTGTGCAGAGGTGTTCTCAAAAGTGTTGAGAGGTGTTGTGGAAGGCAGATTTTGCATTCGCTACACTATCTTGTCGACGCACGGGTCTGGTGTGACGCACACACCCCGCACTGTGGGTTGGATGGGCGTGTTCCGAGTCGTACCCGAGTGGATCGTTTGCCATGAGTGGATGAGACAGTATCAATAGACTTATTTCTCGTAGAATTAACACGAGAATAAAGAGGCAGGAGCGATATTTCGGCTACACGCCTTTATGAAAACGAATATCAGAAGTCGGTTAATTTACTACCGATATTCGTTTCGATAAAGGCATGTAGCCGAAATTTCACAAACATCTCTCCATTCTCCTATTTTTTCTACAGGAATAAGGCGATTAATACCGCGTTATCTATGTGCATAATGTTCCTCGCAAATGCGCGTAACAATCGACGTAAGCTTGCCAACAGTACATTAGCAAAAATTGGGTAATATTTTGTTGCTTTGCAATATTCATCACACATGTTATGAATGCGGGGCAGCAGCATCATAAGCCAAACGTTTCGGCAGTAAAATGCGTGTAGACGGTGAAATAAGTTTAGGCGTAATATACCTTTACACGGTAAGATACACTGAGACGTTTGCATTTTGATGTCTCAAGCTATGTCTATTATTGTTGTTATTCTTATTTCTTCGTTGTCCATCGCTTCATTACTTATTTCTATCTCTGCGAAGTTTGTTACCAGCATGACTGCACAGCAGGCCGGGAAAATCATGTTTTGGCAAATTTCCAGAAGAACCGGCTTGCATGGCTTGATAATCAATATTAACGGCAATAGTGTGCATGAGACGATTTTAAAATCCATGTTGCATATGAAAATAATTCAATTAGTATGGCCTTGCAAGCACGATGTAAAGACTACCTTTCGCGAATGGCATGGGTGTCGATTTCTCAAAATGATTGGGAGAGTTTTGGAAGCCACCATAAGGAGACCGGTACAAAATTTTTCGGATTTTGTCCACTTCTGTTCTAACTGTTCATTATGCATGTATACATATATACGCATTAATTACCTGTTTTTAAAGCTCATGTGCGTAGTCACAGCAATCACGTGCGAGTAGCTGGCAGTTTGAATCAATTTCTTATAAACGCACCTGTTTTGTGAAGCTGAAGAGGTACACCCGCACCTCTCCAGCATACTGGGAGTGGAAATCTGCGCATAAGTCATCGCATGTGCTTGGCAAATTCGTTAGTGCTTCTGAGTGTTTTCACAGGAATAGAGCGCCCACCATACGTATATATATATATATATATATATATATATATATATATATATATATATATATATGTAAATATAGGGTTTTCATACCTATATATATATACATGTATATATATATATATATATTTATGTATATATATATATATATATATATATATATATATATCATGGTTATCATAAGTCGTGGACACTAATGTTCTCAATCTTAAACACACCAAAATGCTGTCAATAAACGTATGCATTTCGTTGATGTCAAAACAAAACATTAGCACTCCCCAACCACATCAGCTCATCAGCTCAAAACATGGCCGTATAAAACCTCCCACCAATACGTTCAGCAGGCAGATGCCATCCTGTTGAGAATGCCCCTTCCCCGCTCATTTCAAATGCGATGCGAGACAGCTGACTTTCGGGGGGGCACCGTTCCAAGCTGCTGTGCCTATGAAGGGAAGCGGCACTCAGCCGCTACGGTTCGAACATGGGGCAAGTGAAACTCCCGTCAATAACAGCGTTGCTAGTTGAGTTGGCTGCTCAGCGACCATGCAATTATACATGGGTGCGCATGGTCGGTACTCAATGAGCTCACCCACCTACGCCTAGCTAGCATTTTATAGTGACCCCGGCCGGGCCCGAGAAGGGCAGACTGGGTAGGCAGCAACAGAATGTCTAGCACGACCCCAGATGGCACTTGCAACATTTGTTTGATGGGCCGCGGCCTGGCCAGATCCTGCTCGTCTGCCCGCGGCCTTGCTGGGTACCAACTGGACACATGCTAGTAAAATATCAGGGGTATCGGTGTGGCCCGAGCAGACGCTGGGCTCCAGCTGGAACCTTGCCAGTCTCCATCTGATAGACGCGCTGTATACCAGCTGGGCATAAGTCCGTGCCAGGGATGGGCCCAGCAAGAAGCCTTGCGCAGCAGGGCGGAGTACATGGATTGCACAGCGCATCCAACGCAGTGGAATGGTTAGCCCAACATTTCCAGTATTGGAAAGTCCAAAAATAGTAAGTAATTGATTTAAAGTTCACGATTTGGGCCCTAACACCAATGGGCCAAAGCACAGGTCGTTCAAGCTGAGAAGCTAGCTTCTAGCACTGTGCTGTCTCACTTTAGGCGTAAATCCTATCCTAAAAGGGCCTATAAAACAGTCTTAATCTCAAAAGTCCATGTTCTTTTGTCTTCTGAAAGGTTTAACAGAAAAGAAAATGTATTTAATTACGCGTGCTAAAGAGCAACAAGTAATGCCACAAGCTAAATAACAAGCCACAAAACGATATCACTTATTATATTACTTTTGGTCCTTTTGAGAGTATGCCGTCACCGATCAGCCATGGCGGTAGCACATATTGCTCGCCGCAATCCCAGACAAAGCTGTTTCACGAACAGTGTAAATGTCTGAGAGCAGATGTTGTCTCGGGGTAGGAGGTGCCTCGTTAATTGGACCAGATAAAAGTCTGTGCAGCCATATGTTACTGAACATCAACGCCCCGGAAAATAAGAGCACAAAGCAGTCACCAAAGGTGAATGATGGAGCTGACCGGACACTAACGGTTGAGATTGTACGCCGTAGCGCATGAAATACGCCACGAGGCGTCCAGCCCCTGCCTCCATTCTTTGATTTCCTCCGCCGCTGCAAAGCACCGACGCCCAACCGGATTTGATGCCAACACAGGGACAGTCCTAAACCGGCGACACGTGACTGATAGAGCCCAGACTGGCGCCTCGTCACCAGACGCGCCACCCCAGAGACGTACCCGGCCATGTGGGGGACAGCGCATGGCCTGGCTTCGCCAGGAGACCGTTTATGGATGACATCCAGAAATGTAGCGTTGCCACGGGGGTGCTCACTATTATTTACATCGAATGCAACTTTTGTATCGCTTTACAAGGTTTCGCTGTTGTTATTCCCGGTTTTCGTGCATTTCAGATTTGGTACCAATCTATCCCCCTGTCTAATGATGCTAGTGTGAAGGACAATTATCTTTTTTGGCCGTTTCAGCTCGGCCATATGCTTTGCTGGTTTGCAAATGCTGGAAAACCTTTCAAAGCATGACATTTGAATTTGGACAATAATTCGATTGCAATATCCCGCAGCCCTTTAAAGTTGCAGACAAAGCTCTAATCTGTCAAGGTTGACAAAATCTGCTTCCATCCAACAGCGGATAGTGCGGGTCCATGGCCCGAAGTCTGAATGGACCGGCGTCGCTAGTAGTACCCCTCAGGATCGGCGCTGGGACCCAATCCCGTTAATAATTTCCCTCGACGATTTACCACAAGTGCGAGTCGCGGCCAGGGTATTTGCTGCTGATACTAAGGTGAACTGTCGTGTTCAAAGGCCACTGGCCCCTTTCCCTCCTCATGTTGTCCTTGATGGCCTGGCCCTCGAACGTTCCCCCGCCGCCAATAATATCGCCATCCGCAGTTGAACAGCTGAAGACTAGGCTCGATTCACCCTGGCCTAGTATCGTGTACGACAGTCCACACTGCCCACACCGTTAAAGTGAGGTTGTTCGGATAACTGAACGAGATTGCGAAAGACCGGGAGCCACAGGCTGAGTGGCCTTTTAATTTCATCACCACCACTGTGTAATATTGGTAATTTGATAATTTATAGTAGAGCTTGTTGCAAGAACAGGTAACGTAAAGCCAATGCTTTGTGATCCACGGTTGAAATGTAATTTCTGAACTTACCTGGTCTTGCTGCATGTTGCCAACGAGTGTTCTAATAGGTATGCAATTAGCCTGCATGGATATTTGTACGATTCAACAAGTTTCGACTTCGCTTCCAAGCTGCGCCAGAATTTGAATACTTCTGGGAAACCAGTCTGGGCCCGGCCAGATCTCACACACATTCCGCAACGGCATTCGCGGTAAAAAACGCACTGTATGCCCAGCTGGGAGTAAGCTTGGTTTAACCTGGGCAGTACCGCAGCTTAATCCATTTTTTTTTTATCCAAGAGACTGGGTCGTGGCGGACCACAGACTGGGCTGCGCTGCTATAAGGTATGCTCAGCGGGCGCCCCGATAGCTTACTGGGTGGTGGCGGACCACAGACTGGGCTGCGCTGCTTTAAGATATGCTCAGCGGGGGCCCCAATAGAATGCTGACTGGAGTATTGGTAAGGTGGAGAGTGGGACACATGGCTCACGCAGGACTGGGTGGTGGCGGACCACAGACTGGGCTGCGCTGCTATAAGATATGCGTAGCGGGCGCCCCGATAGAATGTTGACTGGAGTATTGGTAAGGTGGAGAGTGGGACACATGGCTCACACAGGACTTACAAGGTGAGTCCTGTGTGAATAGTTTTGAATATGCGCCCCCGCAAGTCTTCAAACAAAAATCTAACGTCCAGCGTTGCAGTCTCCGTAAACCGCGCGGCTTTGGCCCGCGGCTAACGTCAGGGGGCGGTCAGCGGGCTGGCGACGAACATAGCGTGTCCGGGAGGAGTTCACATACATGTCTTAGGATGTCAATTCGTGTTTTTAAAAGATAGTCCGGGTATACTTTACGTGTACATTTCTATTTTCGTTTTGCTGTTCCTGCTTGTCTCCTCGGAGGGCAATATCAAACTTATGCAGATGAATGTCGGCAAATTTCAAGGCTTCTTCCCATCGTAGACGGCTAATAACTCGGCCACGTGGTTGGGTGCTAACATTCGACCGTAAGATGCTCAGTGCATTAGTGAGGAACATTACTCACATAGATAATGCAGCAGTAATAGCCTTATTCCTTGGAGAAAAACCAGGAAAATGGAGATGTAGTTGGGTTGATACTTCGGCAAAATGCCTTCATCAAAACAATAGCAGAAATGAATTCAAAACTGCCTGCTGATGATTTTACTTTATTTCTCAGTTGTTTTTTTTTTAAACAGCAAGCCAAACTTTTTACAGGATACCAACATTCAGGGTATTAAACAAAGAGCTATTGCCAGCCATTACCATGGTATAGTGCCTATCTATGGATAAAAATTACTCAATTCTTAGATGGCACTGTATCGTGCCAATGGCTGATTTTCAATTCATTTCTGTTATTGTTTCGATAAAGGCATGTTGCTGAAATATGAAGCTAACTATATCTTCTTTCTCCTGGTTTTTCTCCTTTGAATAAGACTATTACTGTTGTATTATCTTACATTCGACCGGTTTGTTTTCATGTTACGATATTACGTCGTGCCATTGTAACGTGACTTCCAGCTGCATGCAGGAACTGAAACATCGCTGCGTAGTGCCAAAACCGACAATAGCAAAAAACACGCCAACGTCAGCAAGACCTACTAATCATGAAATTACAAACATGCATCATATAAGGAAAGCTGAAAATTGAAGTCAACAGGGTACGAACGCGAAGTTTTAGAAGTGAGATTAGCTCAGTTAGCTGCACGTAACTGAACATAACATCGTATATCATCTTGTCCTTGTTTTTTACCTGTTAAACAATCAATGGTACCCTTCTTTAAAAATGAGATGATTTTTTAGCTACATTTTCCAATGTTCTGCTTGTGCTCAGTCTGCAGAAGGTTGGAGGGGGGGGGGCAAACTCGCCGTAGGGGGCCATATTGGACACTGGAGGAGGGGGGGGAGGGCGGTGACCCACCCAAAAGAATATAAATCGACACCCGTGGTGATTGACACGAAATAGTAACCTGATGTCATACGTTACGTAACCTACGTTTTGTCTCGCAAAAGTGAGAAATTGCTTTGCTGGCATAGTGTTAACGCCATCACTTGTCGAGAACCCATGGACATAAAGAGAGGTGCTGATTTTCCATGTAGGTAAGTTCCACACGCTGCTCTCCAATCTAATGCATTTTAAGTGTTGAATAGTTTTGGTGCTCTGCTATTTTCAGCAAATACACGGTCTTTCAGCATACCTCCACGTCTTATGGCATGAACGAATGACCGAGGCCGGACGAAGGCAGTTGGTGTTGCCACATCCGTGCAACAGATGTACGCACCAACAGGCTCTGAGGGACCTTGGTTTTTAGCTTTCGGGTTTACGAGCCGAAATCATAGACATGTCTTTCGGCTCAGGCATTCAAGTTCAATGGATAACGAGGTGGCCCTCATCTAGAGCACATTGTTGGTGCAACCGAATTTCGATCATCTGATGTGGATAAGAAAGTGAATCGAATCGCGGAAGGTGAGTCTTCCTGTCCCAGCAAGATCTAGTTTCTCGGACATCCTCTTGGTCACTGGTTTCCAGTAAATTCTTAATAGCAGAGCGTCTGACGAACCGAAAGGTTTATCACTGGGTGTGCTTACGCCAGGGATGGTCTATTTTGGCCTCAGGGGTCATGCTATTCTTGCTAGTTTGATTTTGTCTTTTATGGACATGAAAGAGCCTCCAACAACCCGCAGCAAGGGATATCACAAAAGATATTGTCCGGACTATCGTCCTTCTCTGTTGTATTGGCTTATACCCAACGTTCCGGCCAGATAATTGTCTGACCGTCGTCAGGCATCTTCGAGAGCTGCCAAGGAGTGGATGGTCTTGGATATCCATCCATGTGTCAGTCACAAGCAGAATTTCTCCTGGGAAAGACTGAAATTGGAACCGGTGTTCTAATTATGAGTCCAGCGCTCTACCGCTGAGCGGATTGGGAGGGCCGACCTATTGCTGTCAGAATATCGTCTTAAAGGTAAAACCGCAGTAGTTATGAACAAAATGCGCACTCACAAGCGACTGATGGCGACTAATAATGCATACAGCAAACTGAAGAGAGATCTTAACTCAACAAAATGGCACAGGACGAGAAGACAAGAGTCAACAAACGAACGGAAACTTGCCTAGCTCCTAAAGAAGAAGGGCGAAGGAAGCCTGGCAGATACTCGATGCAGATGTAGACATCAGCATCACAGCAAACTTTCCCGCATGTTCGAATTATCGAAGGTACACAAGAACAATATATGTACCTAAAAATACACAATCGGCTGCCGAGGCTCGGTTTGCTATCCGCGGAGCCAGTTTCTGGGCACCAGATTCTGTCCTTTAAGTGGGAAGTCGTACATCAAGAGCTCAGCCCACTTCGTCTCGTTCGCGCAACATATATGCCCGACACCTGGCACACAAATTATCAGCTTCGACGTGGTGAGTCTGATCACCAGCGCACCGACACGTAAGTTCTCAACTGCTGCGCGGAACAAGTTGGGGAGCGATGAAAAGGTAATGGAGAGAACATCTTAGTCGACAACGTCATGAAGCTACTCTCGCTGTGTGTCACCACCACTGCGTTACAGCTAGACGACCTAACGAAATATCCCCAGCAAACTAAGGGAGCCATCCTGGGTTATCTCTGCCACCGGCAAATGCCAACATATACATGAAACGTCTCGAAGCATGGCGATGGAAACGACACCACTCAAACCATCCGTGTGGCTGTGATTTACCGACGATACATTCGCCCACTGCCAACACCAGGAAGACGCATCAGCATCCTCCAACCATATCAACAACTTGCCAACCTCCATCCAGTTTACTACTGGAAGTAAACAAAACAACAGGCTACCGTTTCTAAGTGCGCCAGCCTGGAGACATGAGCAATCGGTCGCTGCCTGAATTTCTAGTCCCGCCATCCAGACCCTGTCAAGAACGGCATTGTGAGGTGTCATCAAAACCACGTAAACACCATCACCGATGATGACGCAACTAGGAAGAGGGAAAAAACAATTAGCCGAGACGTTCCCCGGGAACGGATGTTTAAATGTTTCGTAGGCCTGAGGTCCAAAGAGCATGCTGAGTCAGAAGGGCTGCCAAAGGAAAGACCAGCTTCATCAGCACAATTTTCATGAAACAAGGGCTTGACAGAGAAGATCAAGAGAACCTGTGAGCGATAAAACATCAGGACAGACTTCAGAAGCAGCTTAATACTCAGGAGAACGTCTTCCAGTTAGACCACCTACAGCGAAGGAGCGTGTGAAGGACCGCATGTGGCATGCTGCGCAGCTGTAAGAGGTCGTTCAAAAAGAGACATGTCGCCATCTGTCGGTCAGACTGCAACACCGCAGAAAGGTCACCACTTGGGGTGGGACTGCCCAATGGGCTATCACGACAGGGATACCCGGCGCATTGGCGACTCCTCCGGACCACGCACATGGGAGCTTTAAGACCACAGCGCCCGAAACGCACGCTACATAACGCAGCCCGAAGCTCGAGCCGGCGCTGCGAGCGCCAACTTCGCAGTGGCCAGGTCAAATTGCTTAGCCGTGCAT
>NW_023597034.1:20654820-20665090 GCF_011947565.3 Pollicipes pollicipes
TCTGCAGACTGAGCACAAGCAGAACATTGGAAAATGTAGCTAAAAAATCATCTCATTTTTAAAGAAGGGTACCATTGATTGTTTAACAGGTAAAAAACAAGGACAAGATGATATACGATGTTATGTTCAGTTACGTGCAGCTAACTGAGCTAATCTCACTTCTAAAACTTCGCGTTCGTACCCTGTTGACTTCAATTTTCAGCTTTCCTTATATGATGCATGTTTGTAATTTCATGATTAGTAGGTCTTGCTGACGTTGGCGTGTTTTTTGCTATTGTCGGTTTTGGCACTACGCAGCGATGTTTCAGTTCCTGCATGCAGCTGGAAGTCACGTTACAATGGCACGACGTAATATCGTAACATGAAAACAAACCGGTCGAATGTAAGATAATACAACAGTAATAGTCTTATTCAAAGGAG
Source organism: Pollicipes pollicipes (assembly GCF_011947565.3). Lineage (NCBI taxonomy): Eukaryota > Metazoa > Arthropoda > Thecostraca > Pollicipedomorpha > Pollicipedidae > Pollicipes > Pollicipes pollicipes. Next base: position 20,655,241 of record NW_023597034.1, read on the forward strand.
AAAAACCAGGAGAAAGAAGATATAGTTAGCTTCATATTTCAGCAACATGCCTTTATCGAAACAATAACAGAAATGAATTGAAAATCAGCCATTGGCACGATACAGTGCCATCTAAGAATTGAGTAATTTTTATCCATAGATAGGCACTATACCATGGTAATGGCTGGCAATAGCTCTTTGTTTAATACCCTGAATGTTGGTATCCTGTAAAAAGTTTGGCTTGCTGTTTAAAAAAAAAACAACTGAGAAATAAAGTAAAATCATCAGCAGGCAGTTTTGAATTCATTTCTGCTATTGTTTTGATGAAGGCATTTTGCCGAAGTATCAACCCAACTACATCTCCATTTTCCTGGTTTTTCTCCAAGGAATAAGGCTATTACTGCTGCATTATCTATGTGAGTAATGTTCCTCACTAATGCACTGAGCATCTTACGGTCGAATGTTAGCACCCAACCACGTGGCCGAGTTATTAGCCGTCTACGATGGGAAGAAGCCTTGAAATTTGCCGACATTCATCTGCATAAGTTTGATATTGCCCTCCGAGGAGACAAGCAGGAACAGCAAAACGAAAATAGAAATGTACACGTAAAGTATACCCGGACTATCTTTTAAAAACGAATTGACATCCTAAGACATGTATGTGAACTCCTCCCGGACACGCTATGTTCGTCGCCAGCCCGCTGACCGCCCCCTGACGTTAGCCGCGGGCCAAAGCCGCGCGGTTTACGGAGACTGCAACGCTGGACGTTAGATTTTTGTTTGAAGACTTGCGGGGGCGCATATTCAAAACTATTCACACAGGACTCACCTTGTAAGTCCTGTGTGAGCCATGTGTCCCACTCTCCACCTTACCAATACTCCAGTCAGCATTCTATCGGGGCGCCCGCTACGCATATCTTATAGCAGCGCAGCCCAGTCTGTGGTCCGCCACCACCCAGTCCTGCGTGAGCCATGTGTCCCACTCTCCACCTTACCAATACTCCAGTCAGCATTCTATTGGGGCCCCCGCTGAGCATATCTTAAAGCAGCGCAGCCCAGTCTGTGGTCCGCCACCACCCAGTAAGCTATCGGGGCGCCCGCTGAGCATACCTTATAGCAGCGCAGCCCAGTCTGTGGTCCGCCACGACCCAGTCTCTTGGATAAAAAAAAAATGGATTAAGCTGCGGTACTGCCCAGGTTAAACCAAGCTTACTCCCAGCTGGGCATACAGTGCGTTTTTTACCGCGAATGCCGTTGCGGAATGTGTGTGAGATCTGGCCGGGCCCAGACTGGTTTCCCAGAAGTATTCAAATTCTGGCGCAGCTTGGAAGCGAAGTCGAAACTTGTTGAATCGTACAAATATCCATGCAGGCTAATTGCATACCTATTAGAACACTCGTTGGCAACATGCAGCAAGACCAGGTAAGTTCAGAAATTACATTTCAACCGTGGATCACAAAGCATTGGCTTTACGTTACCTGTTCTTGCAACAAGCTCTACTATAAATTATCAAATTACCAATATTACACAGTGGTGGTGATGAAATTAAAAGGCCACTCAGCCTGTGGCTCCCGGTCTTTCGCAATCTCGTTCAGTTATCCGAACAACCTCACTTTAACGGTGTGGGCAGTGTGGACTGTCGTACACGATACTAGGCCAGGGTGAATCGAGCCTAGTCTTCAGCTGTTCAACTGCGGATGGCGATATTATTGGCGGCGGGGGAACGTTCGAGGGCCAGGCCATCAAGGACAACATGAGGAGGGAAAGGGGCCAGTGGCCTTTGAACACGACAGTTCACCTTAGTATCAGCAGCAAATACCCTGGCCGCGACTCGCACTTGTGGTAAATCGTCGAGGGAAATTATTAACGGGATTGGGTCCCAGCGCCGATCCTGAGGGGTACTACTAGCGACGCCGGTCCATTCAGACTTCGGGCCATGGACCCGCACTATCCGCTGTTGGATGGAAGCAGATTTTGTCAACCTTGACAGATTAGAGCTTTGTCTGCAACTTTAAAGGGCTGCGGGATATTGCAATCGAATTATTGTCCAAATTCAAATGTCATGCTTTGAAAGGTTTTCCAGCATTTGCAAACCAGCAAAGCATATGGCCGAGCTGAAACGGCCAAAAAAGATAATTGTCCTTCACACTAGCATCATTAGACAGGGGGATAGATTGGTACCAAATCTGAAATGCACGAAAACCGGGAATAACAACAGCGAAACCTTGTAAAGCGATACAAAAGTTGCATTCGATGTAAATAATAGTGAGCACCCCCGTGGCAACGCTACATTTCTGGATGTCATCCATAAACGGTCTCCTGGCGAAGCCAGGCCATGCGCTGTCCCCCACATGGCCGGGTACGTCTCTGGGGTGGCGCGTCTGGTGACGAGGCGCCAGTCTGGGCTCTATCAGTCACGTGTCGCCGGTTTAGGACTGTCCCTGTGTTGGCATCAAATCCGGTTGGGCGTCGGTGCTTTGCAGCGGCGGAGGAAATCAAAGAATGGAGGCAGGGGCTGGACGCCTCGTGGCGTATTTCATGCGCTACGGCGTACAATCTCAACCGTTAGTGTCCGGTCAGCTCCATCATTCACCTTTGGTGACTGCTTTGTGCTCTTATTTTCCGGGGCGTTGATGTTCAGTAACATATGGCTGCACAGACTTTTATCTGGTCCAATTAACGAGGCACCTCCTACCCCGAGACAACATCTGCTCTCAGACATTTACACTGTTCGTGAAACAGCTTTGTCTGGGATTGCGGCGAGCAATATGTGCTACCGCCATGGCTGATCGGTGACGGCATACTCTCAAAAGGACCAAAAGTAATATAATAAGTGATATCGTTTTGTGGCTTGTTATTTAGCTTGTGGCATTACTTGTTGCTCTTTAGCACGCGTAATTAAATACATTTTCTTTTCTGTTAAACCTTTCAGAAGACAAAAGAACATGGACTTTTGAGATTAAGACTGTTTTATAGGCCCTTTTAGGATAGGATTTACGCCTAAAGTGAGACAGCACAGTGCTAGAAGCTAGCTTCTCAGCTTGAACGACCTGTGCTTTGGCCCATTGGTGTTAGGGCCCAAATCGTGAACTTTAAATCAATTACTTACTATTTTTGGACTTTCCAATACTGGAAATGTTGGGCTAACCATTCCACTGCGTTGGATGCGCTGTGCAATCCATGTACTCCGCCCTGCTGCGCAAGGCTTCTTGCTGGGCCCATCCCTGGCACGGACTTATGCCCAGCTGGTATACAGCGCGTCTATCAGATGGAGACTGGCAAGGTTCCAGCTGGAGCCCAGCGTCTGCTCGGGCCACACCGATACCCTGATATTTTACTAGCATGTGCCCAGTTGGTACCCAGCAAGGCCGCGGGCAGACGAGCAGGATCTGGCCAGGCCGCGGCCCATCAAACAAATGTTGCAAGGGCCATCTGGGGTCGTGCTAGACATTCTGTTACTGCCTACCCAGTCTGCCCTTCTCGGGCCCGGCCGGGGTCACCATAAAATGCTAGCTAGGCGTAGGTGGGTGAGCTCATTGAGTACCGACCATGCGCACCCATGTATAATTGCATGGTCGCTGAGCAGCCAACTCAACTAGCAACGCTGTTATTGACGGGAGTTTCACTTGCCCCATGTTCGAACCGTAGCGGCTGAGTGCCGCTTCCCTTCATAGGCACAGCAGCTTGGAACGGTGCCCCCCGAAAGTGCAGCTGTCTCGCATCGCATTTGAAATGAGCGGGGAAGGGGCATTCTCAACAGGATGGCATCTGCCTGAACGTATTGGTGGGAGTTTGTTTAACGGCCACTGTTTTAGCCTAGCTGAGCTGATGTGTGGGGAGTGCTAATGTTTTGTTTTGACATCAACTGAAATGCATACGTTTTTATTGATAGCATTTTGGTTTGTGTTAAGATTGAGAAACATTAGTGTCCACGACTTATGATAACCATGTATATATATATATATATATATTATATATATATATATCTACATATTCTATCTATATAATATATATATATATGTATATATATACATAAATACTATAATAATATATATACTAATATATATATACATGTATATATATATTATATATATATAGGTATGAAACCCTATATTTACATATATATATATACATAAATATACTATATATTATATCTTACATGTATATATATAGAGGTATGAAAACCCTATCTTTACATCATATATATATATATATATATATATATATATATATATATACATATATATACGTATGGTTGGGCGCTCTATTTCCTGTGCAAACAATCAGAAGCACTACCGAATTTGCCAAGCACAGCGAGAACTTATGCGCAGATTTCCACTCCCAGTATGCTGGAGAGGTGCGGGTTGTACCTCTTCAGCTTCACAAAACAGGTTGCGTTTATAAGAAATTGATTCTCAAACTGCCAGCTACTCGCACGTGATTGCTGTGACTACGCACATGAGCTTTAAAAACAGGTAATTAATGCGTATATATGTATACATGCATTAATGAACAGTTAGAACAGAAGTGGACAAAATCCGAAAAATTTTTGTACCGGTCTCCTTATGGTGGCTTCCAAAACCTCTCCCAATCATTTTGAGAAATCGACACCCATGCCATTCGCGAAAGGTAGTCTTTACATCGTGCTTGCAAGGCCATACTAATTGAATTATTTTCATACTGCAACATGGATTTTAAAATCGTCTCATGCACACTATTGCCGTTAATATGATTATCAAGCCATGCAAGCCGGGTTCTTCTGGAAATTTGCCAAAACATGATTTTCCCGGCCTGCTGTGCAGTCATGCTGGTAACAAACTTCGCAGAGATAGAAATAAGTAATGAAGCGATGGACACGAAGAAATAAAGATAAACAACAATAATAGACATAGCTTGAGACAATCAAAATGCAAACGTCTCAGTGTATCTTACCGTGTAACAGTATATTACGCCTAAACTTATTTCACCGTCTACACGCATTTTACTGCCGAACGTTTGGCTTATGATGCTGCTGCCCCGCATTCATAACATGTGTGATGAATATTGCAAAGCAACAAAATATTACCCAATTTTTGCTAATGTACTGTTGGCAAGCTTACGTCGATTGTTACGCGCATTTGCGAGGAACATTATGCACATAGATAACGCGGTATTAATCGCCTTATTCCTGTAGAAAAAATAGGAGAATGGAGAGATGTTTGTGAAATTTCGGCTACATGCCTTTATCGAAACGAATATCGGTAGTAAATTAACCGACTTCTGATATTCGTTTTCATAAAGGCGTGTAGCCGAAATATCGCTCCTGCCTCTTTATTCTCGTGTTAATTCTACGAGAAATAAGTCTATTGATACTGTCTCATCCACTCATGGCAAACGATCCACTCGGGTACGACTCGGAACACGCCCATCCAACCCACAGTGCGGGGTGTGTGCGTCACACCAGACCCGTGCGTCGACAAGATAGTGTAGCGAATGCAAAATCTGCCTTCCACAACACCTCTCAACACTTTTGAGAACACCTCTGCACAAAAACTATTTTCAAATGTGTCATCCGTTCTCAGTGTGCTGCAAAATGCTTACGGTCTACATGGTGGTTTATTGAACAGAGTTTGCCCCTGATGGAATGAAAAGTCGACTGTTTACCTCCCAGGTCTCGTGGTTAACTCCAAAGCGGAGCGCCGACAGGCCTTCAGCACTACTTCCCACACTGATCGGCTCAGAAACACCGACACGTCAGCAGCCATCGCACCAACGCTCAGCCGAACACATCCACCGCGCGCCTCACCAAACCTGCGCCGAGCCGCGCGCTTCCCCGTTTCTTGGCGGGAGGCTGCTCGCAGCCCGTGCGCCCCGCTGAGGACTGCTCGCAGCCCGTGCGCCCGCCGGGGACCTGTTTGCAGCCCGTGCACCCCGCTGCTAACTGTTTGCAGCCCGTGCGCCCGCCGGGGGACTGTTTGCAGCCCGTGCGCCCCACTGTGAACTGTTTGCAGCCCGTGCGCCCGCCAGGGAACTGCCCGCAGTTCGTGTGCCCGCCGGGGGCCTGTTTGCAGCCCGTGCGCCCCGCTGCTAATTGTTTGCAGCCCGTGCGCCCGCCGGGGAACTGCTCGCAGTTCGTGGGCCCGCCGGGGGCCTGTTTACAGCCCGTGCGCCCCGCTGCGGACTGTCTACAGCCCGTGCGCCCGCCGACGGCCGGTCGCCGACGCCGGCCGTCGGCGTCGGCGGTGGCAGTCACCGCGGGCAGGCCCGAGGGAGCCGGTGCTGTTCGAACCGTCGCCGGCCGTGCGATGGCGACACGCTCCGCCCTCGCGGTGGCCGCGGTCCTGCTCTGCAGGTACGTCGCTTGGAGGATGTTTATTGTTCAGATAACAGGGCGCGGCGCCCGACGCTATGGCCGTTGCCAGCTCTGGCAGGCATGTGTTGGCAAACATAATCTCATGGGTGCCAGATGCATTCCACTGTGCATTGTGCTTAATCACAGGTAACTTTTTCAATTAGAGTTAGGGCTAGGGGACCAAAACAAACAAATGATATCAAGTTCATCACCTTACCTCACGCTGAGTTCATTGATGTCTTATAGTTCAAAAAGGCCAGGAGACAATTGCGTCAGACGGAGAGAACGCCGCCCGTTGCGCTAAACGTGTCGGGTGGCCGCTAACGCAGTCCTGTGAACGCCCTGCGCTGAACGTGTCGGGTGGCCGTTAACGCAGTCCTGTTTCTCGGCCAGGGAATGACACTTTGACACCGTAACGTCGCGCTGCATGCAACGATAACGTCTCTTACGCACTAACAAACGAGATAGCTTAAGTTGCCTGAGTTAAACGGGTTGCGATGTTCAAGCAACGGGTGACTCTTAGCAAGTCTCCCAATTCGTTCAGAGAAGACAATAAACGGAAGTAAAAAAATGTTCAGAGTACCGCAGAAAAAATAATGAATAAGGGAATGCGTATGTGCGGATCCCACTGCTTTGGATTTGTTTGCGCGCATAGTGGAAAGTGAAAAACATTCAACGTGCAGCAAACATTCCACTGGCTGCCTTTGCTCTGCAAATCGTTCGCAATGTTGTGATTCACCCCGTACATGGAGTAACATCGAGTACCTTATAAACGCTTTGCTCCTTGCAACATGTGTGCGGAGCGGTCTATTGTATGGTTTCCATAACTGTATCGATGACTCGCTCTAATGGCACTGTCGTCAGCTTCGTCACGGAATGTTTTAAGGCTCAATATTGTATCATTCGCCGGCTGGCAGTAAGTACTATTTGCATGCCCATGGCCAACGTTTTAAAATACTTATTTTGTTTACAGGATGTCCTTGATTTTCAGCCTACCAGGTAGTTTCACCCTTGAAGTACTTCAAACCAAACTGAGGGCATTGCAGTACGACGCGAACCAGTGGCCGACTTTCAACAGCACGCCAGGTGGGTTTCCTTTGTGTAGCATTCCACCGTCCTGTGCTTTTTATCGCATTTCCTGTGGTGATTTGTAATAGAAAACAATATTATCTTGTCATGGATCTGGTCGATCTCCCAGGAAACCGCGTGCAAATTAATTGGTAACATTCTGATGCTTCCCTTTCCTTTGGACCTGCATTGCGAAAATTTCAACGCTGCCATGAATCTGAACAGAAAGGTGAAGTGCGGAGCCGGTCGAAACATTCATTTCACACTCCATTGCACCATCCGAGCTATTGATCCGCTATGGGCAGATAATCTGAGTGGGGTTCACTTGACTAAGCAAGGTGTCTGAATGTCCAGTAGGACATCGGCCGGGTTCCGGGAGCTGTCACTCTTGTCAGGTCGTTACGTCGTCATCCAGTCGGGCTTCCTCGTAACTGCTCCAACTGCAGGCTGCTGACGAGTCTATTTTCAGCGGCGCTCGTCTCTGTGACTTCACGCGTGTAGCTGTGGCATGCTTTGATCCTGTTCATGCGATGAATTTCGTTTGAATCCCTGCAAGGGGGGGGGACTCGGCCCAGCTCGAGATAGGGTTCTATTTAGTCGATTTTGACGGCAGGGCCAGCATTGTTTCTGTTGATTTGAAATAATTCTTCATTTGACCAGGACACTAAAAACAATTATACAATGTTAATGGCACTTTCATGGAGAAAAATATGTGCATTGCCCTGCCTTGTTCAACAATCAAACAATGTATTATAACTAATGTACCGTTTCACAGTTAGGCTGATTACAAGCTTTGACTAGCCTAGACTAGACTACTTAGGTTTTGCAGGAAACCCAAAGTAAAACCAATTTTATATTTTGTGATCGGTGGCGACGGCAAGACCTGGCAATAGCGCGTAAATTGCAAACGACAGTGTAACATCCCTACATGTGGTGACACGGATCTCCGCCTATGAACTCCCGACCAATGACGGAGTAGGAGTGCAAATTGATGGAGAAGAGCAAGATGCGAATGTGTTGGGATGTCGAACACTACAACATCTGCCGTTGGGATGTCTGAACACCATACCATCTGCCGTGGGATGTCCGAACACACAACATCTGCCGTTGGGATGTCTGAACATCATACCGCCCGCCGTTGGGATGCTTGCGCACTATAGCATCTGCTGTTGTTCCCACATTCCTGCACCTGGCACCGTCTGGCGATACCGTGGCTCGATGCAGCCACCTCGGTAATGCCCGATACCGTGGCTCGATGCAGCCACCTCGGTAATGCCCGATACCGTGGCTCGATGCAGCCACCTCGGTAATGCCCGATACCGTGGCTCGATGCAGCCACCTCGGTAACGTGTACGCATGCCGCCGCAACCGATGTGATCATTATTCTGGTAACAAAGACGGTCTCTTCCGAATCATTCACAACTGAACCTGATGCTGTTTCCAATAAGTTCCTCCCGGTCCGCCCAAGTCCTTACTTTCTTCCGCCCGTCGGCGATGCTCGTGCGTTACGCACCGAACACATGACCAGTAAGATCTCATCAGCTATCATATTAGTGAGCGCGAATGGACGGTAACACCGAAGCCAGCGGCCATTCATGATAACGTTCCCAATACGGCGTATCCCCTATCTATGCACATGACAAACCGGGATTTTCAGCATACGTGTCCGTCCCAATGAGTCAGCTGATGAGAGCGCCTGGCTTCCGGCCCACCCGCTCGGAGCGCGATGGGTTCGAATCGCTTCAGACGCTTACAATTTGCTCTTGACAGGTATGACCTGCGGCCGGTGGCAGTGACCGCGCAAGAAGTCAGTTGATGTCAGAGGACAGGGCGGACCGTGCCGAACATGCGGCACGTTGAACTTTGCCACAGATCGTGCTGTTAACCTGGAAATGCGCGATCAGATGGTAGGAGTCATAGCTCACAAACAAGCATGTTATTTATGCATGAAGGTTATAAGTTCATTCATGTAGGCTCTGATCCCAGACATTATTTCATTCGCCTGTTCGGATTTAATCTAAGAGCGGAATGGCAAATGATAAATATGATAGGCTGAGGACATTAAAGCTATTTCAGCCGATCGGTAGCCAGCAGTGACCAGCAGTCCGGCAAAACTTGTGAGTGTGAAAAGGCTGCGAATCGTTACGTCACGCCTGTCACGGACCAATCTGGTCAGCCGACCAATGGCGGTGCGAGCCGAGCTGTCAGCTGGGGCATTCGCCGATTGGCTGTCGCCCCAGGTGGCAGCGCTGACGGATTTATAATGCGAAGCGTCCCATGAATGTTTCAAGCGCTGCCATTGGCTTTGGCGTGCATGCCAATATATTTGTCGCTGCTAGACGAGAACGCCTAAAAGTACAATGCGATCTTTCTGCGCCACGCCTGTCTCTTAGTAGCTACATGAACTTTTTCATACGGGGTGTCCAAATATCTGGACTGAATATGTAAGAGTGAAAGCCAGGAGCGCTCAAC
>NW_023597034.1:20665949-20825537 GCF_011947565.3 Pollicipes pollicipes
ATGCGGATAAGTGGAAAGCTTTACTTGAAATTTTAACAGGTCCGCCTAAAACCACAACTCCTTTCATGATGCAGCAGAAAATATGCCGTGAAACTGGGCTAAACGGAAGGTGTCATATTCCAAGTGTAGTGTACATGATTCAGTGCCAGCCCTGCACGCTACGGGGCCAAACGCTCAATTCCCAATGGCACATACACACCACACCACACACCCACACCACACCCATACATCTACACCCACACCCACACCACACCCGCACCCACACCACACCCACACATCTACACCCACACCCCACCCACACCCACACCCACACCCACACTCACGCATCTACACCCACACACCCACCCACCTACCCACACCCACACCCACGACCACGCCCCCACCCACACCCACACCCACACCCACACACACCCACACCCACACCCACCACACCCACACCCCACCCACACCCACACCCACACCCACACCCCACACCCACACACACACCCACCCACCCACACCCACACCCACACCCACACACCCCACACCCACACCACACCACACCCACACCCACACCCACACCCACACCCACACCCACACCCCCACACACACACAACACACACACACACACACACACACACACACACACACACCACACACACACACACCACACACACACACACACACACACCACACACACACACACACACCACAAGCCGGTTACCCACTGAGCACTGACAAAACAGAATGATTAAAGCGAGCGTCTCGGAGACACGAAAATAATAAGGGAAAACTCTTATCCGTAGTCCCATGATGCTGTGATTTTGTCACAAATTTCGATGGACTGTGGTTTTGAGATCAGTGACATCCTTAAATGTCGGTAGCAATGCGCTGTGGAGTGCGTTGGGCCAAATTATGTTGTTTAGTTGTGAGCTTTGTAAGTGAATTTAAAAAGTTGTTATGCCACTGATCTCGAAAAAAATAAAGTCCGTCGATATCCATGATAAAGTCACGACCTTGTCGGATTAAGCATAAGAAGTGTCGAGAAATTGGCCTGCCAAAATGAAATGGATAGCAGAAATGATATACAATAGCTATAAATATTGACATCAATACATTTGATGCCTGCGCATACCTTATTTACCATTGAAAGTCGAATCAAGCCGCATTACGATGCATCAATGTGCAGTATTTCAAAAATAATTTGTTTCAGAGAGCCGAATCGGATAGAACTGAGCAATTCTTGAAGACGCGGGAGATGGGTGGCTTGAATACAAAAAAAAAACTGGATGGAATTGGATTGGATCCTGAACAGTCCTTGCCTGAAATATCATACCGGTACATCGACTGACGCGGGTAGATGTCCCGAGTCAGAAACAATTATTGTATTCAAATCAATTGAAGTAGATGTGTATACACGCTTTGTGTCATAGCAAGCCGTCTCTGATATCCATTAGCTAAATGTCATGATGCATCACGTCACCAATAAATGTGACCGTAATGTTGAATTTCCGCCAACTGACGTTTTGACAAGGATTATATCATGGCCGTGTCAGATACTTGGATCATTCAGTGCAGTGATCTGTTTTTAGCGAAATCTCGCCATCATCTGTGAAAGTAGGATATTTCATCATGGCTTTAACCAGTCGACGTTCGTTTGTAACCTACGCGGATCTATACAAAAAACGACGGTAACTGACACCAGGTTTTAACGAGAGGAACTAAACGGCCGACCAAACCTGCTTACAGCCCGCTGCTCCGAGACTATGGCACCGATTGGCACGAAATATTAACCATTCGATGCCGCTTGTTCGATAACTTATCATTTCCACAACATGGTGACCTTGGTCCAGGTGAAAGATCACCAAAAATACACAAAAAAAGGAGAACTAGGTTTGCAGACAACACCAAGCTCCGAGCTTATGACACCGATCGACATGAAACCTTCACCAATCGATGTGTCATAGTCGATATGCTATCACTCCCAGAACATGATGACCTTGGGTTAGGTCAAATGTTACAAAAAAGTGATGACACCACAATTACAACAAACAGTGGAATTGGCTGCAGACAACCTCATGCTCCTAGCCTATTGCACCGATCGTCATGAAAATTCACCAATCGATGCACCATAGTCGGTATTTCATCATTTCCAGAACTTGGGGACCTTGGGTCAGGTCAAAGGTCACTAAAACGGTGATGATTGGCGCCATGGACTGCGAGCATGGTGTTGTTTGGAACCTCATTTTACGGGTTATTTGAATTTTTGGTGACCTTTAGCCTGACCAAATGCCACCATGTTCTGGAAGGTGGCTTATTGATCAAGCGGCATCGAATGGTGAAAGTTTCATGTCAGTTGATGCACATAGGGTCGTAGCATGGGGCTGTCAACAGGTTTCGTCGGCCGTTTAAACCTTTCCTAATCTGACGGACGAAGACTGCCCCGTCCAACGTCACATGCGACTCACACTTCCCTCACATCCGGTCAACGAAATCAAATGCAAGACTTTGAATTACATCCATGAAAATATCTGGCACCCTTTCGAAGATTGCCTCCCGCACACGAAAATCTGAGTGCATACACGCTCAACGCAACGATAGCATGCCAGTGGAAAATGGACACGTAGTTAGACATTAGACTAGCGATCGTCACTCTACACACACTATCGATCGAGCATGTCGAGCACATCTCAGCGAAGGGAAGCTCCACATGCATGGGTGTCGTATCCCGCAAATACTTACGTGGATATTGCGATGTGTTCGTGGCGTCACTATGCCCTCCGTGCCATGTTCACGAATATGATGATGCCGACCTTCGCCCCGGTAACACCCATGGACACATCCCTGACCGCTGCCACCGTCTGCGCCAGCCGTCGGCGTGACCTTTGGGGCTTGTATGAACTGCAGACAGCGCAGCGGCGGCCCTCTGGCTGAGATAAGAGTGCGGTTCGGGACACTGACGGTATGCGGGGGTGGGCGGCCTATCCGGTAAAGTCCGGTCTGGGCCGACCTCGGGGGCCACTGTGACATTTCCGACGCCGGCATTGTGCGGCAGCGTCCGCTGGCGAACGGGCAGATTTGGCCTTCGGTACTGCAATTTATTGCCAGCACACGGCGGCTCTTTTGCTGACTGCATGGCATGTGTCCCAGCCATCCATTACAATGGCTCTGCAATGGCTAAAAGTGGGTAATCAGTCCCGGAAATCCCGCAGGATTCCTGACAATGACGATCAATCCCCTGACGGGGCGTAGCCGCCCACTATCATAGCACCTATAACCGGCTCCCGGATGTATGGCGACAAAAATCGAAAGGCGTGAAAGCTGACGGGAATAAAGTCGAATCGGAAGAAAGTCGAAGGACAAAATGTTGAAATGAACAAAAGTTGATGGAGACAACATTCGCATAGAGAGACATAAAAAATCGACAGCTATAAAAGAAGAAATTAAATAAGTCTAACACTGAACATCGCAGGGGATAGAGGTCAACTCAGATATGTAAAACACTAGCAATCAAAATTATTTAAACAGAGATCATCAGGACTTGACACCTGATGTGAATGGTGGATAAGTGTGTGGCCCCGGAGCGAGGCAGATGTGTTGGATGGGACTGAGTGAGACTCCATGGAACGGGACGGGAACGGACAGGGTCATGCGGGACCAGATCACGCCGGAAGGAACCGGACGAGAACAGGCGAGATAGGACCAGATCGAATAGAAACGGACGAGACCAGCTAGGACGGGACAGGATCGAGCCGGACGGCACCAGACGTTACCACGCGTGACCGCACGTAACCAGACGGCATCGGACGTGGTCGAAAGGAACCGGACGGGACAGAACGAGACCAATCGGGTGCAGACAGAACCAGACAAAACAGGACAGAATCGTCGGAACAGAATTAGATCGGACGGGACTGGACGAAACATGGTGATATCAGCCGGGTAGAGGTGGAGCCAGACACATTTCAAGGTGGCCTTCGGGGAAACGGCTCTAGGGTCCTACATACGGCGCTTGAAAGAAAGGTCTCAACTGTATCGACATCACCTAGCTCTCGTCGGATGCGCAACGGCGCGGTTCCAGTATCCGCGGTGTTTTACGTCAGGGAGAGGGAAGGGGGCGCGGTATATGCAGGGCGGGCCGCAGGTGACAGGGTGGTGTCTGCTGCACGACTGCTGTGTTAGCAGTGAACCTGCATGTGCATTATACAACCCTAAAGCACCCATATTGTGTGGATCCGTTCCAGAAGCAAAATTATGGTGCTTGATATCAGTAAGGGAAGTCTTAAGCTTTGGTTTGCTCTGGTTATTGAGGGGCGGTCTGCAGTCCCCCACCTTCCCAACTTGAGAGAAAACTACACCACTGTGTTTGGCGTTGTGAGTCCTCATTTCCTATGCCGAGTTATCAGCGCTCATTATACCAGTAGGTACGGTGAAACGACATGGCAGAACAAAAGCGGATTGTCTTGCCAACACTTAGTGTCAATACCTTCAAGCTGTGCTTGCGATAATGGGTGTATCCTCATGAACACTCATTGGTGCATTGGAACCTCTTGAAGGCTTTTGTCCTTTTTGGGCTTTTGTCTTTACACTTTTTATTATCCCTGTCGACTTTAATTCCTGTCTACCCTTGCCTTTTTTTTGGATTCGACTAGGACTTGGTCTTTTTCATTTTAACCAGTTCCAAGTCGACTTTTCCAGTTCGGTTTTTTTAGTTTCCTGTCCACTCTTTGTCTTTTGACGCTTTCCGATTCCACTATTATCTCTGTCAGTTTTTTCTCGTTCGGCGTTTTCTGATTCGACTTTCATCCCTGTCTACTTTTATCTCTATCGACATTTTGTCGTTCGATGCCTCTCCAGTCAACTTTTTATCCGGACGTCCCAATGAACGTACGCCTCCGTTATTCCTGATTCCTGGCTTTTAACGGGAACGATGGAAAGGACGAACAGAATGAAATGCATTGTAGCAGTTGTAGCGCCAGTAGATATTTGCATGAAATGTGTGGGGAACAGGTTGTGTAACTGTCAGTGTAACTTTTAACCGCAGTGTTAACTTAGGGTCACGTGGCCGCAACAGTTCAAAACCGTGTAGTAGAAAAGGTATACGCATGTGTCCGGGCTCTAAGCAAGCCCCGATCGATGGCCCCGGCCGGGACAATCAAAGTTCAATCCACGAGGGTTTTCAACAAACCTTGCAGACTTTGACATGATTTCATTATGGTAGTGTAATGGTGACGAAAATTTGATTTGGCATCAATTTTTATCACAAAGTCGTCATATAAAGCAATTATCTTCAGGGGCATAGACAATGGGTACGAGGGCCATGTCCCTTGATCCAAGAGGCCAGCACTAGATGTTGAGTGATTAAGCAGTCATTCGGTGCAAATTTGTTGGAGCTCGGAGAGAATTTGACAAGTGCCCCCCCCCCCTCCCCCCCCCCCCCCCCCTCCGCCCCATCCTCTTGAGCAAATTCTAGCGATGTGCCTAACAATCCTACAACTCACAGTGTTATCACCAATGATGGTTGCAAAACAGGGTAAAACGTTTTGTCTTTGATTCACCATCGCCATATGCTAGGTTTTTTACCGTTGAGGGGAATCAGAGGCCTGCGTAATGCCCCGAAAACTAGATAACCAAGAGGCACGGTGAAGAAACGGTACCAATTCTTGATAACGGTAATCATGAGAAGCGGCCATCACCTTAACCTTGAACAATTGTCACGCGGTTCTGCACAGTTTCGCACAGGCAGGCTGTTGTCCATCGATGTGGATTGTTTCCTCGTTGACCTCGTGAAAGGTGCAGTAAAATGCACTGACATATACATACATACACAGATATATATATATATATATATATATATATATTATATATATATATATATATATATATATATATATTTAGAGCTAAACCACACTTTTCACCCATACATAATCAAATGAGGACATAATTGGGTGCCAAACCTGAAATGATCGAAAATAGAATAAGCAGGAGTCATGGCTTATCGCCTGGGCTATCAGAATAGTCACAACTTTTCACTACGGAGGGGTCTTGTTTTTTTTTCTCGTTATGTACCTATCCGTTATCCTAAGTGCGCGGTACTTATGGTAAGACCCCATAACACCAAATATGCAAGCGTAAAATGGTGGATTGATGTATGTTGAAACGAAAAGGCTTCCAGGACAAAGTTAACCGGGTATTTGGGTAAGCGTCAAGAAAAACGATGGGCTTCACCTCCGTGAATCTTATGTTGCATGGCTCTCAGAATTGGGTACCTTGTAATGCAGCGGGAACAAATAAGGTACCATTTGAAGTTTGCGTGAAAATGGGCTACTGAGTACTTTGACAGATAAAAACAACCATAATACTGTATCAATGTCTAGTGCAAGAGGAGACAACCATCAGGGAGAACTTCCAAAGTCGTAAGATTGTTGCCATTAACACGCGATCGGTTGGAGACAATTTGATGTCCGAAAGTTTTTCAGAATAACTTCTAAACCGCGCGGCGTGGTCAAGCTGAGCTTTTTTTAACTGTACACAGTTGAGCAGCCGATCACAAAGGCAGATGTACCTCGTAAGATCGCTGACCTGGATCGCTGGTTTTTATGGTCAAAGTCAGGCCACGACTGTCAGCGGAGGTAGTTCCCAAGTAAACAGTTCGTGTCATGCAAGAACGAGGTGTTGGATTCAGTATGACTTAAAACAGGAGTGTCAGACAAAGCCATACAAGCTTGAGATAGTTTCTTAGACAACGAGGTAAGTGAGACTAGGAATGCGATTAATTGCATTTGCCTTGATTCAGGTATGATTGTTAGACCAGGGTCAAAACCAGCCACCTTTATGCTGGAAAACCTGCCTTTCGAGTAAACTTTGACGTTCATTTCGAATTCGGGAATCACAAGAACGTCAAAAGATGTCTTAGCTTGATACCATGAAGGTCAGAGGAGGTCACTCACCTAAATGATTTTCTTAACGCTGTTTTCAGGAACGAACCGCCGAAGGAAGTACTTCGTGCCTTTTGTGATTGAAAATATTCCAGTAACCTTGAGGCTGTTTTGGCCATAGCCACCTTTTAAGATTAAATATGGTCACTGACGTGACGCAATCACCGGAAAACTTTTGCTTGTGTTAGGCGTCCGGGTAAAACTGGTTATGTTAGGATGTCTTACGGCGCTTTAAACACCTGTCTAGGTTTTAATCTTATTTAATGTTAAGGTCACAACCTAGCGACGTCAAAACTTGACACAAGATAGTTCACATAAAACTTTACAGGTAGGGCTCCAGGGCAGGGGTGCAGGTAGGGGATGCTTCCCCCTACGAAAATGGTGTCTTGAGCTCTCTTCATTGTTGAGATCTCAGGAAATGTCAAATTACCCCCACCCACCTACCCCAACTCCACCCCCACCCGAGCGCGGCCCATTCAACCGGGCACCCGAGCGCGTGTAAAGCTGTGTGTCGTATGACCTTCAAAGGGCCAAATCTGGTCACAATGGTTTAATATAAACCTGGCTTTACTCTGCGTGACAAGGACAATGCACTTCTGCAGTGATGTGGATAAGACAGGGTTTAGCAGTCTTTGCTGAATGCATTTCCTGCGAACAAATAAGCGTTATTTGTAACTTTTGAGGACCACGTCAACGATATGACCACTAGAAAGAGACCACAGATCATGAACAGTTGAGGTAAGAAGTTACGAATTCTGGCATGTGTAAAAAGGGAGCAGAACACATTTTTCCTAGTGGGGGAAGGCGATAGGTTTAGCTATGAGTAACTTAGGCCGGCACGTACCTCGAAGCCTCCCGCTTCAGCCTCCCAAATTTGTGTATCGGTTAAGGGCCAAATGTATAAAGACAATTTGCTTCGTTTATCCCATCAGCTTTTATGACCTTCAAATGGCGGTGCAAGCGAGCACATTCACATGAATTAGGCGGTTAGCGTTGGTGGTTGCGAAGCTCTGTACGACGAAGACACGTTTCCATGGGTCTGTGAGCATCCGGCTACGATAGCAGATAGGTAGAGAACAAAGTATGCGATCAATTCTGACAATTCAACAAGCATGGTGCATTATCACCACAGCGTTGCTTAGCTTCTAGTGTTGGAAATGAGTTGACTGTGCACAGGTGAACAATCGGCCGTTATAATGACACGTTGAGTGCATACATGCTCCAAACAGGAGAGTGGACACGTACCAGTACCCTAAACGTACCACGTACCAGTACCCCTAAACGTACCACGTATCATTACCCTAAAAACTGAAGGGCTGCTTACTCGCCCTACAAAATTTGTATAGATGGGCGAACGGACAGCCGATTTATACTCCGTCAAGAATGACCCTGAGCCATCGCTGGAATGCTGCCAGCGCTATTCACCCAGTCCCCACCGACAGGACGAAGCATTCCTACTCAAACTGACATCGCAACATCCTTTTCCATCCGCTCGGTACTCGCCAGCTTCTTCTTTCCTTCTCTGTCAAAATGCTCCGATGTCCTGTGGCACCTCATGAAAGCTGGAAGAGGCTGACGGGCATATGGTATATGATATTGCATGAAGGCTGTGTGAACGCATTTCAAGACCGAGGTGTTTCTTAATTTGTGGACAAAGGCTGCAACCCGAAGTTTAAAGACATGACCCACCAAGAACTGTGTCGTTCGTAAATTTCCTTGTGGCAGACCTCTGTGCAATATGTGTAGAACTAAAACATCAGCTGATTTTTTGAACGTGCTGGGATAAAAGGTTGACCGTGGTTATTTCTCTCGCACCAATGGAGTTGACCTTGGTGGTAAAATATTTCACCAGTCAATGTTTCACGGCCCGTGACCGTACCTATTATTTAACACGCTTTTTGTCATCCTCGTCTAATGGTAAAGTACGGAGTGACTGTTAGTTCACGCAGCTGACCGCGTCGTTCTAATGCGATATCACGCACTATGTTTCAATAACTTTCCTGTGCTACCGACCTGGATACCGACACGGTTGTACGCGAGGCATTGCACAGGTTGTACGCCATATTTTCTCCTGGGTTTGGGAGAAGCCCAAAATTAACGTTGTATTGACACCCAATTTGTGGTCCCGCCACCACATGCAAGGGCACCAACAGACCGCAGACAGAGACGATGCATGGGCGTTAGTGGGCGGCGCCAGGGCAGATCGGGAGCGGAGGGAATGTAAAGCTGGCAAAGGCTGCAGACGGGGCCGGGTGGGCATCACAGGTGGCAGTATGACGAGCACTGCTGGCCATTTAGGGCTATGTGCAAGCTGACTGTGTGTTCGTCAGCCCTCAGGATTGTTGGAGGATGTATAAGTCCACTGCGTAGGCATCCTCCGTTCTGATTAGTGTGTAAGCCAGCTGTGTAGTCGCTCCCCGTTTTGGAGAGTGAATAAGCCGGTGCTTAGCTACCCTCCGTTTTTGAGGGTGTTCACGTGCAACGATAATGACAAGGCTTGAGCATCGTTGGACCGGGATCAGCGGTTTGGTAATGCCAGATGTCCAGGTCCAGGTCCGGGTTCACAGGTGCAGTCGCATAATGTATGCTACTCACTCTCGCTCTCAAAACTTAAATTACTGTCAACTTACTCTATTGGTCATTAACTTTTATTGTCGCCTTTGAGTGGGCTTTCCCCTGCAGTCAGCACTCATTGGTGAACCTGGAAAAGCCTCCCGAGCCTTTTTGTCACTTAATTTGAGGAGCATTCATTCTCCTGACCAGTTACATACTTGGCACGAGAAAATACATGAATATTGTTATTAACATGGTCATAGCCGCACAAGGCGTGAAGCAAAGATGCATCACTTCGGTGTGAAAGAGCAAAAACACAACAGGTCAAGCATGCATCTTATTTTATATCTAAGAATACAAACCACTTTTTACTTTCACTCCGTTCGCAAATTTGTGAGTTCTTAACACGCGCCCGGGTGACTGGCTGAATACCCTTCGCTCGAATGGGGGTCAGTTTGACCCCACTGAGATCTTAGGAACTAAGGGAGCTAGAGCCACCAAGGATGAGTTGATTTGTACGTGAACTCAAGTGAGTCGAAGTTTAATGTTCGTAGGTTATGAACTTCAGGCCAAATAAGGTCAAGCCAGCTCAAACTCCAGGCTGGGCTCCAAAGTGCCCCCAGAACCTAGATGCATGTTCTAAGCAAGAAGATCATATGCTCATTTAAGGCCAGTGACTTTGTTCATCCTTTCTAAGGTCATTGTGATAAGAATGATACAAAACTGCTTTGAGCTTTGCATTTTAATGACCGACAAAGATTACGCTGAGCAATATGCTTCTAAAAACAAACGTTGACCTGGGTCAATTTAGGTTAGTGCCCTATTCTGGCCGTTAAAAAGTCCATGGGAGATGTATACTGCGGTTCCTGTTTTCAATAAAGTTGAAATAAGCAACAGAAACGATCCCACACAGCAAGCCTCAGAGTAATAAAACAGATTGGTATTTATCTCGGTCTGACCTTCATACCTGACATTAGGTTAATGGAATATGCTCATTCAATCGTTGCATTGCCTGAGAAAGTATCTCAGAGATGTATGGCTTCGTCTAACGCTCTGTTGTGGCATCTGATTGAACGATTCCCTGGAGCGGCTAAGCCACGCCGTTCGGAAACCATTCCGCAATTACCTTCGCGGGAAGAGTGGTCAAACTGACCTCACCCGAGCGCGTGTTAAAGTCTCCGCAAGAACAGACGCTCCATCCCCGCAGAACAGCTGTCGAAAGGGTGGAAAAGGCTTTGAGAAACCGAAGTGGTGAGCGCACGCTCAGGCGGTCATAGTGCGAGAAGCGTTGCAAAATTTTGCGCGTAGTGTCTTCTGTTTGCCATTTCCACTGCATTGCAACAGTCGTTTCAAGTACGCTCAGTGTTATATACCAAATGTGCTTTACTCGCTTCACGGGGACGCCGGTATGGATATAATTGCGCCCAACAATAACGTGTCTTTCTGATGCTGTGTGGACAGCCCTCTGCGTCCCTAGAGATGTGGGGAAACGCCCCCTCCCCCATGGCCACCACTGCACTGCCGTCCCTGGTAAAAATGATATAAACTCTACTACCCGAAACTGCAGCATCGTGCTACGAACCTCTCAGAGTAGTTTAGCTCGTAAATCCTTGAGAGCGGCGGCGGGGAAAGGGGTCTGAGGCTGCCTTCATAGGGCGAGGGTTGAGATTGTTTTACTCTTCCTCCTGATGCCTGCGCCATCATACAGTCACTTGCAATGAGGAGCAATCACTTAGGATTGCTCTTTTGGCTGGTACATATCAGGCAGGTGCCTTACCATGCGCACTTAACTTTGTAGTTAGTTAGTTATTGTGTTGTATTTGACAGCAGCTTCAGGCGGTTATTCATTTCCTCTCCACGATGCTTCTTTGTATTATTTGTCACTGTAATAAACTCCTATGCACCTTATCACATTAAGAATGACATCTGCCGTACCAGAGATATCAATACGCAGGTGTCTACTCCTGATCGCTGATTGGCCATGCATATTGCATCACGAGACTTCTATTAGTTTTTTACGTTATTTCCTATGATCCGTCTGCTTCCCACTTTTTGTTTTTACGCATTCACTACTATTATATACTAGTTGATAATCAGCCTAGCCTTGGAAAGGGCACTTACTTTACTAAATTTACTCATTTTATTCCCCTGCTTCATTTGGATTTAACTTGATAGTGTTACTTTATTCGTTCATCCTTCTGGGCATTTGGAGCCAAAAGTGAATGCTATAGAAACAAGACAATAATGTTTTGGGTACCACACTTACCTGGGATCATAGTACACACAACAACATGATGGAATTCCTTTATTTCAAACGCGTCTTGTGGGAGAGTAAACATTTGAGCGACACCATGGTTCATGGATGCATACAAACGGGAGCATGCACATATGTACAAAGCGAACCACTAACCGATACAGACCGGTATCCACACATCAACGTATTTCGAATATGCATATGCCATACCTATCCACACAACACAGATCAGTAGAAAAATTCCAACCGTTTGGGTGACAGCGCAACTGTATTTTGGAAACACATCAAGCGATCATAAAAACGGCAACCAAAGATATCTACACTCACCGTATCTTGTCGTTCCCATGCCGCGCATGAACCACCTTTACTATACAATTTGATTTGCAAATCAATTTATCGGGGATGCGAAAAATACTTGACGTAATCCGAGTATATCACGCGTGCATTTAAACCGAATGTATACCCAGTAAAAAGAAGAACAAGACATCTGGAAAAGTTTGCATTTCGAAGGCATAATGCACATGTGAAAAGAAACAGCAGCACATTTATACGATAGCCGAGCTATTTCCCTTGTTATATTACCATCATCTGTCAGAATACTGGATACGTGTCGTTAAGACTCCACAAATTCCGCCACTCTAAGAGAATCGTTCTTTCGGAGTTGATGTTTTGTTGAGAAATGCTGTCCTGATTTCAGTTTCAGATGGCTTATTGTGACGTGGAGATCGCGACATTGCTTCAAAAAGCACAGCAGCTGAGGGAACAGCCGGTGGCTGCTACAGCGGAATGGATAACCTAAGCCGCAACCTACTACACCAGCTTCATCGGTCCTACCTCCCCACGCCACGCCAAGCTGGCCATCGCCGACCCAGAGGATTCGTTTGGTTATTCGTTGAACCCAGGATCACCACTGGCGGACTGGACAAGCGCCATGGATGTCCGGGCAGGAGCCGCTGGCCCTAAGTAGAAATAATCACTTGACAAGCCTCCGGAGGAAACCGAGCAAGGAGCGGAGATGAGGACGGCATCATGACCGCGGGGAGATGTCTGTGTCACCGACGTGTCATACAGGGGTCCGCCGATAGTGCCGGTGGCCGCGACGGTAGTATCGTTAGTGCGTCGGCCGACGGTGGCGGCGGACGCACTAACGATTGTAATCCATTAACGCCGATGGTATCACTCTTGGGCCGGCCGACGGTGGTAGCCATCACGCCGATGGTATCACTCTTGGGCCGGCCGACGGTGGTAGCCATCACGCTGATGGTATCACTCTTGGGTCGGCCGACGGTGGCGGCCACCACGCTGATGGTACCACTGGTGGGTCGACCGACGGTGGCGGCCACTACCCTGGTGGTGCCGTTTGTGGGTAGCAGCGACGACTCCGGTGAGACAAGGCAGCCATCGGGAAAATCACCTTCAAGGACGCTACACCTGGTCGTCGGAGTTTCGACTTGAGATGCACCGTGGGAAAAGGATTCAGCCTTTATCCTGGCTAGAGACGGCGACACCTGGGCCTAGGAGGCCCACAGTATGCAGCGGCATTTAGCCAGATGATAGCAGAAGATAAGGCGATCAGGCACGCAAAAGGGTAGCGCCGCGGTCTGGCTGATCACGAAAGACAGAGACACCAAGCGAGGGTTGGCGGTAACCTCGGAAGGCGCTAAGATCGACCCACGAGGAAAAGCAGACACGTGTCGTCTTCACGGGGCCGCTACGGCGCGGCATTGACATCATGAGCGCGGAGTCACCGACGGCATCTGTGTCACCGACGCGTCGTGCACGGGTCCGCCGATAGTGCCGGTGACCACCGTGGCAGTACCGTTAGTGCGTCGGCCGACGGTGACGGTCACCACGCCGGTGGTACCACTTGTAGTGCCGGTGAACACCGTGGCAGTACCGTTAGTGCGTCGGCAGACGGTGACGGTCACCACGCCGGTGGTACCACTTGTGGGTCCGTCTCCTGCCGAGGGGCGGCTCCGTCCTCACTCCCGGCGGAACGCTGGCCCACCTGCCTCAGCGGCGAGTTGTGCCGGCTGCCTGTTTCCAAGGGATCGCGGGACAAGCGGGGACGAGTTTCGGCCTAACGGTGCGTGCCCCTCTCAGGGGTAACGGCAAGCAGAACGCCGGCTGCTGGTCCTCCTTATGCGATCGAGGCCGAGGTACATGCTGGCGCAGTTTGGACACTTCGTGCAATGTCGTGCTCCTCAGATGGGTTCGCGTCGAAGGGCTTCATTTACCCATGCTAACATTTCTACTCGTTCCTACCAGCAATACACTAGTGATTTGCTCTGTGTGATCTTATTCCATTACCGGGTGCCAGTTTTCTATCGGGTAAAGAATACTGAAATCGGGAGCACCTGGCTCTCCGACCTTGTGAGCCGCGGCCCTGACCACAGCCAGCTAACCCGGTCACGGTGAGGTGACCGGACTGGCAGCGGCGGCGGACGGGTACCAGAACGGTAGCACACCCCTGGAAGCGGATGTGATCGGAGGTGCCCAGCAACAAGCGTGTGGTCGGGCTGTGCGGTCTAGCAGGCGAGGAAGACGATAGCGGAGAGCTGTAATAGTATTGCTCATACATTGGCTTTGGTTATCGCCTTACCTATATTTATGTTTTATCCTTTCAACTGTTATTAAAACAGTGACCACGCTATTTCATCGTGCACAAACACGATAAACAACTCGCCTAACAGACCAATTTGTGCAATGTGCTTACAGACCGTCTGTAAACGATTCACTTCAGAAAGTTGCCAATAAGCAGCACTTTTGGAGACGGTGGTGACGTTCTGGCTTTGAGACGCGCGGTGTAACACCGATGTTCGGAGATCGACTTGTAAAGCCGTTGGGGCGCAGTCAATGGATGGCTTATAGGACTCCTTCTGAGCGTGTCTTTTTTGAAGTTAGTGCGGGGTCCATGGCAGCAGGTTAGGCCCTGAACGAATCCCGTCTGCGCTGGTAAACAGCAACCGACACATTGCCTGTGAAAGAGGCGGTCGTACTTATCACCGTACACCGATCCGTTCACCTCAATTTTGCAGCGACTCATCCAAGTTCCGGTTGGCAAAACACCTCAATCTTTTCAAATGATTCTTCCCATTCCATCCCATTACACACGCGTCCAACAATACACCACGCTTCGTTCTTTTGTCACCCGGCATATTCGGCAGGGAACCGTAAAACAGACAACAACGGAGCCAAGCGGGCCTGCCAGCGTGGCTGCCAGATGCGTCACGCACCGAAGCGGGCCTGCCAGCGTGGCTGCCAGATGCGTCACGCACCAAAGCGGGCCTGCCAGCGTGACTGCCAGATGCGTCACGCACCGAAGCGGGCCTGCCAGCGTGGCTGCCAGATGCGTCACGCACCAAAGCGGGCCTGCCAGCGTAGCTGCCAGATGCGTCACGCACCAAAGTGAGCCTGCCAGCGTGGCTACCAGATGCGTCACGCACCAAAGCGGGCCTGCCAGCGTGGCTGCCAGATGTGTCACGCACCAAAGCGGGCCTGCCAGCGTGGCTGCCAGATACGCCGCGCACCAAAGCGATGCGCATACACAAGTCTGTCTATTATCAGAGAAGAGAGATGGCGTCGGTCTGCAACACCCCCTGAAGAAGATATTGAAGCTCGCTGACGCGTGATGCATTTCTCGCACCCGTGGCAGTTTCGGTCATAAGTCACGCATAAGGGATTAGGTCAGTCAGGAGTCTAACGCTCAACGTCAACTTGTCCTGTTATCTGAAAGAATAAGGCTATGGAAGTCGAAGCTGGCATCACAAGAGCTCCATACAGTTGCAAAGCTGAGTAGAAAGAGAGCTTTTTCTCCATACTCATATAGGCTATCCTGCAGTGACACAATGCATTCACCATATTTGACATTCACATGGATCTGCCCCATAACTCGTATCTGGTAACGGAATTTAAGCGAACGTGCACCACAATTGACGGTTGGGAATGGTGTGGCCAGTAAAATGGGACATGCATCGCCAAAGAAGGCGCAAAATCGAATGTAAGTTAGCATCTATATGTAAGAAGACATCACGAGGCCATGAGGTCATAAACTGACCGAACGGATAAACTTGTCATCCTTGAATCCTGTGTTCTATTCTGAATACATTGTTATAATATTTTAAGTTCTTGCGATAATTTATTCAGCCTTAACAAGCCAATTAGTGTATGTCTGCAGTGGAAGGCAGTGAGTTAAATAACGCCTAAACTCTGATCCAGTGCTTTATGGGTCCAAAACTTGCACACGAAGTTAAATAAGGTCTAAACTCTGATCCAGTGCTTTATGGGTCCAAAACTCACACACCTCAACTTTGACCTGATAACTAAGCGTTTTAAATTTTGAACAAAATGTTCGAAGTGGTGGTCCCCCTACCCTGGGGTTTCTCGGGGAACGTAGCAAATGCGCAAGACATCGCGGCGAGGATGGACTGGCTGGTAAACGGCCCTAAGGACATGATTTGAAAACATCCGAATTAGCTCGGGATAGACCAGCCATTTAATGGCTTTCTATGTACAATGGGTTTTAGTAGTCACACATCGGCACACAACAACTACACCGGCTCCATTTGAGACTGTCCTGAGCAAGGGTTATCCCGCGCTGAACAGCGACCACCGAGTCTGTCCAACACACCGGCTGAGAGCGCCATCTAGCCCAGGCCATACACGCTCCAGTAGATGATGTTGAAGGTGAGGAAGGCAAGCGGCATGACCACCCGGCACACCCGATCCACCACTTTGGCCTGCATGATGTGCGTCTGCTTCTTGCTGCTGGGCCCCTGTGGCTCGGCTGGTCCGCCCTCCTCCTTCGAGAAGAACATCTCCTTGACGCTCTTGCGGCGATCGCCCTGGAACTTGCGCTTCTTAGCCAAATAGTGCACCAGCACGAACTCCAGCAGTGCGCCGAACACGAAGATCATGCATGTGCCGATCCAGACGTCGATGGCCTGCAGGGAGAGCATTATCAGACGAGCTGCTCATGGGGAATGAACAACCACGGACACTGAGAAGCAGACGGCGAGGTGAGCGACCTACGAAAATTAAGGGCTTGGCTCCATGCTTCTGGCCTAGAAAGTGTAATGCTGCGATGCACTTTATCAAAAGCAGGTCTTGACAGCAGCATCAGCAAGCAAGCCTGCACCCTTGCATAGTATACATTCGCTAATCAGAACAGGAGTTTCTTTGAAATAAGTCATTGCCCTGAACAACGATCTCGCTCGAAACCGCGATATCTGTTTGCTGTTACTCAGAACAAACGCGTGGACATTTCTTGAAAGTGGGCGGGATCAAACCCACTTCTAATACAAATTGTGTTGCGCATCGCCATAGAGTCGCTGCTACCACTTCCGTGAACGGCGCGGCATAGGCACTCACCCTCCTCCTGGCAATGTGCATATGAGCCAGAAAAAGCATATCGCATGGCATGGAACTTCATACCAGCTTTTGTCAAATATGCATGGCATCAAATTAATAGCTTAGACATAAAAAGCCATGAATACACGAAGAGTCAGTTTACCTCTCCCCGAAACTTTTTGCAGAATGATCTCCGTACGGAAGTTACACCAACTTTTGGATAACTGCAGGTAAATAAATACTGGGTCATCTGGTATCAAGCAGACAATTTCCAGGGAATCGTTCAACATGATGCAGCAACGGAGTATTATACGAAGCCATACATCTCTGGGATAGCTTTTTAGGCAACACAACAATCAAATTATTCAGTTCCGTTGACCTAGGATCAAGTATGAACAGTGAGTTAGAATCGGTTTTGAACTCGGATGGGAGTGAAAGATTTCATCGCAAAAAGACCGTGCGGGAGTGAAAAAATCGATTCATAAAAGATGGAGCTTTGAGCTCATGACTGATGCTTCAGCAAATAGACATATATGTCAAGTTGGCATGGGCGTAATATCATAAACCTGACAAAACTGTTCTGTTTTTTAACATCTCAGGTCATTGAAGTGAAACAGAATACATTGAAGCATAGTAACTTCATGACAGTGTAATGAGCATAAAAATTATTAACACCAATAATTTGATGCTGCACTTTGCACTTCCCTTCCACAACACTTTTAACACAAAACAAAGCAAGGGAATTCAATAACAAAATAACAACAGAAAATTCAACAAGCATAAAATACTCAAACAAAAAACTCGGACTCTTACATATCAGCCCATCACCAAGTCAAACATATTAGACATATCCCTGGCTTCTGTTAAGATGAGGTCAGGGAAAACAAATATTTTGTCACTGTTTCTTACAAAATACCAATACTTATCTCCATGCAAGTAGCCTAGCTATGCTTAACCTAAAGAAGCTTTACTTCATCTCATCCTGTCTAACCTGTTTGTATCACAGCAGCAGTTGTGAGTTACTGATTCTTGCACAACTCTTATTGCCACTTGTTATGCACTTAACCAACTTAACCCAACTTAGAGTAGTCATATGTTGAACATAATCTCAAGTCACCTATCTGTTGACAGCAGCACTTGCGATAAAAACATTATAAAGCTGATTTTTGGCTGGTTTGAACTTGCGTTTTTAATCAGCTTATTTGTGTATGGTTGTTGACATCAGACAAAGTTCTCAACACACAAATCAAAACGCTTTAAATTACTCTGAATAACTCATTTTGCTTGGCATGGTCAACCCATGTCAAGGGCAATAACGGGTGCTTCAAAAAAGTGCCGTGCTCCAGATTGTCTCCTTCATTCCCTGCGAGTTGTTTACTCTTGGGTACATATCAAACATGTTTGGGCGGCTGGCGAATTAATCCAATTTGTGTACGAAATATGTGAAAATTTGCGGCTGGAGCATCTTGCAGAAAAATTGGTCAACATTGTAAGCAACAGATGGTACCCCTAAAGACAATCGAAAAGGGAGGAAGAATTAGGTGGTATCACACTCGTATGATACCAAGAAAAACAAAGGTAGTTAAATATATATATATATATATATATATATATATATATATATATATGACTAATAACTTTTCAGCAAAATTTTGTCATCAGCTGACTTGACTTAAAATCTGTTGGCATGAGCGCTCAAATGGTGATATGCACTTGTAAATTTAATTTAGAAGACATGTCTTGAATTTTTCACTCCTGCATTTCGGCAGCGATGCAATTTAGTGGTCAAGTTCTCTCGGGAAAAATACATGGAATAAAGTGCTCTACCAGGCCTTGCTGGTCTTTGCGCCAGGCTCTGCTTTCGTGGTGTGGTGGTGAGACAAAGAAGGGGATACGTGAAAACCTTGCATTTGGCACACAGGTCCCGATTGTGATTCATTTTGTAAACAAACCAAACTTAGCGCGTGCAAGCGGCTGGACTCGCTGGGGTTCTTGGGCTTGGAGGTATTTGGCGCCCTTGCTCTGTGCATACATTCGACATGGTCCAGATGAAAGTGAGGCAGGACATAGCCTTAGACTGGACATAGCTTAAGGTGTCCAGGTTCTTTGGAGCATTGTTTATAGTTGGTGGTTTCAAGTGAGTTCGGTTTTGGATGACATCTGAGAGCCTCAGAAAGGGAAATATGGGTTTGGTATGTGCGATTAGAAAATGCCAGGCAGGAGGGAAAAATTTCCATAAAATTTGCGGAAAGGAGTGAAAAATTCATCCACGCAGCGTGTTGCTTTACACCCAAAGTCAGCAGTTCTGGGACACTGAGTGTGAAGCTCAGGCCGAAGTAAAAATAAACCTGTCCGATTACTCTAGAGGCTGCTGCGTGGGATTGATTCTGGTGTTTACTTTTAATTTGCTGATAGCAGGAATCGCATTATGAGCTTGTTTATGACCTTGAGCTATGAGCTTGTTTAAGGTCATAATAGGTCACTGACCTGAAATGACCCAGGTCAACATTTTGCTTTTAGGAACATACCGCCTAGCGTAAACCTTAACACTTATTCAAATGCAAAATCAATGCACTCTTGTATGATTTTGGTCACTTCGACCTTCAAAAGGTCAAACAAGGTCACTGATCTTAATGAGCACCAGTGACCTTTTGCTTAGAACAGGTATCTAGGTTCACGGTGGTTGCATGAGAAGGTCTGGGGCACTTCGGATATCAATTTGGAGTTTGATCATACTTTACCTTATTTGACCCGACGTCCATGATCTAGGAACGTCAAATTTTGATCCAAGTGGGTTCAAGTAAGGGGAATTATACCCTGTGGATTTGGTGTCTCTAGCCCTCTCTATTTCCAGATTTCAAGGTGGTCAAACTGAGCCCCACCCGAGCGAAGGATATTCAACCGGCCACCCTGGCGCGTGTTTAAGTTGCTTAAACGCGGTATTACAATTACTTACACATAGTTACCCATTCCGACATGCATTGCTTTGCGCGATTGATATTCTGTATGTCATGGCTTGAAACCGATTTGTTTCGTATATGTGCGCATTGTAGCGTTGAAGGCATGCTCGGATACCAAAAACATCACCTTGAGGTAGGAGACTGGTGGCAACTCGCTCCGAACACCCGCCGCCAGAGAGGTCAGGGTCAGCAAGGTCGTCACTCCCAGGGTTACTCTGCAAAAACCCAAGTCATCGTTAGCCGCCGACAACAGCGGCTGTGACACGGGCGTGAGGAGCGCTGGACCACGCGCAATTAAACAGTAACTGCATTTTCCGTCGCTCGGGAACTGTCAGCGTTGTGCCAAATTGTCTTCCCTCGTCATCCAGTACAGCTGCTTGCCACGCAGTGCTTCATCCTGCGGCTAAACTATTGATACAGAAAAGCATGTGTTATGTGTGGGCCTCTGTTGCCTTTTCAGCGGCAACTCAAACCACATTATTAATACACAACAAGCCGGCGGGTCGATTCCGTGCCTCGTTGATACTGGAATGTGGCAGTGCACATAGTCACCTGGCCGGCGTGGCTGTCTGCTCCAGCCGGAACACCAATGGCAGACAGTTACCTGGCCGGTGTGGCTGTCCGCTCCAGCCAGAAAGACGCTCATGACAGACAGTTAGCTGGCTGATGTGGCTGTCTGCTCCAGCCAGAAAGACATCCGTGACAGTTACCTGGCCGGTGTGGCTGTCTGCTCCAGCCAGAAAGACACCCACGACATGCACACCATGAGCATGGTGGGGACGTATGTTTGCAGAATGTGGTAGCCGTTTTCACGGTCGAGCGTAAACGAAGCCGACAAGGCGCTGAAATTGCCTGGGAACAACGGAGAGCGACGTGATGCACCAAACGAAGCAAGGATCAAGATTTGTTCGGCAGTGTACGAATGATGTACGAGGCTGTTGCGAAACGGAATATCTATACCCATGCTCATGGAACAGCAGGTTCACTGTACGCTTCGGTTACATGCATAAATTTTGAACAGTGTCGGCTTTCGCGCGAGGCTACACCAACCGAACAAACAGGACGAACCCCACGAACTCTGCACAGGCTCGAATCACAGCACACCTATCACCCAACAAAAGTAAACTAGCCTCATTTGTAACTGCATTTATCTCTCAATGATCCACGTTTCAACAACTTCAAGCTCGTCGGGATCCAGCAGCTGTGTCTACCCTCTCTTCCATAACCATTTATAAATCAGTGAACCATGGACGGATAGCTCGCTGTACCAGTTTAAAGGCGAACACCTGCCTCACGCCGTTCAAATCTGACGCCACATATGGCGCTCAGGGACGCAGCCAAGGGTGACGTGCTTCTCTCAGGTCCTGAGGGGCCCGTCGGGTTCTTGGTGCCAGCGATGGAGGACCCAATGCATAGTCGAGGGTCTGGGCCATGTTCAAATTAACGGGTTTCAATTCAGTATTCAGTGTCATTCAAAAAGCTATGGGATGAATGATATCTCATTATTCGCGCGTGTCGGCATGGATTTGCAGCATATGGCTGCAGGGATACGTTTTGGATGGATATCATAATACGTACCAGTATCGTATTTCAGGGTGATTTTGTTTAGATCTTGCACGCCGCCGAGGTGGAACTGAGGGATCTCCAAATTGCCGTAGCATATTCCATCACAGCCGGATTTACGGGACCATTCAAATTCCAAAGCAGACGTCGGATGAGCATCTGAAACGAATCATCTGTTAATTTCGTGTTTTCGTCTTCACTGCCTGATCGCAGGGAGGGTTTGTTAAGCGCTGCCATAGCTACCGTTGACACCAATGAGACCGTTATACGGGTACTTTGTACGACCGAAGTACAATGGCTTGTGCTAATGGCATGGCTGTCAGGGCTCCCAGACTTCAGCGGTGATCGGCAAATGCATGCAGCTCGAAGTTCCCGCATTAAGTATAGCTCGCCTGGAAGCCGTACTGGGTTACTGCAGGGCCGCCTTGCTCCAAAGTATGCCGGATTGACTTTTCAAGACGATGGTAATGCATGACTCGCAGCCTGGAGGAAGTCTGACCCGGATTGGTGGTGGTCAAAGTGGTGGTCGTGGTCCATGGAGATGGCTATTTCGATGGGGCTTGAACATCGTCGGCTGCCTGCATGCACCTCATCCACTCGTAAAGTTCAATGCTTTGTTCGCTACAGTTGCTCACAGCCATAACTCACCCTGGGCAGTAGCGTCACTGTATGTTTTTTAAGGGGCGGCCTGAGCCTCCCCTCATTGCTGACTTCCCCCCCTCCCCCCCCCCCACCCCCACCCACCCAATGCTACGCTGAGGCCCCTCGATGCATATGGGCAAGGAGAGAATACTGGGCCTACGAAACGTGGAAAATTGCATTAACTAGTAGAACACTAAGCACCTACACGAATTACTATATCATGTTCATGTACCAAAAAGTGTCCTGCAAGTACATAATGTTTTTGTCTTGCCAACCTTTTCGTATCATAGGCCAGTCTGTAAGTGTTGAGCCAGAGTTCACGTGGTAATACCTGGATTGGATTAAGAATTGACTACAGTTCTGCAGTCAATGCTTTCTGCGGGAGCTTTAAAAAGCACAGGATGACCCAAATAACAGAATACCGAGATTCCCTCAGCAGCGGCAAGTGAACTTGTCACATAATCATGGCTGCGGTGGCATTTGACTGCCAATTAACTGACAAGGCGCGGCCAGTAACAGCGGTAGTCACCAGCGATCCCCCATCCGTCACATCATCGCCGGGGCAATTCACGATACACTTCGGTGGGGTAGCGTCTGCCAAGCCATATGACAAAAAGGGTGTGGTGGAGTGGAATCAACATATTTCGTAGGGCGTGCTCAAGTAAATTTTTATTCGGGTGCTAATGATCGACTGTTGAGAACAGATGGAATCAACACATTTCGTGCGACATGCTCCAGAGTGAATTTTTATTCGGGTGCTGATGATCGACTGTTGAGAACAAATCTTACCCTGAGCACAGCTTCAAAACGTTGGGTTTCCCAGCACAACCGCAAAGCTTTTAAGTGAATATGAACGTTGCCACGCACAAAGTTTGCCGGTATTTTTCCATAGATAGCATTCTATTTATTCTTCATCAAAATCTAATGGGAATTTACATTCCCTTATGTCAGCTAAATGCCAGTCTGTATGTCACGGTGGGTTTTACAACACTGTTCAATTCAGAAATGGGCCTCAGGGTCAAGTAAAGGTCACTGAAA
This sequence comes from Pollicipes pollicipes, assembly GCF_011947565.3. Taxonomy (NCBI): domain Eukaryota; kingdom Metazoa; phylum Arthropoda; class Thecostraca; order Pollicipedomorpha; family Pollicipedidae; genus Pollicipes; species Pollicipes pollicipes. The sequence continues at coordinate 20,689,223 of NW_023597034.1, forward strand.
TATACAAGCTCGTAGAGAATTGGCAGCATTGGTGAAGAGGCCTGCTTAAAAATGTCGGCTTTGAACTTGCGGCTGCCTGCACCTACCCGTTGCGTATATCTGTGAAAAGGAGCTCAGCTGCATTGGCGGCATTGTCGTAGTGTCAGTTACGTGCTCAGAATGGGTGCGCACAGAATCAGCTGAGTTTTCATCTATAGGCAGAAGCCCTTTTCCAGAATGGTGCGGTGCGCAGACACAAATGAATTATGAAAGTATGTTGAAATTTGCATTTTGCCAGTTATTCTGCCTCTACTGGCATTTTACACGTTCAGTGCCGAGTTTTGGTCCTTTGCCGATGTCCTGGAGTTTTGGAGTTTTGGAATTTTGGAGTTTTGGAGTTTTGGAGTTTTGGTGCATCCTCCAACGCATTTAATAATTTTGAAACCTTTTTGGTCTTGCCTTGTTCAGCTCAAGTTGGTTTTGGATGCATATTTGCTTTGCCTCACAGGGTGCACGATAAAGTCGCCGTCATTATATCATGCCAGTCACTTTAGTTTGGCCTACCTTTTTATTTGCTAAAGGCTGTTCCATAGTTAATTATGGTTGACGGAATAGCTTGTAAAATTCACGGCTTAATATGCGGCGTTTCGGGGCATTTTTAGCGCTCACTATTGCACATACCTGCTGGCGGGCCACGCGAATCACGGGGACTTGATTTGGGATTTGGTAGGTACATACTTGGTAGGTAGATCCGGCGACCGTGGGTAGATAGCGATTCATAGCTGTCGAAGTTGGAAGATGCTTGCTTTCAAGGTGCATTTCCATTTCGCTGAACAAGAGTTTTATTGCTACAGATCTCTCTTTTAGGGAGGAAGTAGGCGTGGCCTGTTAATTTTTTTGTATCGGGCATTCATTCTGGCAGGTGGCTGAACTTATAGTATCCTACCACCGGGCGGTCACATGCTAAGCACATCCAACGGACCTGAGGATAAGTATGTTCTATGAGAGGATGGATATGCATGATTCTTCTTCTGAGCACGTATTGAGACAATTTCTCCCATGTCACCACTATGAAAGCGTCGCTGTTCAGAAGAATAGTGGAACTGACAACTCACGTCGGAAAAGTTACGTTTCCGGACAACACGCAGGCTGGAGAAACTGGCTCTTTCATCAACTTGCACAGTGACAGTCACTGCATACAAATTAACACTTCTGACCCGGAATCTCCAATAAGTCCCTTGTGTTATATGTCGGATAGTGTCGAAACGGATAGCGATTTCCCTTTCCTCGGGCCAGAGTGTGGCGGAAAGTTGCTACCGCGTAGCCAGAAGGCTGAGTTCACCACAGGTGCTCCAAATTTATTATCTGTCTGTACATAAAGGATGACTCTCCACATCCGGCTACCAATCTATTGTGTAACATCACTGACGGCTGGAATTAGGAATGATAACCCGCTAAAACGGATGAAGTACGCTTCAATGTACGGACATTTCGCGCGTGGTCGTCGCATGGAAAATTAATTGCCGATGTTAGTCTGCGATAAAAGCTCCAAATGTGTCGCCCGAAAAGGCTGGGCCTGTTGTCACCAAGCCTTCTCCGTTCAGCCCCCGCCTGAGAACGATCTTGAAGACGGTGTCGTACCCGATTGTGTGGCTTCCCCGACGCCCTCCTCCTGACTCCAGCTGCAGAGTTCGACCAAGAACGGTTGCACTGCCGGTAAGGGTGAGCGAGCGCATGCCCCTCGCCGAGCAGTGCGGACATGGCCATGCTGGAGTGTGTTTTAACGTTGTCATCTCGGACAAGTTTTGGTGCACCTGAGAGGTGTGCGTGCCGTTTGGACTGGGTATCACACGTCATCATGGGCTGGACTGACACGCAGATTGCCTGGGCCGAATGGATGCATTTACGACGCGTTCGGATGGCGCATTTGGCACAGTCCGGGCGAAAGCACGCGTACCATTATAAGGTTTACAAAACAAATTGTATGGACATCTACGTAGGCATTATCATCACAAAATTCTCTGAAAGTTTTGAAGGCGCGATTTGTTACGGTAGCCCATATCTGGAACTCCAGAAGCAGCAGAATAGGAAACAAAAAAGATCAGTCTCGAGAAAACCTAAAAAAGACATACCTCACATCCATATATGCAGATATATATATATATATATATATATATATATATATATATATATATATATATATATATATATATATAAATGTAAATGTACATATATGCATATTTATATTGTATATATATATATATATATATATATATGTATATATGTATATGCGGCTCAAAATAAATGCATATATATATATATATATATATATGTATATATATCAATATATTGAAGATCTCAAACAGCTAGCTCGTGGATTCCGTTGATTCATTTCCGCCTCCCGTCTCCCTTCTCACTTGCGGAGGGAGTAAACATGTGTGTTCCCCTGCATGATTTTAGGAGGCCGCACCATGCCGACAGGATGACCCAGATGACCAGCCAGAACACCCCAAAAAATCAAAGGAGGGCCCTTATGACACGCAAAAGGCATGTGCCCGACAATGAGCGCCAGCAGGCTCCATTAGTTCACAGAAGGCCTCAGAAGATCCATGGGAAAGATGCATAGGAGGCCCAACATAAAAAAACAGAAAGGCCAGCCGGCCCAAGAGGAGGCTCAATGACTCAAGGAGAGCTAACAGTCGCCACCATGCCAATGAAAAGTTGTTTTCAATTACATAACCTAACTATTACGCCCTTTTGACAACAACGGTTGAAATCCGAGAGCAGAACTTTAAGTGAGGGTTGAGCTCAGAGTCCGCGAAATCTGTTTAGGAGACCCTCTCGGTTTGCCTGTCGTCTTTGAAAATTCTGTGGCGCCACCCCTGAATTCCATGTAGGCCGGTATGCACGTACGCAGAACTTGACAACAATAACCTCAAGCATGCATTAAAGTCGGAACCTATCAAATCGACCGGTGCTTACAACGAGCTGCAGGAAGACCTGCGTTCGGTATCTCACCAGCTGCGCATTCCGTCACCTCACCGCATGACTGACGCGTGACGATGACCTCATTAGCACGCGCCGATGAATAATCTCATGACGCGCGGTGGGCCAGCGTCCCCCCCTCCCCCCCCCCCCTCCCGCCCACGCCGGCCTAATGGCGCCCTGTCCATCTGGCAAATGTTGAGTGCCGGCTCCAAGGCGTCGGCCGTATGCGGGCCGGCAAATACACGGCAGGATGGCGTACGTGGCTGCCACTGAACAGCGGGGCAGCGGCCGCCTCGCGCTCAATGGCTGCCACTGAACAGCGGGGCAGCGGTCGCCTCGCGCTCAATGGCTGCCACTGAACAGCGGGGCAGCGGCCGCCTCGCGCTCAATGGCTGCCACTGAACAGCGGGGCAGCGGCCGCCTCGCACTCAATGGCGCTGTGATGTGGAAAGGTGCCGTGCTTGCGAATCTGGCCTCGGTAATGGAATACATTTGTCGAAATGTGCTGCGGAAGGCGCCGCGTGGCTACCCTGTTTAATTGCTGCTACTGAAGGTTTGTTCAAATCGTTTCACAGACAAAAAAGTAGGGACCAGTGTCGCATGAAGGCTAAGGAGTTTTAAAAGATATGCTGACCCCGAAGAATATGGAGTTACGAGGACACTAAGGTATCCGAAAATGACTGTGTTTTGAGAGAGGTAGAACAAATAGAGTTTCCATTTTTATAACAATGGAATGTGACACCTTTTCGTGGTGTTCACTTTTTGTTGGATCAGTCAAGCATGATTTGATAATTACAAGTATGATAGTGTGATCAGAAGTAACAGTTTTCTCGAGATCCTTCCAAATAGCTCAGAATTCCAATTTGAAGTACCCGCTCCTGCGGGAAAAATCTCATTGGATACTCTGCTCACTATTATGAAGGCAATGCATTTCATTCGCCTTGCTTTTTCAGCGTGTGTCTTCTGCAACGGCTGCCACACTCTAATTTGTCCAAACCTTTGTGTAATAAATGCCATGAAAGCTTGAACCACGCTGTTTCGACAAGAAGATACGCGAGCATGCAGCTATTGCCCCACGAATTCAACGAATTATGTTTTCAATGAGTTTGATTTCTTCTCTACGGCGTTTAGCTCTGTAGCTCTTTTCAATGTGTGATTTGATTTTGGGAATAAAAGCATCACATGGTTCATAGTGACGCGCTGGCTGAAACTTCAACCAATGCGCTTCTCAACTGCGGGCCTCTGAAGGCCTTGCGTTTTCACTGGAGCATGTTTATTTTAAATATGCCTTAAAGGTGGGACACCCCTTTAAGGCGACGTTGGGTAAATTACTTAAAAACCAAATCGAACTGATCTGTTTGCTGGTGGTGGAGGCCTGCAAGCTGGTAGGTGGCGGCTAAGATAAGAGGAAGAATAGCAGGCACGAACTTTTGGCGCCTGCCACCACCAGGTGGCTAGAGATTGGAAGAGGAAGCGGGCGCGGGAGACCAAGGCCAGCAGGAGTTCGGTGCGTGCGTAATCTCCCTTTTCCTCCCCTTTCTCCGACCTCTACCCATTTGACCGTGGCGAATGCCGAAAATGTCTACCACCGACTCTTCTCCTATATTCGATGTAACTCACCAGCCTATAAGCATCCATCAAAAGCGGAGGGGTCAGTTATGTTCGGGTTAAGGTCATTTCTCCACAGGAAACCACGGTCTGAAGAAACCACGGTCACAAGAAACCAAAACCACCACTGAAGCGATTGGAGAAGTTGGCTTTTTAATACGACACTTCGTTCTCAATTATTTTCCTCTGAGGCAGTTTGAGGCGTATTTTCAACACTAGCGCTTAAACTGGGTCAAGCGGTTCCTTTCGTCGTAAGTTTCCGTAAATGCATTCCGTAACCGAGGCCTGATTCGTGAGCACGGCACCTTTTCACGTTACTACGTGATTGAGCGCGAGGCGGCCGCTGCCCCGTTGTTCAGTGGCAGCCATTGAGCGCGAGGCGGCCGCTGCCCCGCTGTCCAGTGGCAGCCGCGCACGCTATCCTGCCGGGTATTTGCCGGCCCGCGGACGGACCTCGCCGTTATCGGGACCGGGTTCGAGTTCCAGTAGAGCAGTAGCACCCGACTGCTTATTGACATTTGCGGTCGTGTGCGCTCCATGTACATATGCCTGACAACGCGCGTCACGCTCCCTTTAAAAAGAAGAGGACCAGCACCGTGCAGCCGCTGGCCAACTCCACTGGGACCGAGGCTCTGGTCGTGAAGCGGGAGCGCTTGCCAGCGGCCGGAACCAGGAACAGAGATGTACGGAAGGGCAGGGGGAAAATGGGCGGCAGACAAAGGGGAAATGCGGTACTGGGAGGCAGAAGAGGTTATGTGAAGAAAGGTAAAAGCACACAGATTGTGCCATGCAACTGAATACTGCTGAATCAGAACACGCGCAAAACAATGACAAGCAGCAAATAAATGCACATCCTGAACAGCCATCTACAGAAATCTAGGTAGCAGAAGCGCTAATCAGATATAATATGCTCATGGCGCACGCATAGGACATGGGCATGCCCACGGTGAAGCCGGTGGATAAGCTACCGGAGAAAACCCGACAGCAGACCAAGGTTCCAGGCTTACAAAAACTGGTGCGCAGCACAAACCCTAAATACAGTGCTGGAAGCAAATCAAGGCAGAAGCGCAGAACAGCGGAACAGAACTGGTTTGGGGTGAAAGCTGGACCCTGGCGCCCATCGCACCACGAATGATTCGAATGACGGCTGCCACATTTGGTGGACCATTCTCATGACATTACCTGCCAGAACCAGCCAACGTTGCCGAAAACCGGACACCAGCAATCCCCATCCTGCACCCAGCACCCATGATGCCGATTAAACCGGGTCTCGTGTACGAATCAACTGCTTGGCAAGCCGATCGCTTCCTTTCATATGAAAATCCATCGTCTTTCGGGCCACCTTGTACTAATACCTGGTCAGGGATGACCATCACGAACGTTGCCTAACCGCGGCTCGTCCCTCACACTTATGTCGGGCGCACGCAAATGATCAAGCAGCTTTAGCGGGTTCTCTGTCACGTGATAGACGTCAGGGTACCCCCGTACCTCTGTCACGTGATAGGCGTCAGGGTACCCCGTAACCCCGTCACGTGATAGACTGCAGGGTGCCCCGTAACCCTGTCACGTGATAGACGTCAGGGTACCCCCGTACCCCTGTCGCATGACAGACTTCAGGGTACCCCGTAATCCTGTCACGTGATAGACGTCAGGGTACCCCGTTCCCCTGTCACGTGATAGACGTCAGGGTACCCCGTTCCCCTGTCACGTGATAGACTGCAGGGTACCCCGTTCCCCTGTCACGCGATAGACGTCAGGGTACCCCCGTACCCCTGTCACGTAATGGACGTCAGGGTACCCCCGTACCCCTGTCACGTGATAGACGTCAGGGTACCCCTGTACCCCTGTCACGTGATAGACTTCGATAAAATGCGAACGAGAGTGCGTAATGATGTTTTAATATGGGTGAAAATTGCATGTCCGCCAGCTCTCATAAGGGGTTCTGAGCATCAGGGATTTCTAATCGTTCGGCATTACAAAACAAAACAAAAACAAAAACGGGGAAACATTAACAGTTGAGCAGTGTCATTAAAACTATTTAAACACTAGGAGTCGACATTACAGTCAAGAAAGACAAACGTTTAGAAATAAGAATCGTTCTGACTGAAATGACCCCAAATGAGCAGCACGCCGTTGCATGGCTTTTATTGTCATTATGTGCGTGAATGATGTCTGCTCACTTTACGATGGATGACAACACTCTGGGGAAGATGTGGCCCAATTTTTCCTAAAACTGTTCCAAATTGGTCTTTTTGTCCGCCTCTGCTGAATTGTGATCTGGTATGAGCCTGACACTGTTTGGAGTGGAGAGTGATAGATGTGCTTGGACAGAGTAGGGGTTTAATACTGGGAGGGGATGTGTTTGCTTGGAACAAAGCATGCAGGATATAGCCGAGCGGAGACCCGAGAGAGCCGTGCGTCCCTCGGGTGGGGTGTTGGGTGGCCACCTCCTGAGCCAATAAATTTACAATAAATACTGGGCAATTTCGCAGGAGTTGGACACAAATTCGCAGGATCTGAAAGAAAACTCGATATTTGCCTCCACCTTGCGATAAATTTGACTACGTGCCTGCTTGACCACCTGGCCAAACAAACCATGCTTGACAATGTGCAATCATTCATCACTGCACTGCCTTTATCAGGAGCATAGCCCAAATAGCTCATCGCACATGATTAATTGAGCTAAATTGGTACAGATTGAGATAGCCAAGCTCTATGCAAAGATTGCAGTGGCTTCGTAGTGATTCAGTGATTGCGTCTTTGCAAAAAGACGTCATGCCAAATAAGTACAGCCTTCTCTGCAGTAACAACTCAACGAGGATGCTTTGCCATCCCACATGGTAAACTGTGGGGCTTCGTGAATGTTCTATCCCATCAGTGTTTGGTGTACCAAATCCGCTTCTGGTTAGTGACATGGACGCTCAGTTGGTTTGTCATTAATGACATTTTGCTAATTGTCTCTCACATAGCACTTGTTTTTTTGTAATGCAATTCTCCAACATGCGACAAATCTGTGTTGAACACGTCAGAGTCACATGTGTCATGCTTTAACCATTTTGCCTACAATTACCTACGTGCCTACATATTGCCCACGTGTTATTGTTCAGCCTATCACGTCCATTATCCATATCCCAGATTTTGTGCTCGGTTTTGTATGCACGCTCCCCCAGAACTTGTCCTGCTGACTTGCACAGGCCTCAGCGATGCTGTTCTATTGAGACGTACCCGAGAGATGGCCCAAGCGTGGGCTGAGATGGTGGCCCACTCAATAATCATTCAGCTAGCTGATCAAAGTAATCGCTCATTGACTCTTTACTCTAAGCCGCATATGCATTCTAGGGAGGGGAGAAAAGGTGCATTTTGCATCTATCATATTTTCTTTATCAACGGCAAATGGCATTCGTTGAATGTTTTCTCGCCCAAAATGTTTCATTCTATAGCAACCCACACCGGAAATCAAGCACGTTTCCTTTCTCTCTGAGATTTGAGGTGTTCTTGTAGACAACATGCTACTCGCATATCTTAACATCTCATGCCTCCAGCATGGATTTGCTCCATGTTGTTCAATCATCGTTTTCCATAAAAACTGCCTGTTCTTTTGGGATGATCAACAGAATGCATACCAATTATGTTGTTCTATACAAGGGCTCCTTGCATTCTTGTGTCATCATTTTAGTGCTTTGTCAGTGGGGACGCACTGATGCTCAGCCATCTTTCCCAACCGCATTCGAATGAAGACAAATTTGTTTTGCATGCCCTAAGTGCCTTTCATTTTTCAGCTTGTAACAACATCACCCTGTCGACGCTTTCAATCGATTTTTGCGGACCAACGTGTTTCCCGTACATAATAAGAAGCTGTTCCTGAGAATGAGCTGGTGGCAAAAAGCCACATTACGTAAACGGGCGGATTTGCCCAATTTATCATCCTGCACGGTGCGTGCGATAATGTGACGTGCTTAAACGATCACGGACATGTGTGATTACGGACATAACCATATATAGTCGGCCTAACGTGGCCTCATCTCATCCTATAGCGCCAAGGGACCCCATTCTGTCGGCGCACAAGATACGTGAGTGTTCAGTACCAAAGAGCCCCGCCATATCTTATATTGGCATGCTGCACATCACATCTATCAATGACCCCGCTTTGAGAGAGGTGGCAGGCGCGTCTGGTGCTCACTCACGGCTGAACTAGAATGCGAACGAGTGAAGACGTCGAAATAGACTGTGATGAAAAATGGGCCTGGGCAGGACAGCTTTGCTAATTACCTAGCCATTCCAGGCAGTCGCCAAGTGCGTATTTCGCGTTCCTCGTTAGAGCCGAGAGCCTGTTAAAAGCATCCTTCATCCCTCCAGATGTGCCGTTTCGCCAGCGCCCCGGCCTCGGATCCATCAGGCGGGGATTAATCAGGCGGCTGCGGCCAGCTCGGCCGGGATGCCAGGCGTCAGGCGGGCGCCGAGCGGGCACCGGCGGGCTGACACGCATGAGCCACCTGGCCCCGCCACCGCCGCTACCGCCGCCGCCGCCGGCACGAGTGAGCCGCGCTCAGCCGCCCGGTACGAGCCGACGGCTGGCACAGGCTCAAAGCCGCTGCCGCGCGTGTCTGCGCTGCAGCGCCCCCGACTGATGCGGGATCACGGGCCGAGCAGGGCTGGTAACGCGCGCTCGCTCTCGGCGCACCGTGCCTGGTGTGGATTTGCTGGGCACTTGTCACGGGATCCTCCCGTCACCTCCCCGTGTCTTCGCAAGCCGTGGCTCAGTTTGGACGGCTGAGGGGAGCAGCGGCGCAATGGTGGCCCGATGGGCCGTGGCCTAATTCCGCGTCCCGATCACCGCAGGAAAGATTTTTGGGATGAGCGCACCAGATGTGTTGGAAACATGAAAGAGGCAGTGTGGTCTGGCGTTTCATGAACTTGAGCTGGTTTTTACCCGCCAGTTGAAACTTCGCGTTATTCATAGATCTTCCTTTGATGCGTAGTGCAAATGTAGTTTAAAACGCACATGTTGGTGGACTTGTGATCATGCGCTGTACTGCATTGTTAGAAAGCGAAACTGAGCGGTCATGCAATAATCACCAAAGCTCAGGATCCCATCGATCTCCAGAATTAACGAAGAAACCGAGCTAGGCGACCGGCGCTACCGCTGTGCGCCACCTCCTGCTGTAGGCGTCTTGTTCCTTACTACCGAATGCCGCCTATGGCTATAGGCGGGACTCGCAGCAATGAGGAAAGAGGGAAACAGAGCACACTTACCATATCGGCCATCTGATAAGTCCCCAGGGTGTGTTGTGCACAGTTCGGTTGTGAATGCAAGATAACTGTTTGTTCCCAGCGGGAGTGGGCGTGGCCGGCCCGCACTCCGGGACTTGCACATAACACTTCGTGACGACGGATCATGTGCTATGTGCAAGTCCATATCATGACTATAGCTTGAAATGTCTCGTGTTGACCATATAACTAATGTTTGCTTGACTATGTCGTTTAACCAGCACCTTCTAGTGTGTTAACACGCGCTCGAGAGGAGTCAAATTGACACTCCGCCGAAGGTTTTTCCAGAATGGTTTCCGAACGGCGCGGCGTAACCGCGCCGTTCGGATTTTGCAACGCTGTAGACAATTGAATAGCGGATCGTTTGGCATCACTAATTTAGATGTGCTTTGTAAGATTGCTGATATATGGCAGGTCAAAGTCAGGCCACGGTTTCGGCGAAGGCATTTCTATGGAATTGTCCAATCTGATACAATAACGGAGTGTTTGACGAAGCCATACATATCTGAGATGTTTTCTTAGGCACCACAAATATTGAATGAGCAAATTGCGTTGACCTAAGGTCAGGTATGAAGGCCAGACCAAGTTAAAAAACCAACCTGATTTATTACTATAGGGCTTGCTGTATGGGATGGCTTGTTGTGCTCATTTCGAATTTATTGACAGCAGAAACTACATTATACATCTTCCATTGACTTCTTAAAGGTCAGAGCAGGTCATTGACCTGTGATGACCCGGGCCGACATTTTGTTTTAGGAACATACTGCCCAGCGTTTTCTTTGTCGCGTATTCAAACGCAAAACTCAGAGCAGTCTTATATGATTTTGGTCACCATGACCTTCAAAAAGTCAAAAAAGGTCACTGACCACAAATGGGCTTGTGACCTTCTGCTTACAAACAGTTGCCTAGGTCTCGGGGGCACTTTAGAGACCAATCTGGAATTTGACCTTGTTTGATCTCATTTGACCTAAAGGTCATGACCTAAGAAGCTCAAACTTCGGCCTAAGTGAGTTCACGTACAGATCAAGACATCCTGTAAATTTGGTGTCTCTAGCTTTCTTAGTTCCCGGGATCTCAGGGGGGCGGGGTCAAATTGACCCCCACCACAGCGAAGGGTATCTAGCCGGCCACCCGGGCGTGTGTTAAGCATCCATAACTGTCAGCAAAGAACTCTGAACTCATAGTGCAGGTTTGTGGGTTTGATTTTCACCTGTGGCTTGATGATTTCGGCATAAGCTCAAATATTGTGCCCCATCAGGATGCCAGTCCGTTTCGAGTGAAGTGTTGCATCAAAAGAGTTATGGGCAATCATCTCCAAAAAAGCTTTAGGCTGCTGCCTAGCCTAAAAACAATAGCAAGCATTCATCGGAATCAGAAGCGCATCGTTGTCCGAAAGGCCTTCAACTACCCGGAATCTTTCGTTTTAACGATTTTGCCTTAACCTGGCCAAACACAAAACGTCCTCTCAAGCTAATGCATTTCATGACCACGGAGAGTATCTCGACTTCTCGACTTAAAATATCCCATGCTTGAAAACGCAAAACGTGCCGGTTATCTTCCATTGCATAATCTTCGCCAGGCTGGTGCAATTCCACTGGCGTTTCAAGCGGAGAGCAAGAAAGTAAACATTGCGTAACAATCTGGCTCTTAATCAAGCGCGAGATGTGAACTAAAACCAAACGCATGGCTAGGGCCAAAGTCAACGATATCTTGTGAGATTACGTTTGATTTCCTCATGCCAACAAGCGACCCGACTTGTTATATCAGTTGGTAGCGCAATATATACAAACGTGCCGCTCCGCAGCTAAAGCGGCGCTTTAGTAACGCAACAGGCGAGGCATTGTCCTTGAGACAAGGTGTTCTGTGAAACATTTGCTTAGAAAGTCGATGCACGCACAAGCAAGAAACATTAGGGCTGATGCCCCCTCCCACCAACTGCGTGATTCCGGGCGTCAAGGATAAGCACGTCAGAAAGAACACCTTACGGGCGTCTAATTACGCGCCGTTTCCTACAGTATACCGAACGTATCGCCGGGGAACAGCAGCGCAAGGCAATGTGGTATTACGACACTGCTGGCTGACAAATGAGCACTGTGAGTGTCTATGTCGGAGCCGCCCTCGGGGTTTGGCCTCTGTGATAGCCCTGTTCTTGAGCATTCCTGCTAGAGACATTCTAAGGAAAAGTTACGCATAGGCCATTGGCCCCAATTGAACACTAAGATATGATTTGTCTTTTCAATTCGCCACCTGATCGGTAAATGCCGCTTTTGCAGAAGCAGCTGGTTTATGTTTGGAAACAGCAGCAATTCTCTTCCTCTTTGGCGTGAACTTTACAGGTCCTATGGCCCACTGAATGAAAATGTTCCGAGACTACACTTGGTGTTGGACAAAATTAGAATAAAGTGATCAGCTGTGCAAAATTCGGCGGATCTCTGTTTTATCATTTTCATCAGCCCTTAAACACTAAGCATTGGGGATCAAACATACACAAAATTTAACACCGCAATGTCATAAGACGAACATTGGACGTTGGGATCCCAGCCCCAAGGTACCCACGGTTGTCCGGCGTGACAAAATGAACCATTTTACATAATGTGATGTGCCGTTTTGTATGAATGAAGGTCCTTGCAACGCACTTTTGGCAGGGTTATGCTTCTTGCTTATCATATATGATAAAATGGTTGGAGGTCGCCAATAATTCGGGGACAGATGACGAATTTCTACTCATTTGCATTCGTCTGTGTTTGCGCCTTTCGGTATGTCTGGTGCTCGCGAACACGCACCGTTCGCGAACAGTTCGTAATCTGTTGGTAAACACAAATACATCATTGTTTGGTTTAGCGAGTGTGGTGATCGTGATTTGTATCGGCGCTTGTTGTGATTTTGGGACACCTAGCAGGTAAAATTTTAATGGTACCAGCTTTCCATGCAACTTTGCATGTTGTCACTAATACAATATTGACTGATTGAAAGGAAGATGTGGGACAGTTTCATATCATCCCTTGGGTTGAGTTATCATTCTTCTACAACTTGACACCAATTTTCCCAGCCTGCTATGTAATTCCCGCACCTAGAGAAATAACATAAAGAAAAATGTAAATATATTTTGGAACCTAGACACCAAGGAACTCTGAAACATATGATCGTCAAGTGTAGAATCCGGGTAAGTATAACACTGCCCACAAGTTTTGGGTAGCCCTCAATGAGCCAACAACACCACGAAATATACCAATGACGGCACACATATTAACAGTGGGAACACACCAGAAGATAACACTGATGACACTCATATGAATGGCGGGAACACACCAAAAGATACCACTGATGGCACTCATATGAATGGTGGGAACACACCAAAAGATACAAATGTTGGATGGAGTGATGAACTTGCATAAAACTACAAAGTGGAAGAAAGCATATGTTTGAAGATAATCGGTACACATCTGACTTCTGTTTGTTCTGCCACCCCACAGATACTCATACAAATACTCACACGTGGCAAGTTGAATACCGCACTGCTGTGTATCCAAAGGATAGTCCTCGAGCTTCATCTGACATGACAATGATAGTTTTAACCTGCAAGGAGGCAGCAGTCACTTCAAAATGTATGCCATAAATATTCGAGCGGGACCTGCATACAGGGTGGTCGACACGCCTTCGTCACTTCGTCCAAAATTACGCTATGATTGTGAAATAGGGCTGGCACACATTCTGGTGATTAATCAGTTCAACGGCGTTCGATGTCATATGTTGTGGCCAGTCGGGGACGCACTACGTCAGGTCAACATTAGCCCTGTTCCTGGCGGGAAGGAAGCAAATTTTGCTCTCGGGTGTTGTTGGTTTCCACGAAACAATTTCGAGCAGGTCTTTGAAATTTTCTGGCTCATTGCGCATTTATTTCGCATTAAAATGATGAGTACATGGCATGCGCAGGGGTGATTGCAGGGTTCAGTATTGCAAGGGACATACAGTGAAGTTTGGTTATCACGCCCAGATGGCAATCTTCCAGCGGTAATACATACTACCTTGGGTTTACAGGTATACGTGGTGCTTTCCGTAAATAAGACAACTGAAACATGACCATGGTGGTTGTAATAAAACAAGAGTAGCACGACAGAAGCGGTTTGGAGCTTCGAAAAAAGGGAGCGCTTTCAAACACCCCTTTTGTGTGAACTGAATTAAGTGCCATCAATGCAGATACAGAAAGTACACCTTTCGGTATCCAGATGCCAAGTTTTGCACTTTAGACAGCAATCAGCTATCCAAATGCAAATTGTTGTACTTTAAACAGCAATTACACTAGCAATGGATGCATGATGCGACAAAGACATGTTCCGCTTTCGCGTCAGGGGGTGCAAATGAGCGTAGCCACAAACACATGGCAGCACTTGGCTGATTTGAACGGAAAATGTAGGAAAGGTTTGCACATGTGGCGCTGGATGGAGGGAAGAAGGAGGGAAAGGACCATTTTGGCGCAAGGGCGCTTACTAGGATGGCGGTAAGCATTGTTCATATTATCTGGAACATGAAAGCCTACAATAGAATGATGCATGTCATTTTTCACCCGGAGTCGATAAATGGCTTACAATGATCAAACGGTGCGACAACTGGACTACTTCTGCACCTTTACGGCTCTGGTATGCGTGCCATATTCGATGACATTAGCCAGTGCACCGAATGGCTCCATCCATCGTCTTGCATCATCATCATCATTGGTCATCCATCATTGTCGGTCCGCGCCGTACGCCGATGCGTTACACGGTGTCGCCTCTGGGCGGCGCGGTAGCGGTAGCTGAAGCCGCCAGGGGTCTTGTCACACGACCTATGGTGCCTAACTGAGGAGATGGTCCCAATCGGCCTGCGCAGTCCCAACAGACCACGTGAATGAAGAGGTCGCAAAAACCATCCGCAAAACCGAATGCTCAGCTGACTTTGCCATCAGCCGAGCTAAGTTTTCCGTTCTGTTGATAAATACATAAATTTTTGTCCCAGCCGGTTTGCGATCCTGAACACATCAACAAATCCTAATATTGAGTCAACATGGCTGCAGGTGAAGCCAAGCCACTAGGCCTTACATGTCGGGTACCGCGAGCTACAGACACTCGTTTTGAACGTAAAAAACGTCGATGACCTGGCGAAAAGGCTTTCAAGGTTACGCAAAAATATGCTACTGGCGCAAAGGACATTGACCAGCTTTACACCCTCTTACAGGCCGTTGAGCATCACCGTACAAATAATCTTTCAGTAAAAAGGACGCCGTGATATAACTTTTCTTTTTTCTGCATAGCGTATAATTAATTGTTTTCGGATGTAAATGGGATGATATAAACGAACCAATTGATGTATCACATATGCAGGTAGGCACTGAGGCCCTGCATAACCAAGCGAGGTAGATGAGTGTGGTCTACTCTTTGTGATAACCGAATATTAACACCTGCAGTCTGCTATCATGTTTGAAGCTACAGGTTTCATAAATGCTGAGGAGCACAAAGATCTCAATGGCTTACCAATTTGGGTAACACGTCGAAAAAAATGCTGGTCTTGAGATTGGACTCTAACCCACTCGACACTGATATCCAGAAGGATCGATGGCAGTAAAGCTGCATTTTGCTTGGTCCTCTGGCGATCTTGAACAAACATGCCGCAGCTTTGTTTTACAACATTGTACAAGCCTGGATAAGACTGACTGCACCAATTGCTGTGTTATCTTAATGCTGTTCATATTACTACAGTAGGGATGTAAACGTCAATCAAACCAACATCAGCATAAAGCCGCTCGTCCTTCACGCATGTTGACGATCCTTTAACACGCGCTCGGGCGGGGATGACCCCCGGAAGGTTTTTCCAGAATGGTTTCCGAACAGCGCGGCGCAGCCACGCCAATTTTTTCCTAGCTGTAGACAGTTGAATAGCGGATCGTTTGGCATCAACAAGATGAACCTTGTAAGGTCGCTGACCTAGGCCAGGTCAAAATCAGGCCATGGTTTCAGCGTAGTCAATTTCTAAGGAATCGTTCAATCATATGCAACGGTGGAGTGTTAGACGAAGCCATACATCTCTAGGAGGCTTTCTTAGGTAACACACATATTGGATGAGTAAATCACGTTGACCTAAGGTCAGGTGTAAGGGTCAGACCACGGCCGAAACCAACCTGCTTTATTACTTTAGGGCTTGCTGCATGGGATAGTTTCTGATGTTCATTCCGAATTTATTGATAGCAGGAACTGCATTATGCATCTTCCATGGACTTCTTAGAGGTCAGAATAGGTCATTGACCTAAAATGACACAGGTCAGCATTTTTTACAAACATACTGCCTGGCGTATTTTTTGTCGCCTATTCAAATGCAAAACCCAGGACAGTCTTGTATAATTATGGTCACCATGACCTTAGCTGAGCATGTGACCTTTTGCTTGGGAGCAGTTCTCCGGGTTCTGGAGCACTTTGGAGACCAACCTGGAATTTAACCTTGTTTGACCTTATCTGACCCGAAGATCATGACCCCGGAACCTCAAACTTTGACCTAAATGAGTTCACGCACAGGTCAACACACTCTGTAAATGTGGCGTCTCTAGCTTTCTTAGTTCCCGAGATCTCAGGGGGGTCAAATTGACCACCCACCTGAGCGAAGGGCATCTAGCCGGCCACCTGGGCGCGTGTTAATACAAGTCTTTACCAAACATGTTGGAATCGATAGCATGGACGGCCTATGCTGCTCACAGGTATTAAACGCAGGTTTCTTGTCGACCTCGTACACAGGACATGCCGCGTATAATATTAACGGCAATAATTAGCTTCCTACGGGTAACAAGGGCGTTTGAATATTTTGGTTGTTCCGTGTTCTCGGCTGATCTATGTCACAGGATTTCACATCTATTTTGACACCAAAGCTATATCAACTCTAAGGCCAAGCACCACGGTTTTCTCTTTGCTGGAAACGAGCAGTGAATGCAAAATGCAGTCTTCAAAGTTATGCAGAATATACTGTCTCGTGCCATGGATTTTAAACATATGCTGTACAGCATATAGCTTCAGTGGGATGCAATAGCCCCGCCCACTTTATTGTCGAGGGGACTTTCCTTTGAACGAAAGGTACAAAAGCATAGCACATTTGAGCTTGGGCTGTAATGGCACGAGAACTTGCACCAAGCGGTCATTCGAAGCAACGTCTGGCTAACAATCCTAGCGGCACAGGCTAGCGTTGTCGCTCATGTGGCCCTTCCACACAAGTTATGTTCTCCCAAAACGTCAATGCTGTCGCACCCGCTTAGCAGATTTTGGACATTCAAAGAAACATGTCAAAAATGTGGTCTTTACATACACCTCAAGAAAAAGGCTCAATTTTTATAAAGCACAACAGGCATGTAAGGCCTCCACAGTTCCCATACAATGAACACATGCCTCGACAAAAACAAAGACAGACTTAGAATGTCTACGCAGCTCTGGAACACCCAATGCTGGACAAACCGAGCGCATACAAGCTCACGCCTGGTGCGAATCTTACCGCCATAAGAACGATAAGCTCAAAATTGATCTTGTCGGTAAAAAGCGTCGGAGAGATGAGCAGCATGAAGAAGTGGTGGTTGGTAGAGTGAGATGATTGCACTTGTTTCGAAAGATTAATATGATATCATTGAATCACACGATATTAAAAGTCGATAGTTTTCAGGTCGCCAAGAACTTTTGGTACACAAAACGAGAGCAGATGTATGTTGCTTCTCCCTGATGTCAAAAATGCACAATGACGAACATACCGAATGCTGTAGAAGACCGAACCATCTCGGTAAATCCTCATCAACACATTCGGCATTGTGACCTCGTGGTACTTCGCATCCTGAAATAGTCCCAGTAAAACAAGAGCGTTAAGGTCTGTGCGTACGTAAGAGCCCACGTTTCATACGAGCCTTTTTAACAAATACATTGTTACCCTGCTTTCATTTGAGCATGAATGACGTGACTGAAGCATTATTTATCATTTTACATTTTGTAGCTAGCAACCTATCGCACGCCAAAGCGAACACACCCACAAAGAATTCCGCTGCCCGCAACGACGCAAGGCGCAACCACACAACAAACACGCGTTCATCCCGACGCGTGGCGTACCTTCAGATTCAGGAAATAGAGGTCGGGCGTCCAGAGCTGATCGATCACGTGCTTCCTGCTGACGATCAGCATGTCGTTCTGGTCACCAGGTGAGCTGAGGCGTTCGTCCTGCCACTCCTGGCGCAGGTAGATGTCTAGCTCGTAGTCCTGTGGACAGACGGGGATCGGCCAGTGATGAGGCCACACCCGACATTAACACGCGCCCGTGTGACCGGCTAAATTCTTTACGCTGGGTTAGATGGTCAAGGGCAATTTTATTCCCGAACAGCATGACAGGCTTAGGCCCAATTGGGGAGCCCGTCGCAAACGATCTAGAATCGCACGAGTGCTTCCGTTTTCCTGCTCTGTGTCAGTCATGTAACACGGAAATGCTGCTCAGCAGTCGCTGTTTTACTAGTGATGGTTGTTTCAACGTTTTAGCGTCTGGGTTCGGTTCGCACGTACTGCCGGCCATCTCGGCTACCGTGACATCAGCGGGGTCACTCGTTCAATTGTAATGCTTAAGTCATCGGGTAAGCACTGTTGTTCCGTCTTCCTATCGGGCTTCTAAAAATCTATTGGGTACTCGTCGGTTCTTGGAGTATGTGACTGCCGGATCCCTGAATGCATCCAATAGAGATTTCATATTTCATATCCTACATCCCGTAGAAACTCCACAGACATTGTCTAACCTCATGACCACTTTTCCCTTCCTGAAGCTTTCCTCGGCCTGTTAGGGTCCCCGAACAACTGGAGTACTTTGTTGCAAACATTTTCAGGTTGTCAGCTTCACATCATCCTAACGATGTTACGGACATCTTGGGATTAGAAGGAGTTTCCAGAGAAATATGTGTTAATTCGTGGTGCTCTGCCCGCCAGGGCACCATTTGCACTTCGTGTCTTCTGTCATTTGGTAGCCCCCGGCTTTCTGGAACCACCTAATCTCCCTACGAGCCCTTTTTGTTGCCTGAAGTTGCTGGAACCTGGTGTTAATGCACCCATGAGTGTTCCCAAGGATCCCGAGCTGAGTGGGTCCCAATTTTCCTAGCATTAGAACTCGAGAGGTTTTGGGCTAGGAGTACATGAAGGCAGCATCTCGAGAGCAGAAAAATAATGCCAATTTCCAACACTTGGTCGGCATGATAAGGTTTTTTTGCAAAGCCAGAAGCGTAGAACAAACAAAAAATCAATTAGGCTGAAGAAAGTTAAAAGTGGATTTGTGATGTCAGTACCTGCTTCGCGCTCGTTGGGAAAAATCACTCCCGCCTTAATGAAAGCATTTCCAGCCGTTGGAGATTGACAATAGACGTGAATGTTGGCTTGGTATAAAACGGACTTGGTATGGTTGAGGGACCTAAACATCTGAAGCAAGTGAGTCCACACAAGTTTACCAGCACCGTGAATTTGTGTATACAGCTCTTTCATGTTTTTAGGAGATCTGATGGGGCGGGATTGCCCCCTCCCCTTCCCCCACGCACCCACCAGAGCGTGTCGCACCTCGTGTCGCACCCTCAGGCGTGAGTTAAGTTTAACTCCCCCCCCCCTAAGTTATCTCTTGAGAGTATTTGATATGTCTTTCACAATTTAGTGTTTTCCATTCGTCGTTTTCCAAGTTTTCCATTGAATGCTGGATGATAGCCTTTTTTGAAGGAAAAGCTCCATGTATACATACTCCCGCTTCCTTTTTCTGTCCTAAATTTCCCATTTTATTCCGTGAATATTCGGTATGGCCCCTGTTTGCTTGTTACATTTCCTGCACACAACATCAAAGCGATTTATGAACGCCGCTAAAGGACTGATATCGCCTTCCAAGACGCGAATTATAACTTCCGTCTTGATACACGGCCATTTTTCCTTGACCTAAAACGCGTTTTTGATGTTTATTTTTTGTCCTTCCCATTCAGTATGCGTGGCAGCTTCTCCAGGTATCTTCTGCCTCTGATTGCATAACACAGAGACATCTGTGTATGTATCCCCGGCATCTATGCATTTACTTTCATTTTAGTGGTGATATGCGTATTCACATTACGTATACAGTACTGGAGGTTCAGCTGCTGTGAGGTATGTGTAGAACTTAAAATTCAACCACCTTCTTTAATTCAACGTGATTGCGGTTTATCATCTATTTAGATCTTTTGCACAGCCGACGTGTGTTAAACCGTGACGGATGAATACGTCACAACCCGATCGCTGACCGCACGTGCTGGCCGAGGGCGTCGTGACGACACCATCCCTCCGTTGCAGCAGTTGGTGACCACCTGTGAGGAGTGATCACCCTCTGTGAGGTGGCCCCAGAGCCGTATTTCGAGAGCGGTCCTCGCCACGCGGGGTCGGGCACGCGCAGCTGTGATCTGCAGACGGACCCTTTGCAGGTGGTGGAGGATGAGCTCATTAACCTCCAGCCGCCGAAGCACGCGGCGGGCCTGGCGTTCCGCCAGCGAGTGTTATGAAGGTATGGTGTTCAGCATGACTGTACACATATTTTTTGCTCTTGCTGCCCTGAATATCCTGGCGTGTCCATGATTGCAAATGATTGTGGCTTCCAATACAATACAATTCAACGTACAATCCAACGTACAATTTCTCTTGAAAGTACGTGTGCGCAGTTGGAGACGAGGTTCAATGTGTCGTCGCGCCAGTCGTCGTAATACT
This sequence comes from Pollicipes pollicipes, assembly GCF_011947565.3. Classification (NCBI taxonomy): domain Eukaryota; kingdom Metazoa; phylum Arthropoda; class Thecostraca; order Pollicipedomorpha; family Pollicipedidae; genus Pollicipes; species Pollicipes pollicipes. The sequence continues at coordinate 20,709,799 of NW_023597034.1, forward strand.
GCCGAGTGTTGAGTGAGTGCCACTGTTAGCAGTAGTGTCGCTGTGAGACGCCTGCCGCGGCCTGGCGGCAGGTGTCTCACGTGAGTGGGTCGATAGGGTGCCGCACGATGGCCGCGGTGCTCGCCGCAGTGCTCGGCAGTAACCTAGACGTTACTGGCCTCGCCGTAACGGCGGGCCAGTAATGGGGAGGGCCGCAAGCCGCAGCGCTCGTTCAGGCGTCGCAGGGCGGGCCCGGCCGGCGGGCGGGGACCGTGCGACCGCGTGGTGTTCCTTCGCAGCCAGAGTATGGCCTGGCGTTGCGAGTTGACCAACACTGCATGTACCAGCATGTACCAGCATGTACCAGCATGCAAGTGATATCCATCTAACAGACGAAGAAGGTCTCATTTCAAAACGGTTGTCCGGTTTCTGTCAGTCTGCTCGTCTCAAAACGGTTTTCCTGTTTCTGTCCGCCAGTTTATTACGCTGCGGCACGATAGCGCTTGGTTATTGTGAAAGCCATACTGTTTTTCAAGATCTTAAAAACGCGATTCTGGTGATGAGCCTTTTGGTGATTGATCGTGGTAGAACAGCGATGTCGAGCAGTTGCATATCACTGGCATGCATGAACACGTCAGTTTACGGTTTCCCATGGGACTAGACTGCACCGGGCACGATGTAGCACTCGTTAGATATTGAAACTGTGCTGAGCTGCATCACAGGCGTCTGCAACGCTACAGCGGTGCCAGGTTAAACAAAACTTGCTCCTCGGGCTTCGCCATCAGCAAGCCGCACGCCACTAGGCCGCCGGAATGACGCGTGGTGAGTGGTCGGAAGGGCCGACAGATAAGCAATCAGCCTGGAGATATTTTGGCTGCCGCCGTTGCACCTCGTCATAACCACGTCATCACTGGCTGGCGATGGGCAGTTTGAAATATGGGCTTGGCTGCCATGCGGCAGCCCGGGCCACCTTACCGCATGGTCCCGCGGAAGGGTTCCATGATAGAGATACGGAGCTATCTGTTGTGAGAAAGAGGAGGGCTAAACTTGGAGCAATATTCTGCCATGTCATGGGTTGGGTCCCTGCCACTAGCTGTGCGATGCAACGGCGTTCCACCTGGCCGGGCTGCGGCGGGAGATCGGGGTTCAATAGTCTACGACTGGGCTGCACACATGCTTTCGAGAGGCTGCAAATGATGGGCAACGCAAATGGTGACACGCACTGATGCCAAGTGCCGAACCACAGCTTCAGACTGGAGCAGTCCGCTCCCAAATGGTGGCACGCACTGACGCCAAGTGCCGAACCACAGCTTCAGACTGGAGCAGTCCGCTTCCAAATGGTGGCAAGCACTGATGCCAAGTGCCGAAGCACAGCTTCAGACTGGAGCAGTCCGCTCCCAAATGGTGACACGCACTGACGCCAAGTGCCGAACCACAGCTTCAGACTGGAGCAGTCCGCTCCCAAATGGTGACACGCACTGATGCCAAGTGCCGAACCACAGCTTCAGACTGCAGCAGTCCGCTCCCAAATGGTGACACGCACTGACGCCAAGTGCCGAACCACAGCTTCAGACTGCAGCAGTCCGCTCCCAAATCCGCCTTGCCGATGCTATCAGCGATCCCGGTGTAGTGAGATTGGGAGTGACACAAACCCTTTTGGGTGTACTTAACGCATATCTATGATCATAAAGCCTGGGAGCCAAGTGCGAATCACACATGTGCCCAGTCGCCGCTCACGCCCCGCAGGTGTCCACCCGCGGGCTTCCTGTCGCCGGTCAATGACCTTCCGGCATCCCCGCTTCTGCGATTTACTGTGGTATTCACGTAACTGATGGGACCTTCCTGTGACGTCGGAACTAGTCAAGTGCATCTCATGGCTTCCTGTTTGCCGTCGTCCATTTGGGAGACTCGGAGTAGGGGTTCGCGACAGCGGGACTGAGTATTTCCGCACCTTCAGTAGTACTTCGTGCTAAAACGAAAAAAGCTATCGGCGCAGGACGCGTGACATTTTTGAGACGTCATATTTGCGGCCGTAAAACATAATGTTTTACCCAACATCATCGCCGATTTAAGCGCAGGTTTGTCTGTTGATTGATTGAGAGTCTTGAATAGTGTATGAGAGAGCACACCGTACATTTGCCCGTTAGCTGGCGCACACTTTTAAATGGTTCCGCATTATTCGGAATGCTACCATTTTGAGAGTGGTATAGCATCTCGCATAAAACAAGTCACACAGCGTTTTGCACCGCCGTGGTGGAGGCGCACAACCGCGACGTCACGTGACTGACAATCTTCGGAGCTGATCGCCGAGCCACCGCCTCCCGCGCCGACGTTTGGCAGTCATCCAGCTTCGCACCGTCCCGGGCAGGCCTCGACAACAGCGTCGGGTGCTGCGGACGTCATCAACACCGAGCCGCGTCCCAGCAGCGGTCGTAAACGTCCAAGGGTGCCTCAACAAGGGCTGTAAAAGTTACATGGCGGCAGCACCTGGGTGGCTTCTCTGGCGGATGAGGTGAAATTGGCCTTCTTTGAGCATTCTGCGATGCATTCTGGGCATACGATCGCAAATCCAAATAACCTAAAATCGACAAGACCAGAATTGAATGGGTTTGACCAGAGCTGGTGGTGCCGGGCAGTGCCGACGCTGCCGCGGGGGGGGGGGGGGCGGTTCCCTTCCCGGTGCACTGACGAGGAAGCCTGTGTGCATAGACGTAGGGAAACACTCCTGTACTGTCATCTCCTATTCTGCCATGTTACAGCCGACCTTGTCGGTGCTGTGATCCACCCGGCAGACGACTGGGAGCCCAAAAAAGATCCCCGGATCGGATCTTGAGATCCCATAAACATGGAACCCCACGGGATCCAGGGTCCACCCTTGGGATCCAGGCACATGTCTGCTGTCTGGTGTCGTGGTGCACATAAGTGCTATCGTGCGCAGAAAACAGAACCACCTGCCGGGATTGCTTTCTTTCACAGCAGTATGCGGTAGAAAATAGCATATAAATACATTAATGAGTAGTGATTTTGATCAATACATTGCCTGACGGCATAAAAAGCTATGGATCATTGGCGATCATCTTAAAAGTCAATATGGGGCATGGTTTTGAGCACCCGTTCTTCGGTTCACATATCGGATTACCCTTGGAAATAATGATAGCGCATGAAGAGATCCATGATCGGTTTGGGCGGCTCATAAGTTACCGCGTTCTAGCACCATTGCGACGCTGTCTCTCACACAATGGAATAGACGACAAGGTTAGATGCCGGGGCACACAAATGCCCACCTAGAACTTGGACTTTTCCCCAACCCACATATATTTTACAGAAAGGGACGATCGGAGCAACTACTAGGGACTTATCTATCTAAGCTTACCTCGGGAGTACGTAGTGACCTGATGACATCGATTACATTGTTTTATAGTGAGGGCATGGGCGGTTCAATTCTCCAAGCTGAGATGAGAGGAGAATTAATTTGCACTTATATTCGAACAGAGGCAATTAGCGTCCACAACCACGTACATTGCAACAATTAGTTCCTCAGATGGAGCACCAAACTTGGTGCCGTTATCATTTTGATACTAAGACTGGGAAGCTGATGACGCTGCAAGGACGACGCTGTGTGCAACTCGTTCACTGTATTGTGATAGCTGAATTCAGACCTTATCATACTTTTGCCAAGTTGCGTGAGGCTCGTGACTGCCATGGTATCCCAAACGGAATTATTAATGGACTTCTACATGTCCTATTTTGAGACAATATGTTCTCACCAGCCAGTAACTGCTATCTGTCTGGAGCAGTACCAAAGGCAACAACGGGACACCTTCTGTCTATTGTCGTCCTGGAGAGTGTCCTCGGCAGGCCTCGCTGCCTTCTAAAAACATTGCGAGACCTATTGGCTGAACATAATTAAACCAGCTATACACATCCAAGCATTTCTTTGGCAAACACTGTCGAATGGTACTGTACCGTATTGCTGTTCTCATGAGGTTGCTCCATTCAAATGTAGGTTTTTGGAAAACAGACGCCTGCTGCCAATCACTTGACTTAACAACTTTTAACAGATGCACAGCGCTTTGAGACGGTGGTAAGTTGTCACCAAAATCTCAAAATGTTGAATGCAGCACAAGTAAGCTTTGTTCGGCGTTTTACTCCAGTTGCCAAAAGCAAGCTGATATTTAGAAAACATTCCATGCATTGAGACGTACGGCAACATTTCGTAATTGGTATTTGGTAATGAGTGCCACGGTGGTCTTAGGAGCTTAAATCGGCGCCACAACATACTCAAGTGTGGCACGTCTTTACCTTGCCTGACGATGCGGACCTGAAGGCATCCCATGGCTGCATGCAGCGTCGTCAGCCGGTAGCTGCCTGCTGCGATGCTCGCCGCCGCATCGTGCGGTGGCCTGACCGGTAATTTCGTGCTTCGCTTCGGCTCTCGGTTCGCACAAGCGCAACAAATGCGTGCACCTCAAGCGCAGCGTGTTTTCCACCTGAAGCCCCCAGACTGCCTGTATCCCGTCCGCATGCCTGCACGGGCCGGCAGCTACCCGATTTTGTGGAATGTTTTCGTTCGATCGGTCTTGTCATGGGTCGGCCGAGTTTGTTTGGTTATTTGAATTCAAGGCATTTCGGTCAGTAACGACCATTTCAGGGTTATGGAGTAGAGGAGAATGGATAACGGTGGGGCAGAGCGTCATGCACCTGGGGACCCAACCGCCGAGACTAAGCCCGTACGGGTGACCCCTCTGCGGGGTGTGCGCTTAGCGTTCGGACGGGCCCTCACCAGGGGCCCTTCGGCCCACTCGTGGCTGGCGCGTGCAGCCTGCCCCGGACAGGTAGGGCGTCGCGAGGATGCAGGGTAAAGGAAGAAGGAGGGTTACGGGATGAATTTCGGTCGATTCGGCGGCGACCCGTCCCGCGGCAAGGGAAGGCTGCAGCGACGCAAGGTTACGCCCAACAGGACATATAGCTTAACGAATTTATGTTCTCGGATTCTCGGTTGGACGCATTTTCGGCCCAGTCGTCAGCCCCAACGCACTATAAGCCAGTTGTTCTAGAAGCCATTCTGACCTCTCTGAGCAGCTACATCCATGGCCCTGAAATGTTGTCATGGCTGGGCCGGGTAGCATGTCCTCGTACCCTCCCGAGCGTCATCCAGCCGGCCCCTCGCGCGGGCGCACGGCTCTGCAGACACACCCGGAATCAGGGGTCCGAGCCTTCGGCAGCTGGCTCACAACGGCTCACAACGGCACGCTGCCAGGACTGCTGCCTATAACGGGACCTCTCCGGACCAAAAAGTGGCCGAGCCTTAGCCCACGCTTCCCTTTGCATTGGACGAATATCGGTCCGCCAAGCCTTCGCCCCAAGCTAGGGATGATTCAACTTGAAATGGTGCGGCTGGTCACTGACGCATGCGCGTAGCGAAGCGGCACACTTGTACTGCAGAGCGTGGGCGCAATGCCTATGACGCACGACGCGATGACGCAGAAATACGGGTGGTGCGTGCAGCAAAGCCAGTCACGTGGTGCCGGCAAAGAAAAACTAACAGGCTGCGTGAAAGATGCACCACTAAACGTTTCACAACGTCAGACACTAACGATCTGTTTACACAGACGCGCTTCTATTTGCACGCAGGTTGGACGGGCGCACGACGCGTGTCAAAATCCGGTGACGTGGGAAGAGGAATAAGACCTTTCCTGTATTAGGCATATAAGCAGCTTTCTCACCCAGCTATGGAGCGTGTCGGAAACAGGAAAAGTAACCGGGAAAATTGCCTATACAGTGCAATGAAAAGTGCGTGTCATTCAAGGCTGATAAAGGGAATAGAAAACGTAACACGTGCCCAGGCGTGCTCATACTGCGAGCCAGTTCGGCGCGTTTTAGACAGCTCTCATGATGCAAATGTCCGCTAAAATATTCATCCGGTCGCAAGTATGCGGCCGCACGTACAGTGACTGATAAGGAAACTGCCATGCGTCAGTTGAGTGACTCGAGACAGCCGCCCGGGGTTGACGGTGCGACCGGAGAGCCCTTCTCTCGCCCCCCCCCCCCCCCCCCCCCCCCCCACACCCACGGAAATACATCGGAGCCATGGGCAAGCTTAAAACCATCTCATCATTCCAATTGATTTTTTATCGAAGCGCGGGGCACACCGCTCCTCATCCTGTCATCCTGTCATCCTGTCATCCTGTCATCCTGTCATCCATGTCATCCATGTCAACAGCATCACATCTCAAGGACACCTGGACGAGCTTGCTCTCTTCACCACATATAACGACATTGACATCTTGCTTCCGACTGAAACCAAACTTGACTCACAGGTCCATCCTAGCTTGTACAATTTACACAATTACCACAACCCAATGACAGCACAGGACTCGACATGGAAGGGGAGTAGCAGCGTACTTTAAATCAACACTCCCAGCAAAGAGACTACCTTATCTCGAACCGGAGGGAGTTGGATGGGTTTGGTCCCTCACCAAAATCAAATCAGAAGTTATTATGGTTTGCTGTGTGCATGCCACACCCAATCTTTCTAGCAGTCAACTGACAGTTTTTAGGTATCCTGTCAGACAGTGTTGGCATGGCACAAACGTACAACCCCGCATCGATATTGATGCTAGGAGATTTTAATGCAGGTAATAACTATCTAACTAAGGCTTACTCTACTAAACACAGTGATATATTTCCATTTCAAGTCAGTCTGAAACACACAGTTGAATCACTCAACCTGACACAACACACTGATCAGCCAACACGCATTACACAAGACACAGCCAACTTACGAGACTTAATACTGACCTTGAACACAAACATTATTGCCGGCAATGGGGTTCTCCCCCCCCCCCCCCCCTCCCCTTTCACTAATACATCACATTCCTACCTTTGTCATTATCAAGGTTGCATCGCCACCCGTAAGGGCATCAGCCAAACAAGTATGGGAATACATAAACATGGGTGCAGACAAACTTTCACAACTTCTGATAAAAACAGACTGCGACAGAGTACTTGATCATGACATAGACACAGCGACAAATAAATTCACGCGGACCATGCTCGCAGCAGCTGCTAAAGGCATCCCAACAAAGAAAATCAGAATGAGAAACAGTGACAAACCTTGGGTCGATGCTGCAATAAAGAAGAGATTAGAAGAGACAGACCTTTCAGACCTCCTCAGAGGTATATGCTGATGACAACAGGGACCGCTAACGACAACAAAGCGATTTCACCACATGCATGACGACAGATTTCACCAGCAATTTCACCACATGCAACAGACGACTTAAGAACAATCACTCGCAGCATCAAGCAAACAACCTCTTGCATACAAAGCAAAAACCACACAAGTTCCATCGCATTTTTAAACAAATGATAGAACGGACACGAGCTGAGACAGTGCCACCGCTCTTAGGACCTGATTCAACCCCATTGACAGAAGACTTAAAGCTAACCTACTATAAAGCTAACCTACTATGTGACTTTTTTGCCAGACAATCACAACTCGCAGCTGACGACCTACCTGTCCCCGAGACCGCGCTTGCGGATCCACCACCCACGTTAGATGGCATAACCATTACAGAGGATGAACTACTGAGCGCACTCAACACTCTCGATCCAAAAAAATCATGCGGTTCTGACAATCTTCCGGCAAAATATTAAAACGACCGCCATATTGATAAAGACTCCACCCACCAACCTATTCAACATGTCACTAAGCCAAGGTATTTTTCCTTCCACCTGGAAAGAAGCAAAGGTTTATCCCATTTTCAAAAACAAAGGGTCAAGCTCGGATCGTACTAACTACAGACCAATCAGTTTACCTCCTTGTGTGTCAAAATTTTTTGAAAGAATTACGTTTAATAATACCTATCAACACCTAACTGAGAATGGGCTGCTCTCTGAGAGGCAAAGTGCATACCGTCCAAAACATAGAGCGCAAACTCAGCTGGTATATATAATCAACAATATTTAAGCAGCTTTGGACCGAGGTAATGACTTAACAGCCATTTACTTGGACACTAGTAAATATTTTAACAAGATATGGCATGAGGGCCTCCCACTCAAGTGCAAAAATTATTGTGGTTTGTCAGGACCTCTCCTAAACTGGCTTGAATCGTATCTCTCAGACCGTAAGCAGATAGTTAAGGATGGCAACAGTTTCAGCACGGCTAGGACCATACATGCTGGGTGTCCCCAGGGGTCTGTTCTGGGACCTCTCCTTGCGCTTATACATCTTAACAACCCAGCCGACAAAACTGATGACGTAATAATGATGACGTAATAATAATGACGTATTGTTCTTTGCCGACGATACTACGCTATGCACAGCTCACTCATACGTCCCAGTCACTGTACAAGCGGCACTCAAACACGACTTACATATCATTCAAGAGTTTGGCAAAGACTGGCTCATCACGTTCAACGCCACGTAAACAATTCAACAAACATTTACCAACAGAAACACACGTAATCCACCGCAGCTGGCATTTGATGGCCAACGAATTCCTTCCGTTACAAGGCACAAACTCCCTGGCCTGACGATGTCTACTTATCCAATTTATCTGATTATACAACGAATTAAATATTTATTAATAATATAATAAGTATTAAATCAGTATACAACAAAATACTGATTTATCAGCACGTTAATGACACCATCTCCGAAATCAGTAGAGCCCTTGGCCTCTCTACCCACTATCGCGACCTCTCCCTCGGCATATCCTCAACTACATATATACAACTTACATTCTTCCTTTATTTGATTATTGTGACGTGGTATACAACGGACTTGTGACAACCAGCGACTCCCCTAGACTTGACAGATTACAGTACAGAGCAGCAAGACTAATCACCGGTGCACTCCACAGAACACACGTCCGCGCGCTGTTGGACGATTTGGGACGGAACACTCTCAAATCACGAAGAAACATGCGCAAACTGACACTGTTCCACACCCTCATACACAACCAACACCTGCTGCCAACAAACGTCACTGCACTTCTACCTGACACACGAGCACTTGCAACAGGACGCCCACTACGCAATGCAATGACACTCACATTACCACCGAACAAAACCTCAACATGCCAAAAAATCCTATATTTCATCAACTACGAGAAGATGGAACCAGCTCTCGCTTGAGGTGCCATCCCTCCAGTCCTCACGTTCCTTCAGTCGGGACATTTACCGGCTCTGCGGTGTGGCCGTGCCTCCGGTGTGTCACAGCTTTGGATCCATGCGTGGTAACATCCCAAATACTAGGCTGAGATTGGGAATGTCAGACCTGAATGCCCACCTGTTCGGAACTCAAAATCCAAATACATCTAGTCCCTCTTGCTTATGTGGCTATCCATATGAAGACCCTAAACACTTTGTACTTAACTATCCTCGCTATCATGAAATCCGAATTTTAATGCTACGTAAAAGAGATCGCATCATTCCAAACCTTTCTGAGCTCACTCACAACGAGCGACTAAGTATCTTTCTCAGAGGTAACGGTTTACAGGATCGCAATGGGCAGCACATGGCAAAAATTTTCCAAGCACTTCTTTTTTTGACCAAGCGATTCGCCTAGACGCTTTCAGCGGGCGCGGTCAGCAGACGGGCCACTGGGTGGCGTTGCCGGGCCGGACGTCCGCCGTCGGCCCGGCAGTATGTGCGAGACGGTTTATGTGTAGACCGGGGTGGCGGCGGGCGCCTGGCCCGTGTCGGCTTACGGATCGGGCGAGTGGGCGGCGTGTCGTGGGTTCTCTGCCGGCGATGACCATACCTTGTTATTGCTAGGAGAGGCGCTCAGATTTAAGCGTTCCGCTTATGCACCAATCCACTTTTCATGTTATGTACCGCTTAATGTCCATAATCGAAAGTAAACATCAAATCAGATCAAATCAAATCAGTCTCTTTACGGAGCACCGGCTGCTGTGGTGACCACATTAGAACACAAGGGCCATACAGAACAGACGGGATACCCGTCCTCAGACCCGTCGTACCCGTCCTCAGACCCGTCGTACCCGTCCTCCTGCGTGAAGGCCGAGGACGCGAAGTGCTTGACCATTTCACTACCTTACTCCTCTCTTCGACAATGAAAATGGTAGACTTTTGCCGCAAAAAGATGCTGCTGGGCAAGCGGTCACAGCGAGACAAGATGGCTGATGTCTGCTTCACCTTAATGAAGGTTCGTGCTGTTTTCTGATAGATTTCCAACTTCGGCGCAAGCCTTATCCGTAAATAATGCGCAGCATCTTAAACATTTTAATTTCCTGACATCATTTACCAAACAAGAAATAGTGACTATCACGATGCCTCGATAATGCATCGCATACCTATCTATCCATCAACACCATATCACAGAAAAATCCCGCCATGTTGGCTATGAATATACATGGCATCAATATACACTTGTGGTATACCCCACCCACCCGCACACAATTCTCTCACGTCACCGTTGCATTACGTGCTCTCAGTCGAGAAACGCAGTAGATCAAATCGCAAATCAACTGGGCTGAAAGGACGTTGGCTCACCAGACATGCAACGTTTGGCGTTGAGGGCCGTGTTGCAGCCATACGCTCTCTCTACTCCTCCTTCTCCTCCTCTTCCTCCTCCTCCCCCTCCTCCTCATCCTCATCATCATCATCATACGCTCATCATCTACTTTAAGGTGCGTGTACTGTCCATTATGTTTTCTGCTCGAACGCAGGTTGAGCTCGCTGTTCATGACGCGACGCCGCTTACCATTGTAGATGCTTGCGGCGCTCCGAAACTATTCACATGAATTGTAATCTTGACCTTAGTTGGCGCAGCTGTAAACACAGGAACATATGAGTCGCGCTGGTCGAAACGCTGTGGCAGCAGTATAATACGATCGCCCAGTTTATATACTTTCAAGGGCGGTAACCAGATTAAAAAAGTTGCGCCATGCCAAAATGCATGCCAAGACAGGACAACGTACACAAATACAATAGGCACGGTACGCAGTTACGGCGTTAATGACAACAGAGAATACTGCAAACGGAACATTTTCGCTTTTGATTCCAGCCATTACCACACACTTGTAAGGAAATGCGTAACTGCTTCCATTCATTTCCTTCTACGAACGATTTCTAGTAACTAAGCACTGATGATAAACATATCAATGATGCTGTAAGGATTCGTCACATTTCACCGCACTTGCCAAACGCTGGAGGCTCTAGTCGACACCTGATGGCAAACAGTAGTCCAACAACAATGGTAACCGTTGTTGCAGCGCCCATAATTAATCATCTGTGTAGCCTTTTCATTGATGATGCCCAGTCACGTAGGCTTCCGGCAATGGTGGCCAAAGGTTCGTTTACATGTAGAGCCCGACGGAGCGTGCTTGCCATGGAAACCCATGGTCAACAAACACGGAATACCTAGCTGGGCGAATGCCTAGCCTAGTGCGACGCCGTGGGCGGCGTGGAACGGGCGAGGCACCAACAGATGCGCCATATGTCAGCTAAAATCACATGGATGATGCCCAAAACTAACTAATGGAGCCAGATGCATTCGGCCACTGACACCGATCGGGCTGATAAATGTGTCAAAAGGCCTACCTTTCGAGAATGGCCAACTTTGACTAATTTTGTCTCTAAAAGTTTGGGCAAGCTTGATAAGCGAATTGGATGGGGCACAGCGATCCACGGTTTTGATCGTTGTGACAAACATACTGATATACATTTGTTATGCCGTTTTCATGGTAGCAGCTATATTACTTTAAGTAAGGGGTTACTGCAGTCAAGATGGGTTTTATAAAGGAGGCATTGGCCGTTACCGATATGCTCACTGGGGCGTCTCAGGGTCGGGCCGTTGGGACATCTATTACTAATTTAAAACCGGTGCCTTCGTTTAAATTGCGCGGTCAGCACCACGCCTTCATCTACTCTGGCTGCTGAGATGTGACCTAAATTCTTAGAAAACGTCCTAAAAGCGGAAATTCCATGGCTTGCGCACGGTAGCAAACGCACCATACCAAACACTGCCATGAACAACTGATATACATTTAACACGCGTCCAAGTAGTGGGTCAAATTGAACCCCTCCCGATTTTCTTTCAAATGGTTTCCGAACGGCGCGCCACATACGCGCCACATTTTGCGTAGCTGTAGACAACTGAATAGCGTATCGTTTAGTGTAAAAAATAAGATCAACCTTGCAAGGGCACTGACCTAGGCACGTCGAAGTCAGGCCATGGATGCATCGAAGACGATATCTAGGGAATCTCCCAATCTGATGCAATAACGGGGTGCTAGATGAGGCCATACATCTCTGAGATAGTTGCTTATGCAACACAACACTTGAACTAAGAAATTCCTTTGACCTGGGGTCAAGTATGTAGATCAGCCCTATGCCAAAACTAACCTGCTTTATCATTCTGAAGATTGCTGTATGGAATAGTTTCTGCTATCCATTTTGAATTCATTGAAAACAGGAACCGCATTTACACCTTTCACAGGTGATGTCAAAGGCGGATGACGTCAAGAAAAGGTGGCGCACTATACGTACCCGATAGCGAAAACTGCGATACAAGAAGACGCCTGCCCGTTACAGTACAAGCCATTCCTCGGGTTCAAATATCCGCTTGACTCATCCGTAATAAAATATACAAGAAAGCTGCGATCAATCAACCGCCACCAATCGTCCCATGACCGCCGCCATGCCCGCGCGTCTCATGTCTCCGCCATGACCCCCGTCTCATGTCTCCGCCATGACCCCCGTCTCATGTCTCCGCCATGACCCCCGTCTCATGTCTCCGCCATGACCCCCGTCCTATGTCTCCGCCATGACTGCCGTCTCATGTCTCCGCCATGACCGCCGTCTCATGTCTCCGCCATGACCCCGTCTCATGTCTCCGCCATGACCCCCGTCTCATGTCTCCGCCATGACCCCCGTCTCATGTCTCCGCCATGACACCCGTCCCATGTCTCCGCCATGACTGCCGTCTCATGTCACCGGCATGACCCCCGTCTCATGTCTCCGCCATGACTGCCGTCTCATGTCTCCGCCATGACCCCCGTCTCATATCTCCGCCATGACCCCCGTCCCATGTCTCCGCCATGACTGCCGTCTCATGTCTCCGCCATGACCCCCGTCTCATGTCTCCGCCATGACTGCCGTCTCATGTCTCCGCCATGACACCCGTCTCATGTCTCCGCCATGACCGCCGTCTCATGTCTCCGCCATGACCTCCGTCTCATGTCTCCGCCATGACCCCCGTCTCATGCCTCCGCCATGACCCCCGTCCCATGTCTCCGCCATGACTGCCGTCTCATGTCTCCGCCATGACCCCCGTCTTATGTCTCCGCCATGACCCCCGTCCCATGTCTCCGCCATGGCTGCCGTCCCTTGTCCAGCCATAACCACCAGCTTATGTCTCCGTCATGACCACCGTCTCATGTCTCCGCCATGACCGCCGTCTCTTGTCCAGCCATAACCACCAGCTTATGTCTCCGTCATGACCACCGTCTCATGTCTCCGCCATGACCGCCGTCTCTTGTCCAGCCATAACCACCACCTCATGTCTCCGTCATGGCTGCCGTCTCATGCCTCCATCGTGACCGCCGTCTCATGGCCGCCGCCGCAAACCGACTCACTTAAGTTTTAACAACCGCTCCCTTCCGCAGTAAGGAAAAGTCTTTCTTTTCACTCATCCAAAGCACGTCTTGATCGCCACCTTAGCTAAGGGAACTGCATCTTCAAGCAAGCTTAACCGCCCCACCTTCAGATCTAACGTGCTTCTCAGGAAATGATGACCGCGCTTGTCGTTCCAGATTTCTCCCAGCGCGCCGTCAGTGCTGTGTTCCACGCGCTTGTCATGTCGATTGTTGTAATCTTTTTGTATGGCATTACTACGTGGTTTCGTTTCTTTTTACTGAACTGTCCATTTCTCATTCATCGCTAAATTTCTGTTGTTGGCGCTGAGTGTGCTTGTGTGCATGAGTGAGGCGATGTTTATGTCATTGCATGCACTTGCTGCCTGTAAGTGTGTTGTTCCATGAGGGACCTACGAAGCTCGCTGCTAAAAAATATACATTCAATGATCGCCTACAAACAAAATCGAGACATTCAAACATGCAATCGATTGTTTTTTGGGTGGTCTCCCCTTCTCGAAAGAACTATACAACGTGAACGAATGAAAAATAAACGCAGGAAGCATATCCAACGTGAGGCAGTGACAGCTGTCGAAAAGCGTGACACACCCAACAAAAGTAAAGCATAGGTTTGGTTTATGATTGTTTTGGTTTAAACGATTTTTGGGTTGCATAACATGGTTAATAGTTTGAAGCCGAGTAGCGCATTCGGGGCAGGCACCAACTATTCTTGTGAACGGACCACTAAATTTTTGCAGCGCATGCCTCAATATCTTTTTGTATAGATAAGACAGTAGCATTGGCCTTATTCATCAGAGAAAAACCAGGAGAATGGAGATTTAGTTGGGTTGATATGTCGGCAACATGGCCTTATCGAAACAATAGCAGAAGAGCTACAACACTTCAGCTATTGTTTAGATAAAGGCATATTGCCGAAATATTAACCAAACTTTATCTCCATTTCCCTGCTTTTTCTTCGAGGAATAAGGCTAATACTACTGTCTTATCTTTGTGAATAGTGTTCCTTGCTAATGCACAGAACGACTTTCGTTTAGTCATTCTTGTGTTAGAAGACAAAAAAAAACTTTTTTGTCCTCACAACTTACCCGAGGGACATAAGTCGGGCTGCTGTCAATTCAGTTAGATTAGCCGTGGCATCAACACCTAAAACCGCAGCAGATTAGCAAGATTCCTTACTGGATTCGTATAACAAGGGTGTCGGCTCTGGAAACCGCGCAGCTGTTTCTCAAACGGCACACCTGTATTGGGAGTGTCCGCACGTAAGCAGTGCCCGAAGGTCTCAGCGGTCGTCTGACCCTCTTAGGACACGTAAACGCGCTTGACCTATGGGATTTTCAGAGCCGCTTGGCAAGTACAGGATCTGTAGAAAACCGTTTTATTGCTGCACTGTGCCGGTCGCGAGTCGCGTGGCTCCTGGTTGGTAGACTGTTCCGCGTAGTGTCGCGGGCAAGTGTGCCTGTGTCGGCCCGGTGGTCGTGTAATGTGAGGACTGCGTGGACTCTTCATCGTGTAAGGGTCGCTTGACTGTCTTGGGGCCCATGGCAGAGTCCTCCGTCCCCGCTCACTCGCGACCACTTGCAACTCGATCAAACCAACCAAGCCGCCCTAACCGGCCAACGGAGCCCGGAGCGAGGGCAAGAAGCCGCATGCATTTAAACGACCAAGGATCTCTACAGTGTAAAATGTCCCTCTCCCAACATTTCGTTTCCGCAATTGAAATGTAAGCGATCCATTTGTCCCAGTCTTATAGTCCTATATATCCTATATAGTCCAGTCCTATAGTCCTATATATCCGCATGTTGTGCCATCAAGTCGCAACGTAAGAGGTAGCCTCGATCATGTTCAGCGGAGGAACGAGTGCATGAGACCATTTGCAATGGAAAAGTGGAGAGTTCTGCGGAGTTGGTAGGTTTCGGTTCTGCAATGACTGAAACGGTCATCTAAGTCCGATGCGGCGAATATATGCCGCGGTATGTTGTGAATCATGCTGCGCTGCTTGGCCAGTTTTTAATCTTACGGGTATCTCACGACCAGACATGCGGGCTTCAGTTCCATGAGCGTCTTCCCTTCATGTGTGTGCAGCTGCATAACGAAAAACACTGTGTGCCAAATTTGTGATGCGTAGGGCGACGTGACTCACGGCTAAGTGCTGGCTGTCAAGACAAGGTGTGCTCGAAATCGTACGTTCAGAAGGCGCCGGCAGAAGGCACGGTGCTCCTACCATTCCTCTCTGTCTGAAAACACGCCACGTAAATCTACCGCGGACTGTGCCGAGAATCGAGAATGCTGCCGCTCTGTCGTGCAAAGCTGGCCTGTGATTCTGGGCCATTCCGCTGAGGCCGCGGCGCTGACTTGGCAGCGTGACAGCGTTTGCAGGAATCTCACCGAACTGCAACCACGTGAACACGGCTGACCATGTGATAAAAGTTCTTTGTTAATCACTGGCTATGCAGTTTGGGTTCGCTATAATCGTCTTAGATTTGCCAAAATAGAGGTGCGGCTCGTGAGTTAAGGAGAAATTGGCCATGTCACATCGATTCTATGTTCATCATTTCAATGTTGCTTAAATGGGAGGCAGACATCGACCGAGGGCTCGCAATCACTTTGTTCCAACCTTCCATGAGCTCCTTTGAGCGGCGGTCCTACTCGCGTTCAGTTTTCAATACTGGTTCCGAAAGGCTTTGTATATGGAGCTCTGCTGTAGTATTGCAAGTGTTTCTAAGAATCCATGGCGTTCGGTCAGCCAGGCATGTTGTGCTTGAAGACGCTTGATTTTTAAGTGCATTTGGAAAACTATGTTTCTGTTGATGTTTCTGTTGAAAATGTCTGCCAATGTTTTTCGTTGTAAGCTGAGCCAAAGGTCTGCTATGAAGACTTGACGAAGCCACCTCTTTTACAACGGGTTACGGATGGGGTTGTGCAATACAAAACACAAAGGTGTCGCAATGGCGCTGAAATGAGACTTTGCGAATGTACCCGTCTAGTTTTAGCTCACATTTTCAAGGCTGCGGAAGAGAAGACGAGTGATCGAAGCTAATAAAAAGAGCAGCATTGAACACTTGTACACTTTCTATTCAAGACACAACTCGATTTGGTACGCGCAGTTTAAATAGACCAATCGTCAGGCAAATCCAGCGCCCACCTGACAACACTTGCGTGGCCCAACGACACGGCAAACCCAGAGAACTCCAGCTGCTCTAAATGGCCGCGCTCTCAAGCGCACAGCCACCCGTAGCCATGAGCTCTGGCTCACAGGCACCCGCGACAATGGCTCTAGCTTTCAGGCACCCGCGACCATGAGCTCTAGCTCACAGGTACCCGCGACCATGAGCTCTAGCTCACAGGCACCCGCGACCATGAGCTCTAGCTCACAGACACCCGCGACCATGAGCTCTAGCCCACAGGCACCCGTGGCAATGAGCCCTAGCTTGTGTTGGAGTTTGATAGATAGCTTAAGTATGACATGTGAAGAAGGGCTGTAATTTATCTTTCGCGAAGCTCATTCAGATACCACGCGACAAGTGGGGCATAAAAACACCGCGACCCTCTACATCGTAACCCTCTACTCATAAAAACATCGCGACCCTCTACATCGCAACCCTCTACTCATAAAAACACCGCGACCCTCTACATCGTAACCCCCTACTCATAAAAACATCGCGACCCTCTACATCGTAACCCTCTACTCATAAAAACATCGCGACCCTCTACATCGTAACCCTCTACTCATAAAAACATCGCGACCCTCTACATCGTAACCCCCTACTCATAAAAACATCGCGACCCTCTACATCGTAACCCTCTACTCATAAAAACACCGCCACCCTCTACATCGTAACCCCCTACTCATAAAAACACCGCGACCCTCTACATCGTAACCCCCTACTCATAAAAACACCGCGACCCTCTACATCGTAACCCCCTACTCATAGAGACACCGCGACCCTCTACATCGTAACCCCCTACTCATAAAAACACCGCGACCCTCTACATCGTAACCCCCTACTCATAAAAACACCGCGACCCTCTACATCGTAACCCTCTACTCATAAAAACATCGCGACCCTCTACATCGTAACCCCCTACTCATAAAAACACCGCGACCCTCTACATCGTAACCCCCTACTCATAAAAACACCGCGACCCTCTACATCGTAACCCCCTACTCATAAAAACATCGCGACCCTCTACATAGTAACCCTCTACTCATTTCCGTCCATCAGCAGCAAATATATTGGCATACACGCCGAACCCAATGGCAGCGCCTGACACATTAATGAGACGCTTCGCATCCTAAATCCGTCAGCGTTTCCTCCCGGGGCAGCAGTCGATCGGCGAGTGCGTCACGTCTCGCCAGGTGACAGCTCGGCACGCACCACACGGACAGCCCGCGGCCGCGTCCAAAGCCAACACGTGGGCGAAAATGTTCGTCATCGCCCGCGAGACGCTCAGCGGCCTACGCGACGGGCAGGCAGCACTCGTGGACAGGTGGGGGTGGTTAGCGGCCAACTGGCACTTCACGTGGGGGATCATTGAGCCGGAGCCGCTATGAAGTTGTTCCCCAACTGTCACTTCACGTGGGGGATCCCTGAGCCGTAGCCGCTATGAAGCTGTCCCCCAACTGGCACTTTACGTGGGGGATCTCTGAGCCGTAGCCGCCATGAAGCTGTTCTCCAACTGGCCAGGTCAGCCGCGAAAACGACCCTTTGCAGAAGACGACCAGGTGGCAATTTCACAGGCCACACAGCCCGCAGTTTGAAGTGGTGGACTAGCATGGGGTGCTTCCAACATTTACCAGGTCCGATGGTCGGAACTTTGAGTAATCGAGGACGTGTCGGCGCTGTTAACCTAGCTGACGCAATTCAGCCCTCATTCCCTGCTTTTCAATCCCATCATCAAACCATTCGGGCTATGTTGAGCTCTGTTGAGCGCTCCTGGCTTTCACTCTTACATATTCAGTCCAGATATTTGGACACCCCGTATGAAAAAGTTCATGTAGCTGCTAAGAGACAGGCGTGGCGCAGAAAGATCGCATTGTACTTTTAGGCGTTCTCGTCTAGCAGCGACAAATATATTGGCATGCACGCCAAAGCCAATGACAGCGCTTGAAACATTCATGGGACGCTTCGCATTATAAATCCGTCAGCGCTGCCACCTGGGGCGACAGCCAATCGGCGAATGCCCCAGCTGACAGCTCGGCTCGCACCGCTATTGGTCGGCTGACCAGATTGGTCCGTGACAGGCGTGACGTAACGATTCACAGCCTTTTCACGCACAAGTTTTGCCGGACTGCTGGTCACTGCTGGCTACCAAGATCGGGCTGAAATAAGCTTTAATGTCCTCAGCCTTATCATATTTAATCATTTGCCATCTCTTCTCTTAGATTAAATCCGAACCATTCGAATGAATAAATGTCTGGGATCAGAGCCTACATGAATGAACTTATAACCTTTCATGCATAAATAACATGCTTGTTGTGTGAGCTATGACTCCTACCATCTGATCGCGCATTTCCAGGTTAACAGCACGATCTGGTGGCAAAAGTTCAACGTGCCGCAATGTTCGGCACGGTCCGCCCTGTCCTCTGACATCAACTGACTTCTTGCGCGGTCCCTGCCACCGGCCGCAGGTCATACCTGTCAAGAGCAAATTGTAAGCGTCTGAAGCGATTCGAACCCATCGCGCCCCGAGCGGGTGGGCCGGAAGGCAGGCGCTCTCATCAGCTGACTCACTGGGACGGACACGTATGCTGAAAATCCTGGTCTGTCATGTGCATAGATAGGGGATACGTCGTATTGGGAACATTATCATGAATGGCCGCTGGCTTCAGTGTTACCGTCCATTCGCGCTCACTAATATGGTAGCTGATGAGATCTTACTGGTCATGTGTTCGGTGCGTAAAGCACGAGCATCGCCGACGGGCGGAAGAAGGTAAGGACTTGGGCGGACCGGGAGGAGCTTATTGGAAACAGCATCAGGTTCAGTTGTGAATGATTTGGAAGAGACCGTTTTTGTTACCAGAATAATGATTACATCGGTTGCGGCGGCATGCGTTCACGTTACCGAGGTGGCTGCATCGAGCCACGGTATCGGGCATTACCGAGGTGGCTGCATCGAGCCACGGTATCGCCAGACGGTGCCAGGTGCAGGAATGTGGGAACAACAGCAGATGCTATAGTGCGCAAACATCCCAACGGCGGGCGGTATGATGATCAGACATCCCAACGGCAGATGTTGTAGTGTTCGGACATCCCGACGGGAGATGGTATGGTGTTCAGACATCCCAACGGCAGATGTTGTAGTGTTCAGACATCCCAACACATTTCGCATCTTGCTCTTCTCCATCAATTTTGCACATCCTACATCCGTCATTGGTCGGGAGTCTTTCATAGGCGGAGATCCGTGTCACCACATGTAGGGGATGGTTACACTATCGTTTGCAATTTACGCGCTATTGCCAGGTCTTGCCGTCGCCACCGATCACAAAATATAAAATTGGTTTTACTTTGGGTTTCCTGCAAAACCTAAAGTAGTCTAGTCTGGGCTAGTCAAAGCATTGTAATCAGCCTAACTGTGAAACGGTACATTAGTTATAATACATTGTTTGATTGTTTGAACAAGGCAGGGAAATGCGCATGTTTTTCTCCATGAAAGTGCCATTAACATTGTATAATTGTTTTTAGTGTCCTGGTCAAATGAAGAATTAGTTCAAATCAACAGAAACAATGCTATGCCCTGCCGTCAAAATCGACTAAATAGAACCCTATATCTCGAGCTGGGCCGAGTCCCCCACCCCCTTTGTAGGGACTTCAAACGAAATTCATCGCATGAACAGGATCAAAGCATGCCACAGCTACACGCGTGAAGTCACAGAGACGAGCGCCGCTGAAAATAGACTCGTCAGCAGCCTGCAGTTGGAGCAGTTACGAGGAAGCCCGACTGGATGACGACGTAACGACCTGACAAGAGTGACAGCTCCCGGAACCCGGCCAGATGTCCTACTGGACATTCAGACACCTTGCTTGTAGTCAAGTGAACCCCACTCAGATTATCTGCCCATAGCGGATCAATAGCTCGGATGGTGCAATGGAGTGTGGAATGAATGTTTCGACCGGCTCCGCACTTCACCTTTCTGTTCAGATTCATGGCAGCGTTGAAAGTTTCGCAATGCAGGTCCAAAGGAAAGGGAAGCATCAGAATGTTACCAATTAATTTGCACGCGGTTTCCTGGGAGATCGACCAGATCCATGACAAGATAATATTGTTTTCTATTACAAATCACCACAGGAAATGCGATAAAAAGCACAGGACGGTGGAATGCTACACAAAGGAAACCCACCTGGCGTGCTGTTGAAAGTCGGCCACTGGTTCGCGTCATACTGCAATGCCCTCAGTTTGGTTTGAAGTACTTCAAGGGTGAAACTACCTGGTAGGCTGAAAATCAAGGACATCCTGTAAACAAAATAAATATTTTAAAACGTTGGCCATGGGCATGCAAATAGTACTTACTGCCAGCCGGCGAATGATACAATATTGAGCTTTAAAACATTCCGTGACGAAGCTGACGACAGTGCCATTAGAGCGAGTCATCGATACAGTTATGGAAACCATACAATAGACCGCTCCGCACACATGTTGCAAGGAGCAAAGCGTTTATAAGGTACTCGATGTTACTCCATGTACGGGGTGAATCACAACATTGCGAACGATTTGCAGAGCAAAGGCAGCCAGTGGAATGTTTGCTGCACGTTGAATGTTTTTCACTTTCCACTATGGCTGCGCAAACAAATCCAAAGCAGTGCGATCCGCACATACGCATTTCCCTTATTCATTATTTTTTTTCTGCGGTACTCTGAACATTTTTTTTACTTCCGTTTATTGTCTTCTCTGAACGAATTGGGAGACTTGCTAAGAGTCACCCGTTGCTTGAACATCGCAACCCGTTTAACTCAGGCACCTTAAGCTATCCCGTTTGTTAGTGCGTAAGAGACGTTATCGTTGCATGCAGCGCGACGTTACGGTGTCAAAGTGTCATTCCCTGGCCGAGAAACAGGACTGCGTTAACGGCCACCCGACACGTTCAGCGCAACGGGCGTTCACAGGACTGTGTTAGCGGCCACCCGACACGTTCAGCGCAACGGGCGGCGTTCTCTCCGTCTGACGCAATTGTCTCCTGGCCTTTTTGAACTATTAAGACATCAATGAACTCAGCGGTGAGGTAATGATGAACTTGATATCATTTGTTTGTTTTGGTCCCCTAGCCCTAACTCTAATTGAAAAAGTTACCTGTGATTAAGCACAATGCACAGTGGAATGCATCTGGCACCCATGAGATTATGTTTGCCAACACATGCCTGCCAGAGCTGGCAACGGCCGTAGCGTCGGGCGCCGCGCCCTGTTATCTGAACAGTAAACATCCTCCAAGCGACGTACCTGCAGAGCAGGACCGTGGCCACCGCGAGGGCGGAGCGTGTCGCCATCGCACGGCCGGCGACGGTTCGAACAGCACCGGCTCCCTCCCGACGCGGCCCTGCCCCGCGGCTGACTGCCCCACCGCCGACGCCGACGGCCGGCGTCGGCGACCGGCCGTCGGCGGGCGCACGGGCTGTAGACAGTCCGCAGCGGGGCGCACGGGCTGTAAACAGGCCCCCGGCGGGCCCACGAACTGCGAGCAGTTCCCCGGCGGGCGCACGGGCTGCAAACAATTAGCAGCGGGGCGCACGGGCTGCAAACAGGCCCCCGGCGGGCACACGAACTGCGGGCAGTTCCCTGGCGGGCGCACGGGCTGCAAACAGTTCACAGTGGGGCGCACGGGCTGCAAACAGTCCCCCGGCGGGCGCACGGGCTGCAAACAGTTAGCAGCGGGGTGCACGGGCTGCAAACAGGTCCCCGGCGGGCGCACGGGCTGCGAGCAGTCCTCAGCGGGGCGCACGGGCTGCGAGCAGCCTCCCGCCAAGAAAGGGGAAGCGCGCGGCTCGGCGCAGGTTTTGGTGAGGCGCGCGGTGGATGGGTTCGGGCTGAGCGTTGGTGCGATGGCTGCTGACGTGTCGGTGTTTTCTGAGCCGATCAGTGTGGGAAGTAGTGCTGAAGGCCTGTCGGCGCTCCGCTTTGGAGTTAACCACGAGACCTGGGAGGTAAACAGTCGACTTTTCATTCCATCAGGGGCAAACTCTGTTCAATAAACCACCATGTAGACCGTAAGCATTTTGCAGCACACTGAGAACGGATGACACATTTGAAAATAGTTTTTGTGCAGAGGTGTTCTCAAAAGTGTTGAGAGGTGTTGTGGAAGGCAGATTTTGCATTCGCTACACTATCTTGTCGACGCACGGGTCTGGTGTGACGCACACACCCCGCACTGTGGGTCGGATGGGCGTGTTCCGAGTCGTACCCGAGTGGATCGTTTGCCATGAGTGGATGAGACAGTATCAATATACTTATTTCTCGTAGAATTAACACGAGAATAAAGAGGCAGGCGCGATATTTCGGCTACACGCCTTTATGAAAACGAATATCAGAAGTCAGTTAATTTACTACCGATATTCGTTTCGATAAAGGCATGTAGCCGAAATTTCACAAACATCTCTCCATTCTCCTGTTTTTTCTACAGGAATAAGGCGATTAATACCGCGTTATCTATGTGCATAATGTTCCTCGCAAATGCGCCTAACAATCGACGTAAGCTTGCCAACAGTACATTAGCAAAAATTGGGTAATATTTTGTTGCTTTGCAATATTCATCATACATGTTATGAATGCGGGGCAGCAGCATCATAAGCCAAACGTTTCGGCAGTAAAATGCGTGTAGACGGTGAAATAAGTTTAGGCGTAATATACCTTTACACGGTAAGATACACTTAGACGTTTGCATTTTGATGTCTCAAGTTATGTCTCTTATTGTTGTTATTCTTATTTCTTCGTTGTCCATCGCTTCATTACTTATTTCTATCTCTGCGAAGTTTGTTACCAGCATGACTGCACAGCAGGCCGGGAAAATCATGTTTTGGCAAATTTCCAGAAGAACCGGCTTGCATGGCTTGATAATCAAGATTAACGGCAATAGTGTGCATGAGACGATTTTAAAATCCATGTTGCATACGAAAATAATTCAATTAGTATGGCCTTGCAAGCACGATGTAAAGACTACCTTTCGCGAATGGCATGGGTGTCGATTTCTCAAAATGATTGGGAGAGTTTTGGAAGCCACCATAAGGAGACCGGTACAAATTTTTTCGGATTTCGTCCACTTCTGTTCTAACTGTTCATTATGCATGTATACATATATACGCATTAATTACCTGTTTTTAAAGCTCATGTGCGTAGTCACAGCAATCACGTGCGGGTAGCTGGCAGTTTGAATCAATTTCTTATAAACGCACCTGTTTTGTGAAGCTGAAGAGGTGCACCCGCACCTCTCCAGCATACTGGGAGTGGAAATCTGCGCATAAGTCATCGCATGTGCTTGGCAAATTCGTTAGTGCTTCTGAGTGTTTTCACAAGAATAGAGCGCCCACCATACGTATATATATATAAATATATATATATATATATATATATATATATATATATATATATATATATATATATATATATATATATATATACATATATATATATATATATATATATATATATATATATATATATATATGTAAATATAGGGTTTTCATAGCTATATATATACATGTATATATATATTTATGTATATATATATATATATATATATATATATATATATATATATATATATATATATATATATATATATATATATATATATATATATATATATATATATATATATATATATATATATGTAAATATAGGTCATACCTATATATACATGTATATATATATATATATATATATATATATATATACATGGTTATCATAAGTCGTGGACACTAATGTTCTCAATCTTAACACACCAAAATGTTCAATAAAACGTATGCATTTCAGCTGATGTCAAAACAAAACATTAGCACTCCCCACACATCAGCTCATCAGCTCAAAACATGGCCGTTAAACCTCCCACCAATACGTTCAGGCAGATGCCATCCTGTTGAGAATGCCCCTTCCCCGCTCATTTCAAATGCGATGCGAGACAGCTGCACTTTCGGGAGGCACCGTTCCAAGCTGCTGTGCTTATGAAGGGAAGCGGCACTCAGCCGCTACGGTTCGAACATGGGGCAAGTGAAACTCCCGTCAATAACAGCGTTGCTAGTTGAGTTGGCTGCTCAGCGACCATGCAATTATACATGGGTGCGCATGGTCGGTACTCAATGAGCTCACCCACCTACGCCTAGCTAGCATTTTATAGTGACCCCGGCCGGGCCCGAGAAGGGCAGACTGGGTAGGCAGTAACAGAATGTCTAGCACGACCCCAGATGGCCCTTGCAACTTTGTTTGATGGGCCGCGGCCTGGCCAGATCCTGCTCGTCTGCCCGCGGCCTCGCTGGGCACCAACTGGGCACATGCTAGTAAAATATCAGGGTATCGGTGTGGCCCGAGCAGACGCTGGGCTCCAGCTGGAACCTTGCCAGTCTCCATCTGATAGACGCGCTGTATACCAGCTGGGTATAAGTCCGTGCCAGGGATGGGCCCAGCAAGAAGCCTTGCGCAGCAGAGCGGAGTACATGGATTGCACAGCGCATCCAACGCAGTGAAATGGTTAGCCCAACATTTCCAGTATTGGGAAGTCCAAAAATTGTAATTGATTTAAAGTTCACGATTTGGGCCCTAACACCAATGGGCCAAAGCACAGGTCGTTCAAGCTAAGAAGCTAGCTTCTAGCACTGTGCTGTCTCACTTTAGGCATATATCCTATCCTAAAAGGGCCTATTAAGCAGTCTTAATCTCAAAAGTCCATGTTCTTTTGTCTTCTGAAAGGTTTAACAGAAAAGGAAATTTATTTAATTACGCGTGCTAAAGAGCAACAAGTAATGCCACAAGCTAAATAACAAGCTACAAAACGATATCACTTATGATATTACTTTTGGTCCTTTTGAGAGTATGCCGTCACCGATCAGCCAAGGCGGTAGCACATATAGCCCGCCGCAATCCCAGACAAAGCTGTTTCACGAACAGTGTAAATGTCTGAGAGCAGATGTTGTCTCGGGGTAGGAGGTGCCTCGTTAATTGGACCAGATAAAAGTCTGTTGCAGCCATATGTTACTGAACATCAACGCCCCGGAAAATAAGAGCACAAAGCAGTCACCAAAGGTGAATGATGGAGCTGACCGGACACTAGCGGTTGAGATTGTACGCCGTAGCGCATGAAATACGCCACGAGGCGGCCAGCCCCTGCCTCCATTCTTTGATTTCCTCCGCCGCTGCAAAGCACCGACGCCCAACCGGATTTGATGCCAACACAGGAACAGTCCTAAACCGGCGACACGTGACTGATAGAGCCCAGACTGGCGCCTCGTCACCAGACGCGCCACCCCAGAGACGTACCCGGCCGTGTGGGGGATAGCGCATGGCCTGGCTTCGCCAGGAGACCGTTTATGGATGACATCCAGAAATGTAGCGTTGCCACGGGGGTGCTCACTATTATTTACATCGAATGCAACTTTTGTATCGCTTTACACGGTTTCGCTGTTGTTATTCCCGGTTTTCGTGCTTTTCAGATTTGGTACCAATTTATACCCCTGTCTAATGATGCTAGTGTGAAGAACAATTATCCTTTTTTTTGCCGTTTCAGCTCGGCCATATGCTGTGCTGGTTTGCAAATGCTGGACAACCTTTCAAAGCATGACATTTGAATCTGGACAATAATTCGATTGCAATATCCCGCAGCCCTTTAAAGTTGCAGACAAAACTGTAATCTGTCAAGGTTAACAAAATATGCTTCCATCCAACAGCGGATAGTGCGGGTCCATGGCCCGAAGTCTGAATGGACCGGCGTCGCTAGTAGTACCCCTCAGGATCGGCGCTGGGACCCAATCCCGTTAATAATTTCCCTCGACGATTTACCACAAGTGCGAGTCGCGGCCAGGGTATTTGCTGCTGATACTAAGGTGAACTGTCGTGTTCAAAGGCCACTGGCCCCTTTCCCTCCTCATGTTGTCCTTGATGGCCTGGCCCTCGAACGTTCCCCCGCCGCCAATAATATCGCCATCCGCAGTTGAACAGCTGAAAACTAGGCTCGATTCACCCTGGCCTAGTATCGTGTACGACAGTCCACACTGCCCACACCGTTAAAGTGAGGTTGTTCGGATAACTGAACGAGATTGCGAAAGACCGGGAGCCACAGGCTGAGTGGCCTTTTAATTTCATCACCACCATTGTGTAATAGTGGTAATTTGATAATTTATAGTAGAGCTTGTTGCAAGAACAGGTAACGTAAAGCCAATGTTTTGTGATCCACGGTTGAAATGTAATTTCTGAACTTACCTGGTCTTGCTGCATGTTGCCGACGAGTGTCCCAATAGGTATGCAATTAGCCTGCATGGATATTTGTACGATTCAACAAGTTTCGATTTCGCTTCCAAGCTGCGCCAGAATTTGAATACTTCTGGGAAACCAGTCTGGGCCCGGCCAGATCCCACACACATTCCGCGACGGCATTCGCGGTAAAAAAACGCACTGTATGCCCAGCTGGGAGTAAGCTTGGTTTAACCTGGGCAGTACCGCAGCTTAATCCTTTTTTTTATCTAAGAGACTGGGTCGTGGCGGACCACAGACTGGGCTGCGCTGCTATAAGGTATGCTCAGCGGGCGCCCCGATAGCTTACTGGGTGGTGGCGGACCACAGACTGGGCTGCGCTGCTATAAGATATGCTCAGCGGGGGCCCCAATAGAATGCTGACTGGAGTATTGGTAAGGTGGAGAGTGGGACACATGGCTCACGCAGGACTGGGTGGTGGCGGACCACAGACTGGGCTGCGCTGCTATAAGATATGCGCAGCGGGCGCCCCGATAGAATGCTGACTGGAGTATTGGTAAGGTGGAGAGTGGGACACATGGCTCACACAGGACTTGCAAGGTGAGTCCTGTGTGAATAGTTTTGAATATGCGCCCCCGCAAGTCTTCAAACAAAAATCTAACGTCCAGCGTTGCAGTCTCCGTAGACCGCGCGGCTTTGGCCCGCGGCTAACATCAGGGGGCGGTCAGCGGGCTGGCTAAAAACATGACGTGTCCGGGAGGAGTTCACATACATGTCTTAGGATGTCAATTCGTGTTTTTAAAAGATAGTCCGGGTATACTTTACGTGTACATCTCTATTTTCGTTTTGCTGTTGCTGTTTGTCTCCTCAGAGGGCAATATCAAACTTATACAGATGAATGTCGGCAAATTTCAAGGCTTCTTCCCATCGTAGACGGCTAATAACTCGGCCACGTGGTTGGGTGCTAACATTCGACCGTAAGATGTTCAGTGCATTAGCGAGGAACATTACTCACATAGATAATACAGCAGTAATAGCCTTATTCCTTGGAGAAAAACCAGGAAAATGGAGATGTAGTTGGGTTGATACTTCGGCAACATGCCTTTATCAAAACAATAGCAGAAATGAATTCAAAACTGCCTGCTGATGATCTTACTCTATTTCTCAGTTTGCTTTTTTTTTTGAACGGGCAAGCCAAACTTTTTACAGGATACCAACGTTCAGGGTATTAAACAAAGAGCTATTGCCAGCCATTACCAGGATATAGTGCGCATCTATGGATAAGAATTACTCAATTCTTAGATAGGCACCGTATCGTGTCAATGGCTGGTTTTCAATTCACTTCTGCTATTGTTTCGATAAATGCATGTTGCTGAAATATGAAACTAACTATATATTCTTTCTCCTGGTTTTTCTCCTATGAATAAGACTATTAATGTTATCTTATCTTACATTCGACCGGTTTGTTTTCAAGTTACGATAAGACGTCGTGCCATTGTAACGTGACTTCCTGCTGCCTGCAGGAACTGAAACATCGCTGCATAGTGCCAAAACCGACAATAGCAAAAAACACGTCAGAGTCAACAAGACGTACTAATCGTGAAATTACAAACATGCATCCTGTAAGGAAAGCTGAAAATTGAAGTCAACAGGGTACAAACGCAAAGTTTTAAAAGTGAGATTAGCTCAGTTAGCTGCACGTAACTGAACATAACATCGTATATCATATTGTCCTTGTTTTTACCTGTGAAACAATCAATGGTACCCTTCTTTAAAACTGAGATGATTTTTATCTACTTTTTCCAATGTTCTGCTTGTGCTCAGTCTGCAGAAGGTTGGAGGGGGGGGGGCAAACTCGCCGTAGGGGGCCATATTGGACACTGGAGGAGGGGGGGGGGGGCTGTGGCCCACCCAAAAGAATATAAATCGACACCCGTGGTGATTGACACGAAATAGCAACCTGACGTCATATGTTACGTCACTTACAAACTTACTTCTTGTAACGTACTTGTCTCGCAAAAGTGAGCAATTGTTTTGCTGGCATAGTGTTAATGTCATCACTTGTCGAGAACCCATGGACATAAAGAGAGGTGCTGATTTTCCATGTAGGTAAGTTCCATACGCTGCTCTCCAATCTAATGCACTTTAAGTGTTGAATAGTTTTGGTGCTCTGCGATTTTCAGCAAATACACGGTCTTTCAGCATACCTCCACGTCTTATGGCATGAACGAATGACCGAGGCCGGACGAAGGCAGTTGGTGTTGCCACATCCGTGCAACAGATGTACGCACCAACAGGCTCTGAGGGACCTTGGTTTTTAGCTTTCGGGTTTACGAGCCGAAATCATAGACATGTCTTTCGGCTCAGGCATTCAAGTTCAATGGATAACGAGGTGGCCCTCATCTAGAGCACATTGTTGGTGCAACCGAATTTCGATCATCTGATGTGGATAAGAAAGTGAATCGAATCGCGGAAGGTGAGTCTTCCTGTCCCAGCAAGATCTAGTTTCTCGGACATCCTCTTGGTCACTGGTTTCCAGTAAATTCTTAATAGCAGAGCGTCTGACGAACCGAAAGGCTTATCACTGGGTGTGCTTACGCCAGGGATGGTCTATTTTGGCCTCAGGGGTCATGCTATTCTTGCTAGTTTGATTTTGTCTTTTATGGACATGAAAGAGCCTCCAACAACCCGCAGCAAGGGATATCACAAAAGATATTGTCCGGACTATCGTCCTTCTCTGTTGTATTGGCTTATACCCAACGTTCCGGCCAGATAATTGTCTGGCCGTCGTCAGGCATCTTCGAGAGCTGCCAAGGAGTGGGTGGTCTTGGATATCCATCCATGTGTCAGTCACAAGCAGAATTTCTCCTGGGAAAGACTGAAATTGGAACCGGTGTTCTGATTATGAGTCCAGCGCTCTACCGCTGAGCGGATTGGGAGGGCCAACCTATTGCTGTCAGAATATCGTCTTAAAGGTAAAACCGCAGAAGTTATGAACAAAGAGCGCACTCACAAGCGACTGATGGCGACTAATAATGCATACAGCAAACTGAAGAGAGACCTTAACTCAACAAAACGGCACAAGACGAGAAGACAAGAGTCAACAAACGAACGGAAACTTGCCTAGCTCCTAAAGAAGAAGGGCGAAGGAAGCCTGGCAGATACTCGATGCAGATGTAGACATCAGCATCACAGCAAACTTTCCCGCATGTTCGAATAATCGAAGGTACACAAGAACAATATATGTACCTAAAAATACACAATCGGCTGCCAAGGCTCGGTTTGCTATCCGCGGAGCCAGTTTCTGGGCACCAGATTCTGTCCTTTAAGTAGGAAGTCGTACATCAAGAGCTCAGCCCACTTCGTCTCGTTCGCGCAGCATATATGCCCGACACCTGGCACACAAATTATCAGCTTCGACGTGGTGAGTCTGATCACCAGCGCACCGACACGTAAGTTCTCAACTGCTGCGCGGAACAAGTTGGGGAGCGATGAAAAGGTAATGGAGAGAACATCTTAGTCGACAACGTCATGAAGCTACTCTCGCTGTGTGTCACCACCACTGCGTTACAGCTAGACGACCTAACGAAATATCCCCAGCAAACTAAGGGAGCCATCCTGGGTTATCTCTGCCACCGGCAAATGCCAACATATACATGAAACGTCTCGAAGCATGGCGATGGAAACGACACCACACAAACCATCCGTGTGGCTGTGATTTACCGACGATACATTCGCCCACTGCCAACACCAGGAAGACTCATCAGCATCCTCCAACCATATCAACAACTTGCGAACCTCCATCCAGTTTACTACTGGAAGTAAACAAAACAACAGGCTACCGTTTCTAAGTGCGCCAGCCTGGAGACATGAGCAATCGGTCGCTGCCTGAATTTCTAGTCCTGCCATCCAGACCCTGTCAAGAACGGCATTGTGAGGTGTCATCAAAACCACGTAAACACCATCGCCGATGATGACGCAACTAGGAAGAGGGAAAAAACAATTAGCCGAGACGTTCCACGGGAACGGATGTTTAAATGTTTCGTAGGCCTGAGGTCCAAAGAGCATGCTGAGTCAGCAGGGCAGCCAAAGGAAAGATCAGCTTCATCAGCACAATTTTCATGAAACAAGGGCTTGATAGAGAAGATCAAGAGAACCTGTGAGCGATAAAACATCAGGACAGACTTCAGAAGCAGCTTAATACTCAGGAGAACGTCTTCCAGTTAGACCACCTACAGCGAAGGAGCGTGTGAAGGACCGCATGTGGCATGCTGCGCAGCTGTAAGAGGTCGTTCAAAAAGAGACATGTCGCCATCTGTCGGTCAGACTGCAACACCGCAGAAAGGTCACCACTTGGGGTGGGACTGCCCAATGGGCTATCACGACAGGGATACCCGGCGCATTGGCGACTCCTCCGGACCACGCACATGGGAGCTTTAAGACCACAGCGCCCGAAACGCACGCTACATAACGCAGCCCGAAGCTCGAGCCGGCGCTGCGAGCGCCAACTTCGCAGTGGCCAGGTCAAATTGCTTAGCCGTGCATGTGTGTGTGTGTGTGTGTGGTGTGTGTGTGTGTGAGTGTGTGTATATATATATATATATATATATATATATATATATATATATATTTGTGTGTGTGTGTGTGTGTGTGTGTGTGTGTGTGTGTGTGTGTGTGTGTGTGTGTGTGGTGTGTGTGTGTGTGTGTGTGTGTGTGTGTGTGTGTGTGTGTGTGTGTGTGTGTGTGTTGTGTGTGTGTGTGTGTGTGTGTGTGGTGTGTGTGTGTGTGTGTGTGTGTGTGTGTGTGTGTGTGTGTGTGTGTGTGTGTGTGTGTGTGTGTGTGTGTGTGTGTGTGTGTGTGTGTGTGTGTGTGTGTGTGTGTGTGTGTGTGTGTGTGTGTGTGTGTGTGTGTGTGTGTGTACTGATCTTCTATCACTTGTCATTTCTCTCTGCGCTTAAGAGTGTGATACTTTCTGGGCGCCACTGAAATGTTTAGATGTTCGCATTCGGCGCGTGTCAGGCGTGTTTAGCAGCGGTGGCATCCAGGCATTCCATTCATTTTTACCGCGACATGCCGTACCAGGTGAGCAGTCATCTTTGCTATGAACCCCTGGTGAACACACAGCCTAATTGTATCTATATCTAGCTTTTTGAAATATGACGTGGCAGTGCATGCACGATCTGAATGTCATCACTGATCAGCATGAAATAAGCTGACGGTCATCAACAGAGAACATCAAAGGAAAGTTAAAAGGGCAGCGCTTGGCTAGCATTCCCATAAAGGTGTATTGCCACCGTCCCCGCCGCCGCCATCAGGCTAGACGCCGCTGCGCCCTTGCAACACTAACTGTATGGCTGCCGGCAAACGATGTTTCGATTGACACGCACACTTGCGCTAACGATGCTGTCATACAAGCGCACATGTGCAATGTCAGCGTCAAGCAGCTGCAAAAGCAGCGGGGTGGTGTGCAATGGCCGCTGTACTTATCATTGTTGCGTGTTCCTGTTCATGTTTTTTTGTCGTGCCTTACGCTAAGTCCGTTTATGCGTTCGTTTCATGTCTACCGCTAACCATCGTTCGGCACACACACGCGGCGTCGTGGCGAGGTGTTGGAATCATTTGTGGTTGGCTTCGCGGATGAGGGTTTGGTGCATGCTCATGTGTTAGTAAACATTAGCAGGAAAAGTGTGGTTTTAGCGACGTGAGCAGCTAGATGGGGCGGGGCCGCACCACATGGATCAAGTTTTAGAGTATGAGTACGATGGAGTACCAGTGGTCAGCCAGGAACCACGTGGGCATTGTAACTCAACGCAACACCGACACCGCAGCTGACAAAGAAACGAAATAGGAGCACCATTTGCCGAGGATGACATCTTTTCGCGACTCTCTCTCTCTCGGCCAGGCGAACTGGATATGGATGCTGACAACTGCCGGTGGTGACCTCGCCCGCGGCAGGGTAGGGTTATGAGGCCCTTTGGACGGTCGACACATTTGTGTAGCGTCTTTGAAATATGTCTCCAAAACGCAACTGACAATAACATGGTTCACTAACACGCAACTGACGATGGAAAAATGCGGCGAAGAGCCGTCATTGAGGTTCGTCTTTTTAACTTCGGGAGTATGAATGAATGCATTCACGAATTTAACGTGCAGCATACTCAGGCAAGAAACTTAATAGCTTAAGAATGTCCTGAGGCGTTTACCCAGCATACGTGTACTGACAGAAAGTCTCTGGAGACGCTTGTCCCGTTTACAGCGTGCAAGGTAGGATTTATATGCGATGATACCCAACCAGGGAAATGAACATTCGTTGTTTACGCTGGGAGTTACTCGGAAACCCAGGAGGAGCAAGTTACTAGTAAGGGCTGCTTAGACCTTCGCCCCGCGGAGGAAAAGCTATATTTCTTTTACCGCGAAACCAGTTTTACTGCGCCGTAAGTGTGCAAAACTTCCTACGCGGCAAATAATAGCATTGCAGGTTGTTAGTATATATACCTTTACGTGTCTGCTGATATTTCTAACTTCTACATTTATTCACCTGTTTGTTAATGCATGTAAAAAGTTGATAAGGAGGTAATACATGTCTCCCCCCCTGACTACCGGTTTATTTAAGTGGCGTGGAAGAGGCGGAGGCTGCTGCGGACGAAATGCACCTCACTTGGGGCATAGGTGGACCAGCCTGAGCTAGAATTATGTAATGTTTACTGACACTTTCATTGTTCCTTCAAAGTCTGAATTTATGTGAAGCATGCAAAAAACAGAAATCATGCAGCTTTATTTTCTGCTTTCAGTAACAGATGTCCTTCGACGGCAGCAGGACAGGGCGGAACGGAACGACACGAAGCATTTCGCAGGAAACAAAAACATATATCAAAGAAGAAGATGACAGAGACGTAGAAGTACTAAATACAGTGGATAGGAATGAGACACAAAATGGCAGATCGTGGAATAGGACAACGCCGATTCTGCCCTGCCTTGCCCAGCTCCGCCCTGACCTGCTATGCCCTGTCCTGTCCTGGTCCTGTCCTGTCCTATCCCATCCTATCTTGTCCCTGTCCTGACCTATCTTGTCCCCCTTATTCCTGTCTTGAGCTTTTCTGTCTCTTGCTCTCCTGCCTTTTCTTACCTGCACCAGTCTTCTGCCCTCTTTACCGCCCTTTTATCTGCCGGGTTCTGTTCCTTGCTCTGCACTGTCCTTCTCCCTGCTCTTAACTGTCTATTCTGTCCTGTTTCTTGCTATGTCCGTCTCTCTCTCTCCCTCTCTCTCTCTCTCTCTCTCTCTCTCTCTCTCTCTCTCTCTCTCTCTCTCTCTCTCTCTCTCTCTCTCTCTCTCTCTCTCTCTCTCTCTCTCTCTCTCTCTCTCTCTCTCTCTCTCTCTCTCTCTCTCTCTCTCTCTCTCTCTCTCTCCATCTCTCTCTCCTCTCTCTCTCTCTCTCTCTCTCTCTCTCTCTCTCTCTCTCTCTCCTCTCTCTCTCTCTCTCTCTCTCTCTCTCTCTCTCTCTCTCTCTCTCTCCTCTCTCTCTCTCTCTCTCTCTCTCTCTCTCCTCTCTCTCTCTCTCTCTCTCTCTACCCTGTATGGTGTAATTTCTAGCATGTTTTACTTCTCTGTGCTGTGTCCAACAGGCCTTCGCCCACCTCTACCTCGCTAAGCCCTCTGCCTCACGATGTCCGCACTAGCCTGCCCGGTATTGCTTCGTCATGTCTTGCTCTCCGTCATATCCTTTGTCCTCCCTCCTCCCGTTCTGCCCTCTCATCTGCCACGCTCCCTGTCATGTCCTCTGCCCCGCCCTGTGTGCAGCCCTCTGGCCTGTCCTCTACCGTCGTGTAGTCGATGTCCTCTGCGCCGTCCTATGTGTAGCCATCTGCCTGTCCTCTACGCTACCTGGAGGTCACATGACCGAGTAGTCGATGCGCCCTAATCCCAATTCACCATCGCTTCGTGCAGCTCAAAGGACGAAAGATAGAATAAGACAGAAGACAGGATGATATAGAGGACTGGTAAGGACAGAGGACGAGGCAGGACAGAGGAACAAGCAGAGCAGGGACAGGGATGGATGGAGAGTGCAGGACAGGACGAATGTCAGATCAGGACGTAGGATAGGGCACAACAGTGGGTAGGCAGGACAGAGAGCAGAGGACTTGGAGCAGAGTGTGGAGATCAGACGATCGAAGACTGCGGTCAGAAAGCAGTGGGCTTGGGGCAGAGTGCGAAGATCAGACGATCGAAGACTGCGGTCAGAAAGCAGAGGACTTGGGGCAGAATGCGGAGATCAGACGGTCGAAGACTGCGCGCAAAAAGCAGAGGACGGACTACAAAAACAGGCAAAAGAGCCACAACAAGGCAGGATCCGTCCTGCCCTGCCCTGTCCTACCCTTTATTGTCCATTTATTTACCCTGCTTTGCCAAGCGCTGTCTTGTCCCGCCCCGTCCTGTGCTATGCTCGGCTCTTCCCTGCTCTCTATGATTCTCTTTGGTACATACCTTTGGTGTTCTGTATTCCATCATGTTGCATGCTGGGTTGCACCATCTGTTTCGTTATGCTGCTGTAAGGCAGGCTATGACTGGCAGTGTGGATGTCGGGAAACAACTGGTTAGATTGGGTAAAATTGGGGGAAATCTCTATCGCTGACAGCTAACAACTAGCATAACAGCTAACGTAACAGCTGTTTCGAATGTCAACGAATTCGGTTTGTGTGTGCCTGGGCCCATCCTCTCACCTTTCACTCAACTTTCATTTCATCCATGCCTTGGTCCCTCACCAGTGATTCAAAAAAAGAATCGATTAGTCAGTTGTATACTTTCTTCCGCTTCCAGGCAAAGCGGTAAGCGGTACATTTGACACGCCAGCGTCCTTGTCGGGACAGACGTGTAGCACCTTGCATTGATCTAAGATTCCCTTAGGCGCTTGCCAGGTCATTCAGTATAATTACCAGGTCACCCCGAGCACTTACCAGGTCACCCCGAGCACTTACCAGGTCAACCGGCGTACTGCAATCGGATCGACACGTCTTTGTGCGTTCGGTGGATCTTAAAATATTGACAAAAGACCCGGTTGCTTTAGTCGTAAATTTACGACAGATGGCGCTCACCTTCATATAGATTTCGCGTTTTATTTCTGATTTTGGAAGTTACTAGTCGGTGCTTAGACGTAGGCAGCACCGAAGCGGACGTTTGTCCTCTTCACCTGAATCACGACTTTCTGCCATTGTCAGTGGTATCGACTTCTTACGCGCTGCCTGACAAACGGACCAGGACTGAGATCGACCCTCCCGTTGGCGACAGGATATTCGGTGGCGCATAACCACTTTACAGCGAGAAACGAGCTCTGAGTGGCGTGGCACTCCGGCAGATGCGTCTCATGTAACGACAGCTCAGTTGCGGATGTCCCCCGTGGGTGTTATGCGCAGCCCGCGACAGACTGGCACATATCCGGTGCTCGTGGTACCTGCCAGCAGTGACAGGTCGCTGTCCAGTCCGCCCTCCCCCCCCCCCTCCCCGCTCACCGGCGGTGGTAGGCACAGGAAATCCAGCCGCTGCCAAGCATGGACGCACCGACGCCGACCCGGTGGCGCGAATCACGCGAAAAACGCGTGTTGGTGAGGCGCAACTTCCGTCTCTGGAAAAAAACATGTTTCGCGATAGCGTAGCTACTACGCCGGCTTGTTTTCTCCAGATGTACGAACAGTTAACATATCGGCCAATACATGTGGCGCTGCCGACCATTTCCGAAAAGCCAAGCCGCTGCGGAACTCGGCGGCAGACTGCGGCTATCCGATTCCACGAAGTTCACAACTGACCGGCCTGGCACGCTACCAATTTCGTTCCGCCGTCAGCCCCGGCGCCATAAAGTATACAGGAAGTGTCCCGTGGCACTCGGGCCATGTTCCGGGGCATGAACGAACTGACAAGTCATCGGTCTGCCCAGCGGCGGGTTTAGCCAGCGGGGTGAGGCTCGCACCGCGCTAGACGAGACGCTGGTCGACCAGACGGCAGACACGCCATATGCCACCCAATCATAGGTGGAGCAGATGCACGCTTTAAGGTGCAACTTAGCACAACCACAGAGAAGGGTTCGGCAGTGCAGTGCCTGCGCGTCTGAAAAACCAGTGGTGCGGGATTCGATTCTCTGCGGTGCCCTTCGATTGTGTTCGAGTGGTGCGGGATTCGATTATCCGCGGTGCCCGCCCCTCCCGCCAGAGTGAGAGGCAAGCAACCTCACATGGTCTCTGTTACTGAGTGATTCGTAAAGCCACAGCGACAACATAAGATCAGAGGGAATCAGCTTGGCGCGACAGAAAATTTAAACTGGCGTCTCGCAGTGCTGAAAAGTATACCATAACCATGAGCGGGTACCGCGGCCACCTCCGCATACCAGTGTTGTTGACAGGCAGAAGCTCATATAGCCGGCACCAGTCATTGGCTCCATAATTCGCAACGCCTTTGATTTCTTTTGCAGACAAGAGAACCATTTCGTGGAACGCCGCAGTCTGCTCCTCTGTTTCTCTTCCAACTTACGTTGAAGGATTCCCTGTCTACTTTCAGCGGGAACCTCGTTCACAATTAATTTCTATCGCGCCAATTCGGCGACAGCCTGTGTTGATACAGTGTCGCTAAATGAGCCTCCCCCTGACTATACAAATATACGGACAACCTTCTAACCCTGTGAAATTTTGCGGCTGTGTTTTATGGTTACGCCGCCAGCGTTGAAGGGGCATCCTTCTTGATGAGCCTCACGGTGATTTGTCCAGGTGCTGCTCCGGTCGTGCTCCCCGCCGAAACAACACAGCCGGACCGGCGAACGTCGGCCGGCCGCAGTCGATCCACCTCCGTCTTCTCCGTCTCGTCTGGGGCCGCGGCCGCAGTCGATCCACATCCGTCTCGTCTGGGGCCGCGGCAGCAGTCGATCCACCTCCGTCTCGTCTGGGGCCGCGGCCGCAGTCGATCCACCTCCGTCTCGTCTGGGGCCGCGGCCGTGGTCAATCCACCTCCGTCTCGTCTGGCGTTCAGAACAGCGCATTGATACTTTCATCTTTCTTCTTCATCCGCCAGGTGTTGATGGCATTATTACAGTAAGACACATGCTTCTTCAGCTGGATGTTGCAGCCGAGCGAGCTCAGTTTTTCAAAGATCGAACAATGGCCTCGATGGCTAGGTTAGCACCTAGATGTCTTCTTTCAGGTCATTACGCGTGTTTTGTACCCGATATCCGATAATAGCTTTCAGGTTCTGAGCGTTCAAACTTGCTGCCAAACTTTAGTTTCGCTGTCGGTGGCTACAGGCCCTGATTTTCGGTTGTTTATAGGATTGTTTGGGATTTTTTTTTGCGTTTAGGACTGTTTGGGCGCCCTGTTTGGTTGAACGCTCGTATACATATCGCACAGACCTCATCTTTGTTTGGCTGGGTGCAGCCTTTTCGAGCACCGCCGTGGGCCGGTTCGGTTAAACGTCGTGAGGCTCCGCCTCGGTGACATCTTTGAACTGAAACTGAACAGCCCCAATCAAACTGGTAAAACTGTTAGAACTTTCTGACAGCCTAGGAGCCGATCGTTGCTGACAGTCGCACGGACCCGCCGACGTCATGGCACCGTGTACGAACGGACCCGCCGACGTCATGGCACCGTGTACGAACGGACCCGCCGACGTCACGGCACCGTGTACATGCGGACCCGCCGTCACGGCACCGCGCACGCACGGACCCGCCGACGTCACGGCACCGTGCACGCCTCGCGGTCAGTGGCCCTCCATCATCTCGTCAGCGGGCTTTCAATAGTCCTCCGCTGTCCTCCGTCGTCTCGTCGGCGGGCTGAGGTAGTCCCTCGTCATTTCGTCAGCAGGCTTCAGCGGTCCTCCATCATCCCTTCAGCGGGCTTCAGCCATCCTCTGTCGTCCCCCGTCGTATCGTCGGCGGGCTTCAGTGGTTCTCCATCATCCCGTCAGCAGGCTTCAGCCGTCCTCCGTCGTCTCATCAGCGAGCTTCACTTCACGTCCGCCGCTGCGAGCCAGCCGCCGGCTCCGCTGGCCGACGCGCCCCGGCACGAAGCATCCACCTCGGCAGATCAGCGTTGGTATGAGAGAGGCACACAGCTCAGCTGTTCCAAAACGACTGTGTTTCCGGAGCGGACACTAATCGCTGCGACGCCCTGGCTGGTGGCGGGCTCACTACTCGAGGCGGCAGTGACGAGCTGCGCACCTCACACCCGCTCCGGTGAACGGGGGAACCGTAGACAGTAACGAGCCACACACTTCGCACCCGCTCCGGCGAACAGGTGACCGCAGATAGTAACGAGCCGCGCACCTCACGCCCGCTCCGGTGAGCGGATGACCGCAGACAGTAACGAGCCGCACACCTCACACCCTCTCCGGTGAACGGCTGGCAGCAGACAGAAACGAGTCACACACCTCGCACCCGCTCCGGTGAACAGGTGACCGCAGACAGTAACGGGCCGCACACCTCACACCCGCTCCGGTGAACGGGTGACTGTAGACAGTAACGGGCCGCACACCTCACACCCTCTCCGGTGAACGGCTGGCAGCAGACAGAAACGAGCCACACACCTCGCACCCGCTCCGGTGAACAGGTGACCGCAGACAGTAACGGGCCGCACACCTCACACCCGCTCCGGTGAAAGGGTGACTGTAGACAGTAACGGGCCGCACACCTCACACCCTCTCCGGTGAACGGCTGGCAGCAGACAGAAACGAGCCACACACCTCGCACCCGCTCCGGTGAACAGGTGACCGCAGACAGTAACGGGCCGCACACCTCACACCCGCTCCGATGAACGGATGACTGTGAACTTTATGAACTATTATTATGGTGAACTTTACATGCTCTGATGGCGGAGACGAATCCGCAATCATATCAGCGACTGATCTATATTACTAATCCTACAGTCTATGCTGTAGTACTGAAGTACTATCTTTTAAGTATAAAAATATTAAAACACATATGACTTTCGTCAAAATCTAGATGTCTAAATCCATTGAGAAAGAGAGGGGAGTCGGGCCGTCGTTGCAGCCGGCCCCTAATCATATACAAAAAATAACACCATTGCCGCAAGGCATCCAAAGGGTACTCATTTGCATCCCTCAGTCGGCACGTCACAGAAATTATCCGTGGAGGGAAATGCCAAACTTCCATGAAATCCTGAGAATTTCGAACACTTTTCCACGAAAGTACCCAGCATCCAGCATGCACCTCTGGTCCGTGATGTTCGTGAAGTTGGCGATCTTTTCAGCGACTAGTTTTGATTTCATTGAAAACACGTCATTTGGTTAATTATGGAACAGAAACATCCAAAATGAGTTCAATGTTACAATATCATGTGACCTTCGAGGTCAAGTTCTAGGTTGAAGAAGAGAAACTGTATATCATGAAAATTAAGGGCCGATTTCAACTTTTTAACCATCAGGATATTCACCAGCGTTAAACCCAGCGACCGTCAAAACCTTGAGTAACTCAAGGTGGCCTTACAAAGTTCATTTCAGGTTCAAATAGTAGAACACCATATCATCAAAAAAATTGTTGGCCGATTTAAACTTTTCCAGTATCAGGATATTCACCAGTGCAAGAACTAGCGTTCCCCAAACCCCTGACCCCTCAGGGTCACACTTCGATTTTATGCTTATGCTCACGAGAAACTCAAAATCGCAAACAATTACGGGCGATGTTTGATTTTCAAGTACGGGGACAATCACTAGCGCAAGAATTAACCTCCGTCAACAAGTCGTGACCTCTCAATTAAAGTTATCTTTCAAGGTGAGATATAAACCCAAAGGGCGGAAAACTTTACATCATCAAAAACTCGCTGGCCAATTTTAACTTTTTAAGCAGATAGTGTTCAGCGGCACAAGAAAAAGCATCTGTCCAAAGGTTCTGAGAACTCAAGGCCACCTCCAAAGTCATATTCATGCTCAGTAAAAGAACGCGTACTCCAAATAGCCAAAAATTGCCGGAAAACTTAAAGTCGTCAAACATAAAAATATTTACCAGAATAAGAAGTAGCGTCTTGTCAAAAAGGCCTGAAATCTTAATGCCACCTTTCAAAGTAGGCCCAAGTGACGGGAAACCATGCCATCAAAAAATTATCGGCAGGTTTCGGATGTTTAAGCACCAAAAAAATCACCAGCGCACAATTAAGCGTTCATAAAAAGTCCTGACCTTTCAAGTTCATCCCTTAAGGTCAGGCGCAGGCTCAAATGACGCATATTACCAAAAAATTGCCGGCCAGCATCAGAATATCTACCACCGCACGAATGTTTTTTTTAACGGACGCTAGTTTATGCGCTAGGGAATTTTCTGATACTTGAAGATCGAAATCGGCCGGCAATTTTTTTTGGTGATTTGGAGCTCCCCTTCCTTTGAGGCCAAATTTAACCTTGAAAGCTGATACGCTGATTCATGTGCTGGTGATTATCATCATATGTAAAAATCCGAAATCGGCTGGTTTTATGACAAGGAGATCTCTACCACTTCAGCTTGAATTTGAGCTCGAAAGGTGACCTTGACAGATCAGGGGATACACTAGTTCGGAGGCTAGTTCTTGCGCTGGTGAATATTCTGCTGCTTGAAAAGTTAAAATCGATCGGAAATGCTTTGATGTCATGGAGTGCCCATTCTTCGAGCCTGATATTGACATTGCAATCCTTGGTCTTTTAGATAATATCAAAGGGTAGTAAGTTACGCCACCAATGGTTACAACGATCACGTACTTAAAACGCCACCAGCACTGCTCGTAACGGAGAGCTTCGGTCCGTCGCAGCAGCCAACGTTTGTACTGTTTGTTTCTTTCTTCTCTTCGGTTCCACACCCTGTTGATCTATGTATGTGTAATCTTGGCCACACGGTTCTCGAGAATCTGCTAGGGCAATACCCGCGCGACCCCGCAGCTGTCGTGGGCCGACGATCCGTGCTGAGGTGCTTCCGGCCCAACAAGGAACACAGCGGCCGCGGACGGACGTCGCCAGTGAGCTTCCCGTCCGACGCAGGAAGTGCTGCCCGTGGGCTTCCCGCCCGGCGCCGGAAGTGCTGCAGACGGACGCCGATGAGCCACAGTGTGTGATATGAGTCTGCACGTGTCCTTCTTCCGGTCTTCTGTGTTTCACTTGTTGAGGCCGGTTCCCCGAGTTCCTGCCCTAAATAGGAGTAGGTGGTTGCCGTCGTATTAGCGCGTCACTCACCCCTTGCACCGTGCTTCGTCGGCCGTCCGTCCGTCCGCCAGGCGCTGCGCTCGCGCTGGAGCATCGCGGCACGAGTGCCACCCGTACCGAAGGGGCAGCCGGAGCTCGACGGCAGGGTCCTCCCCTGCTACACCCGCTCCCGGCGATCATCCGCTGCCCCCCAGACGGGTGCCGCTCCTCGTGCGTCGCCAGCTCCATGGCGACGCAGCGCGCCAGTCTTCGCCGGCACCTGCGCGTAAGCTGCGGCGTTCCGGTGTCCCGCATGCCGTGACTCTGTACCGGGTGCCGGGACCAGCTCACCGCGCGACCCTCCCGGCACCGCTGCACGGGTCCGGTCAGAGCCAGGCACCGGCCGGCGGCGAGGTGCCGCACGGCTGCCCGTGGTGTCGGGCCACCCTCACCACGCGGCGCTTCTGGACTAACGAGCCCGCTGCCCACGCCGGCCCTACATCGCACCGGTCCAGGCCGTCCATCTCGGGCTGCCACGAGCCAGGACTTCACTAGAGGCGTCGTCTCAGCGGACACCACCGGCCGTCGGCTGGCCCTCGGACTCGCCGCGGTCCTGGCTGGGTGCGCAGCTCGAGCGAGTCGCCGGAATTGCCACCGGCCGGCGATCGCCGTCAGCGGCGCCGGCGCCGCGGGAGTCACCACTATCAGAGGAGACACCGGAGGCGCCTCATCGCCGCTGGCCAGGCTGGGCAACGCCCTGCGACAAACCGGCCGCGGTATTGCGAGTCAACGGCCCTTGAGGGCATCACCGACGACGCCAGAGGACTCCCACCATCTCTCGCAGCGTCGCCGGCGAGTGTCCTGGTGACCCCCGCGCACGCCACCACCGTCCCGGGCGGAGGAGTGGCGGGCCCGAGCCGACCAGCCCTGCCTACGTCGCCCCGCATGTCGCCGCCGCGCGTCCCTGGACCCGGCGTAGCGGAACTACTCGCCGTTGGAGCGGCAGCGTACATCGAGCCCGCCAGCGTCTCCGGCGTCGAGGCCTGTGTCGCTGTCGCTCGCGCTGGTGTCCCCAGGCGGTTCTCCGCCATGAGCGACGCCGCTGCCCCTGGTGCCTCCACCACCACCGGCGAGCCCCCCCCCCCCCCCCGCCCCCCTCCGCGCCGCTCCAGTGCCGCCGTCGTTGTCGCGCGTGGCCTTCGTGGTCCTACAACACCGGCGAGTGAAAGCGCTGGTTCGCAATCGAGCGACCCCTTGCTGCAGCGGGGCCGATGGCGTGGTGGCCGAGTGACACAAGGTTCACTTAGACTCGCGTCGACAGTGGGGGCGACGCACAGCAGCCAGCGCCCATCTGCAGCAATGGACAGCAGCATGTGAAGTACGTGTATGCGGCGTCGCCACCTCGTGTGCCCGTGTACCCCTCGGGTTCTCCCCGCTCCCCTCCCTGCCGCCGTTGCCCGCCGCGCCGCGGTCAGAGTCGCCGGCCCCATCCAACCCCATGCCCGAGACGTCAGACGGCTCAAGCGGCCGCCGCCGTCGACGGCGCCTGTATCGGACACGGCGTACTCACCCGTAGCCTGGCCCACCACGGCGACAGCTCGCCCAGCCCTGATAAGTCATGTTAGGTGACCTTGAGTTTCAGGACCTTTTGACAAACGCTTGTTCCTACGCTGGTGAAGATTCTGATGCCTGAAAATTTGAAATATGTTGGCAGTCTTTTGGTGATGTGGAGTTTTCTGTTCTTGGAGTGTGAATTCGACCTTGAAGGGTGACATTAACTGTTCAGGACTGTTTGATGGACGCTGGTTATTGTGAAGGTAAATATTGTGATGCTTTATAAGCTGAAATCGGTTGGTAATTTTTGGATGATATGAAATTCCTGCTGCTTTGACCTTGAGTTTGACCTTAAAGATCACCTATGATATTGGAGAGCAGATGTAACTTTCGACGTTCTTGTGGCTTAGTGGACCATGTAACTTTGTTATAAAAAACTGAGGTAGGAACTCATCACTGAGTAAATCGCTGAATACATCGCCAACTGCAAGGATATTGGGTTCAGGCGGGAACTCGCTGAATAAGATCGGCGCTCTTGTGAATAGGCGCCGCCTCCCAGCATCTGTCTCCGAGCGGGGAACGCTGATAAGATGGGCTTGTCTCTTCCGTTTCTTTTACAGAAAACCACTCCCTCACGTCCCTCACCCAGCGCGCTACCGAGTTGTCTCCAGTGGCGTCATACCTCAGCTTGCCAGAATGTAAACAAGTCGCATGGTGACACCACTTTTCTTCACGGCCTTGGACACGCAGGGGTATGAACGGAGCTGCGGCTGTGTGTACGAGCGGTGGGTTCATGTACATTCAAGGGCATAATAATAACGTGCCGCCCATACGTTTGTCCGGGGTGTATCTAGTGCTTATGTGGCCTTGTGAGAGGTCGTCTGAGTTATTTAAGAACTTTGAAATAAAGCCGAATTACCCTGCCTAAAGATGGCTATCAAGGGTCGCTCACACTCTGAGAACAGGTTCTATACAAATTCCAAGGACAAGAACAAACATCCTCCCACGAAGGTAAGGGCATTAAGTTTGACTGCGAAAATTCGGTATGCCGTGCTCTGGGCACCTCCTTATTTGTTATTAAAAATGGAACCCTTGTGTGTCACTTTGTGTAATGTGTTATTGTTATGCTTGGCTCAGAATTTGGCCCATCCAACAACTTAGTTTGCTCTGCCTGGACGTGACCTGAATTTGTTTATACATGCAGCCCTCTAATGCTGATGCAAACTGACT
Source organism: Pollicipes pollicipes (assembly GCF_011947565.3). NCBI lineage: Eukaryota > Metazoa > Arthropoda > Thecostraca > Pollicipedomorpha > Pollicipedidae > Pollicipes > Pollicipes pollicipes. Next base: position 20,754,703 of record NW_023597034.1, read on the forward strand.
CAATCATTATTTGTTCAGGTTTTACAATGAACAGAAATAATAATGTATGAGAGAGCACCACAAGCAATAATGCTATTTCTTTCCATGCTTTGTCAGACACAATTGGTAGCTTGAAATATGGTGTTGAGCACACTGAGGAGAAATCCTGCTTTCTTTTGCTTGAATTGATGACTACAGAGGTGTCATATCTTCTTGCTGGTAACTTCTGTGCCTTGCTACATGGTTATTATTACCAAGAATTGCAGTGTTTGGCTTAAAGCTATTTGTTCTTTTGTTTGCACTAATGTTTAAAGCAAAAACATATTTTTGAGATGTACCTCTTTCATGATGCATTTATAGTGGGCGCATTATGCATCCAGCATTATTTATGCTCGGTGCATTATGCTTATACTGACACTGCACAAACTGGAATGTCAGAACTGCAGCAATGCAATGCACCCTGGTCATAATGACCTCAGAACAAGTACAGTCCCACTAAAACCCAAGAAACCCTGGTCCAGTGGCATGCAGACATCAGCTTGAACACCTGATGCTCCCTAAAGTCAAGTTCCTGCAAACTTCAATGGCTGCTGGTGCATTGAATGACCAGATTATCTTGATCCTTGGCTGATACATATTTGAATGGCATCGGTGGGAAGGGAGGTGGGCACCCAAATGTTTTGATCTTTTGAGAACAGTTACAAGTTTATGTATGTGTTATGTGTTATGTTTCAAAAGCATGTGTTACCTTCTTTATAACTGTTCAGGACTTATGAGCCACAACTGTTAGACACCTGCCAAAACTGCTGAGCAAGTAAAGATGCAATGCAAGTTGCAACTGAACTGTAATGTATGCATTAGTACAAAGCACAAAATAAAAAGTACTTGAGCAAAGTGGCATTAAGCAGATACAGGAATGTATACAAAAGTTAAGGACAAGAAGGGAACATATGAAAACTATTTTGTGATTGCCACATAGCTATTGCCCAGATTTTTCAGTCATTGTTTGCACTCTGTCTACAAATGTGTTCAAATGTTCTCAGCCTTCTGTAGACAGAGGCTTTCAGCCCAACATTCTGACAATTGCACTGCACTAGAATGTGCTCAATTAAGACAGAGTCATGATGTTTTCAATGAGGTATGGAGGTAGAGCTGTACCTCGTGCCATCTTCTGTAATTTGTGATCACCTGGAGATGACGTCAGCAGAGGGGTGTCACATGCCTTGCCGTCACGTCACGGTGTAACACTGCGGCGGACGTCGTCAGGTGGTGATCCGTCGGCTGCCCCCCGACATGACGCTGGAGACGTTCCGGGACCAGGTGGCTCCCCTCCCCGAGCACGACCACATCCGGTTTGTCCCAGCCGACCCCGGTCTGGCGCAGCATGCCTTCTCGCGAGCCTACATCAACTTCCTCCACATGGACGACATCGTCACGTTTCGGGACCGGTTCGATGGCTACGTCTTCGTCGATAAGCAAGGTAAGATGGTCAAAGGCAGAAGTAGCTAGTGCGCAGTGACCTCGCCTGTCGGTGCGCTAATTATCATTGTCATCAAAAGGCTGAGCTCGGTTTAGACTTTGTCGGGCTGCAGCATAGTCATGAGGTAACATCTGTAGCAGTTCAAACAAAAGTTATTGGTTTGCGTAGTTAAAAGCAGCATTGCCTCACTTCTCCAACTTGATGATGTTTTGTGGTGTGTGACCATTCAGTGAAGACACCGAAACCTGTCGTCCATCGCCTTTGGCCGCAGATATTCTGCTTTTTCGTTCTGAGTAAGTTCATTGTGCGTTCTCATCGCTTATTGAGACGAAGTCTGGTTTGACGTTCCACCAACATACGCACTACACCGCGGGCAGGGTTCGAGTTTCCGGCGCTGGTAGAGTTCGCCCTGTACCAGCGGACGCCACGGCGGCGCGCGCGGAAGCCGGACGCCAAGAGCGGCACCATCGCCGACGACGCCGGCTACCAGGCGTTCCTGCAGGAGTGCGAGCAGCCGCCAGAGGCCAGCCCAACCACCTGGGAGGAGACGCTTGAACAGATCGAGAAACGCCACAGCGAGCTCAAGGGTATGCGACGCTGGCGGGAGAAGAGAGAGAGGGGGGGGGGGGGGGGGCAGGGTTGCCGTGCGCCCTGGCTGAGAGGTATGGGGAGGGTAACCAAAAATGCTGGTTACACTAAATACCAGTCGACAGTAAAAGAACGGTCGATAAGGCCGTTTTTACAGGTATGGCTTCATGTTAAAAAATTTCGAACACTTAACGAGCTTTGCAAAGCGCAAAATAACAAACATAACTCAGAAAATCCGCGGAATGTTAGAAAACACAAGTCTGCTACATTATCTCACCAAGTTTGCGTTTTATGCATTTTCATCGATCACTGCCCACCTATTTGCATGGTTTTCCATCTGTGTCCTGACGTTATGGTTGCTTACCTGCATCGGTACCCAATATATGCAACATCAAAGAATTGTCCGCTGCGAGAATGCTTTTAGTGTGAGGAAATGCCTACAGATACCAGCTTTGTAAGAATGCTTTAAATGTAAGGGAATGCTGACAGATACCACCTCGGCTCTAAGTGAAAGACGGCCCTCAATCGAAATGTTCACAGGAGTGCTAGGCGTGCATCTTTTCGACAGGCTTTCATGCAAGGATGCTTCTCACTCGTGTTGCTCATTGACGTCAAATTACGTACATTCAGTACTGGCTTACATATGCTCTTTGTGGGGCCGGGTTTGGGCGGCGACATACGCGTGGTTCCGTGCCGCTGAAACTAGTGGGCATTGTGACTGAAGGCTTTGCTGGCGTAGTTTTTTTTTAATTTTTGTTACGTTGTTTGATAACACGCCGACATCGAAATGGAGATTGTGGCAGACTGCTATGTATAGTTCAGGAATTCAAATATTATTCAGTCACACACATGCAAATTGACCACGAATGGACGCAGGTGGCAAACGCGAGGTGCAACGGATCTCTGGAGAAAAACGGAATGCAGATTGGTTTATTTTTGCTTTGTTGGAGACACTGTTATAACTTTATGCTGACTAACGCTTAGATCTGTTTTCGCCGTGGTATAGTTTTTTTTGGTAGTGTTGCTCTTGTTAGAGTTGTGATTGTTATGGTTTTAACAACACTTAATTGGTTTCAGAAAACCAAGTGATTACACCCCTTGTTACATTCGTCTGTCGGAGAAGAGCCGAAAGGAAGGAGGAAAGGCGGCGGAAAGAGATCGAGAGGAGGAAAGAAGAAACCCGGAAGGCCAAGGAAAAGCTGAGCAAAGAAAAGCGAGAAGCAAGAGAAAAGGGCCGACACGACACCAAAGAGTCCTCTAAGGTGCGTACTAGTTATAAGCGCACTGTTTTCACTGGACTCATGCACATTTGATGTGATGACGTTGGGTACAGGTGGACGCAATTGTATCGCCTAAAGAAATTGTTCCGCATTTGAAGATATTGAAGCGAGCATCGTATATGATAAAATGTTTGTTTGTAAACACCAGGGGATCGCATCGACCCCCTCCCCATTATTAGTTTACATTATGAAGATGGACGTGTCAAGGCGAGGGTTAAGTCGTTCAGTTTAAATCTTATTTCCATCATAATTTATACCATTGTCCAAATTTCCGCGTTATGTAGCACAAAACGTAGTTATTGTACGATATCTGCCATTTTCCTTTGTTTTGCTTTGTCCTGAATTGCCGTAATTTCCTGCTTATCCGGAGGACAGGCCGCATGCGCCAGCTACAAGTGGGCAGAAGGGCCCCTGGTGGGTGCTCCCGTCCGAGCGCGCAGTGCACCCCGTGCAGAGAGGTCCCTGGGGGGGGGGGGGGGGGGGCGGGGGGGGGGACAAGGCTCAGTCTCAGTCTCAGCGGTGTGGTCCCCAGGCGCATGTAGCTCTGCCCCACCGTTATCAATGCTCTCTATATCTAGAAATCGTGCTTACGAACGCCAGATATGAACGACTCAGCCATTGTGTTTTTCTGGACTTCGATCGCCGCATGGCTTGTGGAATGACAGAGTCTGAATGATGTCATTATGACACCATGAATTTCAAGGTGACCTTGGGATACTCTCACTGAAAAAAATTTCCCATGTTCGCTGGGGTGTAGCTCAGAAATTAGAGGGGTCTTGGGTTCTCAGAAGGGCAGGGCTGTGAGCTGCACCGAATGATCTTGAAGATAGCCATTTCAGTTCACGACTCTGTACAAATACAGAACACTCTGTTTAATATTGTTAACATTATCTTCCTTCCAGCAGGCGCTTTGGAATGACGAGCAAGAAAGAAAACGTGATGATGGCCCCGCGGGGAAGAAGCACGACGACAAGCACAAGGAGAAACACGGTAAAGACGCTGGCAGAAGTGATAAAGAAGAGAAATATAGACGCAGGGACAAGGAGGAGCGATGGAAAGAGGGTGAAAAGCACAAGCGTGAGGATAAAATCAAGCAGGCGAAAGAAGAGCGAAGGAAGGACAAGGAATGGGAGGACAGGAAGAATAAAGCTGAGAAACACCCTCATCCTTCTGATACCAGGTGTGTGATCGTGAACGTACAGTGCTCCGCCACTTTTTGTGTGATGAATCTGATGCCACCTCCAGGATAAACACGCATGGCGCTGGGAGACCATTGCCAACGCGTGCTCTCGCCGAGTTCATTAGTCGGGCATTTACACTGTGAGAACAAACCGCGTGATATAAATATCGATACGCTGTCCCACATCCCGAGCCGAAAGGTCTTGCCATGCCTGTGCTGTGTGCGCCTGACTTGGGTAACCACCGGCTCTGTCCGGCCAGCTCCGAGGCGTCGGCGGCGGCCGGTAAGCCGACGGCGGGGGACAGACGCGGTGGGGACGGCGACGTCGGCCGACAGGGGGCGACGGCGCCGACGCGCGATGGCGCCAAGCCGGCGCCCGCCAGGGACGGCTCGGAGCCGAAGCGCAGGGAGCCGAAGGCAGACCGGCGCATCAAAAACAAGGTCGGTACGGGGGTGGAGAGCACTTAAACTGCGGTGAGCGCAAAGGACGCGGGGCACGGCGGACCTAACTTGCCGTATCAAATGTGAGGACCTTGAATGGATGCACCCAGCAGGAGGTTGTCCGATTTCCGAATCAGGGGTTGACCGATAAGGCTTCGAACAAGGAACGCTCGGGGTTGCAGGCGTAATATCCGCCTGATTGAAATATGCATGACGATGTAATGATCAGTATCCAGTAAAGGCCGGCAGCACGCAGCCGTCCCCGGAGCTCAGCGTATGCGTTGCGCTGTAGGGTCCAGGGATCACATTAGTATCGTCGAGACGCGCTGTCTGTGCATGCGGCCTATGACAGGGCGCTTGTTATGCCAGAAGTCTGACGTAAATGGTTTATGCAAAGTTAAGTGCTGATGACGCCGAAAGACGCTCAGGGCTTTGAATTCCTTACTGCTGGAACACGAGTCACGGTTTTAAGCATGCGGTCGTTACAAAAGAGGCGAGAAGACGCTCAGCGACCGGCAATGTTGGTCAGGGCTGAACTTTGTTAACTGTTGGCATATTCAAGCGACCCGCGTGGTGCTGGCCGGACCAGCCGCCGGCTTTTCGTATGTCGTGGCTATAGAACAGACACGCACCCTGCGAGATGCGGTGCAGGGGCGTTCCCAGCATGCAAACTGCAGGACAGATGAGATGCGCGGAAACATAACTTCTTAACTCCAACATAATTTCCAAAAACACTGCACTTGTGATTACTGGTAACATGCGCATGGCGTTTGTTGCCGCGCGTGTTGGGCTAATGTGGTCCCGGGGCACCGCTCTGGAGTGCCGAAATGTTTTTTCCCCGTTGGCCACGCCTCGCGTTCTGTAGCGACAGAGCACGAAATGCTGCGATGTTTCGGGTCGGGCCGCTGACATGGACCGCGAAGGTACAGTTGATCCGCAGGAAATGTGGATGGCATAAGCGGCTGATCGCGGACAAGCGTATTTCGACTTACCGTGGCGCTGTAAGGAGGGCTTGTGCTCGCTCTGTGCCGCTAACTCGCCCGCCGCCGCCAGGACCGGCCGTCACTCACCATCTACCGGCCGGGCATGGGCAAGTACTCGAGCAAGCGGCTACAAGAGCGCGACTCGCAGTCGTCGAGCCCGCCGCCGGCCGCGGCCGAGTCGGCTGACGCCGACGAGCCGCAGCGGCGCACGCTGGTGTTCCGCCGCAGCCGCGGCGCAGAGCCCTGAGAGGTGTCGCACGCGTCCGGCCTGTCCGCAGCTGGTGATGACGGAGGAGACGGCGCCTGCCGTCTGCCGGCACGCGCAGCAGCGCCTCCCATCGGGGCGTCGATTCCTATTGCGGAGCGTAGTCGGGATTGTGCAAGATCGTTGACAAGTTGCTCAGCGACGCACGTGAATAGGAAATCGGCAGGCCGCGCAATGGGCTATTCTGAAATATATTGGCGATTGCTGGTCCCAAGGTTCAAGTTCCTATTAAGGGTTCATATTTTATTTGGACTTCGACAAGACGATGCCAACGAACACTTAACACAAATAACGCTGCTGAAATGACGAACACAATGATTCACGTAAGGCAAAATGAGGCCGACTGTTCGTCACAAATCTGTTGGGAGTCAAAACGAAGATACGATGATCCTTCTGCTGGTCGACAAGCATTGTCAATTTGCAGCGAAACAATTACACACGTGCCATACTCTGCCGCAACGATACACGACGGTGACCAGCTTTGACCCCTGCCGTTGCCCAATAAACTCCAAATTCCTGTTTTGTCCGGTTTCCCCAGCAGTGAAACAGAGCGAAAAGACCGGAACACGGCGGTGTGTGCTGTTGCTGCGGTTGCCACGCATTTGGCCGTGTGATCGCACCCACCACGGTCGTAGGAGACGGCGAGCGGGCGTGACAGACCCACCAGCAGTCACAGCAGTGATAACGCTCGCAGCTCTTATGGTACTGGCGGACGGTTCATCGGCCCGGCGTCGGCGCGATACATCTATTTCGGGTAAAACACAGCACTTCTTGCCAAACACTAAGCAAAACGCAGGAGGCTCCTAGACCTATCTAAGCTAGCCAACGTTGCAGCGCAATTTGGTCATATCGGGAAAAAACTTTCAAAATCGCAGGTAAATAATACTGCAAGACAAGACCAACTGAGATCGCACAACGGAACGCGTCGAACGCACCACAGAAAAGACACAAGATCGCCACAGAAAAATAGCGATACTATCGCGATTACAGTTCACCACAAAACGACTGAGAACAGGGAAGATTGAGAACGAGGCCACCGCCCGCCCGCGAAGCACAGCACCAACTGCCCTCCTACACCGTGGTTCTCGCGAGAACACCACGACGCCAGTGCCCAGCTTCACAGCGTTCAAAGCGCGTTCAGTGCTAGATAAAACATCTCTAAGAGATAGGGCCTACCAAAAATAACCTCTCGTGGAGGAGCAGAGAATCATGATCCAGAAAGCAATTCTTCAACCCCAACAAAATGAACAACTGAGATGTTGACAATTATGTACCTTGCATTACCGTGCCGCTGCCAACTAAAACATCCAACATAAAACAAACAACGCGACATAGCGACAAAACCACTTCCTCCAAATCATCCCCACATAGCACGTGCCTAGGCCCAAATTTTCCCGAAAAGATGGGCCACTGGGACTACGGGATATTGCTGAGTCAATTACGTGCGTAGTTCTCACCCTACCTTCCACATTCCTTTCGCGCATGTTTTATCTTTCGCATCTAAAGAACCGCAAATACTGGGAAGAATGCTGCAACAGTCTGGCTATTTAACCGCAAGCCGTTTTGTTGGCGGAACCAACGACGTTGCGACCAGCGAAACTTTCTATTTCAATCAAATGCCTGAAATTTTCATATCACCCCTTTGCTTCCTTTCGTATTTATGTTCGCGTCCCCCTCCTTGGGTTGCAATTCTGCGCAGTTTTGACCACCTACTGGGAGACTAACGTCACATGATGACGCGCATATTGCGGCAACGTTTCAACCATAGTATTTCTGCGAAGACAAAGCACAGGGGTGGCACTCTGTCCAGCATTCGTGCCGTCCGGAACCTGAATCCTTTGCTCCGCCAGGAAACAGGAACACATTTGGTAGACCCGCTTTCCTTCTCTCGCTCTAAATCTATAAATAAAGCTCGACATAGTTAACAACGTTCAGCACAACCAGATCCGACGCTACATCGAACAGCGAACAAAAGCACATCACTATACTGGCACATCAACGTCGCTACACATTTAACAATCCGTAGTCGACTGTAAACGCCCTGTGCACTACACCACACAGTGTAAACCGGCAGTTACCACCCGCTCAGGCCGGTCTGGGGCGAATGTTGACTGGTCGCCTGGCCGCCAGCCGGTGAGCGGCAGCTGACCAGGCAGATACAGCTGCGGCGGCAGCTGGCCAGCGGTGGTAGCTGGCCAGGCTGCAGTCACCGCCGCCTCCGCCGCCAAGGGCTGACTAGAACAATCAGGTTACGGTACATCTCAACGTGTGACATCGCGCCATTCATTGGTTTAACCGACAGGGGAGATGACAGCAATCACAAAGTTAATTAACACGGCGGTGACCGAACTCGACTGTGCCGTAAGCTCGCGGTGGTCGCGTCCTCAGGCGGAGGACGAGTCCTCCCGGGTAGAAAGTTCATAGTGGCGCGTCCCCAGATGGAGGCCGAGTCCGGGCGGTAAGCTCGCAGTGGTCGCGTCCTCAGGCGGAGGACGAGTCCTCCGAGGCCGAGTCCGGGCGGTGAGCTCGCAGCGGTCGCGTCCTCAGGCGAAGGTCAAGCCCTCCTGGGTAGTAAGCTTATAGTGGCGCGTCCTCAGATGGAGACAGAGTCCCACAGGGCGGTAAGCTGGCAGTGGTCGCGTCCTCAGGCGGAGGGCGAGTCCTCCTGGGCGGTAAACTCGCAGTGATCGCGTCCTCAAACGGAGGATGAGTCCTCCTGGGCGGTAAGCTCGCAGTGGTCCCATCCTCAGACGGAGGACGAGTCCTGGGCGGTGAGCTCGCAGTGGTCCCATCCTCAGACGGAGGACGAGTCCTCCTGGGCGGTGAGCTCGCAGTGGTCGGCCCACCAGCCGGTGACGTCTGACCAGGCGGCGGCGGCCGGCGGGCAGCTGCCGGCCACCGGCCGCGGCGTGTCCGGTGACGCTAGCGCCGCCGCCTCGCCGGCCTCGTTCACGTCCGGCAGAGACTTGTTGCCCACTGGCGGCCAACAAGGAGGGCGGTCGGCGGGACGGGCCACACATGGGAGACTGACGGAGCCCGGGCAGCAGGCCATACAAGGCTGGGCGGCACTATTCAGCGAGCATTCTGAGATGGTGTTCAATAGGCGCCGAAGCCTGATGACACACATCAACATGTTTGGCAACGCCATTACCTAGGCTCAATGCAAATGACAAGTATTTTTGCGGAGCGTGCACGCGTTTATCAACAGCATGACAGTTTGCAATCGCCAGCGATGGACAGAAACGCGCGCAGCCATGCGCGCTGGCTCTCGGTGGCAAATGAAGCAAGTCACTTAGTCTAGTGTGCACACAACTCACTTCCACTTAAGCAATGAACTTGGCTTTAGCTGCCAGCCACGCGAAAATTGTGTCTTACGCCGACGAGTACCTCGACAGAGTACCAGACACGTGGATTCCTTTTCGCTCTAAACACAGCCGGCCCAACACCCATTCCCAGATGATAGCGAAGCAGTGCCGTTTAAGCAAAACGCAGCACGTACTGACAACACACACACAACACGCACGCACGCACGCACGCACCGCACGCCACGCACGCACGCACAGCACAGCACACACACATACGCACACGCACGCAGCCCCGCGCACGCGCACACACCACACACACCACGCACGAGCACGCACAGCACGCACCCACACACACACAGCACGCACGCGACACGAGCACCGCACGCGACACAACACACACACACACACAACACCACACACACACACACACACACACACACAACACACACAAACGCGCAGCCTATGTCTCGGGCCGAGGCCGCCGCACCCACCGGCGGAGCGCGCGCGGCGCTTGCTGGCCGTGCGCTCCTTGTCCTTGACGACGCTGGCGTCACTCAGCGACGGCGTGAGAAACTTGCGCGCTGCCGAGCCCACAGAGTCCGAGCGGCCCATGCAGACGCCCTTCTTGCGCTGGCGCGGCGGCGGGTCGGCCGGCTCCTGAGCGCGCGCAAACTATGAGAGAACGGCGCAGCCACACCGCAGCACCGCGCATCAACGAGCCACACCCACATGGCGTGATTGCAGGTCTCAAAGCAAGTGGCCTCGTTATGACAAGAGAGGACGACTGAAGCGCGCAACGCAGCGGTATTATCAATGTCCGCGCGCACTATTGCATTTCAGCCTGTTTTTACACTACATTCTCCAGTCGGTCGGCTGTCGCAGCCCAGTCCGAAATATGACGTCAGACCGTGACCCAAATAGTGTGACGTCACTTCGCCCTGAGCGTCAATGAGAACGTCCGTCTTCCTTGACCACCCGCAGCCCGTCTACAGCAGGTTCTGCCGCCGACGTACTCGCGATCATACCACTGAACACGACAAGAGGTCCGACAACGGTCCAGCGACGGGCATCAGTGAGCTCAGCACCTTTTCACTAGCCGTTGGCAACTCGAAAGAAAAATTGTCGTATGTTGCGCTTCCAAAAATGTCTCCAAGTGTGACGTAACCGCGGTAAGCTTGACAACACCGCAGAGAGTACGCACACAAGCGACTCAAGTAGCTGAGTGGTTCAGGTCGGCTCCGGTTTACTTGCGGCCAACGGGGCCGTGGATGGAGGGAGGGAGGGGGGGGGGGGGGGCGGGCAGATAGGAGGTGCCCCTACCTATATTCAACGTTAAAGCAAACCCAAAAGTGTCGCATTGCACGAAAACAACACCAGCCGAAAGACAGAATTGTGGCAAAAATGTCTTGCGGCCAACTGTTGCAGGCAGTGCGGGCGATGTGAGGCCACAGTGACGTCTCCCAATCGGTGTGAACAGCTGACAGGTGCAGAATCTGCTGCATAAAACGGACTGAAACGCCATAGTGCGAACGGCGTTTTAGATTACCACTGCCGACATGAAAACTGGCAAGGCTGCGAAAATCGCGTCGTTAGCCGCCAGAATGGTCGACAAGGAGGCCAGCAGACGCGCACCACGCCGGCGTCGTCTCGCAGCCTACAGGACACATCATGAGCGCTGCGATCGTGGCGCGTGACCTGTCGCTGCCGGCGCGGCCGCGGCCGTACCTCCTCCTTCTCCTTCTCGCGCTCCAGCCGGCGCTCCTCGTTGAGCCGCATGAGCGCCTGTTCATTGGTGGCGCGCAGGCCGGCGATCAGACTGCTCTGCTCGCGCGCCCTGATCCGCTTCAGACAGCCGTCCAGCCTGGCGGGCACCGACGCCGGACGGCTCAGTGCCCAGAGCGACACCAAACATCTCGCACAACTGACCAATCGGCAGCAAACTGTCACATCAGCCTGGCGGGCACCGGCGCCGGACGGCTGAGCGCCCAGAGCGACACCAAACATCTCGCACAACTGACCAACCGGCAGACAACTGTCACATCAGCCTGGCGGGCATCGGCGCCGGACGGCTGAGCGCCGAGAGCAACACCAAACACCTCGCACAACTGACCAACCGGCGGACCAACATTCAGGGAATGCTTGTCATTTCACAATACTGAAGCAAGCACCAGCTATGATGAAATAGTCTTACAACTATTGGTATACAGACTGCTCTGGGAAACGCAATGTCCCTGTTGAGTAAATATGATCCCAAATACGTCGTTGTTTTGATTACGTCATCGCACTTTGCACAACACTAATTGAGAGCGAATCGATGGCCGCTTTGTTTGGAACTTACGCTCACGAACGCTAGATATTACCGACTCAACAATTATCTTTTTATTGGCCTTGATCGTCGCATGGATAATAGAATGACAGGATTTGAATAACGTTATCATGGCGTCATGGATGACTGGGGGAACCTTGACACAGCCTCCCCCGAATAGTCTGTGCACCTTCGCGGGCGTTTAGCTGCTGAGAAACTAGACGGGTTTAGCTCTTACGAAAGGCAATGATGTGAACTGCACCGATTGATCTCCAAGATGGCTATTCACTACAACCCCTCCCCCCCCCCCCCCCCCCCCAACACAAATGTGGTACACACAGCTAAGTCACACACCCAGCCTAACGTGAGACACACTGGCATGAGCCGAACACAACCCAGGTGATCAGCCTACCGGACGTGAAGACGACCGATGGTTGTTATCGTTACAAACGTTTGCGCAGATTCCCTGGTCTGAAGGGTGCCCGCGTTCGCCGGCGCCGCTCACCACTGCCGGATGGTCTGCTTGGCCACCTCCTCCTCAATGATGTATTCCAGCTCCTCGCGGGCCAGCAGCTCCTCCAGCTGCAGACTCTTGCGAATGTCCACAGAGCGGTAGCTGAGCATGTTCAGCACGTCGTGGAAGGTCACCTCCTCGCCGTTGTGCAGCCGCTCCAGTTCGTAGCACATGTGCTTGAAGAGGAGTCGATCCTTTTGCGGGTCCACCTCCAGCCGGCCTGCGGCGCGGCCGGCGTCTGTTAGCGGGGCGATTGTGGCACTGGCCGTGGCGTTGTGCCAGCACGACGTGTCTGACGGGCAACGCGAAAACTTCGACCTTAAAATGCATCCTGTTTTCGGTCTGGGTATGTGCCCATAACGTTTAATGAGCTATTTTCCGGAAAATTTCCTACGTCGAAACTGTCGCGTAATTGCGCTTAAACAACCAGAATGTATCACTGCATTCAAGGACATACGACATACATCTGGGTCTCAAAACCAAATTCATCCGCACAACTTATGCACAGAAACTCGAACGTCTACATGAATGATTCAACGCAAACTGGTTTAAACATACCAGCTTCCATGCCACACCCTGAATGCCTCCTTCGCGAAACACCAGCCGTGACACCAGATCCCACCATACACGTTACAAACACTTTTCTGCGCTGTGGCACCATCTCACCCTTGAGCAGACGCAGGATGAACTTGACCTTGCGGACGGGGATAACGCCGCGCTGGTTCTTGTCCACGACGTTCCACGTGTTCTGGAAGTTCCTGATGTCGGCGTAACTGAGCAGCGCGTCCTCCTCGTTGGAGTAGAAGAGGGAAAAGTTCTCCATGATGATGGCCACCAGCAGGTTGAGCACGATGTACGTGATGATGACGTAGAAGGAGCAGAAGAAGACGAGCGCCACCGTGAAGTTGCCGCAGTCGGTGAGCCAGTAGGAGGAGCCGCGCGCCGCCGGCGTGCACGACGGCGGCTCCACCATGCAGTCGTGCATGATCTGGTTCCAGTCCTCGCCCGTCACGATCCGGAACAGCATCACGATCGAATTGGGCGCCGTCTTGAAGTTGGCCTGCCTGCCGACAGCCGCGGCGGGTCACGTGATGCGGTCGTGACTGTTCGGACGGGTCAGCCGGGGTCAACTGTTTGACCGCCCGCTCTCCCTGGTGGTACGTCAGCTGACAGCTCCTAGCTTCCAGATATCGACCTCGGGTCGGACCACTGAGCCCTGGATCCAAAAATCCATCATACCATTTCGCCGAATGCTCTTGGATTCAGGCCCTATTCTAAATGTTCGCTGATGAATTACCTTGGACGTTGGATCATTTCCATGATGTTTAACAGGGTCTGCAGAGCTGACGTTTTACGATTTGGACTTCCGTTCGGCCAGTTTTCCTCAGTCTATTCTGACGGACCTCCCCAAAGGCACGTCACTCATTACAAGCGAGTCCGCTGGTCAGGCCGGTCTTATAAGAACCATGAAAACATGGCGAACTTTAGTGGCCAGGCTCAGTCGTCACCCCTTCCAGAAAGACATGTTTGGAACCACTGGTCGCAGGTTCATGCAGTTTTCAGCGACGAGAAACCGGATTCATCACACGTGTGCAGTGTTCAGGTGTTTTGCAAGTTCGTTTCCGCAGTGGACGTTAAACCGTAGTTGTTCGGCCGCCTAGCAGAAATTACAGGAACCTGTGTTTGGTCATGCCACCGCTGCGGGGTCTGCGTACGGGGCGACGGCCTTTTGTGCGGGTTGTCTGTGTGGTGCGACGCGGCTCGCTGTGTAGCTGTGGTGGGCTGAGCTTCTCAGGCAGACATTATTGCAAGTAATTGTTTGATTTACGTATGAAACAATAAACCTGTGTTAGCGAACGGAATATTACAACGTGTTATAGTGCATAAATGGCTAGGCATTTGGCATTTAACAGCGCTTGATCATGAGCCTGTTCGAGTAATTATGAACAGCACTCTCCATGTGTGGCGGGCGCGATCGTCTCACACGCCTGTTTGAGTGATCATGAGAGGCATTTGTTATGTGTGGCGGGCCCCATCGTCTCACCAGCCTGTTTCCTTGAGTGATCGTGAGCAGCATTCGCCATGTGTGGCGGGCCCCATCGTCTCACCTGCCTGTTTGCTTGAGTGATCGTGAGCAGCATTCGCCATGTGTGGCGGGCCTCATCGTCTCACCTGCCTGTTTGCTTGAGTGATCGTGAGCAGCATTCGCCATGTGTGGCGGGCCCCATCGTCTCACCTGCCTGTTTGCTTGAGTGATCGTGAGCAGCATTCGCCACGTGTGGCGGACCCCATCGTCTCACCTGCCTGTTTGCTTCAGCGATCGTGAGCAGCATTCGCCATGTGTGGCGGACCCCATCGTATCACCTGCCTGTTTGCTTGAGTGATCGTGAGCAGCATTCGCCATGTGTGGCGGGCCTCATCGTCTCACCTGCCTGTTTGCTTGAGTGATCGTGAGCAGCATTCGCCATGTGTGGCGGGCCCCATCGTCTCACCTGCCGATTCCCTCTCCATATTTGACGGTGCCGAACAGAATCGTGCCGGCGAAGGCATAGCTGAGTAGCAGAAGAAACATGCCCATGATGATGAAGAAACTTTTGTAGACGGATACCACCACGGTGAGCATCAGCATCTTAAGGGTGGCGTGCTTGCCCGTGATGGTGAAGAAACGCAGGATGATGCAGATGAATCCCAGCGAGTTGGTGTAGTTTTTTTGCATCTTGGTCTTGGAGACGGGGGAGAGTGTTTGTCAAAATAGTCGAACCCATAAGGCAATGCCGTTTGGTAACGACAGGATCAAATTGAAGGCATTCTCCATATTAGCTACTCGTAAATTGGACAAAGCACTTCTCGTCACGCTGCCGTCACCTCAGTTCAGAGAAGGTGCACGGCTGGCGGAGGCCCAACTCACCATGGGGAACGTGAAGTTGAGGATGACCCAGATGAGACCGAGCACGGTGACGAAGAGGTCGTAGCGGTTGCGACGCGACTGCCAGTAGCCCCGCGGCGAGAAGGCGATCATCTTCATCACAACTTCGAGCATGAAGAAGAGGTTGAGGACGGAGGAGACCACAGCCAGGTACGGTGTGTATACGGCCGCGTAGTCCCACTGTGGGGGAAAGACGACCGCTCACGGACTGAGACAGACAGACACTGGTTCAGCGACAGGTGCTCCCCCAATGGTCCCTGCCGGGAAGTTACAACGTAAGGCTACAAACCGATCCCTGAAGAGGGCAACATCACATACGCCAAACACATGCAAAAATAGCCTTTTTATCACGCGATCGCAAAAATCTATCCTTACAGACACAATTTTACCCACCTTAGCTGAGAAATGGACAACAAATGCCACAACATGCTATTTCGGTGTGAACCCGAGCCCCCACCGACCTAAACAGTCAGTAACCACCGTCCGGCTCACACTGACACCGTCAGCTCACCTGCACACAGATGAGGCTGCTGTTGGTGATGACCAGCATGGCCACGAAACGCTTGAAGATGATGTTCTGCGTGAAGTCGTAGACGACGGCGCGCCAGCGGCGGCCGTCGGGCCGCGGCGGCAGGTGCAGCGGCTGCGCGATCTTCAGACGCTTCTTCAAGTCACACCTGAGCCCGGCGAAGGCGGTCAGCAGGCACGCTCAGGAAAGCGCGGAGAGCAAGCAGAATGCGGCGGTGTAAAACTACCGAGGATGCTTCTGCTCAACGAGGCCTGCAGGCACCGACTTCGCTACGCATCGACGCATTCAGCGTGAGGACGATGCTCGCTGATGTCCATGTTGAAGTACCGCACGGTCGGTATAAAAAACGAGTCAATTTCTAAAGTAATTCCAGAGTTCGCCGCAGAGACACAACGCAAAGACATTGTCCACTGATCCCGAAAGCACAGCTAATGTGCGGAGGTGGGAGTGTGACCGAAACATCACAGCGCAAGGCAGCCGCTGCTTAAGATAACAGAATCGAGCGGCGTAGCCCGGACTCCGGTGGACGGGGGGAGGGGGGGGGGGCGGCCCCACACGAGCTCTCCCCAGCGCCGCTGGTCGGAGGTGGACAGGAGGCGGCCCCCACACGAGCTCTGCCCAGCGCCGCTGACCGACAGCGGACGGGGGGCGGCCCCACACGAGCTCTGCCCAGCGCCGCTGACCGACAGCGGACCGGGGGCGGCCCCACACGAGCTCTGCCCAGCGCCGCTGACCGACAGCGGACGGGGGCGGCCCCCACACGAGCTCTGCCCAGCGCCGCTGACCGACAGCGGGCGGGGACGGCCCCCACACGAGCACCCCAGCGCCGCTGGTCGGAGGTGGACGGGGGCGGCCCGCCACACGAGCACCCCAGCGCCGCTGGTCAGAGGTGGACGGGAGCGACCCGCTTCACGAGCTCTCACCAGCGCCGCTGGTCGACGGTCAGCAGCGCCGTGCCCTTGTTCTCCGAGTAGTTGGCGATCACCACGCCAACGAACAGCGTCAGGCCGATCATGCAGCCGATGAACACGAATATGTGGATGTAGATCGACTGTACCTGTGCAACAGACGAGATTTCAAGCAGTGTTACAAGACGTAAGTCACAAACCAAACGCATCCGAGCTTGAGGGCACTGAGACGGCTTGTTTATACAGCAACACTCACTTGCCGCGTAAAAACTTGACCATAGCGTAAGATGTAAATTTGACCGACAACATCACTAATCATCGATCAAACAAGCTTTCGTAGTTTAATCAATGCCAAGATAAGCCACCAGGGAATTTCGAAACGCAACATTAAAATCTATAGAGCGTACGGCGTCAAAAACCTGCATGTCCTTGCCATAGTAGTGTTTCAAACTCTTTCAGCTTATTATTGCGAGAAGCAGCCAACCCTTCGCCTTATAGAGCCCACTTGTCGCCGCAAAAGTCAGCGATTTCACCGTGGCTCGAAAAGCGTGATCAGCACCACCTGCCAGGAATCCCGTGTCCTACTCAGGCTGGAACCGCGGCTCGAATCTCGGCGGGTTTCACACGCCGCTTTCAAAGCGTTGGTATACATCCCAGCGGCAATCCCTGGCGCATGCGCCATTAAAGGATCGCAAACGTTTACTGTTCGCTCATGACCACACATAGTGCATTAATGTTCTGTCGCATGATTCCACGCCTTGCAATATCAGTGATACGTCGAAGTGCCGCTGCATCGCATCTTTTGTCGGTATGTGACGGGTTTGGCAGTGGTGTTAAATTGTCTGCGGCGGAGTTTGCTGCTGGCTTTCATCGCCAGTTCGTCCGTTAACGTTTCGTATGAGTTACTTTCACATTGCTCATGAGAGCTGCCGGCTGGCTCGGAGATAATGGTCGGCGTGGCTCGCACACTCTCAGAGATCCAAAACAACAGAAACACGAAGGAAAAGACGAGCACACAGCGTAAGACTGAAAAACGGAGAGTAAGTAAGGCGTAGACGCGGCGTGGCAAAGACAGACGTGTGCGAAAATAGATCACTACCCACGGCGGAGACTGGCCGGATGACGGAGTATTCCTCCTTACAAACTTTTAATGCGTAATGCACAATGCATGGACCTCTCATCTCGAATCGGCAGCACTGGCCAGCGGCGAGGCTCGGGATACAAGATGAGAGGGATCGGAGAGGATACCAACCACATAATGGGGGAAATGAGAGGAACTAGAAGCGAAGAAAGACGGATGCACGGAAGCAGAAACAGCTTGGTCTCACCAGACAGCCCAATCTTAATGATGAAAATAAAATTATGCGAAACCAGGAACAGACAGCACGCCAATGTACAACGGGAGAAGCAATCCACAACACGCTTGGGCGCGTGGGCGGTTTTGACAGGCGCATCGAGTGGGCACGGGACACGGGCGGGCAGATCGCTAAGTGAGCATTCACACCAGTGGCGAAGGGCCCGCCGGAAAGCCCACGCTCCATGTCGCTGTCGGCTTCAAATCTTTCAAATTTCAGTATACTTCAGTATACTATAGATGTGGGGTGTACAATCTGTACACCCAACATCACCGACTCTGGCTGGACATCGGTCGGCGCCAGCGCCCACCCACCAGGCGGCACACTTTTCCTGCGCATGTGCAATTGCCATAACCTCCTCCGTTATGCCTTATAGTCAGCATTCGCGGCACGCACACATGCGCAAGCGACGTCAGGGTCAGAAAGGGGTCCGTCCGGTGGAGAGCGTCGGCGAGCCTGGAGGGGGCCGCCGCCGGACCGCCCGGAGGGGCGGGGGGGGGGGCGCCGCGGTCCTCCGGCGGAGAGCGCGGCGAGCCGGGAGGGGGCGCGCCGCCGCCCGCCGTTGGAGAGCGGCGGCGTTCCGGGAGGGAGGGGGGCGGCGCCGCGGCCCGCCGGTGGAGAGCGGTGACGGGCCGGGAGGGGACGCGCCGCGGCCCGCCGTTGGAGATCGGCGGCGTTCCGGGAGGGAGGGGGGAGGGGCGCCGCGGCCCGTCGCTGGAGAGCGGCGGCGTTCCGGGAGGAGGGGGGCGGGGGGGGGGGCGCCGCGGCCCGCCGCTGGAGAGCGGCGGCGTTCCGGGAGGGAGGGAGGGGGGGGGGGGAGGGGCGCCGCGGCCCCCGTTGGAGAGCGGCGGCGTTCCGGGAGGGAGGGGGGCGGCGCCGCGGCCCGCCGGTGGAGAGCAACGACAGGCCCGGGAGGGGCCGGCAGCGTCAGTACCGGTCAGCCACTCACCGGACCAAGCCGCTTGATCAGCACGTCCCGGATGTCCAGCCATCCCTTGAAGGAGAGCACCTCGAACAGCGCCAGCATGGCGTTGCCGATCTTATCGAAGTTGAACCGTCGCGGGTTTGCCCTGAGGCGGAACAGGTCTTCAGCCTTGTACCACAGCGCCACCGGGATTCGACCCTGTGATTTAACCTGATCATTCGCTGAGGTCGATTGAAATGAGATATTCTCGCAGCTGACAACTTTGCGAATGAAACATACTAATCATCCACTAGCCAGTAGCGCGAATGCCATCAATCCCTGGTTTTTCAACATTAAGGGCTATGTTCACATGTGATGGATCTTCAAAATGCAGTTTGGTATACTTAAGGTCCGCTGTTAAATGCACACCGCCTCACAACACTCGAACCTGACAAAGGCCGGGGCAATCAGCCGCCAACGAACAGCTTGGGGCGACACTGCCTGCTTCTCTCTATCTCTGAAAACCATCAGCCGACATTGCCAATGCAAGCGCAGTTGAAAACGCTGCAGCAACGTCCAAGACAACCTCAAGACTTCCCATGACGCCACTGGGCAGGTCTAGACAACAGACAGCGCCCCTGGTCAGGTCCAGACAACAGACAGCGACACTGGTCAGGTCCAGACAACAGACAGCGACACTGGTCAGGTCCAGACAACAGACAGCGACACTGGTCAGGTCCAGACAACAGACAGCGACACTGGTCGGGTCCAGGCAACAGACAGCGACCCGATTGCGATCACTCGCTAATGCAGGTAGAAGCCAGTTTGAAGCAAAAGTTATACATCTGTACTGTAATTACAGTGGCGGGCCCGGCGACGCTAGCCGTCATTGCGAAGCCTGGCGTGTAGTCACCTCAGCCGGACACGGGGTCAAGGTCACAACGCTCCATAGGCCGATGTGCTTCACAAATCTAAAATGCGAAAAACTGCCGGAATTTCAAGGTTAAAAATTGGCCACGGTGCGAGGCATCAGTATGGTTTCCAAATTACTGAGGTTGACAATGTCTGCGTCAGGTCACATCTGTGCCAATGTCCGAGTCGGGTCACATCTGTGGGTCAGCCAGGGCTGCACCTCAAAACCTCTTCATAATGACCTTTGATGGTCTGAAACGGCAGGCCTTGGGCTAAACTGTGTCCTAAGTCCGTATGCGAAGCACGAGCTGGTAGAATGCAGAACACCGAACCTGTGCGATTTGCCCCCCCCCCCCCCCTCCCCTCCCCGTGTACAACGCAACATAGAATGCAGTTGACCTGGGACGGCTTGGCACGTGAGGCGCTCCGGCGCGCCATGTGTGCGATAGGCACGGACCTCCAGACTACATAAAGACACCTTTTCTATGGCGTTTTCATACTACATACAGTAGCCATGTAGCACATTATTGGCATATGACAACACAGCATGGCGTTTAGGTGACTTAATCTGGCATTTGTTCAACCTCATAAAATGTGTTTGAACACACTGTCACGGCAGGATCATCGCACTCGAGCAATATCAAGACGACGAGGAAGCTTCCATATCTACGATGACGATTATGATCCAATTTTGAAATGATGAAGCCGGTCATCAACATAATGTTGACACCCAATTACTTTGTTGCTCCATTAGGGATACGGAAAGTTCGAGGTCGCCGGCACAGCTCACACGCAAGTTATGCTAAAAAAAGACTCAAAGGGGCAGGACCCACAAGGAATTCACAGTGACCTGGGAGATGATGCATTTATCAGACGGTCGTTGGAAATGCGTCCCAATCGTCACCAGCCACTGAGCTGGTCACGAAGCAATCTCAGCTGCCAGTCCGCCGCGACACTCACCAAACGCGAGGCACCAGGATCATGGGGTACGTCTCGTTCTCGCGGTGCGTCATCTTCATCTTGGTGACGAAGATCTCACGTTCAAACAAGCCGACGCACTCCTCGCGGCGCAAGATGGCAGGGTCATTGCAGCGCGCCAGCCGGCCGCCAAACAGTTGCACCCCGTAGCTGGCGAACACGTACAGCAGCAGGATCAGCAGCACGGACACCTGCCGGGCAGGGGATCCTGTCACGGCTGGCCACCTCCGCCGGATGCCACCCAAGGCCGACTGACTTCAGAACAGCCCGCTCCTTTTCTTCAGAGGCGCTTACGCGCCGGTGTGCCTGTGCTACTCTCGGATATCTCGGTCTTTTTGCCGCCCTCATGGGTCCTCCACCGCTCCACTCGCAGGTGGGTTCTCTGTGTGCGTAGTACACCAGCCAACCCGTCGTCTTCTCACTCCAGCTCGCCGCTATCGGTCCCACCGGGAGCCACCCGTCCCACCGGGCGCCACCCGTCGCACCGCGCGCCACCCGTCGCACCGCGCGCCACCCACCAGCCACCACCAGTCTCACCGAGCGCCATCCGTCCCACCGGGCGCCACCCGTCCCACCGGGCGCCACCCGTCGCACCGCGCGCCACCCGTCCCACCGGGCGCCACCCGTCGCACCGCGCGCCACCCACCAGCCACCACCAGTCTCACCGGGCGCCATCCGTCCCACCGGGCGCCAACCGTCGCACCGCGCGCCACCCACCAGAACCACCAGTCTCACCGGGCGCCATCCGTCTCACCGGGCGTCATCCGTCCCACCAGCCACCACCCGCCCCACCGGGCGCCATCCGTCCCACCAGCCACCACCAGTCCCACCGGGCGTCATCCGTCCCACCGGGCGCCATCTGTCCCACCAGCCACCACCCGTCCCAACGGGCGCCACCCGTCCCAACGGGCGCCACCCGTCCCACCTAGCGCCACCCACCAGCAGGATCTCCTTGAAGCCACGGCACAGCTCGCGCACTACAGTGCGCATGTGCGGCACCAGGTAGACGATGCGCAGCGGACGCAGACAGCGCACGATCAGCAGCAGCTGCTCCCAGGAAACCGGCTCCACCACGTCCGGCATCCACAGCAGGAACACCAGCGACACCTGCACACAGGAACGCAGAGCAGCCCTGAGACCTGGGCGCCACCAGGGGCATTTCATTCAGTAGTTTTGGATGGGAAACGACAAAAATGAGATGTGCACAAACAAATTACTCAGATTATGGTACACAGACCGCTGAATGTGAGAATGTGATACTAAAACCTTGTCGCAAGTCTCAGATTGGGCAGTACATTTCGCTCCAAGTACCGTGGAGGGCAGTACATATACCGGCGGCCACCATGTGGGATGTGGATCGACGAGTCCCTGACTAACATCATCCCCCCCAGCCACACAGCAGAAGAGCCAAAAACACTACTGGTTCGCGGCACTCTCGCGCTATGCCCAAGCCACCACAGACAGCGTGCCCGAGCAAAGGGTGAGCCCACCCGGCACTGTCGCACCTTCTCCCCACTTATAGGTCGGCCGAGCACACATGATCGTCCTTGACGGGGAGAACATCATCCACCGTACCCGGACAAAACGCAGACCCGACCTAGTCCCAAAGCTCTGACAAAAACAACCATCCGCACCAGACGCATCTATCTTCTCGCGGCGTACTGATACTCGGAATTCCACTATGAATACATATCGGGCATACACGGCACAAGCACTTCATATATCGCATGCTGTGCTGTACGTGGCGCTGCGGGTGCGCGCTCTACACAGTGTATCAGGAGCCTGCTGGGAGTCAGACTCGCGCGGCGTGCCCACCACGTAGATGAAGAGGTCCAGCAGGCCGCCCACGTCACGTATCAGCGACTTGGGCGTGAAGAGAAGGCCGTCGGCCAGTACCTTCAGCGCCAGCTCCACACTCATGGCCACCACGAATATGTACTCCGACACCTGGCGAGGAACAGGCGGAATCAGCGCCAGCACCACGCTCAGTCCATGTTCAGGGGTATGCACGCTGACAGGCCGGCAGCAGATACCGCCCGCGGGGCAGGGCCACAGTCCTGGCCACCAGTGGCGAGGTATGAGCAGGCAGCTGGCACACGGCGAGAGCACAGGAGGGAGCATGGACAACGTGGGAGCGGGGCAGGTGATGGTCACGCTGCCAGCTCGTTCAAAGAGCGGGATTGAGGGAAAGTGAGGGGCTGAAGCCGGGAAGATTGCTTGACACAAGACGATAAATATATCCGGGTCTTCGCGACGTCATGAACATCTTCCCAAATAAGGACACCAACTTATGCTAACGGAAGAAAAACGGACAATCGTAACGACAGGTGCCAGTCGATGTGTCCCGCTCACGCACGCAGTACCACGCGCCCTGGAAGCATGTCACGGATGCACCTGCTCCAGGACGTGTGTAAGGGTTCATGTCTGACCTTTGCAACCGGACCTGACTTCAGTGTATGGGGTGGACAAATGTTACCATCAGCTACAAATCCTTTTAATTAAGGGAATATTTCATATTTGAATGTACTGAGGCAGGCATCAGATAGGACGAAATAAGTTCACTTGTAACTGTTGGTAAGCGTTCAAGTGCAAAAGATTGATCTAGATAGCACAATGTCACTATTTAGTACACATACTCTTTAAAACGCCACCGTTTGATCGTGTCCTGGATCGCTTGTATGACGTCAAGAGTCGTTTTGAGATTAGCCGTACGAAATTGCCACCGTAACTGACTGACTTACTCAGTAGTAGAACTTCAGCTCGTAGAGAGGTGTCGTGCTATTCGGTGCGTGTTTGCGGAACGCAAACATCATTACGTGCGCGTGTTTCGGCTGTTCCTCGTGGCCTTTCTGTACATCTGTCGTGACTTCATATTGCATACGTGCACTCACATATTCGGTTGCGCGATTGTTAACTGACTTCGGTTTCCAGTCTCATTTCTGTCACAACTCGTACTAATTCTTGAAGTCCTGTGTTATGTAGCACAAAATGTGATGCGGCGCCATCGTGAACTGATTCGACTTCCAGTCCCATTTCTGTGAAAACTCGTACTAACTCTTGAGGTCCTGTATTATGTAGCACAAAACGCGATTCAATCACCCGATCGTCTTATCCTCTTTTCTTCTTTCATCATCAACCCTCCTGACGCCCCGCTGATCCAGGGCAGGCTTCATGCGCCCGCCAGCCAGTGGGCTAGGGCCCCCTGGGGAGGGGGACCCGACCGGGTGCCCAGCACACATCCTAAGCTGTTCCTGCGCGGGTAAGAGCTCGGTGGTCGGTTCCCAGGCGCATGCAGGCCTGCCCTACGGTTATCCATTATCCTTTATCCCATAGCCCTGAAATGATCATATCTGGTCGAAAGGACTCTAATCTAAATAACCAAACAACCAAATAACCAATCATGTTCGGAACTTACACTGAACGATTACATCGGCTGAGGGCCAACTAAAGTATACTAGTGTCAGAGATCGTGCTGACGTATGCGAGACGCGAACAATTCGACAACCATATTTGTATCGTCTTAAAGTACTACATGGCAAATGAGGTGACAGCATTCACGTGACCTCCCCAGGGCGTCACGCACATCCGAGTGGCTTTGAAGAAGTCTGCATGAAACAGTCTGCACAAACTCGCGGGCGTCAAGTGGTCACAAAAAAGGGTTTTATGTCTTATGTGGACCACTCCATTTAACGGTCTCACCAACATTCATCCCGCGAGTGGACACTGAACATAGGTGGATTTCTGCCTACTCGACACACAGAAGGGGTACGTCAATGTACTGGCCTATAATGGCACGGTATCCCAATAATGCTCCAACCACTTAGGTCGTAGCAGTCATCTGAACAATAATAACAACGACCGCACGCTATTCCTTGGCTCGTCCAACACTGCGAAATATCCTCGCTGGTTGGACACGAATAAATGTGGCATGGTCGTTTCTGGTGCTTTTGGAAAAACAACCAAAGAAACGCAACGCCAGCCTGCCTATGATCCGGCCGTTCGCCGCGCGGACGGACGCCGACGGACCGGCCAGAGCCGAGCGCTCACCTGCAGCTGCCAGTTCTCCTGGACACGAAACGTTGGCGTCTCGAACATCATGGATGCGCAGCTGACGGTGGTGATGAGGATCATCACCCAGTCCAGGTAGGTCACCAGTCCCAGCAGGTTACTGCCGGGCGCAGCGGGTCAGTCAGACGCAGATCGCGCGCTGCACAGGACCTGGCTTCAGCTGCCACCGAGGCCTGCATGGTCACCTCAAAAATTAGCGCCCAGCACACTCACTTGTTACATAGATGCTGCAGCTCATAGATCAGACGCATAGATTGTATCAAGAGAAGCTCCAAGAAAGGGTAGATCGAGGCTGTAGCAGTGTCAAGCTTCCCTTGGCGTCGAACACGGCGCCATTTTGGACGCAACACTCCCATCGAGTTTCTGTGCGGGAACCTAACACCAACCACTCCCCACTTCACCTCGCACACGACCCAGTGCACGAGGATTATACAAAGTGCGAACAGACGATGTGCCTCAACAGCGCAATGGGGGTCCTATTAACCCTCTGTTAAGCCTCAACAATTAATCCTCCCCCGCAAGCAGCCACCTTAGTCTCATCGCGGGGCGATCAATCACCACTCACTGGAGTCCTTTGTAGCGGACCTTGCGCTCCTGACCGGTGACCGGGTCCTTCTGGCGCGAGTTGTAGCGGGCATTCACAATCATCTGGCACAGCTTACGGAAGCGACTCTCGCGGCCAATTACAAACAGCGGCGTGTCGAAGTACGGGTGGTTCTCCCGCAGGTCTTCCTCACGCTGGTTCCTGCGAGTCAACAACACAGATGGAGTGCTCGTCGTGTGCAAGTGTAAGTGCAACACAGTCGAAGCGCGGGTGCTCCTCCCATAAAACGACGCTCCTCACGCCAGCTCCCTGTGGTCAGGCTGGCTGCAATCTAGCCGGAATTCTAGCAGCAACAGCACTGGACGGATCCCCACTTGCATTACGCACTGCTTCATCACAGCAAGGCGGTACGCCGCGAGGTTTACTGACCCTCAACACAGCACTACGTGCGCCACACATGACGACAAAATGAAAACGAAGCACGACGGGGAAATGACGACGGAAGCTTCTGCGTCCCTCCTCACGCTTCCCATGACGTTCTTCCGTCTCACTTTGGCCATGCCACCGCTAGAGCAGCGCCCACCGTTTCATCTCGGCCTGCTGCCGCTTGGCCTGCAGCAGCTTGATGTCGAAGTCGTGCGGGTTGCGGGCGTTGGCGGCGCCGCTGAGCGCGCCCACGTCCCCGTTCTCCTTCAGGTGGTCGTAGGTCTGCTTGACCTTGAGCGAGCCGCGCATGCTGCGCCGCATGGACCTGCCGCCCAGCCGCCGGTCAAAGGCGCTGACGGCGGCGCCGAGCGCGAGCCGCCGCTGCCGCTGCCGCTGCCGGCCCGGCGGACCGAGCGAGCGCTCGGTCCAGCAGCGTTATCACAACAGTCAGTGCGCCGGTGAGATTATCTCCTTCGTAGGGGCGTGGCATTGAAAGCAGGGGTGGCAACGGTGCGGTCGGAGTGAGGACACTGAACAAGACCGCGCGGAATGGTGACGTGCAGCCAGACCACCGATTCATACACCGCAAATGTGCTCGTGACGTGGCTCATGTTGATAGGTGTGCTGGTTTTTAATGATTCGAGAAAAAGAAACACTCTAAACAACTACAAACATACCAGAAAGCAACCGCAAAACCAGGTAAGCTTTCCAGGCAATGGCCATTCCATCACAAAAGTTAACGTGTGCGAATCCAAGCATCAAACCCAAACACATGGGTCGGCGAGCTAGGCAGCTCACAGTACGTCACAGAGTGCGAAAGAAAATCATTTGACGCCTACCAAGCACTAATCCGTCCGCGCCAGCCCAAAACCGCTGCCCGAACTCAATCTCCAGTCACGTCATCAGCAGCCGAGAAAAGGCATCCAGACGCATACCAGAAGGCATCCAGACGCATACCAAAAGCTGCCACAAGGACGAGCATCCCACGAAATACTGGACGGCACGGCAGGACACTAGCCGCTAGACTGCCGGACACGTTCCCGGCCACACTTCCGCCCGAGGGTGCTCAATCAGCTAAGACAAGTCGTAAATGGACTCCAAGAGACGGCAGCACGCCGACTCCAAACACCTCTCCTACCTCATTAATTGCCCGGTGATCAATGCATGTTAAAGGCATGAGAGAGGCGCGTTTAACCATATGCAGCCATTGGTCAGTGTCCCGCAGTTATGCTGTTGTCATTGCGGTCTTACGACGAACTCGGTTGCTGATTTTACATGACGCCACTAATTCCCTGGCCCTGGCAGGGCGGGCAGCCATCGCGAGGAATCAAATCACGTAGCTCAAGCCTCCCAGACTGAGCGCAGCTGAACCAGTACCCCTCCTGCAATTATGCATCGCGCAGCAGTGCACAGATTTACAGCTTCTTTTACGTTATTCACATGTGTCAAGTTTGAACAAGGCTCGTTAGATCGACGCCCACAGACTGGCGATACTCCTTCGTGTTTACCCATCGTCACAACGGGGCCTATCAAAGCATCACAAACCGTAAGGGGGAGACCTACACAGCGGAGCACTTACTTGGCGTTCTCAAACCTGGACTTGGCAGCCAAGCCCTTGCCCGGGGTTGGCAGCTGTCCGGAGTCGCCCAGCAGCAGCCGGTGGTTGTTGCAGTCACTGGGGCAGGTATGAGCGGTTAAGGTGCGCACGTGCGCGAACCCAGGGACGCAGAAACTGCGCATGGGAAGGAAGCCGGATTATCTATCGCACCTAGGTAATGACTCGACCAGTTTTTCCATGTAATCATTGAATGTAAAGCGAAAAACTTGCAACAAGTCATCTAAAGGAATTGAGCTAGTCATTAACATCTTGCATCGTTTGAGCGACTGCTTATATAGCAGTCTGATATTATTTGAAGGCAGTACATTTGTAACAAGCAGCGCCGTTTGAGTTGATTAGCTGCATCGCCTTCTGATTACGCCGACTGCAGAAAAGGACTCGAGAACACATTCATGAAAGACTGAGGCCACGGACACTTCAGCGCACAAGAACGGCAGTGCCGATGTCCCCACACAGTCCCGCGTCCGCCAGACTCCATACGCAGAGCCGGGAGCAGGCACCAGGCCGGCCAGCTCCACCCCCGCCGCGCCCACCGACGTACTCGACCAGACTGCGCACGCCGATGCTCTTCTGGTTGGCGTCCGACTTCCTGGCCGAGGTGGTCTTGTGCAGCAGCTTGCGGATGCGCGCGCGCCGGTACGCCAGCACCTGGGGGCGCGGCGGTCGGGCGGCCGTCAGCTGGGAGCCGGGAAGGTGTGACTGCGCCATCTTTGATCGCGTCACGAAATTTCCATTGTAATTGATATTTTGTTATCCGATTGTATGACGCGAGTTTGCCGAAGAGCGATTGTTGCGGGCGCAAGCCCATTCAATGTTTCATGACACCTAACCACTAATGTTACTATCCAGAAATTGCCTAACCAGTTTTAGCACCGATGAGATACAATCTACATGTCAGCGCCATGAAAGTTGTGCAAGCCGTGATGCAGTTGCGCAAGATGTGACCAAGGGACGACGGAGGAGGACGAAAAACACCAGGTCATGCTCGCTAGGTAGTGTTGAGGAGTGTCCGGCGGCTGTGGGAATGGGAAGCATCGGATGACCTGGAAAATCAATGTTGGCACGCTAAGCACACCTAATGGCCTGCCACAGAATGCCGTTATCCAACCAGATGTCCAATCCGACTGTCCCAAACACAGACCTCTCGCCCTCGACTGCATGCCTTCATGCCCGGTTGGTCCTCTTCCTCGTCCGGATCCTCCACGAAGTTACGCATGAAGCTCTCGCGGACCTGGGGGTAGATTTCACCGCTGTCACTCACACAGCACCGCCGGCGGAAGAGCCGGACCAAACCGGGGCCGGGGCTACAGAGGAGCCCCGCCCCGGCCAGGGGCGCCGCCGGCGGAGGAACCGGACCAACCCGGGGCCGGGGCTCTCCTCTGTATCCCAGGCCCCGGCCAGGTCAGGGGCGCCGCCAGCGGAGGAACCGGACCAACCCGGGACCCCGGCCAGGTCAGGGGCGCCGCCGGCGGAGGAACCGGACCAACCCGGGACCCCGGCCAGGTCAGGGGCGCCGCCGGCGGAGGAACCGGACCAACCCGGGACCCCGGCCAGGTCAGGGGCGCCGCCGGCAGAGGAACCCCACACAGCAGGGGCACCTGACGGTGCCCAGGCGACAACACAGGTGTTGCTCATTCGCCCCGGTCTGAAATACTCATTTTGCAGACCGACCCGAATAGAGAGTGCATGTTAATCATGCAACGTAACTCATCGACATGAGCATAAACAGCTGCTGCAGTCCGTACGCCACGCACGCCGACTGGCTGACTGCTTGATTGACTAACGGATTGATCGTCTGATGGACGACCACGCCCGTGGTTGCGTGCTGACCGCAGCCGGCGGTGGCACTCGCCGCTCGCCGCACGCACCTTCTGCAGCGTGAAGTCGGCCGGAAGCTTGTGCAGACGCGCCATCTGCGGGCGGTCCGGGAACTTCTCGAACACGCGCAGCCGCAGCGGCAGTGTCTCCTGGAGGGTGGCAGCGGAAGCGCGTGACAGGCCAGATCTCCGCGTCCTCCACAAAGCACTTTCGCACAGTGCTCTTTCTCCCACAGCGTGGCGACAGGTACACACGTACACACCCCACAGCACAGGTACACACGCCAGTTCGTCCAGCTGCATAACGAGACTCTATGCACGATAAAGGTCAATACATGAGCGATACGTTTCAGGCATGCTTATCAACACGACGGTGGGGGAGATAATACTCCACCCACCAACCGGATAACCCACCCAAGCAACCACCCACTAATTCACGCTAACGCACACCACCTATGTTCTCAGCCGTAAGCAGTCGGGGCCTGTGGGCTCTCAACTGTATACCGGCGCTCTGCTCCCGGGCGCGCAGCTGGCGCACACCACCTGTGTTCTCAGCCGTAAGCAGTCGGGGCCTGTGGGCTCTCACCTGTATACCGGCGCTCTGCTCCCGGGCGCGCAGCTGGCGCAGCTTCTTGATGTCTTCGTCCAGCTCCAGGTTGTCCAGAATTACGGCCACGAACAGGCTCAGCACGATCTGGCGACACGGGCGGACACTGACACATCCAGTAGGCCCAGCAAGACCTGGCAACACGGGCAGACGCCGACACTGCTGACAGGCCAAGCACGTTCCGGTGACACAAGTGGACCTGATACAGCTGACGGACCGAGCACGCTCCAATGGCACAAGCAGACCCGACACAGCTGACGGACCGAGCACGTTCCGGTGACACTGGCGGACCTCATACAGCTGACGGACCGGGTACGCTCCGGTGACACTGGCGGACCTGATACAGCTGACGAACCGGGTACGCTCCGGTGACACAAGTGGACCTGATACAGCTGGCGGACCGAGCACGCTCCGGTGACACTGGCGGACCTGATACGGCTGACGGACAGGGTACGCTCCGGTGACACAAGTGGACCTGATACAGCTGACGGACCGAGCACGTTCCGGTGACACAAGCGGACCTGATACAGCTGACGGACAGGGTACGCTCCGGTGACACAAGTGGACTTGATACAGCTGACGGACCGAGCACGCTCCGGCGACACTGGCGGACCTGATACAGCTGACGGACCGAGCACGCTCCGTTGACACAAGCGGATCTGATACAGCTGACGGACCGAGCACGCTCCGGTGACACAGGTAGAAGCTGGCACCGCTGACGGACCGAACGCGCTCCACGCACCGGTCCAAATATGATCTGCTGTATGACGGTGAGCTACTGCGGGGCGAGCGATTGGTAAACTGACCAGCGTGACGAACAAGTGGTAGAGTATGAAATAGATGGCCACCAGGGGGACGATGGCGGGCTGCGTGAGCGACATCGTCTCGTCCATCACGTCCACCCAGCCCTCCTGGGTCAGGATTTGGAACATGGACATGAATGCCTGCAACAAAACATCAGGAGCTCCGTTACAGATTGGACGTTTCGTGAGGCATCACTGTCTTCGCCACGAGATCGATATTTGCCCGTGTCATGTGCAGGGCAGACCACATCATCCCATCATTTCTCGTACACGACATAGTCCGATGAACCGAGCGAAAGTTTCCTCTGGTCGGGACAGATCCATGCAAATATGTGTTTGATAAAAAGATTGCATGCGTATGAGAGCCATTAAATAAGTTCCAACGAGATACGAATAAAGGATGAATGTGGGAACGCAAATGTCTGACTTGTATGCCTATTCTGTCTAGGCATGTCTATTTTGCGACGTTACTTCCCTTAACTATTTGTAGTACATGCCCCATTTTACCTTCTACCTCTAATCCCTCTAAAATATAAGGTCTCACACAGCTCTGCCAATCACCTCCCTCCTGAACCACACACGGGTATTTCATCACGATACCTCGTACTCAAGACAAGATTTCAGACACCGGAACAGGCCCGTCACTATGAACCAGGCCGCGACTACAAGAGCATTGTTTCGCTGCGACGAAAACCCGGTCATCGATGGTGGCCGGCGCCACGGAGACTCACAAACACGCGCGCTTTCCGGTAAAACAGGCGCCCTTCGACAAATCTCTAGCGTCTTTCTGCCTAGGCCCTTATTCCCTAGCTTGGTCACTCGGACTGACAACAGTCGCGGGCTTTGGCAATAAGCAACAACTATCACACCCTCTGACCCCCTCACCCCCAAACATGGTAGCAACAATGACGTTGCCGCTGACAGCTGGACACGGAAAATCTTCAGAGTTAGATTCACCCCACATGAGTTCTTACTGTAACTTCTCTGAGCTAAATTCGATTGGTCAACCGGTAAGCGAGTCGCGCCTTAACATATTTTATTTTATAATTTTGTCTTGCCTAAAACGATCAGGCAATCATTGTTACAAAATGTAGCTTTTAAAAAACGAACAAACCCCCAGCAAGTGGAATGTTGCCATATTTTGCGATTTGTCTTCGATTCGCCACTTCTGAACTGAGACATTGGCCACATGGTAGCGCCATTACCGATGCCTCCTTTCCAAAGGTCCTCTTGAAGTAGCCTTTGCCGCCTGACACCTAACATTTAGAAAATTACTTCAGTGGAAAAATAAAATATCGCAGATGGAAGCCCATCTGAATGAGGAAAGACAGCATGCTGTACCTTTCTACGCATTGCACTAAAACAAACGGTATCCCGGTAGTCCCAATCCCTTGAGGAACTTTTCCACATTGGAGATCGCTTCTGGGTTTGCTGAGATGGCGAGTGCCCTGGCCAAGCAGCGAGCGAGCCCCATTGCGGCACACTCCATGGAACGCATGACCCCTGATGAGTACCCGGGAGCACACGCGTCGCACACACTGGTCAGGCGTCAATGGGTCACCGCCACCCAGCGGCCATCTCTGGCCGACCAGCTGACTTCCGCCTGACGGCTGACTTCTTGGCAACTTTCCACTGCATTCCTTTTCGTCACCTCATGCGTTACGCTGTTTACATAGTAAAAGTCGGATATACGAACACCTCAGGT
The DNA here is from genome assembly GCF_011947565.3 of Pollicipes pollicipes. Classification (NCBI taxonomy): domain Eukaryota; kingdom Metazoa; phylum Arthropoda; class Thecostraca; order Pollicipedomorpha; family Pollicipedidae; genus Pollicipes; species Pollicipes pollicipes. The sequence goes on from NW_023597034.1 coordinate 20,787,123, forward strand.
AACAGACGAAAAAAAACGAATAAGGAAAAACGAATCAAGGTTTAACGATTTAAACGAGCACGCAAAGCACGAACGCCACCTAACGTTGAAATTTGGCACTCCGTCTCAACTGATACAGAAGTGTACGTGTTAGCATGCACTGCAATCCGCCAGTCAAATCATGCCTCTGCATCCTTCGAACCTTTGTAAGCAAATCATTTAAGATGCCTACACCGAACACCTCCCTATACGAAACACATGCAACAATCATATTTTCAAATTTTGGTATTATGCTAGAATAATTATCTTAATTGTTAAAAAACAATTACTGACTATCAGCACAATTTGTTTCCCTTTTTGAGCTCACTTACATCCGGGAATGTTTCGAATTTTTGGAAGTTTAGGAAGCAGAAGAGCTGCATAGAGATGGAGGACGTGATAATAAGCAGACACATGGTGAAGATGATCAGGCTGCCCAGCTTCTTGCCCGGGCCGAAGATCTTGAACACAAAATCCTCGAGCAGGGGCGACGCCTTAATGAGACGTACAATGCGCAGCACCTGCGGACAGACCAGAAGTCGGTCGTCACCGATCATCACGTAGCCAGCGGGGCGTGCCAGCACATCAGCGCACCGGCGACTGATGGACCAGCCGTCATGTTACATGTTCTCAAGCCGGGATTGGCCAAGCTGAGCCATCGAACCGAGACATTCCCCACGGGCGCGCTGTCACCACACGCACACGCAACGTATATGCACACACACACACACACACACACGCACACGCACACGCACACGCACACGCACACGCACACGCACACGCACACGCACACGCACACGCACACGCACACGCACACGCACACGCACACGCACACGCACACGCACACGCACACATATGCACATACACACGCACACGCGTACGCACACACACGCATAAACACGCATACGCACACACGTGCACACACATACGCACACACAAACGCTGATGTTGACCTTCCTTTGGGGAGGGGGGGGGGGGTCAAGGCGCTGCTATCGCCTCCCTACACACTTCTCACCCCCGCTCGCCACCACCTCCACATGCCCTGAGGGGACTCTGCGGGTCGGAGCCGACCTGGACCCACCTGGAAGTAGGTGAACGCCGAGTTGTAGAACAGCGGCAGCAGGTGGAATGTGCTGCCCACCGCCAGCACTGTCTCAAATTTGTGGATGGAACGCTTCCAGTAGGTGGAAAAGCCCATGCACCACACCTTCACCACCACCTCCAGATCGAAGAAGATGGTGAATCCCACCTGACAGGGTAGACAGCACGGAGAACGTGTTTGATCATCGTCGTCGCAGCAGAAATACAGAATGTCAGTAAGACTTCTTGACGCGATCCGGGCGATGTGACGGCAAGCGTGGGTGCTATCATCACGTGGAATGTACGCGATCGTTATCATCAACTGGAATGTACGTGACCAAAATCTAAGTGAATGGAAGCTTTCGGAAGAACACCTATACAAATTGATATTATCGATGCACTAGCCTTTTATCAAGTTTAGCGGGTAAAACAGCACACCGGCGTACCGTCCGTGCGATAATTCACAGGCTTTTACTTCTTCTTCACGCACATTTCATATTTGACCTGACAGCACATACTACAATAAACGACACCTCTGACAGAGGCTGGACAAACGGGCATCCTAAAACATCAGAACATTAGATCAACATCAGATCAATCGTTACCGCAGAACGTACGATTCACAATTAGATTAGCACGGCTACAGTTGGCATGCCACCCGAGCACGGCTGGGGGGGGGGGGGGGAGACCCGGCACCGGCCGTCGCGCCGGCACCGTCGGCAGGGGCTCACCTCGATCGGGTAGATGTCGCGGTACAGCTCGTACACGGTGCTGCCGTCGTGGCGGAACTGTACCCTGGATGAGATGTAGGCGTTCGTGAGGATGGCGGCCATCACCACCAGGTGGTAGCCGGCCGACTGGATGACGCGCTGCAGCAGGGCTGGCGCTGAGCCGCGCGAGCCGCTGTCTTCGGCCGTGATCAGCTTCCAGGAGGTGTCCGTGCCGGTCAGCACCTGGCCAGGCCCGGGCACGGGTCATATACTGGCGCACGCGCACGTAAGCACGCACGCACGCGCATGCGCACGCATACACGTGCCAACACCGACCCGATGCACCGAGAGGGCCGTGAAATTGTGCATGCTGGATATTTGGGAAGCGTAACGATCAAACCTGCGTGCCCTTGTCATCGCAGCTTTAGTCCTAGCACTGGGCCGGCGAATGACACATATGGTCCACTACCCTTCACTACAGCTGTGGCGTGTACACCCTCAGTACACATGCCCCGACCGGTGCTGTCATTCCATGAGTCGCCCTGCCAGGACTTCGTTGGATGCGAAGCGGAAGTGTTGACGCTCCGAGACCGGACGGTGGTCTAGATCGAAACACGACCAGGTACGTGAGTGCAGCTCCAGCTCAAGATGGCAATGGCTTTCACGGTTCAAAAGATCAGGGCCCACCGCTTCAGACCCAAACAGTCAGTGGCCTTACGTAGGTGGTGTACTCTTCGGAGATTTGGCCGCGGGTGCCCCACATCTGCTGGAACTGCACGCGGATCTCGTTGAACGTCTCCATGATTACTGAAACATAGCAGGTGGTTCGACAGGCCAGCGTCTCGGCGGTGCGCCTGTGAACGAGCACAAGCACGGGCCAAGAGCACCATGTGCACAACTCCAATAGCACGAACCCAGTGTCACAGCCTTACAGCCACGCACATCAGCACACGTGACCATGTCCGCATCACAGTTAGCGGGGACTGCAATCCTCTACCACCACACGCGCCAACCGCCGAGACCGAGGCGGACAGCGGGACTCACCGGCGATGAAGACGTTCTTGACCAGCCAAGCGAGGAAGAAGATCATGGTGGTGAAGTAGACGAGTCCGCGCCAGCCGGGTAGCGAGTCGACGGCGCGGTACATGACGTACACCCAGCCCTCTTGCGACGAGGCCTCGTACACCGTGAAGATGCTCGTGGCTGTCGGCAACATGTGGCTGTGACGAGGAGACAGCCAAGGAGCGCAGGGGTACATACAGGTCTCCCTCGTGATCTGAGAGACAAGGACGACTGGCGTATCTTAGGTTATCTCACTTAAGTCACGTCACAAGTCAAGGCAGATTACACATTTCAGTCCCTTGGCATGAGCCTTCATTTTCTACCAAACTCATCACACTTACCATCTGTCGAAGGCGAACCGAACACGCCACCACAGCACTCACCGAACTCATCGAAGCCGTTGAAGCCGACGACGTACGAGCTGGAGTGGAGTGTGACGCACTTCATGGCGGTGGGGCACTGGTAGCCGGAGCCGGGGCTGAGGCTGCAGTAGGTGTCGGGGACGGCCAGGTCGTTGAGCTTGACATCGCTGGAAGGCGGCAGGCGCATATACGGCATGGAGTCATTATGGACGAGAGCGTGGGTTTCGTATTTCAAGGAATACCCCATTTGAAGCAATTTGCGAACATGCATTTGCCACTACTTGCATACGTTTCACCTGGAATGTTGATAAGTAAGCTTGGACACAAATCTGATAGGTTCGTTAGGGCACGAATTAATGCGCATGTTTTGGAAGACTACAAAAACACGATGTTGGTGATTTAATGCCACCAATCTTCCGAACCAATTTGCCATTTTTTAGTGACTGTTACGACGAAACAAAAACGACGCTGAAAGGTAACCTAATATGGTTAAGACAGTATTAACAGCCTTATTACTCGTAGAATAAACAGGAGAATATCTCTTCATTCTCCTGCTCATCCTAAGAGGAATCAATCATTAACTAATGCTTCCTTATTTGAATGCATTGTTTCTCGCAAATGCGCTACTGAGCAACTTACGTCAAGTGATATGGTTGTGTAATGCGCCATTGTGATATTTTATGAAAAATCACATTGACTTCAAATGAGCTCCCTTTGTCGTTTTTCCTCTTGCTAATACGATTATTTGCTTTATGCATGTGCAGGTACCATTGTACCCTGGCTTGTACCAATGAGTGTGTGAATTCACAACGGAATTGTTTGAGTGATGGCTGCGCAACGCCTCACAGTCAACGTGTGGGAAATAATGACTCTTTGAATATGGCTGTGGGGACCACTGGGTTTCCCCTGATTCCTCCCATGACATTAAATGCCTTTTGTTTTTCTTAATGCATTTTTGTTTTTGGCCGGTCGCATGTCACATCGTCGAACACATAAACACTGTTCGGTATTGGAAGATTTCTTAGAATGGTTGAAAATATCCTTAAATCAGATTTTATTCCAGTTCATGCTACAACGGTGGAAAACTAGTCCACCCACTTCGTTCACTATTGATTTTGAACCAGGAGCATGTTAACTGATTAGATTCCAGCTTGAACCACCCAAAGTTGGCATGATTCTGAGCCAGTCTCGAATCAAATGGGCCGTCTGGATTGCTCGCCAAAGTCTGGTTTTACCAAAAGCAGCCTAGGCTCGTTCGCTAAAGCAGGGCCGGAATTGAGCTCCGCTGAGTGCTGCGCGCCATGCACGCCGACCGATGGCCAGCAAACCGGACCGAGCTGACCGCCAGACGTCAGCGCCACAGCTGACGGTCCGCGCCACAGCTGACCGCCAGACGTCAGCGAGGTCCGCACCACAGCTGACCGCCAGACGCCAGCGAGGTCCGCACCACAGCTGACCGCCAGACGTCAGCGAGGTCCGCGCCACAGCTGACCGCCAGACGTCAGCGAGGTCCGCACCACAGCTGACCGCCAGACGCCAGCGAGGTCCGCACCACAGCTGACCGCCAGACGTCAGCGAGGTCCGCGCCACAGCTGACCGCCAGACGTCAGCGAGGTCCGCGCCACAGCTGACCGCCAGACGCCAGCGAGGTCCGCACCACAGCTGACCGCCAGACGCCAGCGAGGTCCGCACCACAGCTGACCGCCAGACGTCAGCGAGGTCCGCGCCACAGCTGACCGCCAGACGTCAGCGAGGTCCGTGCCACAGCTGACCGCCAGACGCCAGCGAGGTCCGCGCCACAGCTGACCGCCAGACGCCGGTGAGGTCCGCACCACAGCTGACCGCCAGACGCCAGCGAGGTCCGCGCCACAGCTGACCGCCAGACGCCGGTGAGGTCCGCGCCACAGCTGACCGCCAGACGTCAGCGAGGTCCGCGCCACAGCTGACCGCCAGACGTCAGCGAGGTCCGCGCCACAGCTGACCGCCAGACGTCAGCGAGGTCCGTGCCACAGCTGACCGCCAGACGCCAGCGAGGTCCGCGCCACAGCTGACCGCCAGACGCCGGTGAGGTCCGCACCACAGCTGACCGCCAGACGCCAGCGAGGTCCGTGCCACAGCTGACCGCCAGACGTCAGCGAGGTCCGCGCCACAGCTGACCGCCAGACGTCAGCGAGGTCCGCGCCACAGCTGACCGCCAGACGTCAGCGAGGTCCGCGCCACAGCTGACCGCCAGACGTCAGCGAGGTCCGCACCACAGCTGACCGCCAGACGCCAGCGGGGTCCGCACCATACGTTAGCGAAGTCGCATCTCCGTGACGACTGTGAGACAAGCCACTGCAGGCAGCCTCCCGTGCAGCGACGGTGCGCCGGTGCTTGACTGGCCCGGTGCGAGGGTGCTTGGCTAGCCCGGTGCGCTGGTGCTTGGCTAGCCCGGTGCGCGGGAGCTTGGCTAGCCCGATGCACGGGAGCTTGGCTAGCCCGGTGCGCGGGAGCTTGGCTAGCCCGGTGCGCGGGAGCTTGGCTAGCCCTGCTTGGCTAGTCCGGTGCGCTAGTGCTTGGCTAGCCTGGTGCGCTGGTGCTTGGCTAGCCCGGTGTGCCAGTGCTAGATTAGCCCGGTGCGCGGGAGCTTGGCTAGCCCGATGCGCGGGGGCCTGTCTAGCCCAGTGCGGAGGTGCTTGACAGGCTGTACGTCATGACCACGGACCTCCGAGTGAATCGGGTGCGTCAGTGACCGCGACCACGCGACAATCACAAACTAGACGGGCGCACAGCACATCACTGACACCGGCCAGCATGTTGTTCGACAAACCACCCCACGCGCCCCGCTTACTTCGGATCTGTGGAGTTCTTGACGCAGTGGTTGTTCATACGACCGAAGAACTGCACGCCGAGCAGCGCGTACAGACACATGAAGAACAGGAAGAAGAGGGTGACGTTGTAGATCTGCTGCGAGGAGCGCCTGCCGGCCACCCACCGGCGGCGAGTTACGAGACGCGGCGAGCCAGCGACCACGCAGCACGGCAGGCAGCGCAGACCGCGCGACACAACACGGCCGCGTACCACGGGAGAGCTTGTCCATGCCAAGCCCCAGTCGATCCCAGCACCCGCGTATCGGTACACCCGGTCCTTTGATTCACGAAATGACACATCACCATTGGTTGTTCGCCGACGTCCACTTACAACAAAATCTGGTTGATTCTGCTCTTTGGCATGCTGAACTTGAGGAAGACGCGTATAAACCGGACCATGATGAGAGGCCGGGGAGCCCGGAGGACCGATAAGAACGAGTGCACATGCACCATACTCATCAGTTCGAACACCTGGAAATATATACATGTTAGCCTTGGATTACGTTCGATGGAGTGCAACCGAGTTACATGATGCTAGTGACGTAACGAAGATTCTGTACCGTCCAATTCCTCTTGGTTATTCGCCGAGAGCCGCACGACAAAGATTCTGCGCCGCATCCAGAAAAATCTGTGTAGGACGCGCGTAATCTTTTCGATGTGCTTGATCGTGCGATCGCAGCGTACTCTCGGTGAGTGAACCCAATCAGCGGATGACTGATTCAATTCAGCACACATCGGCGTTCCGACTTGGCGCCACCCAAACGTGTGCATATGCCCCATGTCATCCAATGTGCCCTGGTGATATTGAATACAAGCTGTTCCACTCACTCACTATAATTTAAAGTTCTGAAGCACTGATGGCTGTCATATCATACCTGCAGGATCACTGACACCCAGAGGAAGAAGACCATGCTTGCATCAAACTGGCACCAGTGGTCCTTAAGGTACGGGCTCTCACCCTGAAGACAGTTCATAGATACCGTTACGAACGCGACCTACAATTCCCGATCACAGCGAAATGAAGCCATGCATATATGACATAACTCTAACGGTGGTTTTGAACGGATTACCTAAGGTACGTTATCCTATTCGTCAAAGCAGCTTCGGAGGGCAAAAGTTTCGCAGCATTTCCTAGATCACATAAGTCTTGACAAAACTTCACAAGGCAGGATACGTCGGAGTCGGACACCTCAGCGTCGGTGGTTCTGATATGACGATGAAGAAAATCCATTGCAAAGTCAGCAGGACCATGCAAGTGAGCAGACATCGCTGTCTGCGTCTGCTCACACTTGGATTCATGGACGCAAGGCAGATATTAGCATCAAGCTCCTGCACCTTGGCATGTACCTACACCTATGGTGTTTGGGTTCCGAACCATAAGGAGACGCTTTCGTCGTTTCTTGGCACGCCGAAAAATATTTTAGGCCAGAAAACGTCATAAACGGGAGAACGCACAATGAAAACGTACGAAGGCATTCTCAGAAGGAATGCGGCGGAGACAGCTGTGACGTGTAAATATGCATATACCTGTCATGGTAACCTCTAAACAGAAGACAGTGACGGGCCATAATAAAGCAACTGAAGGGATTCTCATAAACGCTGCGAAGCGAAGCTCTACGGATTTTCCTCCCAACGACCCTGGAAATCCCTTGCGGCTTCTAACGCATGCCTACACTTCCCAGTAGACAAGATATTGGGAAGAAAAAATAACAAAACTTTGGGATCCAGTTCCAACATGGAGCCTTTCAATTCTGTAAGACCTTGCCTCCACCCTCTGTTTGCCTCCTCCCAGTCGATATGAATTCAAGGCTTCCAAAAAATACTGATAGGTACTAAGAAAAAGCAGATCACACTCCTATGGTGCAACCAACAACATAGGTACAACCAGAAGTACCGTGCTTCTGGTTGTATCAAGGCCGCCGTAAAATGCATGTGGGTGTAAGAGGAGATTTGCTCGTTGACATAGAAGCTCGCTCTGCTTTCTTAGCACCTACTGGCGTCTTTTGGACGACTGCATCGCATGCTGGGTAACCCAGCAGAGCACACGCTGTTCAACGTAGAAAGGAGGACAAGTCCTCCATTGTCGCGCTCGCACAGTACCGCCGCGCGGCCCGTGACGGCTGGCAGCGGCCACGCGGCCCCTGAGCCCTGCCGCGGTGGCGCCGGCGCCGCTTACACCGAGCAGGCCGCGGATGTGCATCTTGGCCACCATCTCGGCAGTAAACATGAAGGTGACGAAGGCGTCCACGATGAAGGTGATGAGCCGCAACGCCTGCCACTCGTCGAACGTCTTGCGCGTGTTCAGGCTGACTGAGACGAGACTGAGCAGCGCGCACAGCCGCAGCAGGTGGCGCACCCATACCTGCAGCAGCCGTGACACCAGACGTCGGCAGGGCGGGTACAGCCGACTCGACAGAGGTCACGTTGCAAAGGGCAAATGAAAGGGGTAATGGGTGCCCCCTGTCCCCCTCCCCCCCCCCCCACCCTACATGTTATATGAATGGTATTGCGATAATCCGATGTGTTGGGCCTGGGTTTAATTACCACAGTAAAATGTCTAAATGCAACACGCAAACGCACCGTTCGACTTCAGGCTCCTCAGTCGACAAGTGATACAGCCATGATAATTGTTCATTATGGTGACAGTGATTTAACTTGATCCAAAGCCACATAGATAACATCAAAACTCAAGTCAGTCATGCCATGAAGCTAGTGCAGCAGTTTTATTATGTGAAATACAGGCTGACTCAGAAGTAATTAATAAGCTTATCAGCTATCTGATCACAACCAAAAGAACCAAAGCAGTACAACTAATTTACAATAGACCTAAGATTGCACCAACTGCTGTAAGATAAGCTGAAAAAATGATGATACTTGGAATAATAATGAACAAAATCACCAGCAGACGAAAATGCTTTCTTGTGGTGATGATTTCCAAAGGTTTTCTCAATTAAGCTAATTCTATTTCAAACTTTGCCTGAACATGAAACCAATTGTATTTAAAGAACTGTACCTTGTTCACCCAATCAATGTCTGCATTCTCATTCAGTGACTCATCTGGACCATAGTCAGGACAGAATGGGTTCACTCCGCAAGCTTGGCTTTCTGCCCAGCATCTTGGATTTCATGTGCTTCTACATTGCAATGGCTGACACTTGAAGATCCATGCTTGTTCTTCACTGCTGATCTATTTTAGCATGATCAGTGATCTGCTCCCTGCAAAGATAAGTAAGAGATGAAACATCAACTTATTTAAAGGCTGGCAAGAACATAACCAGCCCTTTCCAACCCTAAACTTGCCGAACACTGCATTTGCCTCCAGGCTGTGCAGCAATGTTTTCCAATCATCTGTCCTTATCTTTTAAACCTCATCAACCTCTCTCTTGGGAACAAAATGTTCCCAGATGGCTGGAATATGACATAGGTTATACCAATTCCAAAGTCAGGTGATCCGGCTGTACCGTCCAACAATAGGACCAGCCCTCTGCTCGGTGTGCTCCCTAAGATCTCAGAATAGATAGCCTAAACACAGCTAACGGAATATTTGAACGCAACAGGGCTGCTACATCCATCCCACTATGCCTATAGACCACCCAACTCAACCGAGGATGCCGTGTCCACCGCAGTCGAGCGCCCAGTCACCAACCCCACAGACGAACTTGTATCGTCGTAATGACAACCGATCTGTCAAAGGCACTCATGGCGTCCTCTCCCCATGTCATGTGGTGTGCCCCAGAGCTTGATTGTCAGTCTTGTTCTGTTCATTTTGTTTACTAACAATCTATATACATACTTGACTCCTGGCCGCCTCATCTCCCACGCTGACAACACCACGGATGTGGACTGTACACCCCTGGCGGACCGGGTCTCGCCTACGTCACAACCAGACTGGAACTTACCATGTGCGCTTCAGTACTGGTTTACTCCCAATTCTCTCACATCATGAAACAAACTGTTTCTATGCCTATAGGGTCAAGGCAAAATCTTAAAAGGTCAGCTGACCTCTGCTTTGAAGTAAATGGTTCAACTGCACATGCCTTAAGTAGCACAAAATTATTGACATAATGGTTGACTCCTGACTGCCATGGAGTGACCTTGTCTTGGGTGTCATTACAAAATGTGATGACATCCTCATTTCTTTGTACCAATTCTGTCATTTCCTCATTTCAGATCTTCACAAAATCATCATTCTGGCATGCATATTCCCTCATATCACATACTGCTTTTAAGTGTCAGGTGCAGTGGCCAAAAGTCCGGAATGCAAATTTTAAAAAAATTCAATTTCCCTGCAGAAGTAATTTCTGGCCCCAAAAAGTGCCATCATATAACTCCAGCCCTAAATTCCCTAGGATGACCAATAATCAAAGCCATGTTCACACAACATGACATGATTTCAGTGTTAAGGGCACTGAGGGAAGTGGGTGCAAACTGCCTCGCAGTCCGCATGCTGCTGTTTCCACCTGTGAAATGTGTGCCTCCACTGAGGTGGCCTGCACCTGCACAGACATGGATTGATGCCACACAGAAGGGCATTTTTGCATCTGGCCACATTTACCAAGAATTGCCTGCCATCATACACCTCTGATGCCACAACACTGAGCAAGTTTAAGACCTTCATGCAGTGATGTGATTTTGACCAGACCACCAACCACTAATCTCATCTGACTGATGGTGCATAAATATATCTGTTTCAACTCTTTGACCATTACTCATATAATTATACTTACACTTTCATGCACACCTTCCTAGACCACACCTGTACTGCAATTTGAAATATGACCATGATCTGAAACTACTACCATGTGGATGATTTCTGATAAACTTGTTATCATTGTACCTTCTCCATGGACTTTGTCTATATTCATGATACAAAAAGCCTTCTACTTGAAGGTTTCAAAGAAGACCAAACATCAACATTGGTCACAAAAAAACTCCAACAGCTAAGCTGAGAACTTCTTCTCTTTACAAATGATTACAAGGCATATTTTTAGCTGCCAGCATGTCCATTCTAGTAACCTCTTGCCTCCAGATTAAACTAAATGTGCTAGAGTCGGCTTTTATTGCTTAAGTACTCACTATTTGTACCTAGCTGGGGTAGTCAGCAGCAGAGCTGTAAGTCAAGTTTAGTGCAAGATATTACAGGACAGGATAGATAAAGCTAGGCAAAGTATGACCTTAATCTAGTTCAACAGGATTCTGCTGCACTGTCACCCTGAATTTTCCTGTCTGTTTGGTGTGCTTAAGATGAGACAAGCACCAAGTACAGGCCAAAGAAATATGTTCAGTCAAAAGGCACTGAAGAAATCTTCTAAAAAAAAATGAACAGATGAGCTTCATCAAAGGCACTATGCATTGAAAACCAGACCTTTGGAATGTTACCATCTATATAGCCAGAAAATCAACCAGGAACACTTAATATGGGATGTGTTCAGCCAGCAACTATCTGATAAATATTCAGAATGTTGGAGACTTCTCTGGAGTGGCATTTGGCGCTACCAACACAGAGAACAGTCACCTACAAGCATCTGCGTCCAGAGAAAATGTCATAATTTTCAGACCACGATCAAGACGGCTTTCTCGCCCAGGTCGGCTATGGTCGTTGGCTATGAAGAACGCATTAGAGACGAAACTGGGTCATAATTTCCGCGTCACATTCTGCACCTACCGAACGTAAATGAATCATTCTCCTGGCTGAGCATTGAAAGAAAAGCTAAATGATGAATAACTTTCCCTAGGCCGAACGTGCCTATTTCGGTGCGGAACGATGTGATGAGAATGAAGGGTATCACGGCACAGTAAGCCTCAATGCCTAAATGTAAACGATAACGTACAAGTTACCAGTAGATACACCGGACATTTATGAATGCCTCAATACCCTTCATTAGCTCTGTGCCATATAAGCACCATTAATAGCGTTCCGTCCCGTACCTGCCAAACGCCCACCACCCTCATCAACCTTCACTACCCAATTGTTGTGTATAAATACGCGACGCGGCGCCAAAAGTGTGGCTGTCAGCTGATTATGTGAAGATACCGAAGATCGCTAATACAGCTGATTGTTTAGTGACGTTACAAAACCATTGCCGACCTGGCGAGAGACTTGGGACCGGGACCATCCGGAACCGGAACTAGCAGGGCTGGCAGGAGGAGGCAAAGGGGGCGCGATCTCTCTGTGGTTTCGTGGAGCTCGAATGGCCCAAGACTAAAGATTAAGGGCCCGATTGGAGGGTTGAATGGCCCGAAGGGCTTGGGTGTTAGGGTGTTGCTCACATTAAGGACCCCACCCCAAGAACCGTGATCTCAAAAGTTCTTTAGATGGCTTCTTGCACAGACTGGGGACCCGTAGGACAGAGCGTTCCTCTATTTCGACCAGAGATCACCAACACCAAACAGTAAGCTCCGTGTCAGTCTGAGCTCCGGGGGGTCATTTCCAAAGCAGGGACAAGGCCGGGCGTGTGGTTTAAATTGGTGGGGGCCCCGGCACGAATGCGGAGCTCCTGTATCGTTCAGGGGCCCACAACGTTTTACAGGGAATTCTGTATGGACTAAGGCGCCTCGATCCGGTCAGGAAAAATTTGATCAACAGAGACGAGCATGAGACACCGAATGCCAGAGGGCCTCTTGCGTTGGTCGGGCCCTCCGACAATGAAAGGAAACAGAAGTTATTATGAGTGTTCACAATGAGGCCATAGAGGTGCTCTGCACCACTCAGCGCCCCAGTATCGAACGATGGGCCCTACAGCCCAAATCCAGCATGAGCCCGTGAAGCCGAACTAGAGTATATGTACCAATTACTGGACCACCTGCGGCGATCATGGATGTTGTCGCGTCGATGGGGGTTCCTGCGTGGATCCGGGGTCGACTGCGTGCGTCAGACGGTCCTCCCGTAGAAAGGAGGGCGATGTGATGTGATATATCCCTCTCAGGGCCTCCGGATCGGCCAGGGGATCATATCCCGTGTTGTCAGAATGGCGGCCGGAAGACGCCACACGGTGAGACGGAATGGTTCTTCAGTTCCTTGGCCGGAATCAATAATGTGCCCCTAGTCTTCTACTCAAGGGGCCCCCTTTCCTGGAAAGAAGTAAGGTGTCCCATTAGTGTTGAATAGAGTATGTCGGATTGAGTGTATAAACGGGCAATGCGATCCCATATTTGCCAGAAAACTTTCATTCTTTTCAGACTATTGAGTAGTGAAATAAATTACTTTAAAAGGTTTGAGCCGTTGTGTATGCGATGATGAAAAGAATTCTCAGTCGGACTGCCTCACACGCAGCGGTGACCTGCCGCACACGACGCTGACAGTGAGAGACCCACCCCACGCGCCCGAGCAGCACTTCTTGTACTCGTTCCAAGGCTCATACCCGCAACACGATCTGCGAGCGAATGACCGGCGCCACCGTGACGCACCACCCCGAGCCGTGATTGTTCCCCTCACTCAGACATGAGTCATCGCCCCACTCGTCTCACATGCTGACACACGGTCCCGGAGTATGGTCCATCGCTATATTATACGCCCGCAATTTCAGGAGCAGACACAACGATGTCTTGGGTATAGTTTCCATAAAACCGGCCGGCGTTGGTTACTGCAAGTAACACCAGGCAGCGGGTGCAGTGCGCGAGAGGGTAATCGTAACATAATGATCTCAAAAATGCCTTTTGAAATGAATTCGTGCCGTTTAAATACTAAACTGGGTATGTCCTTTGTATAACTCTGAGGTTGTCAACTAGACAGATTACCAGTTAGAGCAGCACAAAAATCGAGATTTCACATTACTCTTCCAATTCTGCCACCAGATTCCAGCACCACTTCGCGGCGCTGTAAAGGTCATTCCGCTCTTATCAATCTACAAACCACACAGGTGCACATACAGACATAGGCCGCGACTTCGTTCTACATGTACGATTTTATGTTCTAAAGTGTTCAAAGGTACTTCTTTCAGACGTTTCATCATTGTCTTCCACTCGGCCTCGGCTTGGCGTTAGCCGCGGGGCCGACAATGCGGCCCTGCAGACACTGCAATGTCTGGCGCCGAGGTTTTTAGCGCTAAAATGTGCTAGCACGCATGCTCAAAACTATGTTACGTAATTTGCATCACTAATCGATTCTGACTGGATGTTGAACATTTCCGAATAAACATGGCTTGGTAATGGTTATGTAGGGGGTCTGCATTGCATCTTTGTCACTTATTCAAACGCAAAACTCAGAGCAGTCTTGCATGAATTTGGTCAACATAACCTTCAAGAGATCAACCAAGGTCACTGAAATTAAATGAGCATGTGAAATTTTGCTTAGAAACAGTTATCCAGGTTCCGGGGGCATTCGGAGACCCACCTAAAATTTGACTTGTTTAACCTTACTTGACCCGAAGGTCATGACCTAGGAACTTCAAGCTTTGACCTGAGTGAGTTCACGTACAGGTCAACACACCCTGTAAATTTGGTGTTTCTAGCTTTCTTAGTTACCGAGATCTCAGGGAATTCAAACTGACCCCTTCCCCTCCCCCCCCACCCCCACCCGAGCAAAGGGTATCCAGCTGGCCACCCGGGCGCGTGTTAATGCATCGCGACCCACGTCTTGTAGCCGATATCAGCCAGGGTTACATTAACACAAATTGTTTACCGATATCTATCCATCATCCACATTCAAGGGGTCCTTCATATCTTTGTACGGCTCAGATAAAAATTATGACAAAGCTTCTGAGTTCTATTGGTTTAGAACTATAGTTCACTACACCATTGTAAAATGAAGAGCGCCGGTGATTCATTTCATACAGCAGTTTAAAAAGCATGACTCCTGCCAGTTTATGACCTATGAAGCTCAGGCAGAATTGATTTCGCGGTAGCTTCTGGCTGATATTCCAGTTATGCAAGGTGAAAATGAAAAATGAAAGAAAAACATGCTTTCATTAACAAATGGGCAACATCCGGCGAGTATTTGGGGTGGGCCGTTTTACTATCGGGGAAGCATTTTTCAATCCTGTGCCCCTCCCCCCTTGCGAAGGTCCTGGTTGCGCAGCTGAACGGGACCATACGGGACCGGATCCAAATAAGTGGGATGATAGGACCAGAATATGGGCCGGACGGGACCGAACGGGACCAAACGGGATCAAACCGCATCAGACGAAACGGGATAGAACAGATTTTTACCAAATCTGATCGAGACGGGTTCGGACGGATGCGGAAAGAATATAACCGAACTGGACAGAATCGGACAGCGCCAATCGTGCTCGAAAGGAACCGGACGGGGCGGAACAGGACCATACGGCACCGGGCGGAACCGGACCAGAGCGGACGGAACCGGCTGAAACATGATTCAAGACACGGGACCGGGTAATACTAAAACAAACCAGGCAGGATCGGGCAGGACCGGATGGAACCATATGGCATCTCAGAGGACCAGATGGGACCGGACGAGGCCGGGCGGAACCGGTCAGGTCCAGACGGAAGCAAATGGCATCGGACGGAGGTGGCCGTTGCCTGACGGAAGCGGACGAAACAGCACTGAACCGGACGGAGCGGACAGTACCGGAATTCCGGTCCCGTACGAGAGGTTCTTCCCGGGCGGAATATTGACCTGACGGAACCGAACAGGACTAGACGGAACCGCACAAGGTCATACTGAATCTGACGATTTCGTGCGTAACCGGATGGAGCCGCGCGCTACAGAACGAGACCAGACGAAACGCAATGGAACGTAAAAGATCAGACTGAAACTGGTGGACCAGGTGGGACAAGACGGGACTGGACGGTAGCGGATAACACTAGACAGTACGTAGAAGTATAAATTTGGATCTGACGAAACCCGTGATTGGTCCGTCCCCTGGACGTGGTCCGATAGGACCAGAAAGGACATGACATGATGGGACCGGATTGGACGACAAGAAACGCAACACAATGGAATTGCACTGTACAGAGCGAGCTCAGGACGGGCCAGCCAGGACCAGACCGTGCCCGTCTGGTTCCGTTGCATGGTTCGATCCGGCCTCGTCTGGTTCCCTCCGGTCCTGTCCATCATCGTCTGGTTCCGCCTGGTTCTGTCTAGTATGGTTTGGTCCCACTCAGTTCCGGCCAGTCCTTGCCAGTCCTGTCCAGGCCCTTCTAGTTTCGTCCAGTCACGTACAGTTTTACCCAGCTCCGTCCGGTTCCGTCCGTTCGGTTCCAGTGTCATCCGTTCCATCCGGTCCGTCTGGTTTATCCGGTCCCATCTGGTCTCATTGCGTTCCAGCTAATTCCATCTGAACGCAATTGGCTTGGTTCGGCTCTGTCCAATGCCGACCTATTTCATTTGGTACCGTCTAGTTCCGTTTGGTTCCGTGCAGGGCCGCCCGGTCCCGTACGGTCCTGTGCGGAAGTATGAATAGGTTAGAAGTTATTATGTGTTTTTGTGACGTCACCGTACAATCAGCTGAAAGTATTTGTGACCTTCACTTCGCAGTCAGCTATTACCCGCACCACATATTTATGCGTGGGATGGGCGAACTAGGTGTGTGTCGGGTGTGAAAGAAAATGTGATTAATTGCGATTGTATGGCACTTAGAGTTAAATGAAGAAGATTGCCTTCATTTCAGAGGTCCAAACTGCCTGAGTTGAACAATGTTTGCTTAACTTGGTGATGTGGAAAAGTCAAATTGATATGCAATCATGATAGTCATTGACTGATTTCTTTTTATTGAAAATGCAGGACCCTCAAATTCATGAGAACTTTTAGAGCTAGATACCAGGAATTTGAATGGACACAATTTAACACTGAATGGATGACCAGCCAAAAATAGCAAGTGCCATTTAAATCACTGAAATCTTACCACTGTTTTTTTTTTATTCTCTTCCTCAGAAAATTGTAAGCCAGCTAATCAGATGTCTTCAGAGAGTGAGGTGGACGATTTCTTTGATGCTGTTGATGAATCTCCAGGAAAGAAATCACAGTAAGTCATCTTAATAGTTAAGACCCTGTGTGCCATGGAAACTATTAGTCATTTTTTGCTTAATGTGCTATAAAGTTTTGTAAGATACGAATCTTGTTTACACAATTATTGCATGCCATTTCTATTTTTTGTGGCGATTCATGCTACTCAAGAAATAAGTGGTCTTTAGCTTACCAGGGATAATACTCTCTTCACAGAAGTGGAGGGTCTGGCAAACCCTCAATTGCAGCTCAGTTATCATCAGACTCATTGGATGATACATCAGAGTCAGCACCAGCATCAAAGTCAACAGATGCTGTGGTGAGTTTCTTCATGGGAGGTTAAGTTGATTATGTGCTGCTTAAGCTGATCCTGTGCTGGCTAGGTGCATGAAGCTGAATTGCAGAATGAAAACAAGCTGGTATAGCTTATTTAGCTGTGACTGACCCCAGTTATGAGAGTGTTTTCGTCAACCTTGCTGTATTGTAATGTAATGGCCGTGCATCCTATAATGTTAAACAGATCTGGGTGATCCCTGAGATCTCATTCAGTTATTATTATATGTTGTTTCATGAAGTTATCAATGTGTGTTTGTATACTTTATGACTAAGAATAATTGTGTATGCGATTTCAGAAAAGCCCAGAGGATTCAGACTTCTGGCCTGATTAGTGGTTTTTGTGGGGTGTGGCTCAAGTATAGTGCTGCACTGAGCTGTAAGTGTCTTTACATAGTCATGTGTGCCAGTACCTGTGTTCATTCATTTGCAGCACCATGGGCTGGTGGTTTTTGTGCACCCTATGCTGGTGTATGCAGAGGCCAGTGCTAACCAGGTCCACCTGGTGCTGGTAGGCGGACGTCACGGCGGCCGACGCGGCCGCCGAGCTTGAGGCCCGACGTAGAAAGCTGCGCCGACTGCGCCACTGCGTCACCGGCGATGACGAAGCCGCTGAGCCTCCGTCACCGCACGACTCCCAGACGGGCTCCGTGGACGGTCAGTGTACCAGCTGTCAGATGAGCACTGATAGTCAGCCTACTTCCTTTTTGATGTTGGTGATGTTTGTTGCTGATGTAGGCAATGCTATTTGCTAATATGTAATTTAGCCATATCAGAACAGTTGGGCTCGTCCTACTCCATGCTGCCTGGCGGCGGACAACTGATAAAGTGTGTCAGCCTCAGCGGAGGGCACTGACCTGCCTTCACGGCCGACAGGCGTGCTGGTGACCCGCGGCAGCCACCCGTTCCGCAAGGTGGAGCAGGACGCCCAGTCGATGGTCAGTCAGATGTCGCTGGGGAAGGTAGGGCGCATCCTGGCCGGGCTGGACGACCTGGACGGGCCACCGGGCGCCCGTGCCGCGCCTGGCCACGCGCCCGCCGAAGCCACCGTCTCGGCTACCGCCAGCAGCGCCCCGCCCCTAGCTGCCGTCGACATGCCGCCCCCGCCGCCCCCGCCACCGCTGCCCCCGCCGCCGCCACCACCGGCGGCCGCCCCGCCGCCGCCACCGCCTCAGCCGCAGCCCGCAAGTAGTCCGTCACCGTCTCCACCGCCGCCAGCGTCCGGCCCGTCGCCGCCTGCGCCGCCGGCTGCCAGCGCCTGCCCGCCCCCGCCGGCTTCGGCCGAGGCGGAGGCGCCGGCCGCTGCGCCGACGGCTCCGCGTCTCCAGGAGCCGGATATTGTATCCAGCGTGAAGCTGGCGAGCGGGCGGCCAGCCTCGCCGCCACCGCCGCCGCCGCCGCCGCCGCCGCCGCCGCCGGTGGCGCCGCCGCGCCGCCGCAAGAGGCGGCCGCCGGAGCCGGAGCCGGCCGGTGCGCGCGACTCGGTCGACTCGGTGAGCTCGGCCGAGGCACCGGCGCCCGGCCGGACCAGCCCGGCGCCCGGGCGGCGGCGAGGCCTGACGCCTGACGGGGCGCACGAGCGGCGCCGCGGCCTGACCGAGCGGCGCGCCCAGTTCACGCCTGTCAGCGACCAAGAGTACTCGCTCGACATCCGCTCGGCTACCAAGGGCCAGTACGTGGTGAAGCCCCAGGTCAGTGACTGGTCGCCGCACGGCACCCCCTCCCCGGACGCTGGGGTTAGCCCGCTGGCGTCGCTATCCTGCCGATGGAACGCTGGCTGTTTAGGCGCTCTGACTGTTACCATGTCACGCGAGCGCGTTCTGTTTTAGCTTCACGGAGTATTGTTGACAGCTAATGTCCCCTGTTCACGTGCCATCGCCGTTGGTGTGCGGGATCTGTGGCGAACGCCGTCGCCCTCCGGCCTCCCTCTCACGCGCCGCCGCGGCCACGTCGGCCTGATCGCAGGACGAGGCGAGCACGCGCGCGCCGGTCGTGCTCGTGATGGACCGGCTGGACGTGATCTCGGTGCAGTCGGACGCATCGAGCATCGCCGACAGCGTGACGTCGCCCTACCCGCGCGACAACATGCAGCGGCTGGACGAGGTGAGGCCTGGCTGCGCTGCCGCCGGGGCGTGGGTGCCGTCGTGTGGACAGGCTGCGCTGCCGCGAGGCGTGGGTTCGGTCGTGTGGACAGGCTGCGCTGCCGCCGGACCTTGGAGACGGCGTGGAACGTAGTCCGCAACACTCGACGTGAGCTGGGGACGTAATGCGGGCTGGGTTGTACTTACGGTTCGCTGCAGATGGGTAAGACGAGGGCAAAACGTAGCCGGCAATGTTTGTCGTGACGCGACCACTCCCTTGTGTGCATGAAAGACACGTCTTCGGTTACGTGTGTTGCGTGTGAGTGGCACATGTTGCCAGGCCCGCCGACTAATGTACTTTTCGTTGGCTCTGTCAGTTGTGTTGATGTTACTGCGCGCTACAGGTCAAAGAAGCACAGGAGTTTTTGCGATCGCACGAAATACAGACCAACATATTCGTGAAGACGAAGACGGACTCTGGTCGGCCGCTCACTGATAAGGTACGACCAAGTGCATCACGTACTGTGGATGAGATTGCGTCCTGTGGTTCAACACATCATACATGATGATTCACTTTTCTCTCATTCACCCACATTCCTCGTTCTGCGCGAGAGCTCGCGTTGCTGACAGAGACGGGGGGATTAGGATGACTGGGACGCTTGAAGAGGAGCGCACCTCCCACCTCATGTCGGCGCGCGGTGTCGCTGCTGCGCGCCGACGGCCACTGACGTCACCCGTCCCGTCGCCGGCAGGAGATCCTGGACCAGGTGTCGGTGCTGAACCTGGACACGGGCGAGCGCATCCCGCTCTCCGTGGCTGAGGAGAAGCTGCCGGCCTGCATCAACCCGCTGTCGCTGCAGATCATGCGCATGACGTCCGAGTACATCAGGTGTGAAGCGGCGACACGGCCGCGCCGGCCCGCCGCCCGCCGCCCGCCGCCCGCCGCCCGCCGCCCGCCGGGGCACGGTCCTCTATGGGGGCAGCCACATCGCAGCATGAATGGCGCTTCGAACGCTGCTTGGTGACCTGAAAATTCATCCAACCCCAGAAATCCATTCCATCAAAAGGCTCGGACCAATGTTGAAAGGACGCTATCGGCATGTTTTCACCATGCTTAGTTTCGAAGGCGGGCAAACGAGTTTTCACAATCTTTCCGTTACTGGGCGAAGGACGGCCAGTGATGTCCCTCGTGTTGCGCCACGTAGCGCCATCCTCCTCCCGACGGCCACGTCTGCCCGCGTCGTGGGTCGAACCTCACGGCTGGTGTGACCGTGAACCCGATGCTTGTCCGGCAGCAACTCGAGCCTGGAGAAGGACGGCTCAGACGACGACAAGAAGAGTCTAGTGATCCCGCCGCAGGAGGAGCAGGCCGAGCAGGGAGGCGTGCGCCGAAAAACGTCAGTCTCCTCACAATCTGTTTTCACCCTGTTTTTTCGCCCTCATCACCATCATCGTTTTTACCCACACCCACACCCCCGCCCTCGCCCTCGCCCTCGCCCTCGCCCTCGCCCTCGCCCTCGCCCTCGCCCTCGCCCTCGCCCTCGCCCTCGCCCTCGCCCTCGCCCTCGCCCTCGCCCTCCGCCCTCGCCCTCGCCCTCGCCCTCGCCCTCGCCCTCGCCCTCGCCCTGGCCCTCGCCCCCGCTCACGCTCACATCCCACATTGAAAATCGGTTGGTAGTTCCCAAGGAACAATTTGGTTGCTGTAATTTGTGTTGTACCTCAGTGGCGTTATGTGTTGCCCAGCTTTACGTTTCGGAGCATCGATATCTCCAGTATACGCGTCTGAGTGAGACCAGGGTACATTTATAGGCTGCCCTCCGGAATGTGTCAGCAGCCGGCCGACTGTCGGGAGCCGGTCCGGCGTGTGGTCGTGGTGCCGTCTGTCGGGAGCTGGTCCGGCGTGTGGCCGTGGTGCCGTCTGTCGGGAGCCGGTCCGGCGTGTGGCCGTGGTGCCGTCTGTCGGGAGCCGGTCCGGCGCATGGCCGTGGTGCCGTCTGTCGGGAGCCGGTCCGGCGTGTGGCCGTGGTGCCGTCTGTCGGGAGCCAGTCCGGCGTGTGGCCGTGGTGCCGTTTGTCGGGAGCCGGTCCGGCGCGTGGCCGTGGTGCCGTCTGTCGGGACCCGGCCCGCCGTGTGGCCGGCGTATGGCCGTGGTGCCGTCTGACGGGAGCCGGTCCAGCGTGTGGCCGTGGTGCCGTCTGTCGGGAGCCGGTCCGGCGTGTGGCCGTGGTGCCGTCTGTCGGGAGCCGGTCCGGCGTGTGGCCGTGGTGCCGTCTGTCGGGAGCCGGTCCGGCGTGTGGCCGGCGTGTGGCCGTGGTGCCGTCTGTCGGGAGCCGGTCCGGCGTGTGGCCGTGGTGCCGTCTGTCGGGGGCCGGTCCGGCGTGTGGCCGTGGTGCCGTCTGTCGGGGGCCGGTCCGGCGTGTGGCCGTGGTGCCGTCTGTCGGGAGCCGGTCCGGCGCGTGGCCGTGGTGCCGTCTGTCGGGAGCCGGTCCGGCGTGTGGCCGTGGTGCCGTCTGTCGGGAGCCGGTCCGGCGTGTGGCCGTGGTGCCGTCTGTCGGGGGCCGGTCCGGCGTGTGGCCGTGGTGCCGTCTGTCGGGGCCGGTCCGGCGTGTGGCCGTGTTTCGCTGACCTGACCCCACGCGCGCCGCAGGGCCCAGCTGAAGCGTTTCCTCGGCCGGACCGTGAACAAGGCGCGCGACCGGGCTGAGGTCATCGCGCAGAAGATGTCGCACGTGCGCCACCGCGAGGAGCGCGACGCTTTCGAATCCATCGACGGCGTGCCGGACGCGCACACGGTGGTTCGCGTGCCGGTGAGGAGCGCTGGCCGGGCCGTGGGCCGGATGGTCCCGCGCGGGGCAGGGCTGGTCTGTTTTCTTGTGGTGTGTTTATGTGGTGTCATCAGGGCTAGCCAGACGGTATGTGACGGTTGTCTGCGAAGGAGAGCAGCCGGGTTTGACCATAGCATCGGCATTGGCATCAAGCTTTTGTCGGGCACCATTTGGACGAAACGGATAACCCTAGCACAAAATGGACCCGACATGACATTTAGCGCTATTCGGGTCCGGTGCGAGTGTTTGAACTTGGTGACCCTCAGACGTCGTTGGGTGGTATTTAGCTTCCTAGCCATCATGAGTTTTATTGCCTTCGTGAGGCACGGCAGGGTAGTCAGAGTGCCGTCGGCGGATCGTGCGTCATCGAGCGATGTCACGTGGCGCCACCAAGTGGTGTGTGGCTGGTGCCTCTCGGCCCGGTGGGCAGCCGGAAGCGAACTAAGCCCGGCGCGTGACCCGTGCCCTGCCTGGTGCGTGTCGGCAGATGAAAGCGTCCGGCAGTCACAAGGGTCCGTACGAGTTCGACCAGCTGGTGTTCGTGCAGGACTTCAAGAGCGAACACATCGGACCCGTCTGGTGCATGAAGTTCTCCGCGTGTGGAAGGTACGGACTCTCGTTGCACGTCTCGGGTCTTACGAACGGTCGTCGGTCACGGTGGGGGCGTGGGACCGTCGGCCGCCACGGATGTCTGTGTCTTCCTGAGTCCGGCGTGAGGACGGAGCCGGCCGGCGTGGGCTCTCCTAAAGCTCTCCCTCAGTACGCTGATCAGCGCGTGCGCTGCAGCTGGCTCCTGGTCCTCACTGTGTTACCGCCTGAGATGTGAGTAGAGCGTCGATGGCAACAAAGATAGACACTCCAGCTTTGCACTGGCGTCCGGGTATGTGGCGGGCGGGCCGCGGGGCGGAACTCGGCCTCTGTCGGTGCGCCAGGCCACGGCCGCGTGACGCCCAGCCGCTAGCGAGCTGGGGCTCGGAGCGGACCGTCACTGAGAGCGCCCGCGCCACAGGCTGCTGGCCACCGCCGGCCAGGACCACGTGCTGCGCGTCTGGGTGCTCAAGTCGGCCTACCACTACTTCTGCGACATGCGGACCAAGTACTCGGCCGAGAAGGTGTCGCCCACTCCGTCCCAGGTGGGGAAAGCCGCCACCGGTGGACCGGTCTGTGCTGCTCTGCTCTTGTCGGGAGTGTTCCCCTCGTTGGTTCTTGTGGGGTTCTGCACCCGTGCTGGTCGCTCATACTTCTGCAGCCAGACGAACCATGTGTGGTGTCGCGCCACGAGTACTCGTGGTCCCTGGAGTGTTTCGTTTGTCCGTAGAGTTGGTAGGACACTCCGTCGCCGGGATCAGGTGCATCACCAACATTGCCTGTGTTCCCTGGTGTCGATCCTCACTGTCTTCGCTTTGAGCCAGGTTCCCGGTGTCCGCCGCCGCATGTTTGCCACGTCCCCGCGAGACGCCTGCCATCTGAGTCATCTGACTGATGTTCACCCTGTCGCCGCCAGGAGTCTCTGGTGTCGCAGCACTCGTCCGAAGAGCCGCTGGTCTCGGTGGAGGCCACCAGCGAGGAGGAGGCGTACGCCCCCTTCATGTCCCGTCCCTTCTGCAAGTACATGGGGCACACAGCCGACCTACTGGACATCAGCTGGTCCAAGGTGGGCGTGCCGCTCCCCCCGGCCACTGGACGGCCCCCTCTGGCCACGCGGCGGACCTGCTGGACGTCAGCTGGTCCAAGGCGGGCGCGCCGCTCCGCCGGCCACCGGGCGGCCCCCTCTGGCCACTGTGGCCGCCCCTCACGCGCTGCACCGTCCGCCAGCTCACACCGCGCGGACCGAGCCAATCGTCTCCCCCTCTGGCCACTGTGGCCGCCCCTCAACCGCTGCACCATCCGCCAGCTCACACTGCGCGCGGACCGAGCCAATCGTCTCCACCCGTTATGAAAGACTCACTGCGAGTATAACTCATCACTGGTAAATGGACCTGCTGAACGCATTATTGAGTCACGCAAGGGAGGTTTCATGACTTCGTTGTTTTTATCGTTGCGATAAATTCATATTTGTGGCATGGTTCATACGAAGTCGGTAGAGTGCGTTTCTGTAGCCGGTGCTTTCAGCCGCAATTTCCATCTTCGAGAATTCACGTGTGCGCTCGTCTGGCACCGTTGCAGAACTACTTTATCCTGTCGTCGTCTATGGACAAAACCGTGCGTCTGTGGCACATATCGCGCAAGGAGTGCCTCTGCTGCTTCCAGCACATCGAGTTCGTGACGGCCATCGCATTCCACCCGAAGGTGAGCCTCGCGCCGGACGGTGGCCGGCCTGCGGGCTCCTGCGCGCAGGCGCGCCCCCGAGATGTAGTGTTGGGACCCGCTCGTGCAGCTAGCAGAGGGCGCTCCTGACAGAAGGTGGTTCGGGACATCGGCAGGACGGAGAATAGGACAGCTAGCGGCCAGGTCGGCAGGCTGGCGGCCGCATGCTGTGGTGTTCTGCACCAAAAATGTGTGTTTCTGTATGTTCCGCGACGATCGC
Source organism: Pollicipes pollicipes (assembly GCF_011947565.3). Taxonomy (NCBI): domain Eukaryota; kingdom Metazoa; phylum Arthropoda; class Thecostraca; order Pollicipedomorpha; family Pollicipedidae; genus Pollicipes; species Pollicipes pollicipes. The sequence goes on from NW_023597034.1 coordinate 20,811,873, forward strand.
TACTTCGCGCCTGGGATAACTTGTCTGGTTGGGCGCACTGCTGCAGCGTCATTTAAGCGCGTTACGTGGACTAGTAACCGTCTTAATCCACACCATAGCGTCCGACAGCCATGCAGCCATCACGGAGCTTTATTTCACGCAAATAACTCACTCCACATTTCCCACAAGGACTGCCTATGCTCGCGGCAGCTGCGGTCCGTGCGCATGCAGAGGTTGGTGCAGAGGATAGGCTCTGGTGACACCTGCCGTCCGCTCGCAGGACGACCGGTACTTCCTGTCCGGCTCTCTGGACGGCAAGCTGCGACTCTGGAACATTCCGGACAAGAAAGTAGCGCTCTGGAACGAGCTGGACGGCCAGGCCAAGCTGATCACGGCGGCCAACTTTTGCCAGGTACGGCCGCCCGGACCGGCAGACAGATCCCAGGTACGGTCGCCCGAACCGGCAGACATCCCCGGTACGGCCGCCCGGACCGGCAGACATCCCCGGTACGGCCGCCCGGACCGGCAGACAGATCCCCGTACGGCCGCCCGGACCGGCAGACAGATCCCAGGTACGGTCGCCCGGACCGGCAGACAAATCCCCGTTACGCCCGCCCTGACCGGCAGACAGATCCCCGGTACGGTCGCCCGGACCGGCAGACAGATACCCCGTACGGCCGCCCGGACCGGCAGACAGATACCCGGTACCCAGTCAGTGGCCGGCACTCCTCCAGTCGCCCCCCCCCCCCCCCCCCCCCCTCTGTTTCCCCACGGCGTCGGCCCCCAGATCCCTGGGACACGGCCAGCGGCCAACACTCCTCCAGCCCCCCCCCCCCCCCCCTGTCTTCCCACGGCGGCGGGCCCCAGATCCCCGGTGCACGGTCAGTGGCCGACACTCCTCCAGCCCCCCCCCCCCCCCTCTGTGTCCCCCAACGGCGTCGGTCCGAGATCATGTGTTATCAGCCTGGTTGGAACAAAGCGCCTAACGGGTATGTACGGACAGATGGGCTTTGCCACAGAGGGAATATTAAAGGAATGATGCGGGTTTTCTTCTTGGAACAGAATGCAGTCTCATACATTTAGGTCTGCTGCAATCAACTCTAAAACACCTTTAGATACATGCATTTCCTCGTGAAATTCGACGTTCGGGGCATTGCATGCGTGGGAACGCAGTGAACTTTCAACACTTGCGGTGTCAGTGAAGGTCAGTGTCCAATACCGCAGCACGGACCACTCGACTTCATCATCGATTTACGAGCAAGTGAAGCATTTTACGTATCAAACGGTCTTATTTGTATAGCTTAGCAATGCGGCGGTAAACAAAACTTAGTGAATTGGTTGCTTTGTATGAGCTGCCTGTGTTGGCATCTTCTGGATAACGGTATTGCGTCAGCTGGCTCTGCAGGTGGCATCACCGCCCATTTGTGAAGACCATGTGCGGATGAAGTCACTTCCAGACAAAGCCTGCTGCCACTGAACTTTCACCACTTCGATCTGCCGGTTTCTGAGCTGCATGTGGTAAAGTCGCAGGGCTCAGCAAAATAGGGACATACACCGACTGGATGTCATGTATTGGTCACGTATTTACATCAGCGGAGCAGACCATCGAATACACATTTGCGTAGCAAATCATTAATACACATCTGCGTAGGGAAATCATTGATACACATCTGCACGGCAAGCCATCGAACGCATTATTGGGCCATCGGTGAGCACGCTGCTTGCAATGGAGGCCGCTTCTGCGATCCGCCATCGCCCCGCACGCTTTGCGCCACGACCGCGTCTGCCCTGCGGTAAGAAAGGTGCGCCTACGGCTGCAGCTACGGCGCCTTGTTCTCCTCCAGCATCTCCTGCATGGTCTGGCGGATGAAGTCGACGTAGTGGTCGATGCGCAGCACCACCTCTGGCTGGCCAGGCTGGCAGCTGCCAATGAGACGGAGGCCGAGCAGGCGGGCCGGGCCGGCCGGCGCGGCGGCGTCGCGCCCCACCACCGGGCCGCCCGAGTCCTGCGAGCAGGCGGCGCCGGCCGACCGCCCCACGCACAGCTCGCTGTCCGCTTGCAGGCCCTGCGGGAAGATGAAGCCGGCGTGCGGCAGCTGCTCCAGCGGCTCGGCGCAGGCGGCCAGCGGCGCCACAGCCGCCGGCGGCGCCGCCAACCGGCCCCGGCCGGCCAGCGATGACCCGATCAGGTCGCCGGACAGGTCGAACGCGGGCAGCTCCAGCGGCGTGCCTGCAACGCCAGGGAATGCCGCGTCAGGGGCCGCACTCCGCCGGCACGGGTGGTGCACAGGCACACGGGCGTCGGGGAGGGTCACACGGGCGGCGCACGACGGCAGTTGGACGGCACACGGCGGCACGGGGGTGTCCAGAGGGCGTCACGTCACGTCTCAGTCCCGGTGCGTCAAACTGGCGTGACGCAGTGCCGTGCCAGTGGGATCTTAAGCCGCTTTGACGTCACATGGTCGCGGAGTAGATGCCGTGCAAGGAAAGGCACCGTGACACGCTGCCAATGTGGATCGTATTCCTAGCTCGTGGTTTTTTTCAACGTGACACCCACACTCCATTGGAGTCTGACCAATACCGAGACAGCGCAATCTCAGTGCGGTAAAGATTTACAAGTTTGATTTGAGTGGTCCGTTTTTGCATATGCCGGAACCACGCCTGTCCATCTGCATTTGCCGCAACTAATCCTCGTCCCGCACAGCGAGCGTGCCACACAAGCCGTAAAGGGCCTTTCGTGCCGCGTCGAGCCGCCTCGCCTCCACTCACCATCAGGAAGGTCAGCGGCCGGCGGCGGCAGGCAGATGGGCCGCACGCGCGCGCCGCCGCCGCCGGCCGGCCGGTCGAGCAGCAGCAGCGCCAGGTCGTGCCGCTGCGCCGGCGGCTTGAATCCCGGGTGGCGGCGCGCCGCCAGCACAGTGTGTTCCTCGGTGGCGCCGTCGGAGGTCGTGTTCAGGTCGTGCTCGCCGAGGCGCACGGCCAGGCGGTCGGGCGAGCCGCCGAGCACGGCGCAGTGCGCGGCCGTCACCACCAGCCGCTCAGCCACCAGCGCGCCGCCGCAGATCCAAGCCAGCGCGCCGTCCGACGTGCGCAGGCCGACCAGCGCTGTCCACGGCTGGCTGCCCAGCAGCACCGGCTGCCCGCTGCCGTCTGGCGCCGGCGTCGACTGGTACTCGTCGTCCACGAGGAAGGCCGGCTCGGGCTGACCCAGGCCGCAGCCGGACAGGCCGGCGCTGGGCGGCTCGGTCGACGCCGGCAGGGCCGCAGTGGGGGGAGGGGTGGCCTCGGTCGGTTTGGGGGTGGCCTCGGTCGGTTTGGCGGTGACCTTGGTGACCTCGGCGCCGACGTCGGGCGGGTCGGTGGCGGTCAGCGGGTCGGGCAGCACGGCGTCGGTCGGGCAGCAGATGATCGGGTCGTTAGCGATGAAGCGACACACCTTGGGCGGCCGTGTGAGTAGGTCACCGACGGTCGGGTACAGCATGCACCGCAGGGCCGCCGCCGAGACGCACCGGCCCGGCTGGCCGTCGCGCGTCACGCACTGGCTGGTGTCCTCCACCGGGAAGAAGATGGTAGAGCCGAGCGCCACAGCCGCGCCGCACAGCACTACGATTACCGACGCTGCCAGCCGCATCGCGATTGATCAGGGGTTTCAGGGGACAGACCAGACACACAGGCCGCCCGGCAGCTGCTGGGACGGAGAGGACGCCGGCGGAGGGACGTGCTGGCGCCTGGCCGCCGACCGCTGGACTGAGGCGCGGGCCCATCCTCCCCCCCCCCCCCCCCGTGAGCCGCCGCGGGCGCTCGTCTCCGATTGCGCCCGGTCCACTTCCCGGACCACGCAAACCGGTTTGGCGGCCACTTTTGTGTGCTTCTGCCGCTGCGGCCGGCCGCTCGCGGATCGATGGCCGCAGATGCCGCGCCGCGCTCAAGGGCATGCTGTCACGTGACTCATCCTGCAGGCGCGGATGATTGGCGGTGACGGCGCACGTGGGATGGGGGGGGGGAGGTGGAGCGCCGACCCCACGTACGCTGAACGGGCCAGGTTGCGACTGTGCTGGTGTCAGGGTGGCACGTAGAATCTTCAGCGGATTGTAATCGTATTTTGCCAAGTTTCAGTTTTAAGCTCAGTTCTAGTTTTTAGTGTTTTTTTGCTTGTTTTGCTTTTGTTTTTAGGATCGTTTTTCAGTTTTTGACCAATTTTATGACTATTTTTTTACTCCTGGCCAAAACATTTTTACTCGTGGCCGAAAACGTATTCAATTCAATGCAATTAAATTAAGTGGTTATCCAGTGGCCCACACTGCGAACATAAGTCCGGGCAAATGGTGCCCCGCCGGCAACTGCTTCTTCTTTTTGTCTGATCTTGATCTTGTCTGAAGGCTCTGAGGGGGCTATACTGGCTTATATTGAACGTTGTCATCACTTGCGAGGCGTGAAAACATCATCCTGTTTTGATGGCGCGTCGGATCAAATTAGACTTTGATGTCATGTTAGCCATGATGCTTTTCTGTCATAATCCAAAGTGACTGACACGTGTCAGTTGTGACGTAAGGGTCAAGTTTGCGCCGTTTTATCGACTGAAAATAGCCCACTTGAGCGTTAGTTAACTCTTTACGGCAGTGCTCAGTGTAATGCTTAGGTCCAGAGGTTATAATGATAAAGCGAAACGGCGGCGTTGGTCGTATTGCCGTGTACATCTATTGGCATTGAGAAAACTACGTACGGGGACCGCGATAACTTCATTTGACCCCGAGTGACCCAACATGACAGGCCAACCATCGGTGATATCCGCATATGACGCATGCGAGTGTTGGAAGATCACTTGCTGGTTTTGTTCCTTGTGTGAATTGGCGCCGTAGCACGTCGGGTGTAAAATTGGCAGGAATTTCGTACCAGCTATACGTGTTCGAAGGTGGCGGAACCCGGCCTCGGGGATTTTGTGACTGCCGGGGAGTAATAGCCCGAATTCCTGTAATTAAATCGGCTAGTGCTACCAAATGTTCAGCGCCTTGTCAAGTGATGGCAGTCCATTTCAAGTTCAGCTGCGATGTCAAGCCCATCACAGTGCAGCGGACATCATAACATAACGTCGAATTAAGTACTAAAAGATAAGCCAGTGCCAGATGTAATTTACCGTCATATGCCTTTTAATTAAAGGGCAGGCTAAAAGCTTGCAAAAATGGCCCGACCACTGGACTGACCGTTCCGGAAAATGGCATCGGGATCTCTGCAAGATGTATCCCAGCAAGGCGTTCGGTCACATCTTCAAGTTCAGAAACCCCAAAAATTGGCATGAATTTTTGCTATTAACCTCTATGATAGTGGATATGAAACACGCTGTGATAACGGCCATGATATGTGTTTGATTTTGAACATGCACGTGTATGGTGTTCACCGTCAGGTTTTTTGAAAAGACGGCCCAAACCCGCTTGGGGAGGGACGGAGTGCGAAGTGAAGTATTAACAGAAAATGCCGGCCGATGTTTAGCATTGAGAAGCAAGCGGTCCCTCCACGCCGCGTGACGTCGCCGCTGGCGTGTGCGCAGGGCGGCCGGTTCGCGGTGGTCGGCTCCTACGACGGCCGGTGCCTGTTCTACTCGACCGACCAGCTCAAGTACCACACCCAGATCCACGTGCGCTCCAGCCGCGGCAAGAACGCCCGCGGCAGGAAGATCAGCGGCATCGAGCCGATGCCGGGCGAGGACAAGGTGGGTCGGAGGGCGGGCGGCTAGCCCGCCGCACAACCGCACCACGCTGCTGGCCAACCGTGGCAGTAGTCACCATTGTGGTGGGACACAAACGTCCGTGCTGTTGGCATCAGTAGCGTTACAATCTATGGGGACGATGGCGGCGGCAAAGTCCAAGACGTTAGTGATGCTGGAGCCGAGGAAATCGGCCTATGCAATCGAGTTGATTGTGAACTTTTAAGTGTGGCGTACCGCTTTGTTGGAAGAGGTACGGGTGTAGAATGGAGGCCCCCCGGAAGGTCCGTTTACTACCCCCTCCCCCTCCCCCCTCTTCCCTCGCCAGCAATCTTTGGCGTCGACCCTGATTAATTGAGCCGCTGGGAAGGCTTTCCTACTTTCGCTCCAACAGCAGGCCAGCGAAGCGTGGCGGTGGCAGACAAGTAGCCACAGCAGTTTGTTCCGGCGGCAATTAATGCGACGTAAGAAAACGCAGAACGGATGACTCAGTTGGATTAAGCACCGACATTTCGCCGTCGCTTTTTCTAGTTAATTTCAATAAGATTAAAGCCAAGAGAAGTTTTCCATGCATTATTGGCGATTTTCTGAATTCGACGGTGGTTTTATAATTTGAAACATGATTTACGGGGTTTGAATCCCTGCTTTCAGGATTCAGGGATCCACAGGATTCAAATACTGCGAAGTAAAATGCTCAGCTGTAATGTGGACGATATCAACTTGTCTTGAGCGTCATTTTTTAACAAACGTCATTTTGCTTCGCTGTGTTTAAGCCTAAATAAGTTCCCAATGCATTTATATGCATAAGTTGTTCAGTGCGTTAGCGAGGAGCATAATTCACATAGATAAGACAGTAGTATTAGCCTTCTTCCTCGGAAAAGGCAGGAGAATGGAGATATAGTTGGGTTGGTATTTCGGTAACATGCCTTTATCGAAACATGAGCAGAAGCGAATTCGAAATTGCCTGCCGATGATCCCACTCGTTTTTCAGGCTTCTTTTGAAACAGCAAACGACAGTTTTTACAGAACACCAACATTCAGGGGATTAAAAAAGAGCGATTGCCAACTATTACCACGATACAGTGCCTATCTAAGAATTAGGTTGCGCGAGCATACGTGTACATGCAAACGAATAGGCATCACGCATCCCGCTTCATTCGAACATGCAAGCAAGCTGAAGTAAACAGGCATCCGAAAGGGGTATTTCCCGTTTTGTTTTTAACGTCTCGCAGGTGTTCGTTATAGCTCAATCAATTAGGGCGCGTGCACTCCCCAACATAGACTTTGTCCCTCCCGTGTTTTTCGCACAGCTTACACTTGATTTCGTAATCCAGGTTTTTTTGTGTGCAAACCGCTTAAAACGCAGAACTTCATAAATGACATCTGTTGCCAACCGGGCGCCCAGGCTTCGAGATGGAAGATTTCACCAGAGACTTATTATTGGTTATTGTCGTTTTTCCAAGCTATGCGTACGCGCGGTTTAGATTTTTTTTACAATGTGTTTGACTTCCCTAAGTAAATGTTTATCTATGTAAGGTAGCGTTAAGAATCCGTCCTCCGATAGCATGTTCCTGCCCCCTACCCCTCCCTCCCCCCCCCCACGCGCTCTAGACTTGTTTTACTTCTTCCAACATTCTACCTAAAAGTTGCGGAGATTATCCGTTGCCCAACACCAGAGCCCATGTTTTGTTTATGCTCTTCCTTTCCTTTTCACTACTTGTTGAGTTGCTTAGAGCCCTATGGAACATGTTACGAATTATGTTGTGCTTAGTGGAAGTTGGATGCGCATGTTCGCGGTGCAAAATGATACCAGAGTTGGTGACCTTGATAAAGAGCTCCGTTTCTAACTTTGTGCGGTTGTTCTAACTCATTAAATTCTTAGATAGGCACGGTATCGTGGCAATGGCTGGTAATCGCTCTTTGTTTAATCCTCTAAATGTTGGTGTGTTGTAAAAACTGTGGCTTTCTGTTTACAAAAGCCTGAAAAATCGAGCGGGATCATCGGCAGGCAATCTTGAATTCACTTCTGCTTTTATTTCGATAAAGGCATGTTGCCGAAATATCAACCCAACTCTATCTCCATTATCCTGTTTTTTCCCGAGGAATAAAGCTAACACTACTGTCTCATTTATATGCATGCTCAAATGATGGCTTTTAGGATTCGACAGTAGTTTTATTATTTCGATTTTGCTTTTCAGCGCTTGAATTCTTGTTTTTAGGCCTCAAGAATTGACAGGATTCCAATACTTCGTAGTCAAAGTTCAGCTCTAATGTGGACGATGTCAGTTTCTGCTGAGTGTCATGTTTTATTAACACACTCGTGGTTCCGCAGTTGGCGTCTTGCGATGTATGACACGGAATGCAGGCGTTGGCAGCACTTTCGCAGCTCCTCCCCCCCCCCTCCCCCCCCCCCCCCCCCCTGCTCGCGGCAAGATTTGCTGGAGGTTTGGCGTTGCCAATCGTCTCGTGCATTCTGACGACGCCCGTCTCCAGATACTGGTGACGTCAAACGACAGCCGGATACGGCTGTACGACCTGCGCGACCTCAACCTCTCCTGCAAGTACAAGGGCTTCACCAACAACAGCAGCCAGATTCGCGCCAGTTTCAGGTACGTGCCCAGCCGCGTCCGCCGCTGATCACCGACCGCACGCCCCACCGCCGCACAGCGGCGTCTCCGGCTGACCCTTTTATAGACTCCGGCCGCACGGCAGCGCCTCCGGCTGGCCTCGCCAGAGACTCCGGTGGCGTGCTGGCCCCGCCAGAGACCACCGCACGTCGGCGTCTCCGGCTGGCTCTGCCAGAGACTCCGGCCGCACGGTGGTGTGCTGGCCCCGCCATAGACCCCAACCACACGGGAGTGTGCTGGCCCTGCCAGAGACTCCGGCCGCACGGTGGTGTGCTGGCCCCGCCATAGACCCCAACCACACGGGAGTGTGCTGGCCCTGCCAGAGACTCCGGCCGCACGGTGGTGTGCTGGCCCCGCTATAGACCCCAACCACACGGGGGTGTGCTGGCCCTGCCAGAGACTCGCGAGTGTTAGCGACGACTGCCACATGTTGTTTGATGCTAAAGCCGTCATAAACCCCTTACGAAGTTTTCGCCACCTGAGTAGACGAGCACGATGTGGCAATACATTAGGGTTATCGGTGCGGCAGTGAGCTTGGGTTCTGTCTTTCTGTGGCCGCGTTCCCCTGGATTGATGTTGTTTTGTACTGTCATTGCTAAATCAGTCTTTTACACGGAATAGCGACGTTCTTATCTATCCATCTTTGGTTTGGAGGAATGAGTGTCAGCATGCAACACGTAACGGATTTTGTTGTTTTGGCCGAATGAGCTTCACACATCCCATGCCTTTGACATCCGAATCCCCGGTTGGCTCAGATCGTGTCGGCTCCCACCAGCTCAGTAGAGGAATTCCAGCTGAGTAGGCGGCGCCGTGTGTCATACATGTGCCGCCCTCTGTGTGTGTGCAGTCATGACGGGAAGCACATCGTGGCTGGCTCGGAGAACCAGTGCGTCTACATCTGGAAAACCCATCACGACTACTCCAAGTTCTCGTCGGCGCGCCGCGATAGAAACGACTTCTGGGAAGGCATCAAGGGTGAGTGTCAGGTTTCCTGGCCGGCACAGCTCTTGGTGCATCTGCTGGCCTCGCTGGTTTCGCGTGTTAGTCGCTTCCTGAAGCGCACCCATCTTTGATTTGGTGTCATTTCTTACCGCTGCGGTGCAGGGGCGTGATGCTGAGCACCGCTGTGCTGCTGCGCTGTGGTGCTGTGCACCGCTGCTCTGCGGCGCCGTGGTGCTGTGCACCGCTGTGCTGCGGCGCTGTGGTGCTGTGGTGCTGTACACCGCTGTGCTGCGGCGCTGTGGTGCTGTGGTGCTGTACACCGCTGTGCTGCGGCGCTGTGGTGCTGTGCACCGCTGTGCTGCGGCGCTGTGGTGCTGTGCACCGCTGTGCTGCGGCGCTGTGGTGCTGTGCACCGCTGCTCTGCGGCGCTGTGGTGCTGTGCACCGCTGTGCTGCGGCGCTGTGGTGCTGTGCACCGCTGCTCTGCGGCGCTGTGGTGCTGTGCAACGCTGTGCTGCGGCGTTGTGGTGCTGTGCACCGCTTGTCCGGCTCGCATCGGTGCATGGCCAAGCGGGCCGCCACGCAGCGTCCGTCTGTCGCACTGCTTCTTCGTGGAGAGGGGCGTTCGGTGGCAGCGACAGTGATTGGGGCTTATCGTCTCACCGACTCTCAGGGTTATTTCCAGACGGGGTGCCTTTACAACGTGCGATGTGGGGTGCGGTAGTGGTGTGGCCAGGACCCCAGCCCAGGACCGAGCAGTCCTGAGGCGGGCACCCTAACCACTAGACCGCCACCGCCCGAACAAACTATTGCAGTAACTTGGCGTTATTTGTCAGCCCGCGGGATGCGTTCTGACTTCAACTATCGTTCAGCAGCCAGCAGATGGTTGAGTGTAGTTGGTGTCCTGAGCTGCGGCACGGCGCGCGTGTGTTGCTTGTCGGCTAGTTTTGGAGTGCACGAGCCGGCGTCGGCTGAATCCCTCGATACCCAGCCAGTCGTTGTGCTGACGCCTGTCGGTGCGTTGCAGCGCACGAGGCGCAGGTGACGTGCGCACTGTTCGCGCCGCACCCGGACCTGGTGTTCTCGCACGTGGACGGCGAGCTGACGCGGCTGGAGCAGGAGGAGGGCGAGCGTGGCTCGCAGCTGTCGGCAAGTCTCGGCGGCGGCCACACTCCCGACCCCACACCCCGGACCGACGAGGCCAAAAAGGACTCGCTCGACAAGAAGTCGGTCGGCAGCGGCGGCACGTCCACCATGGGCTACGTCCTGGTGACGGCCGACTTCAACGGCGTCATCAAGGTGTTCCTCAACCGCACGCGGCCCAAGCACAGCAGCCTGCCGGCCTCGGCGCTGTTCCGCGAGGGCGCCGGCGAGGGCCGCGCCACCACGCCCCGGTGATCGGCGCCTCTGGCGCGGCCCCGCCTCACGCAGCTGGCCGCTCCGGACTGGCCGGTGTGGCGGCCGGCTCGCTTGCCGTGGCCCCTGAACGCCCAGGCGGTGGGCGGCCGACAGTGGTGCGATCGTGCATATCAGCCCAAATACCGCGCAGCCGGCCGATGAGGGCAGCCGCCGCGCCCCGGGGGCTGAGGCCCGGGCCCCGTGTCGCGGGATAACATCGCCAAATAACCTGTCGGCTGACTGCGACGCACGAGCCGTTGGTGCGTCAATGGATATGCGTCGCCGACAGATTTCCAAGAAAGACGCACGCGTTGGAAGATGAAGCCGGGTCGTGCCCATCGACGCAGCGCCGCATAACGGGCGGGTTTGGGGATGGCCGTTAGTCACGGTCCGTCAGGATCCGCCCGCGGTCTTGTGCTGCAGGCTATACCGCAGCTGACCGGGCCAGACTTTAGTCACCCGACGCGCGATGGTCGGTCATGTAGTCACACCGCCATCACGGGCAAGGCCAGATGGTCACCTAGGAGGGAATGGGACGTTGTCGACACATAGTGCGAGCCAAGTGAGCTTTATGCTGTGGCGATCTACGCCCAGTGCGGGGGCGCCCCGGCAGTCTATTTACGTCATGTTATTGTGTAGCACAACACCGGCTCCGTTGCCGGCCGTCGGCACCGTAACCGCACGGGTTCTCAGTGTATCTGCCGCAATCGTAGGGCCTGCGCGTAGGGGCAGCGTGTGATTCGCCGCGTCCTCGTGACATGGCCGGCACGTGGCGTCGGACCGGGACCAGGGCCACAGCTGACCGCGTGATGCTGCTGTCGCTGGGCGCAGAGCTAGTGCAGTGCGTCCGGTGTCGCTCCACAGCCGCTCGGCCAGTCGAACATTGCCCTGCCCGCCGCAGCTGAAACTGGTAAACGGCAGACACAGTCAGCTATTTGTAGCGTTTTGTTTTCTAAAAACGATGACTTGTCATACGTCGTCAGGGTGCCTGATAACGGGGCCGCTGTGATATGCATCAAATAAAGACGAGGTGTGGTATGTAAGCTCTCGATCATGAACGTCACCGATGTGCTCCTGCAGCGCAAGAGCTGACGTCACCATTATGGTCTAACGACAGGCGGGGTGACGTCATCGTCATGGTCTGACGCCAGGCGGGTGACGTCATCGGTATGTTCTAGGACAGACCGGCTGGAGGCGCCGGTGCGGACGTAGGTTGCAGACAGCAGCCGTGAGACTTGCGGATTTTTCAGCCCGCGTGATTAGCGAGCTGCAGCGCTCCATCTCATCTGGCAGTCGCGCGGCGAGCGGGCGCTGCTGGGAATGACCCTGAGCGGCAAATCTGAACTGTTGGGTGGTCATCCTGCAAGTCTGAACTGTCGGGTGGTCATCCTGGAAATCTGAACTGTCGGATGGTCTGCCTGCAAATCTGAACTGTCGGGTGGTCAGTCCTGCAAATCTGGACTGGCGGATGGTCTGCCTGCCAATCTGAACTGTCTGGTGGGCTGCCTGCAAATCTGAACTGGTGGGTGGTCTGCCAGCAAATCTGGACTGGCGGGTGGTCTGCTTGCAAATCTGAACTGTCGGATGGTCATCCTGCAAATCTGGACTGGCGGGTGGTCTGCCTGCAAATCTGAACGGTCGGGTGGTGATCCTGCAAATGTTTTCGCCGTGAATGTTGTTTACGTCGAAACACTCGCCTAGCCTTTAATGGCCACTTGCAGCACACAGGCTTTCCCACTGGACACACATCTTCCCTACACACTGTGAGACTTCCATATTTACCACTCTGTTTATTTTTTTTCATAACTGGCAAGTTATGACACTCCTGCAAATAGGTGGATAGGAACGTTGGCGCTGCGTGGTCACATGCAGCGTGATGTCACTGGCGCGCTGTGTATGTCAAGCGGAGAGCCTCACTGAGTGCTCATCACGTCTCTATCCAGTCCAGGCTACATTACTACCATGTACACAGCAACATACACTGTCCTGGATTGATATTTTGCAACGCACTTTAACTCAAGCGCGACATGAAGCGTACACCGGCACCCATCCTAACAACATGTGTCTGGTGTAACAGAGCTATATCGAGTCTGACTACCAACGACATCGCGGCCAACTCGTGCCCGCTTGCAGAGTGTCTTTGTGCTACGGTATTTGACCCATTTCCGAGTATAGCACTGACCACTGTCGTCCGGTTTCAGAGCACAGCTTGGCGTACCCGGGCTGGACGTGAGCACCGTCCAGCCGGCCTGGCTTCAGGGCACAGCTCCGTGTACCCGGGCCGGACCTGAGCACTGTCCAGCTGGCCCGGTTTCAGAGCACAGCTCCGTGCACCCGGGCCGGACCTGAGCACTGTCCAGCTGGCCTGGCTTCAGGGCACAGCTCCGTGTACCCGGGCCGGGCCTGAGCACTGTCCAGCTGGCCTGGCTTCAGGGCACAGCTCTGTGTACCCGGGCCGGACCTGAGCACTGTCCAGCTGGCCTGGCTTGAGGGCACAGCTCCGTGTACCCGGGCCGGACCTGAGCACTGCCCAGCTGGCCTGGCTTGAGGGCACAGCTCTATGTACCCGGGCCATACCTGAGCACTGTCCGGCCGGCCCGGTTTTAGAGCACAGCGCACGCCGTCCAACTCACATCCGAGCTCAGCGTACAAACGGGCCGCGGGGGCCTGATAAGAGCACAGCGCGGTCCTGTCAGACCTGTCTCGCGCGCGGCGACCGGACCCGACGGACGCCGCGGGCCGGACGGGTCTGGCCGGACTCCATGCCCGACGGACGCCGCGAACCGGACGGGTCTGGCCGGACTCTCCATGCCCGACGGACGCCGCGGGCCGGACGGGTCTGGCCGGACTCTCCATGCCCGACGGACGCCGCGGGCCGGACGGGTCTGGCCGGACTCTCCATGCCCGACGGACGCCGCGGGCCGGACGGGTTTGGCCGGACTCTCCGCGGTCCAGGGGTCAGAGCAGGGCGCACCGCGTTTGCCAGCAGCCGGCCGGCGTGCCGCCGCCGTACAGCGTT
>NW_023597034.1:20826537-20855248 GCF_011947565.3 Pollicipes pollicipes
GTGCTCTCGCGTGTGCCAGCTGCCTGCTCATACCTCGCCACGGGTGGCCCAGGACTGTGGCTTGCCCCGCGGGCGGTATCTGCTGCCGGCCTGTCAGCGTGCATACCCTGAGCATGGACTGAGTGTGGAGCTGGCGCTGATCCCGCCTGTTCGTCGCCAGGTGTCGGAGTACATATTCGTGGTGGCCATGAGTGTGGAGCTGGCGCTGAAGGTACTGGCCGACGGCCTTCTCTTCACGCCCAAGTCGCTGATCCGTGACGTGGGCGGCCTGCTGGACCTCTTCATCTACGTGGTGGGCACGCCGTGCGAGTCTGATTCCCAGCAGGCTCCTGATGCGCTGTGTAGACCGCGCACCCACAGCGCCACGCACAGCACAGCATGCGATATATGAAGTGATTGTGCCCGTGTTATGCCCGATACCTGTATTCCTCGTGGAATTCCGAGTATCAGTACGCCGCGAGATGCGTCTGGTGCGCCGGCTGGTTGTGTTGTCAGAGCTTTGGGACTAGGTCAGGGGTCTGCGTTTGTGGCCGGGTACGGTGGATGATGTCGGTCAGGCGAGTTCATGTTGCCTCGGCCACCTTATAAGTGGGCGAAGTGCGACTGCGGTGGGCTCCCCCATTTGTCGGCACCGTGTTGTGGCAGCTCTGGGCATAGCGCAGGAGTGCCGCACTAGTAGTGTTTTTTGGCTCTTTGGCTGGCGGGGGATATTATATTACAGGAACTGTCGACTCCACAGGTGGCCGCCGGTTATGTACTGCCCTAACGGTTACTTGATGCGAAATGCAAATCTGAGACTTGCGACAAGGTTTTAGTATCGCATTCTCACATTCAGCGGTCTAGGTACCATAATCTGAGTAATTTTTTTGTGCACATCTCATTTTTGTCGTTTCCCATCCAAAACTACTGAATGAAATGCCCCTGGTGGCGCCCAGGTCTCAGGGCTGCTCTGCGTTCCTGTGTGCAGGTGTCGCTGGTGTTCCTGCTGTGGATGCCGGACGTGGTGGAGCCGGTTCCTGGGAGCAGCTGCTGCTGATCGTGCGCTGTCTGCGTCCGCTGCGCATCGTCTACCGTGGTGCCCGCACATGCGGCACTGTAAGTGCGCGAGCTGTGCCGTGGCTTCAAGGAGATCCTCTGGTGGGTGGCGCTAGGTGGGACGGGTGGCGCCCGTTGGGACGGGTGGCGCCCGTTGGGACGGTGTGTGCTGGTGGGACAGATGGGCGCCCGGTGGGACGGATGAACGCCCGGTGGGACTGGTGGTGGCTGGTGGGACGGATGGCGCCCGGTGGGGCGGGTGGGTGGCTGTGGGGAACGGATGACGCCCGGTGGAGACGGATGGCGCCCGGTGAGACTGGTGGTTCTGGTGGGTGGCGCGCGGTGCGACGGTTGGCGCCCAGGTGGGACGGATGGCGCCCGGTGAGACTGGTGGTGGCTGGTGGGTGGCGCGCGGTGCGACGGGTGGCGCCCGGTGGGACGGGTGGCGCGCGGTGCGACGGGTGGCGCCCGGTGGGACGGGTGGCGCCCGGTGGGACGGATGGCGCTCGGTGAGACTGGTGGTGGCTGGTGGGTGGCGCGCGGTGCGACGGGTGGCGCGCGGTGCGACGGGTGGCGCCCGGTGGGACGGGTGGCTCCCGGTGGGACCGATAGCGGCGAGCTGGAGTGAGAAGACGACGGGTTGGCTGGTGTACTACGCACACAGAGAACCCACCTGCGAGTGGAGCGGTGGAGGACCCATGATGGGCGGCAAAAAGACCGAGATATCCGAGTAGCACAGGCACACCGGCGCGTAAGCGCCTCTGAAGAAAAGGAGCGGGCTGTTCTGAAGTCAGTCGGCCTTGGGTGGCATCCGGCGGAGGTGGCCAGCCGTGACAGGAACTCCCCTGCCCGGCAGGTGTCCGTGCTGCTGATCCTGCTGCTGTACGTGTTCGCCAGCTACGGGGTGCAACTGTTTGGCGGCCGGCTGGCGCGCTGCAATGACCCTGCCATCCTTGCGCCGCGAGGAGTGCGTCGGCTTGTTTGAACGTGAGATCTTCGTCACAAGATGAAGATGACCGCACCGCGAAAACGAGACGTACCCCATGATCCTGGTGCCTCGCGTTTGGTGAGTGTCGCGGCGGACTGGCAGCTTGAGATTGCCTCGTGCACCAGCTCAGTGGCTGGTGACCATTGGGACGCATTTCCGACGACCGTCTGATAAATGCATCATCTCCCAGGTCACTGTGTGAATTCCTTGTGGGCCCTGCCCCTTTGAGTCTTCTTTTAGCATAACTTGCGTGTGAGCTGTGCCGGCGACCTCGAACTTTCCGTATCTCTAGTGGAGCAACAAAGTAATTGGGTGTCAACATTATGTTGATGACCGGCTTCATCATTTCAAAATTGGATGATAATCGTCATCGTAGATATGGAAAATTCCTCGTCGTCTCGATATTGCTCGAGTGCGATGATCCTGCCGTGACAGTGTGTTCGAACACATTTTATGAGGTTAAACAAATGCCAGATTAAGTCACCTAAACGCCATGCTGTGTTGTCATATGCAAATAATGTGCTACATGGCCACTATATAATGTAGTATGAAAACGCCATAGAAAAGGTGTCTTTATGTAGTCTGGAGGTCCATGCCTATCGCACACATGACGCGCCGGAGCGCCTCACGTGCCAAGCCGTCCCAGGTCAACTGCATTCTATGTTGCGTTGTACACGGGGAGGGGAGGGGGGGGGGGGGCAAATCGCACAGGTTCGGTGTTCTGCATTCTACCAGCTCGTGCTTCGCATACGGACTTAGGACACAGTTTGGCCCAAGGCCTGCCGTTTCAGACCATCAAAGGTCATTATGAAGAGGTTTTGAGGTGTGGCCCTGGCTGACCCACAGATGTGACCCGACTCGGACATTGGCACAGATGTGACCTGACGCAGACATTGTCAACCTCAGTAATTTGGAAACCATACTGATGCCTCGCACCGTGGCCAATTTTTA
Source organism: Pollicipes pollicipes (assembly GCF_011947565.3). NCBI lineage: Eukaryota > Metazoa > Arthropoda > Thecostraca > Pollicipedomorpha > Pollicipedidae > Pollicipes > Pollicipes pollicipes. The sequence continues at coordinate 20,829,512 of NW_023597034.1, forward strand.
ACCCTGAAATTCCGGCAGTTTTTCGCATTTTAGATTTGTGAAGCACATCGGCCTATGGAGCGTTGTGACCTTGACCCCGTGTCCGGCTGAGGTGACTATACGCCAGGCTTCGCAATGACGGCTAGCGTCGCCGGGCCCGCCATTGTAATTACAGTACAGATGTATAACTTTTGCTTCAAACTGGCTTCTACCTGCATTAGCGAGTGATCGCAATCGGGTCCGCTGTCTGTTGCCGGACCCGACCCAGTGTCGCTGTCTGTTGTTTGGACCTTACCAGTGTCGCTGTCTGTTGCCTGGACCTGACCAGTGTCGCTGTCTGTTGTCTGGACCTGACCAGTGTCGCTGTCTGTTGTCATGTTGTCTGACCTGACCAGGGGCGCTTGTCTGTTGTCTAGACCTGCCCAGTGGCGTCATGGGAAGTCTTGAGGTTGTCTTGGACGTTGCTGCAGCGTTTTCAAACTTGCGCTTGCATTGGCAATGTCGGCTGATGGTTTTCAGAGATAGGAGAGAAGCAGGGCAGTGTCGCCCCAAGCTGTTCGTTGGCGGCTGATTGCCCCCGGCCTTTGTTAGGTTCGAGTGTTGTGAGGCGGTGTGCATTTAACAGCGGACCTTAAGTATACCAAACTGCATTTTGAAGATCCATCACATGTGAACATAGCCCTTAATGTTGAAAAACCAGGGATTGATGGCATTCGCGCTACTGGCTAGTGGATGATTAGTATGTTTCATTCGCAAAGTTGTCAGCTGCGAGAATATCTCATTTCAATCGACCTCAGCGAATGATCAGGTTAAATCACAGGGTCGAATCTTGGTGGAGCTGTGGTACAAGGCTGAAGACCTATTCCGCCTCAGGGCAAACCCGCGACGGTTCAACTTCGATAAGATCGGCAACGCCATGTTGGCGCTGTTCGAGGTGCTCTCCTTCAAGGGATGGCTGGACATCCGGGACGTGCTGATCAAGCGGCTTGGTCCGGTGAGTGGCTGACCGGTACTGACGCTGCCGGCCCCTCCCGGGCCTGTCGTTGCTCTCCACCGGCGGGCCGCGGCGCCGCCCCCCCCCCCCCCGCCCGCCCCTCCCTCCCGGCCTCGCCGCCGCTCTCCAACGGCGGGCGGCGGCGCGCCCCCTCCCGGCTCGCCGCCGCTCTCCACCGGAGGACCCCTTCTGACCCTGACGTCGCTTGCGCATGGTGTGCGTGCCGCGAATGCTGACTATAGGCATAACGGAGGAGGTTATGGTAAACGCACATGCGCAGGAAAACTGTGCCGCCTGGTGGGTGGGCGCTGGTGCCGACCGATGTCCAGCCAGAGTCGGCGATGTTGGGTGTACAGATTGTACACCCAACATCTATAGCACACTGAAGTATACTGAAATTTGAAAGATTTGAAGCCGACAGCGACATGGAGCGTGGGCTTTCCGGCGGGCCCTTCGCCACTGGCGTGGCTGCTCACTTAGCGGTCTGCCCGCCCGTGTCCCGTGCCCACTCGATGCGCCTGTCAAAACCGCTCACGCGCCCAAGCGTGTTGTGGATTGCTTCTCCTGTTGTACATTGGCGTGCTGTCTGTTCCTGGTTTCACATAATTTTATTTTCATCATTAATATTGGGCTGTGCGGTGAGACCAAGCTATTTCTGCTTCCGTGTATCCGTCTTTCTACGCTTCGAATTCCTCTCATTTTCCCCATTATGTGGTTGGTATCCTCTCCGATCCCTCTCATCTTGTATCCCGAGCCTTGTCGCTGGCCAGTGCTGCCGATCCGAGATAAGAAGTCCATGCATTGTGCATTATGCATTAAGTTTGTAAGGAGGAATACTCCGTCATCCGGCCAGTCTCCGCCGTGGGGTAGTGATCTATTTTCGCACACGTCTGTCTTTGTCACGCCGCGTCCACGCCTTACTTACTCTCCGTTTTTCAGTCTTACGCTGTGTGCTCGTCTTTTTCCTCGTGTTTCTGTTGTTTTGGATCTCTGAGAGTGTGCGAGCCACGCCGACCATTATCTCCGAGCCAGCCGGCAGCTCTCATGAGCAATGTGAAAGTAACTCATACGAAACGTTAACGGACGAACTGGCGATGAAAGCCAGCAGCAAGCTCCGCCGCAGACAATTTAACACCACTGCCAAACCCGTCACATACCGACACAAGATGCGATGCAGCGGCACTCCGACGTATCACTGATATTGCAAGGCGTGGAATCATGCGACAGAACATTAATGCACTCTGTGTGGTCAGGAGCGAGCAGTAAACGTTTGCGATCCTTTAATGGCGCATGCGCCAGGGATTGCCGCTGGGATGTATACCAACGCTTTGAAAGCAGCTTGTGAAACCCGCCGAGATTCGAGCCGCGGTTCCAGCCTGCGTGGGACACGGGATTACTGGCAGGTGGTGCTGATAACGCTTTTCGAGCCACGGCGAAATTACTGACTTTTGCGGCGACAAGTGGGCTCTATAAGGCGAAGGATTGGCCTGCTTCTCGCAATAATAAGCTGAAAGAGACTGAAACACTACTATGGCAAGAACATGCGAGTTTTTGACGCCGTTCGCTCTATAGATTTTAATGTTGCGTTTCGAAATTCCCTGGTGGCTTGTCTTGGCATTGATTAAACTACGAAAGCTTGTTTGATCGATGATTAGTGATATTGTCGGTCAAATTTACATCTTACGCCATGGTCAAGTTTTTACGCGGCAGGTGAGTGTTGCTGTATGAACAAGCCGTCTCAGTACCCTCAAGCTCGGATGCGTTTGGTTTGTGACTTGCGTCTTATAACACCGCTTGAAATCTTGTCTGTTGCACAGGTGCAGTCGATCTACATCCACATATTCGTGTTCATCGGCTGCATGATCGGCCTGACGCTGTTCGTTGGCGTGGTGATCGCCAACTACTCGGAGAACAAGGGCACGGCGCTGCTGACCGTCGACCAGCGGCGCTGGTGAGAGCTCGTGTGGCGGGTCGCTCCCGTCCACCTCCGACCAGCGGCGCTGGGGAGAGCCCGTGTGGCGGGCCGCCCCCGTCCACCTCCGACCAGCGGCGCTGGGGCGCTCGTGTGGCGGGCCGTCCGCTGTCACGGTCAGCGGCGCTGGGCAGAGCTCGTGTGGCGGGCCGCCCCCGTCCACCTCCGACCAGCAGCGCTGGGGCGCTCGTGTGGGGCCGCCCCCGTCCACCGTCGGCCAGCGGCGCTGGGCAGAGCTCGTGTGGCGGGCCGCCCCCGTCCGCTGTCGGTCAGCGGCGCTGGGCAGAGCTGGTGTGGGGTCCGCCCCCGTCCGCTGTCGGCCAGCGGCGCTGGGCAGAGCTCGTGTGGGGGCCGCCCCCTGTCCACCGGAGTCCGGGCTACGCCGCTCGATTCTGTTATCTTAAGCAGCGGCTGCCCTGCGCTCTGATATTGCGGTCACACTCCCACCTCCGCACGTTAGCTGTGCTTTCGGGACCAGTGGACAATGACTTTGCGCCGTGTCTCTGCGGCGAACTCTGGAATTACTTTAGAAATTGACTCGTTTTTTATACCGACCGTGCGGTACTTCAACATGGACATCAGCGAGCATCGTCCTCGCGCCGAATGCGTCGATGCGTAGCGAAGTCGGTGCCTGCAGGCCTCGTCGTTGAGCAGAAGCATCCTCGGTAGTTTTACACCGCCGCATTCTGCTTGCTCTCCGCGCTTTCCTGAGCGTGCCTGCTGACCGCCTTCGCCGGGCTCAGGTGTGACTTGAAGAAGCGTCTGAAGATCGCGCAGCCGCTGCACCTGCCGCCGCGGCCCGACGGCCGCCGCTGGCGCGCCGTCGTCTACGACTTCACGCAGAACATTATCTTCAAGCGTTTCGTAGCCATGCTGGTCATCACCAACAGCAGCCTCATCTGTGTGCAGGTGAGCTGACGGTGTCAGTGTGAGCCGGACGGTGGTTACTGACTGCTTAGGTCGGTGGGTGCTCGGGTTCACACCGAAATAGCATGTTGTGGCATTTGTTCATTTCTCAGCTAAAGTGGGCAAAATTCTGTCTGCAAGGATAGATTTTGGCGATCGCGTGATAAAAAGCTTATTTTTGCATGTGTTTGGCGTATGTGATGTTGCCCTCTTCAGGGATCGGTTTGTAGCCTTATGTTGTAACTTCCCGGCAGGGGCCATTGGGGGAGCACCTGTCGCTGAACCAGTGTCTGTCTGTCTCAGTCCGTGTGCGGTCGTCTTCCTCCCACAGTGGGACTACGCGGCCGTATACACACCGTATCTGGCCGTGGTCTCCTCCGTCCTCAACCTCTTCTTCATGCTCGAAGTTGTGATGAAGATGATCGCCTTCTCGCCGCGGGGCTACTGGCAGTCGCGTCGCAACCGCTACGACCTCTTCGTCACCGTGCTCGGTCTCATCTGGGTCATCCTCAACTTCACGTTCCCCATGGTGAGTTGGGCCTCCGCCAGCCGTGCACTTTCTCTGAACTGAGGTGACGGCAGCGTGACGAGAAGTGCTTTGTCCAATTTACGAGTAGCTAATATGGAGAATGCCTTCAATTTGATCCTGTCGTTACCAAACGGCATTGCCTTATGGGTTCGACTATTTTGACAAACACTCCCCCGTCCCCAAGACCAAGATGCAAAAGAACTACACCAACTCGCTGGGATTCATCTGCATCATCCTGCGTTTCTTCACCATCACGGGCAAGCACGCCACCCTTAAGATGCTGATGCTCACCGTGGTGGTATCCGTCTACAAAAGTTTCTTCATCATCATGGGCATGTTTCTTCTGCTGCTCAGCTATGCCTTCGCTGGCACGATTCTGTTCGGCACCGTCAAATATGGAGAGGGAATCGGCAGGTGAGACGATGGGGCCCGCCACACATGGCGAATGCTGCTCACGATCACTCGATCAAACAGTCAGGTGAGACGATGGGGTCCGCCACACATGGCGAATGCTGCTTACGACCACTCAAGCAAACAGGCAGGTGAGACAATGGGGCCCGCCACACATGACGAATGCTGCTCACGATCACTCAAGCAAACAGGCAGGTGAGACGAAGGGCCCGCCACACATGGCGAATGCTGCTCACGATCACTCAAGCAAACAGGCAGGTGAGACGATGGGGCCCGCCACACATAACAAATGCCTCTCATGATCACTCAAACAGGCGTGTGAGACGATCGCGCCCGCCACACATGGAGAGTGCTGTTCATGATTACTCGAACGGGCTCATGATCAAGCGCTGTTAAATGCCAAACGCCTAACCATTTATACACTATAACACGTTGTAATATTCCGTTCGCCAACACAGGTTTATTGTTTTATACTTAAATCAAACAATTACTTGCAATAATGTCTGCCTGAGAAGCTCAGCCCACCACAGCTACACAGCGAGCCGCGTCGCACCACACAGACAACCCGCACAAAAGGCCGTCGCCCCACACGCAGACCCCGCAGCGGTGGCATGACCAAACACAGGTTCCTGTAATTCCTGCTAGGCGGCCGAACAACTACGGTTTAACGTCCACTACGGAAACGAACTTGCAAAACACCTGAACACCGCACACGTGTAATGAATCCGGTTTCTCGTCGCTGAAAACTGCAGGGACCTGCGACCAGTGGTTCCAAACATGTCTTTCTGGAAGGGGTGACGACTGAGCCTGGCCACTAAAGTTCACCATGTTTTCATGGTTCTTATAAGACCGGCCTGACCAGCGGACTCGCTTGTAACGAGTGACGTGCCTTTGGGGAGGTCTGTCAGAATAGACTGAGGAAAACTGGCCGAACGGAAGTCCAAATCGTAAAACGTCAGCTCTACAGACCCTGATAAACATCATGGAAATGATCCAACGTTCCAGATCAAGGTAATGCATCAGCGAACATTTATAATAGGGCCTGAATCCAAGAGCATTCGGCGAAATGGTATGATGGATTTTTGGATCCAGGGCTCAGTGGTCCGACCCGAGGTCGATATCTGGAAGCTAGGAGCTGTCAGCTGACGTACCACCAGGGAGAGCGGGCGGTCAAACAGTTGACCCCGGCTGACCCGTCCGAACAGTCACGACCGCATCGCGTTACCCGCCGCGGCTGTCGGCAGGCAGGCCAACTTCAAGACGGCGCCCAACTCGATCGTAATGCTGTTCCGGATCGTAACGGGCGAGGACTGGAACCAGATCATGCACGACTGCATGGTGGAGCCGCCGTCGTGCACGCCGGCGGCGCGCGGCTCCTCCTACTGGCTCACCGACTGCGGCAACTTCACGGTGGCGCTCGTCTTCTTCTGCTCCTTCTACGTCATCATCACGTACATCGTGCTCAACCTGCTGGTGGCCATCATCATGGAGAACTTTTCCCTCTTCTACTCCAACGAGGAGGACGCGCTGCTCAGTTACGCCGACATCAGGAACTTCCAGAACACGTGGAACGTCGTGGACAAGAACCAGCGCGGCGTTATCCCCGTCCGCAAGGTCAAGTTCATCCTGCGTCTGCTCAAGGGTGAGATGGTTGCCACAGCGCAGAAAAGCGTTTGTAACGTGTATGGTGGGATCTGGTGTCACGGCTGGTGTTTCGCGAAGGAGGCAGTCAGGGTGTGGCATGGAAGCTGGTATGTTTAAACCAGTTTGCGTTGAATCATTCATGTAGACGTTCGAGTTTCTGTGCATAAGTTGTGCGGATGAATTTGGTTTTGAGACCCAGATGTATGTCGTATGTCCTTGAATGCAGTGATACATTCTGGTTGTTTAGGCGCAATTACGCAACAGTTTCGACGTAGGAAATTTTCCGGAAAGTGGCTCATTACACGTTATGGGCAAATACCCAGACCGAAAACAGGATGCATTTTAAGGTCGAAGTTTTTGCGTGGTACGTCAGACACGTGCTGGCACAACGCCACGGCCAGTGCCACAATCGCCCCGCTAACAGACGCCGGCCGCGCCGCAGGCCGGCTGGAGGTGGACCCGCAAAAGGATCGACTCCTCTTCAAGCACATGTGCTACGAACTGGAGCGGCTGCACAACGGCGAGGAGGTGACCTTCCACGACGTGCTGAACATGCTCAGCTACCGCTCTGTGGACATTCGCAAGAGTCTGCAGCTGGAGGAGCTGCTGGCCCGCGAGGAGCTGGAATACATCATTGAGGAGGAGGTGGCCAAGCAGACCATCCGGCAGTGGTGAGCGGCGCCGGCGAACGCGGGCACCCTTCAGACCAGGGAATCTGCGCAAACGTTTGTAACGATAACAACCATCGGTCGTCTTCATGTCCGATAGGCTGATCACCTGGATTGTTTTCGGCTCATGCCAGTGTGTCTCACGTTAGGCTGGGCGTGTGACTTAGCTGTGTGTACCACATTTGTGTTGGGGGGGGGGGGGGGGGGGGGTGAGGTTGTAGTGAATAGCCATCTTGGAGAGCGGTCGGTGCAGTTCACATCATTGCCCTTCGTAAGACCTAAACCCGTCTAGTTTCTCAGGAGCTAAACGCCCGCGAAGGTGCACAGACTATTCCGGGGAGGCTATGTCAAGGTTCCCCCAGTCATCCATGACGCCATGATAACGTTATTCAAATCCCGTCATTCTATTATCCATGCGACGATCAAGGCCAAGAAAAATTAATTGTTGAGTCGGTAATATCTAGCGTTCGTGAGCGTAAGTTCCAAACAAAGCGGCCATCGATTCGCTCTCAATTAGTGTTGTGCAAAGCACGATGACGTAATCAAAACCACGATGTATTTAGGATTATATTTACTCAACAGAGACATTGCGTTTCCCAGAGCAGTCTGTATACCAATAGTTGTAAGACTATTTCATCATAGCTGATGCTTGCTTCAGTACTGTGAAATGACAAGCATTCCCTGGATGTTGGTCTGTCGCTTGGTCAACTGTGCGAGATGTTTGGTGTTGCTCTGGGCGCTGAGCCGTCCGGCGCCGGTGCCCGCCAGGCTGGACGGCTGCCTGAAGCGGATCAGGGCGCGCGAGCAGAGCAGTCTGATCGCCGGCCTGCGCGCCACCAACGAGCAGGCGCTCATGCGGCTCAACGAGGAGCGCCGGCTGGAGCGCGAGAAGGAGAAGGAGGAGGTACGGCCGCGGCCGCGCCGGCAGCGACAGGTCACGCGCCACGATCGCAGCGCTCATGATGTGTCCTGTAGGCTGCGGGCCGGCGCCGGCGTGGTGCGCGTCTTCTGGCTTCCTTGTCGACCATTCTGGTGGCTAACGACGCGATTTTCGCAACCTTGCCAGTTTTCATGTCGGCAGTGGTAATCTAAAACGCCGTTCGCACTATGGCGTTTCAGTCCGTTTTATGCAGCAGATTCTGCACCTGTCAGCTGTTCACACCGATTGGGAGACGTCACTGTGGCGTCACATCGCCCGCACTGCCTGCAACAGTTGGCCGCAAGACATTTTTGCCACAATTCTGTCTTTCGGCTGGTGTTGTTTTCGTGCAATGCGACACTTTTGGGTTTGCTTTAACGTTGGATATAGGTAGGGGCACCTCCTATCTGCCCGCCCCCCCCCCCCCTCCCTCCCTCCATCCACGGCCCTGTTGGCCGCAAGTAAACCGGAGCCGACCTGAACCACTCAGCTACTTGAGTCGCTTGTGTGCGTGCTCTCTGCGGTGTTGTCAAGCTTACCGCGGTTACGTCACACTTGGAGACATTTTTGGAAGCGCAACATACGACAATTTTCTTTCGAGTTGCCAACGGCTAGTGAAAAGGTGCTGAGCTCGCTGATGCCCGTCGCTGGACCGTTGTCGGACCTCCTGTCGTGTTCAGTGGTCTGATCGCGAGTACGTCGGCGGCAGAACCTGCTGTAGACGGGCTGCGGGTGGTCAAGGAAGACAGACATTCTCATTGGCGCTCAGGGCGAAGTGACGTCACACTATTTGGGTCACGGTCTGACGTCATATTTCGGACTGGGCCGCGACAGCCGACCGACTGGAGAATGTAGTGTAAAAACAGGCTGAAATGCAATAGTGCGCGCGGACATTGATAATACCGCTGCGTTGCGCGCTTCAGTCGTCCTCTCTTCTCGTAACGAGGCCACTTGCTTTGAGACCTGCAATCACGCCATGTGGGTGTGGCTCGTTGATGTGCGGTGCTGCGATGTGGCTGCGCCGTTCTCTCATAGTTTGCGCGCGCTCAGGAGCCGGCCGACCCGCCGCCGCGCCAGCGCAAGAAGGGCGTCTGCATGGGCCGCTCGGACTCGGTGGGCTCGGCAGCGCGCAAGTTTCTCACGCCGTCGCTGAGTGACGCCAGCGTCGTCAAGGACAAGGAGCGCACGGCCAGCAAGCGCCGCGCGCGCTCCGCCGGTGGGTGCGGCGGCTCGGCCCGAGACATAGCTGCGCGTTTGTGTGTGTGTGTGTGCGTGTGTGTGTGTGTTGTGTGTGTGTGTGTGTGTGTGTGTGTGTGTGTGTGTGTGTGTGTGTGTGTGTTGTGTGTGCGTGTGTGTGTGTGTGTGTGTGTGTGTGTGCGCGTGCGCGTGCGTGTGCGTATGTGTGTGTGCGTGCGTGCGTGCGTGCGTGCGTGCGTGCGTGCGTGCGTGCGTGCGTGCGTGTGTGTGTGTGTGTGTCAGTACGTGCTGCGTTTTGCTTAAACGGCACTGCTTCGCTATCATCTGGGAATGGGTGTTGGCCGGCTGTGTTTAGAGCGAAAAGGAATCCACGTGTCTGGTACTCTGTCGAGGTACTCGTCGGCGTAAGACACAATTTTCGCGTGGCTGGCAGCTAAAGCCAAGTTCATTGCTTAAGTGGAAGTGAGTTGTGTGCACACTAGACTAAGTGACTTGCTTCATTTGCCACCGAGAGCCAGCGCGCATGGCTGCGCGCGTTTCTGTCCATCGCTGGCGATTGCAAACTGTCATGCTGTTGATAAATGCGTGCACGCTCCGCAAAAATACTTGTCATTTGCATTGAGCCTAGGTAATGGCGCTGCCAAACATGTTGATGTGTGTCATCAGACTTCCGCGCCTATTGAACACCATCTCAGAACGCTCGCTGAATAGTGCCGCCCAGCCTTGTATGGCCTGCTGCCCGGGCTCCGTCAGTCTCCCATGTGTGGCCCGTCCCGCCGACCCGCCCTCCTCGTTGGCCGTCAGTGGGTAACAAGTCTCTGCCGGACGTGAACGAGGCCGGCGAGGCGGCGGCGCTAGCGTCACCGGACACGCCGCGGCCGGTGGCCGGCAGCTGCCCGCCGGCCGCCGCCGCCTGGTCAGACGTCACCGGCTGGTGGGCCGACCACTGCGAGCTCACCGCCCAGGAGGACTCGTCCTCCGTCTGAGGATGGGACCACTGCGAGCTCACCGCCCAGGACTCGTCCTCCGTCTGAGGATGGGACCACTGCGAGCTTACCGCCCAGGAGGACTCATCCTCCGTTTGAGGACGCGATCACTGCGAGTTTACCGCCCAGGAGGACTCGCCCTCCGCCTGAGGACGCGACCACTGCCAGCTTACCGCCCTGTGGGACTCTGTCTCCATCTGAGGACGCGCCATTATAAGCTTACTACCCAGGAAGGCTTGACCTTCGCCTGAGGACGCGACCGCTGCGAGCTCACCGCCCGGACCTCGGAGGACTCGTCCTCCGCCTGAGGACGCGACCACTGCGAGCTTATCGCCCGGACTCGGCCTCCATCTGGGGACGCGCCACTATGAGCTTTCTACCCGGGAGGACTCGTCCTCCGCCTGAGGACGCGACCACCGCGAGCTTACGGCACAGTCGAGTTCAGTCACCGCCGTGTTAATGAACTTTGTGATTGCTGTCATCTCCCCTGTCGGTTAAACCAATGAATGGCGCGATGTCACACGTTGAGATGTACCGTAACCTGATTGTTCTAGTCAGCCCTTGGCGGCGGAGGCGGCGGTGACTGCAGCCTGGCCAGCTACCACCGCTGGCCAGCTGCCGCCGCAGCTATAGCTGCCTGGTCAGCTGCCGCTCACCGGCTGGCGGCCAGGCGACCAGTCAACATTCGCCCCAGACCGGCCTGAGCGGGTGGTAACTGCCGGTTTACACTGTGTGGTGTAGTGCACAGGGCGTTTACAGTCGACTACGGATTGTTAAATGTGTAGCGACTTTGATGTGCCAGTATAGTGATGTGCTTTTGTTCGCTGTTCGATGTAGCGTCAGATCCGGTTGTGCTGAACGTTGTTAGCTATGTCTAGCTTTATTTATAGATTTAGAGCGAGAGAGGGAAAGCGGGTCTACCAAATGTGTTCCTGTTTCCTGGCGGAGCAAAGAATCCAGATTCCGGACGGCACGAATGCTGGACAGAGTGCCACCCCTGTGCTTTGTCTTCGCAGAAATACTATGGTTGAAACGTTGCCGCAATATGCGCGTCATCATTTGACGTTAGTCTCCCAGTAGGCTGGTCAAAACTGCGCAGAATTGCAACCCAAGGAGGGGGACGCGAACATAAATACGAAAGGAAGCAAAGGGTGGTATGAAAATTTCAGGTATTTAATTGAAATAGGAAGTTTCGCTGGTCGCAACGTCGTTGGTTCCGCCAACAAAACTGGTTGCGATTAAATGGGTAGACTGTTGCAGCATTCTTCCCAGTATTTGCGGTTCTTAAGATGCGAAAGATAAAACGTGCGCGAAATGAATGTGGAAGGTAGGATGAGAACTACGCACGTAATTGACTCAGCAATATCCCGTAGTCCCAGTGGCCCATCTTTTCGGGAAAATTTGGGCCTCGGCACGTGCTATGTGGGGATGATTTGGAGGAAGTGGTTTTGTCGTTATGGTGCGTTGTTTGTTTTATGTTGGATGTTTTAGTTAGGCAGCGGCACGGTAATGCAAGGTACATAATTGTCAACATCTCAGTTGTTCATTTTGTTGGGGTTGAAGAATTGCTTTCTGGATCATGATTCTCTTCTCTCCACGAGAGGTTATTTTTGGTAGGCCCAATCTCTTTTAGAGATGTTTTATCTAGCACTGGACGCGCTTTGAACGCTGTGAAGCTGGTCACTGGCGTCGTGGTGTTCTCGCGAGAACCACGGTGTAGGAGGGCAGTTGGTGCTGTGCTTCGCGGGCGGGCTGGTGGCCTCGTTCTCAATCTTCCCTGTTCTCAGTCGTTTTGTGGTGAACTGTAATCGCGATAGTATCGCTATTTTTCTGTGGCGATCTTGTGTCTTTTCTGTGGTGCGTTCGACGCGTTCCGTTGTGCGAGCTCAGTTGGTCTTGTCTTGCAGTATTATTTACCTGCGATTTTGAAATTTTTTTTTCCCGATAGTGACCAAATTGCGCTGCAACGTTGGCTAGCTTAGATCGGTCCTAGGAGCCTCCTGCGTTTTGCTTAGTGTTTGGCAGGAAGTGCTGTGTTTTACCCGAAATAGATGTATCGCGCCGACGCCGGGCCGATGAACCGTCCGCCAGTACCATAAGAGCTGCGAGCGTTATCCACTGCTGTGACTGCTGGTGGGTCTGTCACGCCCGCTCGCCGTCTCCCTACGACCGTGGTGGGTGCGATCACACGGCCAAATGCGTGGCAATCGCCTGCAACAGCACACACCGCCGTGTTCCGGTCTTTCGCTCTGTTTCACTGCTGGGGAAACCGGACAAAACAGGAATTTGGAGTTTATTGGGCAACGGCAGGGGTCAAAGCTGGTCACCGTCGTGTATCGTTGTGGCAGAGTATGGCACGTGTGTAATTGTTTCGCTGCAAGTTGACAATGCTTGTCGACCAGCAGAAGGATCATCGTATCTTCGTTTTGACTCCCAACAGATTTGTGACGAACAGTCGGCCTCATTTTGCCTTACGTGAATCATTGTGTTCTAGTCATTTCAGCAGCGTTATTTGTGTTAAGTGTTCGTTGGCATCGTCTTGTCGAAGTCCAAATAAAATATGAACCCTTAATAGGAACTTGAACCTTGGGACCAGCAATCGCCAATATATTTCAGAATAGCCCATTGCGCGGCCTGCCGATTTCCTATTCACGTGCGTCGCTGAGCAACTTGTCAACGATCTTGCACAATCCCGACTACGCTCCGCAATAGGAATCGACGCCCCGACGGGAGGCGCTGCTGGGCGTGCCGGCAGACGGCAGGCGCCGTCTCCTCCGTCATCACCAGCTGCGGACAGGCCGGACGCGTGCGACACCTCTCAGGGCTCTGCGCCGCGGCTGCGGCGGAACACCAGCGTGCGCCGCTGCGGCTCGTCGGCGTCAGCCGACTCGGCCGCGGCCGGCGGCGGGCTCGACGACTGCGAGTCGCGCTCTTGCAGCCGCTTGCTCGAGTACTTGCCCATGCCCGGCCGGTAGATGGTGAGTGACGGCCGGTCCTGGCGGCGGCGGGCGGGTCAGCGGCACAGAGCGAGCACAAGCCCTCCTTACAGCGCCACGGTACGTCGAAATACGCTTGTCCGCGATCAGCCGCTTATGCTATCCACATTTCCTGCGGATCAACTTTACCTTCGCGGTCCACGTCAGCGGCCCGACCCGAAACATCGCAGCATTTTCGTGCTCTGTCGCTACAGAACGCGAGGCGCGGCCAACGGGGAAAAATCATTTCGGCACTCCAGAGCGGTGCCCCGGGACCACATTAGCCCAACACGCGCGGCAACAAACGCCATGCGCATGTTACCAGTAATCACAAATGCAGTGTTTTTGGAAATTATGTTAAGTTAAGAAGTTAAGAGTTAAGAAGTTATGTTTCCGCGCATCTCATCTGTCCTGCAGTTTGCATGCTGGGAACGCCCCTGTACCGCATCTCGCAGGGTGCGTGTCTGTTCTGTAGCCACGACATACGAAAAGCCGGCGGCTGGTCCGGCCAGGACCACGCGGGTCGCTTGAGTATGCCAACAGTTAACAAAGTTCAGCCCTGACCAACATTGCCGGTCGCTGAGCGTCTTCTCGCCTCTTTTGTCACGACCGCATGCTTAAAACCGTGACTCGTGCTCCAGCAGTAAGGAATTCAAAGCCCTGAGCGTCTTTGGGCGTCATCAGCACTTAACCTTGCATAAACCATTTGCGTCAGACTTCTGGCATAACAAGCGCCCTGTCATAGGCCGCATGCACAGACAGCGCGTCTCGACGATACTGATGTGATCCCTGGACCCTACAGCGCAACGCATACGCTGAGCTCCGGGGACGGCTGCGTGCTGCCGGCCTTTACTGGATACTGATCATTACATCGTCATGCATATTTCAATCAGGCGGATATTACGCCTGCAACCCCGAGCGTTCCTTGTTCGAAGCCTTATCGGTCAACCCCTGATTCGGAAATCGGACAACCTCCTGCTGGGTGCATCCATTCAAGGTCCTCACATTTGATACGGCCAGTTAGGTCCGCCGTGCCCCGCGTCCTTTGCGCTCACCGCAGTTTAAGTGCTCTCCACCCCCGTACCGACCTTGTTTTTGATGCGCCGGTCTGCCTTCGGCTCCCTGCGCTTCGGCTCCGAGCCGTCCCTGGCGGGCGCCGGCTTGGCGCCATCGCGCGTCGGCGCCGTCGCCCCCTGTCGGCCGACGTCGCCGTCCCCACCGCGTCTGTCCCCCGCCGACAGCTTACCGGCCGCCGCCGACGCCTCGGAGCTGGCCAGACAGAGCCGGTGGTTACCCAAGTCAGGCGCACACAGCACAGCCATGGCAAGACCTTTCGGCTCGGGATGTGGGACAGCGTATCGATATTTATATCACGCGGTTTTTTCTCACAGTGTAAATGCCCGACTAATGAACTCGGCGAGAGCACGCGTTGGCAATGGTTTCCCAGCGCCATGCGTGTTTATCCTGGAGGTGGCATCAGATTCATCACACAAAAAGTGGCGGAGCACTGTACGTTCACGATCACACACCTGGTATCAGAAGGATGAGGGTGTTTCTCAGCTTTATTCTTCCTGTCCTCCCATTCCTTGTCCTTCCTTCGCTCTTCTTTCGCCTGCTTGATTTTATCCTCACGCTTGTGCTTTTCACCCTCTTTCCATCGCTCCTCCTTGTCCCTGCGTCTATATTTCTCTTCTTTATCACTTCTGCCAGCGTCTTTACCGTGTTTCTCCTTGTGCTTGTCGTCGTGCTTCTTCCCCGCGGGGCCATCATCACGTTTTCTTTCTTGCTCGTCATTCCAAAGCGCCTGCTGGAAGGAAGATAATGTTAACAATATTAAACAGAGTGTTCTGTATTTGTACAGAGTCGTGAACTGAAATGGCTATCTTCAAGATCATTCGGTGCAGCTCACAGCCCTGCCCTTCTGAGAACCCAAGACCCCTCTAATTTCTGAGCTACACCCCAGCGAACATGGGGAATTTTTTTCAGTGAGAGTATCCCCAAGGTCACCTTGAAATTCATGGTGTCATAATGGACATCATGCAGACCTCTGTCATTTCCACAAGCCATGCCGGCGATCGGAAGTCCAAGAAAAACACAATGGCTGAAGTCGTTTCATATCTGGCGTTCGTGAGCACGATTTTCTAGATATAGAGAGCCTGTATAACGGTGGGGGCAGAGTAAATGCGCCTGGGAGGGACCACACACGTGAGGCCTGGACGGCCTCCTGTCCCCCACCCCCCGGCCCCGCCCCGCCCCACGCCCCCCCCCCCCCGCCCTCCCCCACCCCCCCCCACCCCCCGCCCCCCCCCCCCCACCCCCCCCCCCCCCCCCCCCCCCGCCCCCCGCGCCCCCGCCGCCCCCCGCCCCCCCCCCCAGGGATCCTCTCTGAACGGGGTGCACTGCGGCGCTCGGACGGGAGCACCCACCAGGCGGCCCTTCTGCCCACTTGTAGCTGGCGCATGCGGCCTGGTCATCGGATAAAGCAGGAAATTACGGCAATTCAGGACAAAGCAAAACAAAGGAAAATGGCAGATATCGAACAATAACTACGTTTTGTGCTACATAACGCGGAAATTTGGACAATGGTATAAATTATGATGGAAATAAGATTTAAACTGAACGACTTAACCCTCGCCTTGACACGTCCATCTTCATAATGTAAACTAATAATGGGGAGGGGGTCGATGCGATCCCCTGGTGTTTACAAACAAACATTTTATCATATACGATGCTCGCTTCAATATCTTCAAATGCGGAACAATTTCTTTAGGCGATACAACTGCGTCCACTTGTACCCAACGTCATCACATCAAATGTGCATGAGTCCAGTGAAAACAGTGCGCTTATAACTAGTACGCACCTTAGAGGACTCTTTGGTGTCGTGTCGGCCCTTTTCTCTTGCTTCTCGCTTTTCTTTGCTCAGCTTTTCCTTGGCCTTCCGGGTTTCTTCTTTCCTCCTCTCGATCTCTTTCCGCCGCCTTTCCTCCTTCCTTTCGGCTCTTCTCCGACAGACGAATGTAACAAGGGGTGTAATCACTTGGTTTTCTGAAACCAATTAAGTGTTGTTAAAACCATAACAATCACAACTCTAACAAGAGCAACACTACCAAAAAAAACTATACCACGGCGAAAACAGATCTAAGCGTTAGTCAGCATAAAGTTATAACAGTGTCTCCAACAAAGCAAAAATAAACCAATCTGCATTCCGTTTTCTCCAGAGATCCGTTGCACCTCGCGTTTGCCACCTGCGTCCATTCGTGGTCAATTTGCATGTGTGTGACTGAATAATATTTGAATTCCTGAAACTATACATAGCAGTCTGCCACAATCTCCATTTCGATGTCGGCGTGTTATCAAACAACGTAACAAAAATTAAAAAAAAACTACGCCAGCAAAGCCTTCAGTCACAATGCCCACTAGTTTCAGCGGCACGGAACCACGCGTATGTCGCCCGCCCAAACCCGGCCCCACAAAGAGCATATGTAAGCCAGTACTGAATGTACGTAATTTGACGTCAATGAGCAACACGAGTGAGAAGCATCCTTGCATGAAAGCCTGTCGAAAAGATGCACGCCTAGCACTCCTGTGAACATTTCGATTGAGGGCCGTCTTTCACTTAGAGCCGAGGTGGTATCTGTCAGCATTCCCTTACATTTAAAGCATTCTTACAAAGCTGGTATCTGTAGGCATTTCCTCACACTAAAAGCATTCTCGCAGCGGACAATTCTTTGATGTTGCATATATTGGGTACCGATGCAGGTAAGCAACCATAACGTCAGGACACAGATGGAAAACCATGCAAATAGGTGGGCCAGTGATCGATGAAAATGCATAAAACGCAAACTTGGTGAGATAATGTAGCAGACTTGTGTTTTCTAACATTCCGCGGATTTTCTGAGTTATGTTTGTTATTTTGCGCTTTGCAAAGCTCGTTAAGTGTTCGAAATTTTTTAACATGAAGCCATACCTGTAAAAACGGCCTTATCGACCGTTCTTTTACTGTCGACTGGTATTTAGTGTAACCAGCATTTTTGGTTACCCTCCCCATACCTCTCAGCCAGGGCGCACGGCAACCCTGCCCCCCCCCCCCCCCTCTCTCTCTCTTCTCCCGCCAGCGTCGCATACCCTTGAGCTTCGCTGTGGCGTTTCTCGATCTGTTCAAGCGTCTCCTCCCAGGTGGTTGGGCTGGCCTCTGGCGGCTGCTCGCACTCCTGCAGGAACGCCTGGTAGCCGGCGTCGTCGGCGATGGTGCCGCTCTTGGCGTCCGGCTTCCGCGCGCGCCGCCGTGGCGTCCGCTGGTACAGGGCGAACTCTACCAGCGCCCGGAAACTCGAACCCTGCCCGCGGTTGTAGTGCGTATGTTGGTGGAAACGTCAAACCAGACTTCGTCTCAATAAGCGATGAGAACGCACAATGAACTTACTCAGAACGAAAAAAGCAGAATATCTGCGGCCAAAGGCGATGGACGACAGGTTTTCGGTGTCTTCACTGAATGGTCACACACTCACAAAACATCATCAAGTTGGAGAAGTGAGGCAATGCTGCTTTTAACTACGCAAACCAATAACTTTTGTTTGAACTGCTACAGATGTTACCTCATGACTATGCTGCAGCCCGACAAAGTCTAAACCGAGCTCAGCCTTTTGATGACAATGATAATTAGCGCACCGACAGGCGAGGTCACTGCGCACTAGCTACTTCTGCCTTTGACCATCTTACCTTGCTTATCGACGAAGACGTAGCCATCGAACCGGTCCCGAAACGTGACGATGTCGTCCATGTGGAGGAAGTTGATGTAGGCTCGCGAGAAGGCATGCTGCGCCAGACCGGGGTCGGCTGGGACAAACCGGATGTGGTCGTGCTCGGGGAGGGGAGCCACCTGGTCCCGGAACGTCTCCAGCGTCATGTCGGGGGGCAGCCGACGGATCACCACCTGACGACGTCCGCCGCAGTGTTACACCGTGACGTGACGGCAAGGCATGTGACACCCCTCTGCTGACGTCATCTCCAGGTGATCACAAATTACAGAAGATGGCACGAGGTACAGCTCTACCTCCATACCTCATTGAAAACATCATGACTCTGTCTTAATTGAGCACATTCTAGTGCAGTGCAATTGTCAGAATGTTGGGCTGAAAGCCTCTGTCTACAGAAGGCTGAGAACATTTGAACACATTTGTAGGCAGAGTGCAAACAATGACTGAAAAATCTGGGCAATAGCTATGTGGCAATCACAAAATAGTTTTCATATGTTCCCTTCTTGTCCTTAACTTTTGTATACATTCCTGTATCTGCTTAATGCCACTTTGCTCAAGTACTTTTTATTTGTGCTTTGTACTAATGCATACATTACAGTTCAGTTGCAACTTGCATTGCATCTTTACTTGCTCAGCAGTTTTGGCAGGTGTCTAACAGTTGTGGCTCATAAGTCCTGAACAGTTATAAAGAAGGTAACACATGCTTTTGAAACATAACACATAACACATACATAAACTTGTAACTGTTCTCAAAAGATCAAAACATTTGGGTGCCCACCTCCCTTCCCACCGATGCCATTCAAATATGTATCAGCCAAGGATCAAGATAATCTGGTCATTCAATGCACCAGCAGCCATTGAAGTTTGCAGGAACTTTGACTTTAGGGAGCATCAGGTGTTCAAGCTGATGTCTGCATGCCACTGGACCAGGGTTTCTTGGGTTTTAGTGGGACTGTACTTGTTCTGAGGTCATTATGACCAGGGTGCATTGCATTGCTGCAGTTTCTGACATTCCAGTTTGTGCAGTGTCAGTATAAGCATAATGCACCGAGCATAAATAATGCTGGATGCATAATGCGCCCACTATAAATGCATCATGAAAGAGGTACATCTCAAAAATATGTTTTTGCTTTTAAACATTAGTGCAAACAAAAGAACAAATAGCTTTAAGCCAAACACTGCAATTCTTGGTAATAATAACCATGTAGCAAGGCACAGAAGTTACCAGCAAGAAGATATGACACCTCTGTAGTCATCAATTCAAGCAAAAGAAAGCAGGATTTCTCCTCAGTGTGCTCAACACCATATTTCAAGCTACCAATTGTGTCTGACAAAGCATGGAAAGAAATAGCATTATTGCTTGTGGTGCTCTCTCATACATTATTATTTCTGTTCATTGTAAACCTGAACAAATAATGATTGAGTCAGTTTGCATCAGCATTAGAGGGCTGCATGTATAAACAAATTCAGGTCACGTCCAGGCAGAGCAAACTAAGTTGTTGGATGGGCCAAATTCTGAGCCAAGCATAACAATAACACATTACACAAAGTGACACACAAGGGTTCCATTTTTAATAACAAATAAGGAGGTGCCCAGAGCACGGCATACCGAATTTTCGCAGTCAAACTTAATGCTCTTACCTTCGTGGGAGGATGTTTGTTCTTGTCCTTGGAATTTGTATAGAACCTGTTCTCAGAGTGTGAGCGACCCTTGATAGCCATCTTTAGGCAGGGTTAATTCGGCTTTATTTCAAAGTTCTTAAATAACTCAGACGACCTCTCACAAGGCCACATAAGCACTAGATACACCCCGGACAAACGTATGGGCGGCACGTTATTATTATGCCCTTGAATGTACATGAAACCCACCCGCTCGTACACCACAGCCGCAGCTCCGTTCATACCCCTGCGTGTCCAAGGCCGTGAAGAAAAGTGGTGTCACCATGCGACTTGTTTACATTCTGGCAAGCTGAGGTATGACGCCACTGGAGACAACTCGGTAGCGCGCTGGGTGAGGGACGTGAGGGAGTGGTTTTCTGTAAAAGAAACGGAAGAGACAAGCCCATCTTATCAGCGTTCCCCGCTCGGAGACAGATGCTGGGAGGCGGCGCCTATTCACAAGAGCGCCGATCTTATTCAGCGAGTTCCCGCCTGAACCCCAATATCCTTGCAGTTGGCGATGTATTCAGCGATTTACTCAGTGATGAGTTCCTACCTCAGTTTTTTATAACAAAGTTACATGGTCCACTAAGCACAAGAACGTCGAAAGTTACATCTGCTCTCCAATATCATAGGTGATCTTTAAGGTCAAACTCAAGGTCAAAGCAGCAGGAATTTCATATCATCCAAAAATTACCAACCGATTGCAGCTTATAAGCATCACAATATTTACCTTCACAATAACCAGCGTCCATCAAACAGTCCTGAACAGTTAATGTCACCCTTCAAGGTCGAATTCACACTCCAAGAACAGAAAACTCCACATCACCAAAAGGACTGCCAAACATATTTCAAATTTTCAGGCATCAGAATCTTCACCAGCGTAGGGAACAAGCGTTTGTCAAAAGGTCCTGAACTCAAGGTCACCTAACATGACTTATCAGGGCTGGGCGAGCTGTCGCCGTGGTGGGCCAGGCTACGGGTGAGTACGCCGTGTCCGATACAGGCGCCGTCGACGGCGGCGGCCGCTTGAGCCGTCTGACGTCCTCGGGCATGGGGTTGGATGGGGCCGGCGACTCTGACCGCGGCGCGGCGGGCAACGGCGGCAGGGAGGGGAGCGGGGAGAACCCGAGGGGTACACGGGCACACGAGGGTGGCGACGCCGCATACACGTACTTCACATGCTGCTGTCCATTGCTGCAGATGGGCGCTGGCTGCTGTGCGTCGCCCCCACTGTCGACGCGAGTCTAAGTGAACCTTGTGTTCACTCGGCCACCACGCCATCGGCCCCGCTGCAGCAAGGGGTCGCTCGATTGCGAACCAGCGCTTTCACTCGCCGGTGTTGTAGGACCACGAAGGCCACGCGCGACAACGACGGCGGCACTGGAGCGGCGCGGAGGGGGGCGGGGGGGGGGGGGGGCTCGCCGGTGGTGGTGGAGGCACCAGGGGCAGCGGCGTCCGCTCATGGCGGAGAACCGCCTGGGGACACCAGCGCGAGCGACAGCGACACAGGCCTCGACGCCGGAGACGCTGGCGGGCTCGATGTACGCTGCCGCTCCAACGGCGAGTAGTTCCGCTACGCCGGGTCCAGGGACGCGCGGCGGCGACATGCGGGGCGACGCTAGGCAGGGCTGGTCGGCTCGGGCCCGCCACTCCTCCGCCCGGAACGGTGGTGGCGTGCGCGGGGGTCACCAGGGACACTCGCCGGCGACGCTGCGAGAGATGGTGGGAGTCCTCTGGCGTCGTCGGTGATGCCCTCAAGGGCCGTTGACTCGCAATACCGCGGCGGTTTGTCGCAGGGCGTTGCCCAGCCTGGCCAGGCGGCGATGAGGCGCCCTCCGGTGTCTCCTCTGATAGTGGTGACTCCCGCGGCCGCCGGCGCCGCTGACGGCGATCGCCGGCCGGTGGCAATTCCCGGCGACTCGCTCGAGCTGCGCACCCAGCCAGGACCGCGGCGAGTCCGAGGGCCAGCCGACGGCCCGGTGGTGTCCGCTGAGACGACGCCTCTAGTGAAGTCCTGGCTCGTGGCAGCCCGAGATGGACGGCCTGGACCGGTGCGACGTAGGGCCGGCGTGGGCAGCGGGCTCGTTAGGTCCAGAAAGCGCCGCGTGGTGAGGGTGGCCCGACACCACCGGGCAGCCGTGCGGCACCTCGCCGCCGGCCGGTGCCTGGCTCTGACCGGACCCGTGCAGCGGTGCGGGAGGGGGTCGCGCGGTGAGCTGGTCCCGGCACCCGGTACAGAGTCACGGCATGCGGGACACCGGAACGCCGCAGCTTACGCGCAGGTGCCGGCGAAGACTGGCGCGCTGCGTCGCCATGGAGCTGGCGACGCACGAGGAGCGGCACCCGTCTGGAGGGGCAGGCGGATGATCGCCGGGAGGCGGGGTGTAGCAGGGGAGGACCCTGCCGTCGAGCTCCGGCTGCCCCTTCGGTACGGGTGGCACTCGGTGCCGCGATGCTCCAGCGCGAGCGCAGCGCCTGGCGGACGGACGGACGGCCGACGAAGCACGTGTGTCAAGGGGTGAGTGACGCGCTAATACGAACGGCAACCACCTACTCCTTTTTAGGGCTAGGAACTCGGGGAACCGGCCTCAACAAGTGAAACACAGAAGAACCGGAAGAAGACACGTGCAACTCATATCACACACTGTGGCTCATCGCGTCCGTCTGCACCTTCCGGCGCCGGGCGGGAAGCCCACGGGCAGCACTTCCTGCGTCGGACGGGAAGCTCACTGGCGACGTCCGTCCGCGGCCGCTGTGTTCCTTGTTGGGGCCGGAAGCACCTCAGCACGGATCGTCGGCCCACGACAGCTGCGGGGGTCGCGCGGGGTATTGCCCTAGCAGATTCTCGAGAACCGTGTGGCCAAGATTACACATACATAGATCAACAGGGTGTGGAACCGAAGAGAAGAAAGAAACAAACAGTACAAACGTTGGCTGCTGCGACGGACCGAAGCTCTCCGTTACGAGCAGTGCTGGTGGCGTTTTAAGTACGTGATCGTTGTAACCATTGGTGGCGTAACTTACTACCCTTTGATATTATCTAAAAGACCAAGGATTGCAATGTCAATATCAGGCTCGAAGAATGGGCACTCCATGACATCAAAGCATTTCCGATCGATTTTAACTTTTCAAGCAGCAGAATATTCACCAGCGCAAGAACTAGCCTCCGAACTAGTGTATCCCCTGATCTGTCAAGGTCACCTTCCGAGCTCAAATTCAAGCTGAAGTGGTAGAGATCTCCTTGTCATAAAACCAGCCGATTTCGGATTTTTTACATATGATGATAATCACCAGCACATGAATTCAGCGTATCAGCTTTCAAGGTTAAATTTGGCCTCAAAAGGAAGGGGAGCTCCAAATCACCAAAAAAAAAATTGCCGGCCGATTTCGATCTTCAAGTATCAGAAAATTCCTAGCGCATTAACTAGCGTCCGTTAAAAAACATTCGTGCGGTGGTAGATATTCTGATGCTGGCCGGCAATTTTTTGGTAAATACGCGTCATTTGGAGCCTGCGCCTGACCTTAAGGGATGAACTTGAAAGGTCAGGACTTTTTATGAACGCTTAATTGTGCGCTGGTTGATTTTTTTTGGTGCTTAAACATCCGAAACCTGCCGATAATTTTTTGATGGCATGGTTCCCCGTCACTTGGGCCTACTTTGAAAGGTGGCATTAAGATTTCAGGCCTTTTTGACAAGACGCTACTTCTTATTCTGGTAAAATTTTTATGTTTGACGACTTTAGTTTTCCGGCAATTTTTGGCTATTGGAGTACGCGTTCTTTTATCTGAGCATGAATATGACTTTGGAGGTGGCCCTTGAGTTCTCAGAACCTTTGGACAGATGCTTTTTCTTGTGCCGCTGAACACTATCTGCTTAAAAAGTTTAAATTGGCCAGCAAGTTTTTGATGATGTAAGTTTCTCCGCCCTTTGGGTTTATATCTCACCTTGAAAGATCAACTTTTAAATTGAGAAGGTCCGACTTGTTGACGGAGGTTAATTCTTGCGCTAGTGATTGTCCCCGTGACTTGAAAATATCAAACATCCGCCCCGTAATTGTTTGCGATTTTGAGTTTCTCGTGAGCAAAGCATAAAATCGAAGTGTGACACCTGAGGGGGTCAGGGTTTGGGGAACGCTAGTTTCTTGCACTGGTGAATATCCTGATACTGGAAAAGTTTAAATCGGCCCCAACATTTTTTTTTGATGATATGGTGTTCTACTATTTGAACCTGAAATGAACCTCTTGGAAGGCCACCTTGAGTTACTCAAGGTTTTGACGGTTCGCTGGGTTTAACGCTGGTGAATATCCTGATGGTTAAAACAGTTGAAATCGGCCCCTTAATTTCATGATATACAGTTTCTCTTCTTCAACCTAAACTTGACCTCGAAGGTCACATGATATTGTAACATTTGAACTCATTTTGGATGGTGCTGTTCCATAATTAACCCAAATGACGTGTTTTTAATGAAATCAAACTAAGTCGCTGAAAAGATCGCCAACTTCACGAACATCACGGACCAGAGGTGCCATGCTGGATGCTGGGTACTTTCGTGGAAAAGTGTTCGAAATTCTCAGGATTCCATGGAAGTTTGGCATTTCCCTCCACGGATAATTTCTGTGACGTGCCGACTGAGGGATGCAAATGAGTACCCTTTGGATGCCTTGCGGCAGTGGTGTTATTTTTTTGTATATGATTAGGGGCCGGCTGCAACGACGGCCCGACCCCCCTCTCTTTCTCAATGGATTTAGACATCTAGATTTTGACGAAAGTCATATGTGTTTTAATATTTTTATACTTAAAAGATAGTACTTCAGTACTACAGCATAGACTGTAGGATTAGTAATATAGATCAGTTGCTGACATGATTGCGGATTCGTCTCCGCCATCAGAGCATGTAAAGTTCACCATAATAATAGTTCATAAAGTTCACAGTCATCCGTTCACCGGAGCGGTCGTGAAGTGTGTGGCTCGTTACTGTTTGCGGTCACTTGTTTACTGGAGCGGGTGTGAGGTGTGTGGCTCGTTACTGTCTACGGTCACTCGTTCACTGGAGCGGGTGTGTGGTGTGCGGCCCGTTGCTGTCTGCAGTCGCCCGTTCACCGGAGCGGGTGTGAGGTGTGTGGCTCGTTACTGTCTGCGGCCACCTGTTCACCGGAGCGGGTGCGAGGTGTGCGGTTCGTTACTGTCTGCGGTCACCCGTTCACCGGAGCGGGTGCGAGGCGTGTGGCTCGTTACTGTCTGCGGTCACCTGTTCACCGGAGCGGTCGTGAGGTGTGCGGCTCGTTACTGTCTGCGGTCACCTGTTCACCGGAGCGGGTGCGAGGTGTGTGGCTCGTTACTGTCTGCAGTCATCCGTTCATCGGAGCGGGTGTGAGGTGTGCGGCCCGTTACTGTCTGCGGTCACCTGTTCACCGGAGCGGGTGCGAGGTGTGTGGCTCGTTTCTGTCTGCTGCCAGCCGTTCACCGGAGAGGGTGTGAGGTGTGCGGCCCGTTACTGTCTACAGTCACCCTTTCACCGGAGCGGGTGTGAGGTGTGCGGCCCGTTACTGTCTGCGGTCACCTGTTCACCGGAGCGGGTGCGAGGTGTGTGGCTCGTTTCTGTCTGCTGCCAGCCGTTCACCGGGAGGGTGTGAGGTGTGCGGCCCGTTACTGTCTACAGTCACCCGTTCACCGGAGCGGGTGTGAGGTGTGCGGCCCGTTACTGTCTGCGGTCACCTGTTCACCGGAGCGGGTGCGAGGTGTGTGACTCGTTTCTGTCTGCTGCCAGCCGTTCACCGGAGAGGGTGTGAGGTGTGCGGCTCGTTACTGTCTGCGGTCATCCGCTCACCGGAGCGGGCGTGAGGTGCGCGGCTCGTTACTATCTGCGGTCACCTGTTCGCCGGAGCGGGTGCGAAGTGTGTGGCTCGTTACTGTCTACGGTTCCCCCGTTCACCGGAGCGGGTGTGAGGTGCGCAGCTCGTCACTGCCGCCTCGAGTAGTGAGCCCGCCACCAGCCAGGGCGTCGCAGCGATTAGTGTCCGCTCCGGAAACACAGTCGTTTTGGAACAGCTGAGCTGGTGCCTCTCTCATACCAACGCTGATCTGCCGAGGTGGATGCTTCGTGCCGGGGCGCGTCGGTCAGCGGAGCCGGCGGCTGG
>NW_023597034.1:20855348-20867536 GCF_011947565.3 Pollicipes pollicipes
AGAGAGCGAGAGAGAAGGAGAAGAGAGAGAGAGAGAGAGAGAGAGAGAGAGAGAGAGAGAGAGAGAGAGAGAGAGAAGAAGAGAAACAGAAAGAAAGAAGAGAGAAAGAAGAAGAAGAGAGAGAGAGAGAGAGAAGGAGAGAGAGAGAAGAGAGGAGAGAGAGAGAGAGAGAGAGAGAGAGAGAGAGAAGAGAGAGAGGAGAAGATAGAGAGAGAGAGAGAGCGAGAGAGAGAGAGAGGAGAGAGAGAGAGAGAGAGAGAGAAGAGAGGGAGAGGATAGAGGGAAAGAGCTGTACAGACAAGATTACGAAGATTGTACATGCGGTGTACTCAAACCCTCCCTTATCTGAAATTGAGGCGCGTGATGTTGATGATAATGTGATAACTGTTCTCAGTACATATAACACAGAATACTTTAGACGCATCCTCCTTAGTTACATTCAAAATTACCTCCCGTAATAAAATGGTCATGTAGATTAAAAAAACACGAGCTACTCACCAGGGGCATGCAGATGAATTGTCCCAAAAATCCCACCGCCGGCCCAACGGGCTTCTGCAGCTCCTTCTTGATCAGCTCTACATCAAGTTGCATGCCAAAAATGCCGCTCCCGAATACCAAAATCACTACAAATATGACAAAAAATATCGTGCCGAGAGACTGTTCAGTGCGAACGAAGCTGACGTGGTACGTGAAGCTGTTGGGGGTCATTTCGAGCGAAGCCGGTAAGGCGAGCTCTTCAGCCTCGTTCACTACGTCCAGGACAACCACGACGTGGTCGCGACCCAGGTACTGTCCGGTGACACGGACTGTCCTGTTGCCTCCCTGGGCTAGCTCGGCCTGGCTCAGAGTCCAGGCGGCCGGCTCGAGTCGGGTGCGCCACGCCGTGCCGGGCGTCAGCGTCACCCGGACTGCGTGGCCGGGTGGCAGCGGCGCGGCCGAGGCCGATGTGGTGCCGCCCTCCCAGTAGACGGTGAACGTCACCTCGCTGGTGGTCAGCCGCGGCACGCGAACCAGACGTGACGGCGTCGCCTCCAGCACGAACGAGCCGAACACGCCGGCCCCAGCCAGCCACAGCTGCACGGCAACAGCCACCAACGGTAGCATCGTCGCGCTGACGCCACCGAAGTAGGTGTGAGGTCTGCTAGGGTCCGCTGGTCCGTGCTGCGCACCAGCCGTCGGCTCGGAGACCGTCAGCCCCGACCGGACCGAGTCAGCCGGCGGGCGATGGGGTTCTCCCCTCTATTCACGTCTTACTTGCAGGCGAATCGCCGGTATGAGCTTCGCGCAGGGCAGCACTGCAATGTGTTGTGGTCAATTAGTGGACCTTAACATGCACCACGCTGATTCAAGGCTACCATTACAATTGCTTTCGCACGACTGCACATTTTCGACTGCTCGCAGCAGAGATGTTCAATACGATAACGGGTAAAAACACACATTATGACATGAATGAAGGAAACACGATGAATGAAGACACAACGAATGAAAACACGTGCTGGCCTTGCGTAGCGCATGGCCAATGCCGTTAGCTGGAGTAGACATATGTACGGCGGTTAGCTTGAGGCCTGTACTTTAAATGTGCTGTGCTGAACTGTCCTTGAGTTTTCGGCGCAAAATCCCGAGCATCGCTGGTATATGTCTCCCACACTGCCCGTTGCATCTCAGACTGAGCATACTGATCGATGAGCAGGCGTGAGATAAAACGCGTTTGTTATCATCATGTTGCGCATAAGCCTAAATGAAGGTGCTGGAGGTGTTAAAAAATGTCGCTGGCATCTGCTGATACAAAATTTCATGGGCTCTGCACTTAATAATCGGGATCATGTTAGAAAGTGAGTTCTGCACCGGCAATGATTATGCGAAGATAGCGGATGTCGCCAACATTTTCAACTGATTGTACATTGACGTCCCAAGGCCAAAAGTGATATTGTTTTCAGGTGTTCGTAGGGTCATGTTATCAGTAAATACAGGGCTACAGGAACGCAGTTCTGCTCTTTCAAACAGTTGTTCCCAAGGGCGTTCAAAAAGCTGGGGTGAGGGGGGGGGAGGGGAGGGGAAGAAGGAACAAGTGTCTGGGTCTGCCTCCGAAATTATCTTAAAACAATTTGTCTCCTCAGATAAGACACACTTTCTTTTCAGCAGGGGTGTGGGGGTGTAAACTGAGAGCCTAGGTGTAGTTCCTCAAAGTTTGTTTTGGAGGGCTGAACACTAAAAATTTCGATTAAAATGAAAATAATGCAAAACAAAATGATAAATAAAAATCTTAAACTACATCCCTGGTTAGGAGACACAATCCCTCCCCCCCCCCCCCCAGATGAAAAGGAAATAATGCACGTCCAGGTTGGTTATGTTAAGTATGCTTTTATTTGATAATTTGATTGGTTTAATCTCAACCATCATGTTTCATGGTTATGGCGCACTACATTTTGTCTGTTTATGTGGTGTATCGCATTTATAATTATTCTTTAAGGGTTTTTGAAAGATTTAGCTCCAGGGGACCCCTAAACGACTCTTAATTTGATCGGTGACAGAAAAGGCACTCTTTCATCTCTGTGGGGTCGCGGCGAACTTTGCATTACCGCATGCACCGATTCAGTTCCTGTATTTAACGCAAATTTATTCGTTATTCTGTGGTATGTCCGGTTCAGACATAAACGTTTCTACCAAAAGGGGTTTAACTTTATTTTTGTGCGACACTGAAATCAAAGTTACAGGGCAATAATGTAGAACGCTCTGGTCTCCCGTTTCCGCAAATGTGGAGTTTATGGCTTTGAGAGCAGCCGCGAATTCGGATATCACGGTCGTGGTTTATTTCTCAGAGTAAGTCATGCCGTCACAGAATTAATCCCGGTTGCCATGGCAATAAGCCCCAGATTCTGCGCTGCTGTAGTGTGCTCAGCGTTGGTTCTGGTCCGTGTAGCGCCATATTCTGGGATCCCGAGGTGGCAAACGGATAATCGTAAACGTGTATACACCAACAACCTGAAATGCTTTATCGGCAAACACGTTTTACGCGTCAGTGATGCTGTTCAGGACGGATGCTCTTCATGTAACGGGTGCATTAGTTTTTCCGGCCAATCCGACGTGGCAAGATAAATCACCGCGATGTCATCAGTATCTGCATATGTTACAAGGAGCATGGCGTGAAAAGTAACCAGTAAACGGGAATAATGACATGAGCAGGAAAATGAAGCAATTGCTATGCTTCCAACATCGGTCAACCTGTGCTGATACATTTCGCAGCGAAATGCTGAGGCGAATTAAAATTATGAGTCGCAATATCGACCCCAAGTGCATGGGTCCAGCACGACATCCATTAAGTTAACTACGCATTCGTATTCAAATTTAGCGGTGACCACCGATGCCGCTTCAAATGAACGTTAGGTTCGAACACAACCCGCTGATGACAACACTCAGGTCCATTTTCCTCTACCTCAACCAGATTGACATCCAGATATCGATTAACTAAGTAAGCACGCCGTACCGCCGCTGTATGACATTCATGCCTTTAAAAACGATCTGATCTGAAAGTCAGTCAGCAGTCCCAGCCTGTGCTATAAAAAAATGTCAAACTTCAAAGTCCACCGTAGTGAATAAAGGTCCAAAGACAGATTTTCGAGATTGACGGGTGGGGTAGCGCTGCATTGCCGCTGTGTGGGATGGATTTGTAAAAAATAATGCGTCATTTGAAATCCTGTTGTGGATTCCAGCCTGGGTTCCCCGAAACACCAGCGTCCAAGCTAAAACCCAGGGTCAAAATCAAGGCCAAAGGACGGAGAAGCGCTGCACTGCCGCTGTATGAGATGGAGCTGTGTAAATAAGGCATTATTAGAAAGCCCGTGGTCCATCCTAACCTTGGATATCAAAGTGTCAGACTTTTAAGTCCGCCGTAGTGCGAAAAGCTCCAAAAACAAATAATCAAGGTCAAAGGCCGGTGCAGCGTTCCACTGCCACTGTAGTGGACGGAATTCTACAGATAAGACATCATTAGAAAGCCCGTTGTCGATTCCAGCTTGAGCTTCCAAAGCGTCAAACATCAAAGCCCAATTAAGTAGTAAAAAGCTCAAAAAGCAAATTTAAGAGGTCAAAGGACGGAGTAGCGTCGTATTGCTGCTGCATGGCACAGATTTGTACAAATAAGGCGTCATGAAAAAACCTGTCGCTTACTTCAGACTGGGTTTTAAAAAAACTGCCCTTCCCCGCCACGTCCTTTGACCTTGAACATGACAGTGATTTTTGGCTTGGACTCTGGTGTTTTTCACAGCCAAGGCTGGAAATAACAACGGGCGTTCTAATGACATACTAGTTGCACAGGTCTGTCCCATACAGCGGCAATGAGGCGTTAGGTTTTCAGGCTTTTATTTTCGCAATTTTGTCACCAATTGGCTGGTAAAAGTGTTGGCTTTTGTTTCCGATCATGGCTGGTTTATAAGACGCTTTTTCACCCCTAGCCAGGCAGTCTCTTTAGGTGTGCTGGGTGTACGAAATTCCTCTTTATCACAACCCTTTCTTATTTTGTAGATGGCGCTGGGGTTGCGGAGTTTCAGTTCAGAGAGATGTAGGGAGAACAAGGCGGACACTCGTCAAATATTGTCCTTTTGGACGAAACATCAATAGATGTTGTCATGGTTTGTAATCATTCATGATCATACAACAGCGCTCATGTAAAATCATTCCTGTCACGTCAGATCCAATAGTTCGTGTTGTTTCTCTAATCACCTGCTGACATAACTTATGACTTTTCACTCGCTGTGATCTGAGCAATGCTTCGCACTTAGTATTATCGCACACATTGTCAATAATCTCTACCCGTTTGTTCCATGTGCTGGGGGCCAAGCGCTGCCGACTCACCGTATGCTCGGCTCAAACACTTACGACTCACCGCATGCGCTGGACGCATGCGTGCGTGACACACGGTCCGATCCCCAGGCCTGCCCGGGCACATCTGACGGCACCAACCACTCCCGCCTTCGCATGTGGGCTTGAACACGTTGCTGGGCCGCCGCTAAAACAAACAAAAACACGAGCATACTTAAACTTAGCCAACGCTTCCTCACTTGGCACAACATGGCGGCTCGATTCGAGCATCACCGGCGCATTTCTTTCCTAACCGTCATGGCAGCCCTTTGTGAGCGAGTTGTGTGCACCTAGCTTCTGACCCGTTGACCTCGAACGATGAACTCTGCTTTCAATGGTATGGATTTCGTCAGGCCTCTCCACGCAGGCGGTGCTGCTCGCAGCTGTCACCTTGACGACTCGGACGGAGGCATGGTGACGTCATTAGTTACCGTTTACACCTCTAAGGCGTTCGACAGCGTTCAACATTGTCTCTGAGGCCCTCTGGTTCAATAAAAGATATAAGAATTCTTAAGCTATCATGACTGCTAAAGTTAAATTGGCTAAATTTGTTTTTATTTTTAAGTTTAATGGTTACACAGTCATCATAATTGTAAATAACTACAGGCAGCTGATGTTGAGATGATCCAATGCGCTCTCAAATTATCTTTATATCTTTGTCTTCTTACATTTAAAGACGTGACCTGTTCGCCTAAATGAGGAACTTTTCTAACCGCTTGTAAGGTACAGTGAGTTTTTCGAAACGCGGAAAACTACAGTCACCCCTTTTCTACCCAAAGCAAGCCTTAACTTGCGCTCAGGTGGCCGGTTACGCGCTCGGGTGTCCGTTGAATACCATTTGCTCCAGTGTGCAGTCCCTATTTTCTCATCAAGGAATTTGAACTGAGCACCAGAGACTACCTCATACAGTAAGCTCGTCGGTAAAAAGCAGGTTGATTTTGACCTCGGTCTTGCCAGTTGTTTTACTGCCTAAATAACTACCTCAGGTATGTATGGTTTTGTCTAACACATTCCGTTGCGGAATCAGATTGGACGATGCCCTATGAATTGCCTTAGCTGACAGCTACAGCCTGATTTTGACCTACCATAGGTCAGCGACCTCGCAAGTAACGTCTAACTCTTTACATGAAAATCTTATTAATTAAATTATCAACAGCTGTGCAAAGTTTGCCTCGGCTGCGCCGCGCTGTTCGAGAACCATTTTGTTAGAACCCTGCGGAGGCGGGCCAAATCGATACCCGACTGATGCGTGTTATCCCGCGCCCGGCCGGGGTCTGAGACGGCCGCGCCCGGCGGGGGGAAAGTCGGCTTCCCCCTCCCCGCTCCGGGACCTCCAGCTTCCATATACCACATGAGAAAAAAGATACTATTTCTCGAAGGACTCGTCAAATCATAAAGAAACCATCTTAAATTGCTGACCTTAGGTCAAATGTGAGGTCATGAGATGTCACGGAGGGTCAAAAACGGTCGTTTTGATGGATGCATTTAAAACCTATCGTAACGCATCAAGACGCATATGAAAGGCACGGCAAAAAGCGTCAAAGCAATAAGGTGGTAAACAATAACAAAACAGTAACATGGTTCATTCCGGCCATCTCCCCCCCCCCCCCCCCCCCCACCCACATGGATCGGGTCAGACCACGTCACAGCTCAAAACTGATCTGCCAGGAACCTGCAAGGACGATACTTTTCTTCACATCGTGCTTCTGATTAAGTGTTTTTTATTACTTGTAGCTGTAGGAAAAAGTATTCCTGACACAATTTCATTTCAGAGTAATTTAGACGTCGTCAGAGGTCAACCAAGGTCAATTTTTAAGCCGTCCAAGTTACATTTTTGAAGTGCAAGCTGGGTTTATGTGACCAGTACCATACATTTTTGTGGTCAGAAATGGTGTATTAGACATCTGCAGGTACTCAAGATCATAAAGCTGTTGTTTACATCATACATAGTCCCTTCGACGTTTGCCAATATATTTGTAACAAACTGAGAACAGGTACGTTAGTGTATAAAGTTACACGTTACCAGCTTTACAAACACGGCAGGGAGGTGGTTGTACGCGTTGCCCTCGTTCATCTACCCTCCCCGCTATTGACAGCATAGCCCATTGACCTTTGGATGACCTCATATGATCTTCCGTGACGTACCGTGACTATATTATGCATTATGACTATATCTAAAAATGTTTTCAGTGGGTCATTCAAATTCTGCGTCCAAAATTACACTGCAAAATTGCCTATGTTCAGCCCAGCATGTGCTTTGCAGAGGGTACCTTTAGGAATAGGCCATGATCTGGACCAATGTAATGTGCTCTGTGGTCATTCGTCGTTGCGTATGCAAGCTTGTATTCTTTTCCTCATATACAACGCAAAACTTCACGAATGACAGTACGCACAAACTTGTCTTATTTACGAACAGATATGAAAAATTACCTGGTTTCAGGTGAATAACCTCGTATTTTCCGAACAATCTGAACGAATGCAACTTAGAGGTACTACTACGTTCTTTTATTATGCCAAGCGTAAACAACGGCAAATGACCCACTAAAACATGATAAAAGGTCAATTTTTAGAGGTTGACCTCCTTGACCCGGCCTAGGTCACTGATCTTGGTAGATCAAAACTTGAAATTTGCACAAAGTATGCTTAATTGCTTGATAAACAGGTATTGAAAGTTTCCTGCCGCTGTGAGCGTTCGTTTTTGGCTTGTGCTCAAAACCGTAGGGGTGGGGAGAAGTCAAATTTCCTCCCGGCCGGGCGTGGGTAAAAGAACATTTTTATTTGGTCCTTCTGAAAGGACCAATTTGGTTTTAAATCTGGTTTCTAGGGGCCATTTTACCCGCATCTGGGAAATGTTTCAGGCTATGACCTCTAAAATATCGTGCAAATAAAACCAGATGTGGCTGATCCATATGCTGCACAACAAACATGTGAACGCACTCATATATATTTATATATATATATATATATATACATATATATATATATATATATATATATATATATTCTCATATTGCACGCAGCAAGTTTAACAGAACAATGGCTGCATCATCAGACAAAAAAACAAGCACGTCCAGTGTAAACATGACAGTTAAAAACGCGCACCGACAAACTGAAAATGCCACATCTGCACATGCAGTGACACACGGCAACACCGGTTTCTACAAAAAACATCTCATGTTATCGCAATTTATAATGGATATGATAAAATGATGTTGTTTAGCGCTGGACATTTCTCAAAAATGTGTTGAGGCTCCAAGATTCTCAAATCAAGCGAGGAAGGTATCCTACCCAAGATACTAAAACTGGACGCCAAAACTGGGGTGAGATTGTAAATGAACGCAAAAAATCCCGTCAGGATAGATTTACCAAAATGTTGCTGAATGCGACTGTGCGGGTTCCGAAGGGCAGAAACTATGCAGGATGTTTCACACCAGGAATAATTCAACTCGTACACAACATCCGATCGACAGCATTTATGTAATCTATCTTTACGTTTGAAGAAGGAACCTGCTGAAAGAAAATCCATCAGAACAATCCACGATCTAAAAATGGTGAAAAGTACGGCGAAACAAAATACCGTCCTAAGTTTCGGAACGTCAAAGCTTCTGGGCGGGAAGAGATGCCTAGAATCGAGGAAACTGCAAAGTAATAAATCAATGATATTCAACGGGAAACCTTTGTTCCAAAAATGTCTCTTAAGATTGTCGACTTTAGCATGAAAGAACTGGCAAGTAGAGATGGTGTCATATGCTCTAAAGATGACTGTCCATGTCACACAAAGCTTGAATGAATTCGTGGTAGGACTGAAAAGTCGTGCCCAACCCAGTAAAAGTACGTTTTCGGTACACCGAAACGCGTAAAAGACCACCTTCCTTGTGGATGAGGACGTCCAGAAGGGAATTTGCCGTCTGACTCCTCTTCCATCGTAAATCTAATCTTTGGATGCTTACTTTTCAAAAAATCAAGGAATGAGACAGACAGAAGCATTCGTCAACATACCTACGATATAGCCAAAGACAGAACATGGTCGGACTGGAAACTGAGCCAGAGTTTTTAATGACACATAAAAATGGTACCTAACGTTGGACCCAAACTCATTCAGTAGGTTGATGGGCCTGACGTAAAGCATACAATGGGACAGCTGCATGAATTCAGTATTTGATCACTTGAATGAAAATTATTTTTATCACATGACGTATAATACTAAGATGCACTTTAAGAAAGATGCCGTGATAATGAAAAATTGCACAGGATATGGGATCTATGATATGCGATTAAAATGGATTGCCACCCAACCTTTTTCATAAATGTTTGCAACATTGCGATGTCCGCTAGTTGTCAATAACGTCAACCTGTGATATCATTAAATATATTTTTCTTGTTTTAGTACTGCATGAGACCAAAAACAAT
Source organism: Pollicipes pollicipes (assembly GCF_011947565.3). Lineage (NCBI taxonomy): Eukaryota > Metazoa > Arthropoda > Thecostraca > Pollicipedomorpha > Pollicipedidae > Pollicipes > Pollicipes pollicipes. Next base: position 20,864,616 of record NW_023597034.1, read on the forward strand.
CCAAGTATACAGAACGTTTCACAGCATTTTCATGCTGAGCACATAACTTCACAGGCACCGATGGTAGTAATATCACCTATGGGTAACATCATAGTTGATAAGAAATGCCAACTTGCATACTCTAGATGGCCTACCCACTACTCCTCTTTCAGACTTAGCCCCGTCAATGCTCTTCTGACTCCCACCTGCCTATCGGCAAAAAAAGCAATACTGGGAGTATGAAATGCAGCAAGTGTCGGAAGTGCTGGTCTACTTGGTACTTAAAACGATCATACTGTGGTTTGATAATCATAGAAATGTGCCAGTGTCGTCCTAAATAACTGCACCACTTTCTTGGAAGCTGCCAGAGACAGCCAGAAAGCGATATTTCACGAGAATCGCGGAAAAAAATGAAAAACTGATTCCATTCACATTACTCAGAGGCTTACGTATTCCTAATGCACTCAAAAACGCATCGCACGTAACACACTTGAAAACGCATTTTAAATACAGCAATACAAATCAAACAAACAAGCCCAACACTTATCTCCAAAAGCACATCTATGAGGTAAACCGAGCAAGAGCAAACGAGGCACGCCGACGCCAGTCAAGGTTGCGTAAGTCAGCCTGTCTCTTCCGCGCCACGTGAATAGCACTTGCCTTTAAGCCTTTGGCGATACACTTATGTATGGTACTTATGAACCTTGGCAATGAATGGAATGACAGAAGTCTAAGCATATGAAGACATAAAGAAATCTCAATTTTAGTTCTTTCCCCCCACCCCAAATTACGTCAACAGGCTTTACAGCAGTTTTTACAGCAGTTCCACACTTCTTCTCTGCAGTCGCGACCGCCGCCGTCATGGTGGTCTCCGTGCGCACCTCTAATGATGCGAATAAAAGGATGTTTGTGGTTGGTCCAGCGGGCAAGGGCCGGTGGATGTTTGTGGTTGGCCCAGCGGGCAAGGGCCGGTGGATGTTTGTGGTTGGCCCAGCGGGCAAGGGCCGGTGGATGTTTGTGGTTGGCCCAGCGGGCAAGGGCCGGTGGATGTTCGTGGTTGGCCCAGCGGGCAAGGGCCGGTGGATGTTTCAAACATTGTGTCACATTCGGTAACGTGATACTCTAACTCTGAAAGTCAAAGTGTTTAACTACAAGAGCCGCTGGTAAACGCCATAGGGGGGAAATCAAAGCCATAGGATAACATTTCTTTGAATTCACGGAAGATAGCTTCATGTTCGCATTTTTTTTTACTTTTTGACTACACAGAGTGCTTCAAGCTTTCGTAGCATTTATTACACAAACATTTTGGCACATAAGTGTTGCAAACATTACAGAACTTACACTTTGGAAAAGAAAGGCTATTTAACTTGTATAGTGGTGAGTAGTCAAAAAAGGTTTCTCCCACAGGTTCGGCTACTTTGAATCGCAATTCTTAGCGGCTGAGAAGGATTTGGAGACAACTGGTATTACTCATCAAGTCGTATGCGTGTGATGTAACCATAAGAAAAAGTACAAAAGGTGGGATGCCCCCTTTAACGGGAGTGTTCACATTAAGTTTTTTAAGTAAAAAAACCCTCTTCGAGATCATTCGGTGCAGTTCACAGCCCTGCCCTTAAGACTTAAAACTTTCTGATTTCTGCCTTACACGCCCGCGATGATGTGCAAGCTATTTCGTGCAGACTTTCTAGGTTGTGCAGGCATGCATGACACCATAGTAATGCCATTCAAATCCTACTACCCCACCAGCCATGCGGCGCTAGAGGCCAAGGAAAGAATAATCGAGTTGCATAGATCTGGTGTTCGTGAGCACGATTGCTGGATATCACGGATGTCAATTGGCTCTAAATCAATGTTATGCAGGCTGTGTAAATTTTAAAGATTAATCACGTTTTGTGCCACGTAATAATGGGAGTTGGGTACGGATCCTAGACATTTCAGAAATAACACTTGTAATGGAATAGCTTACGAAAGGCATGAAAACCAAGTACGTCAATATAAGTAAACATCTTAAATTTCCGGGTAGACATGCAGCTAGAAGATTGCGTCTGTGATGGCATCCAGATAGTAAATCAAAGGACGAGCACCCGATTTGAGCGCAGGGCCTTCCATTCAAATAGGAAGTACCCAAGACCCGCTGTGGAGGGCCCCCGAACGATCGAACGTGCTCGAGCAGCTTGCAGGTGGGGCGCTGACAGAAGCGAAAGCCCCCGCGAGTGACAGGAAATTGGAAGGGCCCTAAATCGACGTAGAGGGTCTATGAGCATATCGCTAGTGTGTTGGTAGGTCAACATAGACCAATGTGAAAGGCCCATGAGAAGCCGAGAGTGCCCCGGCATGTTTACCTGTGGGGCCCCCGGCTATAGCGTATAGGGCCTTCCAGGGAATGTGAAGAATCCGTGGAGGGCCCCTGATCGACAGCATTGTCTCACCATGCTAGCAGATAGGGCTCAACAACAGCGTGGGACCCGCCAAGAAAATGCAAAAAAAAAATCAATGACAGCGTGGAAGGCTCCCTAACAATCGGATTGTCCCTGCTAGTGTACATATAGAGCCCCTGGCAACAGCGAAGGACCTCTGTACAATGCAATGAGGCTCAAAATCTCGGCAATCACCACGCTCTCAATCAGCAAAGAATTGCCTTGTTTGCTTGTGCACTTCTCTCTTTCATTTCCGACTGCTCGTGATCACCTGGCGGGTCAGAGACGCCCAGGTTTGTTGCGTTTTGTGCTTAAAAACTGTGTCTATTTGGCTGGCTAAGGACCACTATGGAGCCCATCGTGGGACATCTTCGAGGCGTGACCTCGTGACCCATTCCCTTCCCCTCTGAATCCGCCGCACTGCTCCTGGTGTTGTAATTCGTACATTTAGCACGATTTACAACATTTTGAGCTTGAACAAGATTTAGGGCTTACTGTATGGCGTAATTTCTGGTGCTCATTTTG
>NW_023597034.1:20868536-20924870 GCF_011947565.3 Pollicipes pollicipes
GCAGTGTTTAGTTGGTACGTCCGGTGTACTATACAGTAGGACGGCTGCAGTCTTTAGTTGGTACGTCCGGTGTACTATACAGTAGGACGGCTGCAGTCTTTAGTTGGTACGTCCGGTGTACTATACAGTAGGACGGCTGCAGTGTTTAGTTGGTACGTCCGGTGTACTACAGTAGGACGGCTGCAGTGTTTAGTTGGTACGTCCGGTGTACTATACAGTAGGACGGCTGCAGTCTTTTAGTTGGTACGTCGGTGTACTATACAGTAGGACGGCTGCAGTGTTTAGTTGGTACGTCCGGTGTACTATACAGTAGGACGGCTGCAGTCTTTAGTTGGTACGTCCGTGTACTATACAGTAGGACGGCTGCAGTCTTTAGTTGGTACGTCCGGTGTACTATACAGTAGGACGGCTGCAGTCTTTAGTTGGTACGTCCGGTGTACTATACAGTAGGACGGCTGCAGTCTTTAGTTGGTACGTCCGGTGTACTATACAGTAGGACGGCTGCATGTCTTTAGTTGGTACGTTCCGGTGTGTACTATACAGTAGGACGGCTGCAGTCTTTAGTTGGTACGTCCGGTTGTACTATACAGTAGGACGGCTGCAGTTTTAGTTGGTACGTCCGGCTTGTGCTATACAGTAGGACGGCCTGCAGGTTTTAGTTGGTCCGTCCGGTGCTGTTTGGCCTATTACAGTAGGACGGCTGCAAGTCTTTAGTTGGTACGTCCGGTTGTCCTATACAGTAGGACGGCTTGCAGTCTTTAGTTGGTTACGTCCGGTGCATCTTACAGTAGGACGGACTGCAGTCTTTAGGTTGGTACGTCCGGTTTTGCTACTATACAGTAGGACGGCGCTTGCAGTCTTTAGTTGGTATTCCTGGTGCGCACTATACAGTAGGACGGCTCTTCAGCTGTTTAGTTGGTCACCGTTCCGGTTGCTATAACCACAGTAGGACGGCTGCAGTCTTTAGTTGGTTACGTCCGGTGTGCTTACTTTACAGTAGGACGGGCTTGCAGTCTTTAGTTGGTACGTCCGGTTGGTGTGCCTATTACAGTAGGACGGCTGCAGTCTTTCGTTGGTACGTCCGGTGCTATACAAGTAGGACGGCTGCAGTCTTAGTTGGTACGTCCGGTGTACTATACAGTAGGACGGCTGCAGTCTTTAGTTGGTGCGTCCGGTGTGCTATACAGTAGGACGGCTGCAGTGTTTAGTTGGTACGTCCGGTGTGCTATACAGTAGGACGGCTGCAGTCTTTAGTTGGTACGTCCGGTGTGCTATACAGTAGGACGGCTGCAGTCTTTAGTTGGTACGTCCGGTGTACTATACAGTAGGACGACTGCAGTGTTAAGTTGGTACGTCCGGTGTGCTATACAGTAGGACGGCTGCAGTCTTTAGTTGGTACGTCCGGTGTACTATACAGTAGGACGACTGAAGTCTTTTCAGCTGCATGGCCAGTCCCTTAGCTTTGATTTTTTTATTATTTCCTCTTCTTGGTCAGGTCTCGTTTGTAACCTTTATCGCACGATGTTTAAATCCTTCCCTGAACAAATTCAGCCTGGCCACCTCTGTGCATTTGTTGGTGAAGGTCATGCAAGGCACTTTCAGGGCTGTTACCATAGCAGTCGCACCCAACATAAAACACCAAATGCTCCCGATAGACCATCTTAAATGAAAAAAAAAATATGAAAGAGCGACGCCATCAAAGCACTATCCGACGTGTTGACACGCACTCGGGAGAGAGTCAATTTGACTCCCCGAAGGTTTTTCCGGAATGGTTTCCGAACAGCGCGGCGTAGTCGCTCCAAGCTTTGCGCAGTTGTAGACAATTAAATAGTGGATCGTTTGGTGGCAACAGTTTAAATGTTCCTTGTAAGGTTACTGACCTACGGCAGGTCAAAGTCGAACCATGGATTCAGCGAAGTCAATTTCTAGGGAATCATTCAATCTGATACAACAACGGAGTGTTAGACGGAGCCATACATCCCTGAGACACTTTCTTAGGCAACACAACAATTGAATGAACAGATTCCGATTACCTATGGGCAGGTATAGAGGTCAGATCAAGGCGAAAACAAACCTGCTCTATTACTCCAGGGATTGCTATATGTGGTAATTTTTGGTGCTCATTTCGAACCTATTGATAACAGGAACCGCATTATACATCTTCCATGGACTTCTTAAAGGTCAAAATAGGTCACTCACCTAGAATGACTCCGTTCAACATTTTATTTTGAAACATATGGTCTAGCGTAACATTTGTCGCGTATTCAAATGCAAAACTCAAAAGGAATCTTATATGATTTTGGTCACCATGACCCTTGGAAAGGTCAAACAAGGGCAATAACCTCAAATGAGCATGTGACCTTTTGCTTAGAGCAGGTATCTAGGTTCTGGGGTACTTTGGAGATTAACCTGGAGTTTGACCCGGAGGTCATGACCCAGGAATATCAAATTTAGACATTAGTTACTAAACGCAAACGCCAACACGCCCTATGAATTTGGTGTCTCTTGCTCTCTTAGTTCCTGAGATCGCAGGTTGCGGGGTCAAATTGACTCCCACCTCACCCGAGCAAAGGATGTCCAACCGGCCACACGTGCGCGTATTGACACTGCACGATTTTTTATTTTTATAAAACCTCGTCTCGGTGTAACCCGACGGCACAACGGCAGACAGTGGAGACCAAACATCCGCCCGTCACCTGCCCGACAGTCAGGACCACCAGAGATGCCCTCACCGATACTGGGTCCGGTCAGGTCACAGTCGAACACGTCCACCTTGTAGGAGAAGGTGTCGATGTAGTACATCCGATCGCCGCTTGAGTTCCAGGCCAGCCCGTTGGAGCATGTGACGCCGTCCAGCACACGTGTAGCGGCGCCCTCGGGCGATATGTAGTACAGCGCCCCGGCGCCAGGTGGCAGGCTGCCCGGCTCACTAGTCTGCAGGCCCATCGAGCCTGCCACGGCGACCAACAGGGTCGACGCCGAAACTTTGGAAGACTCAAATGCAGTGGTATGTAGATGCGCATGAGAAGCATGAAACAGCAAATATGGCGCAGTTATGTCTGCTTCTTCCAAGTTGAAATATAACTCACGCCGTGACATGTGATGACACGCATTTCTGCAACATTGTTTCTGCGGTATGCTCTAAAATCATGCCAGAATTCCTGCTTTTATGAGTGATGTCTTCCAGGTCAGTGAGGGCGGCAACGTCTTCCCTAAAATAACAGACAAAGCGTCTCATGAACAAACCAGTTCTCTTACCAGCCCACAGATTGCCTTGGGGATCACACTTTCCGTCGTTGAACCTGTTGGTAGGCCTGTGGTCATCGACCTGGACAAAGTCGCGGACCGTGTGCTTCCCGCCGCTCCACTCGAGCACCGAGAGTGCGCGGCCCGTGCTGATAGCGTAGGTGTCCGGCTGGCTCTCAATCGGCACCACCAGAGACGTCTGGCACGCGTGGGGGTTCGAGGCGTCGTTCTTGAAGTCTGAAAGGATGGCCCATTGCGACTCAGCTCATCCGGGTCACCAGTCGGCTAGGTCAATCAGATTAGGTGAACATTACATTTGACAGGCCAATCCGCCGTTGGATCAACCATAGCAGGTGCAGCGTCGCATGACTCCACGCCATGGCCGGCTGCAATGCGCGTGCTGGGACTGTTTGATTATCGGCATCACAACGGCCGCTCAGCCTCGCATAAGATACGTCCTTATCCTGCCGTATATCATCGGCAATCACATCGTAGCAGTCTGAAGTCCCTGCACATTCACGGACTGATCTGCGGCTTTCGCCAGGGCTCGGACGCTGCGGCGCTCACCGATGTGCAGCTTCTCCTCCACACAGCGGCGCTCGTCCCATCTGTACACGTCCTGTCCGGGGATGTCGACGCTGAGGAGGCGCTGGGTGGGGGCGTCCCAGTGGGGGCCCTCGCCGCACTGGCGCGGCCCACTGATCCGCTCCAGACGGGCCATCCTGCGGCGCAGGCCTGACGTCACGTCCCACTGATCCGCTTCAGACGGGCCTTCCTGCGGCGCAGGCCTGACGTCACGTGCGCGACGCACGCCCCCCTCCCCCCCCCCCCCGCCCGCCCACGCTCCGTCCAACCGTGCCAGCCGATCCCACTTCACTTCAACAGCAGTGTTAGCGCACGTCGCGGTGTGAGGGCGGGGGGGGGGGGATGTCAGCGCACGGTTTCGGGCTACTTGGTAGATTCAGCAAATCACGAGGGGTTTGGAGGGTTTGAACACCAAAAGGAGAATGTCAGCAAGGAAATCGCCTCACATTTTATGCGGCTTTCATGCGCTCCCAGACAAAAAGGCTCTGCTGGGATCTCTGCGAGACATGCCAGTATTTACAGACCCAAAGTCTTCTTGAGCATCCAAGCGTATGTTACATGGAATGCTATCGGAAAGTTCCTTTTCAAAAAGGAAAGCAAGTGATGTAGAAACTGGTCTAATCGCCCGTCCCTCGCCACCCCTAGGTAGTGTACTACCGGAGCCCACCAGCGTTCTTTCCACACCGAACACTCCAAAGCGACGGAACATTAGGGCAATGAGTAAAAATGATTATTCAGAACATCACTTGCCTAGCTATTTAAACAATGGTAGACTCTAGTCGTTACTCGCCATAACAAAGCTACCTCTTTAATATTTTCTTGCATCCGCCACCTGCGCACTTCGCGTTTACCCTCATGTCGGTATCAGATACGGTTCTACATAAGTGCTTCAATAAAAAGTCCTATCAAACGAGTGCTACGACGTTACGGCTGCTGCAAATACTTCGCACAAAATTGGTGCCACGCAATACAAATTATGTTGCAAAAAATGTACCCTTCCAAACTCTTTTGCAGTCACCTACGTAGTCATTGCTTATGCACGATATTAATTTCACTGGAAAAACTTGGACACGCTGTTATTGTTACACAACTACACGCATACTTAATAACCTCATGCCTGTCATAAGCGCACTGCGAAAACTTATTCAGTCCAGTAGCCTTGATCCAGTCTTTACGCATACGCAAGCTTACTTTTACTGCAAATACTTGCCATACAAAATGCGTGGACACTTAGCAGGGCGTAGAAACAGCGCACTGGTTGTTAGTGAACCCCAACTAGGCAATGCTACAATTCAAAGTTCGTGGTGCCCATGCGAAGGCAATTCATTACGTTACATGATTTTGTCGATTTACTGCGCTTGGCGCATGAGCGAAAGCCGTAGCTGTGGTAGAAGAATCCCGATGACGCGTAAAACTTAATGAAATATTAATTTTGTTGTGTAGCACTTGAGCCTTGCATAAGTCAAGGTCATGGAAGTCACGTCGCGTTTCAGTAAACACCAGGTCAAAGGTGTAGCTCCATATTCAGTTTCCATCCACCCGATATGTGCCATGGGAAGGTATCTCACATTGTAGGCAAACGCCGTGTTCCATGTATTTGGAAGCCGTCTCGGCCGTCTTTCCCTGCTTAGCCCCTTGACGTTGCATTGCGATTGCTGCGGCAGTGCATCATAATTTCAGTAGAAGAAATGTCGCTTAGCACCGTTGCCGTCGTGGGTCTGTCGATCGCAACATTCGCAGCAGCAATAAGATATTGGCGCCATGGAGTGGGCACTTCTAGTCTGGAGGGACCGCCCGTCCACGTGCTCCCATGTAAACGTTCCCTTCTGCATTCTGGTGAGGGCTAAACTATGGGCTGGAGCATTCACGGCTATAATTCTTGCAGCATGGCCTGTATCGCGGTGTACAAATGTCGCGTATAAGTGTTGGCCGAAGAACTGATATCACAGATTAGTCAACTGCTGCATAGGCTTTGCAGTGAACATGGTGATATGAACTTTTGTATTGGAAGTTTGTCATAAGTTTTCAAGTTTGGTCTCACGGCACTAAAGTCGCATGTAACTTGCTGCAGGAGAAGAAATGTCGCATAAAATTAATGCTGTATAAGTTTTTGCTGTAAAGATCATGACATGTTCTGTTGGAAAGTTCAAGTTTTGTCCTGCATCACTCACGTCGTATATGAGTTTTCGAAGTAGAAGTGCTGTGACGTAAAAGTAAAGACTAAAAGATCTTGCAGCGAATGTAATCACTGGCATAAGTTTTTGAAGTATACATTTTGTCCAGGAGCACTTTTGTATAAGCCATTGCAGTAGAAGTGATGCCGCGTTTAAGATTTGTGTGCAAAAGTTCTTGCATTATAAGCAATGTCACGTATAACCAAGTTCGTAGCACTCCTGTTTTTGCGGTAGCACTCCTGTCAGTAGGGGTTTTTGCCGTAGCACCCATGTCCAATGTCATGACACCATTAAATTAGTTCTTCTGACGAGCTTGGTCGGCTCAGGTTTTGGTGACATTGCATTACAAAGGTTAACCATGGCAGGCCCTTCCACTCCTTTCCAAAGCCTGATTAGAATCGTGCAGTAAAAAAGTAATTTCATTGCTGAAGAAAAGAAATGAGGGCGGTAGCAGACCAACGTTCCCCTACCTATCTTAGCACGAGCAGGACGATTTGGACTGCAGTTCCACTCCGAAGTTTCGTAAGCAGCCAACCGGTCTTCGAAACACAGTGTCTATCTGTCTTGACACGATGCCTGCCGCTCAGCCACTCGGCCGTCTCACTGCGCCCTCGGAAAGCCGCCAATGCGTTTATCTATAACTATGGCGATTAAAGTGCAAAAACCGCGCGATAGCTGTCACCTCCCCGCGCCTAGATAGGCATTTAGGGTGTGTCAGCGGGCCGTGCGTTCATTCCTCCCGTTTTCGTTACCAAACAATTGATTAGAAGAAGAGCAGTTTCGTGAAGGACTGACGCAACAGTAAACACCTAGAAGCTCCTCTCAGAAGGAAGAGTGCAATGCGGAGGGAAGCAGGTCTTGAGGAAGAGGACGCGCCGACCTCATCCCCTGTCCATCGACACGTGACGACCGCTGAATCAGCCACCGAGTGCCGACGCCTGGCCGTCAGCAAGGAATTATTGGGTTGAAACGGGAAATAGATGTAAATATGAAGACATGGTCAAGATCAGTGCCGAACAAAACGATATCTAGTTTGCTTTGTGAGGCTATGGGGTAACTGATGAAAGCATCACTCGCCCCATTGCAGAGCTGATGTTTACGTAGTAATAAGGGGAGGATGAGTTAAAGCGTTTCGTGCCTCTTTGCGATGTCCACATGAGCACGAGGGTCTTTTAATTTTAAGATCCTAAATACGGGATTAGTGGTATGGACATTTCCAGGCCGTTTGGTATGGACACTTCCAGGTGTAGTATGGTGTTCATTCAGAGTCTGCTGATTGATTAAGGTGTGGATTAGATGTTCAGAATCGTCCCAACTCAACGCGAGAAGTATATATTTTTGTATGGCTAGGGTAGATCAGCCCACACTCTGACAGCTTTCGATGTGCAGGGACGTAGGGCATAGGTAACGAAGGGAGGAAGGATTAGAGGTGACCCCCCCCCCTCCCCAACTTTCTGAATGTTTAAAATTACCCCATTGGGATTAACTAAAGAAAAGAAACTGGGTGTCTTCCCCTCTTCCAACTCGGGAGACCTACCGCTGCCGCTGTGGGTATTTACACATGATCTCTTAAAGGTTGCCTGATAAAAAGTCGAATGGGAAAGGTCTAACAAAGAAGTCAAAGCGAAACAGTCCACTGGGATGCAATTTGACAAAGGTAGAGACAGATACGAATAGAAGTTGACAAGGATAGAAGTTGACAAGGAAAGGAATTGACAAGGATAGAAGTTGACAGGGATAGAGGTTGACAAGGATGGAAGCTGAGCCAGAAAAGGCTGGATGACAAAAGTAAGAAGGGATAAAAGCCAAATCAGGAACAATTCGGAGGGCAAAAGGGCGAGATAAAAAACTGGACTGGGATGAAAGCCGATTTCGATAAAAATCGAACAACAAAAAGTGAAATAAAATAAGTTGAGGGATGGAGAATGGAATGATAGCGATGTCGCCTACTGCACCCGGTTATGCCCCTGGATATCAATGGGATTCTATGCCACATCGGTGAGCTCTCTAATCCAGGCCCGCCCGCTGTCACCCGGAAAACGCTCCCGGCGGCATCAAAACGCCGCACCTTCACGACCGAACCCTGCGCAGCGTGCTCTGAGGCCGTCAGGTGGCTGGCCTTGCTATGATTGCCTATCTAACGTCTGCCCACTCTCTCTCAGCTAGCTTCTGTCCGCTCTCCCAGCTAGCTTCTGTCCGCTCTCCCAGCTAGCTTCTGTCCGCTCTCCCAGCTAGCGTCTGTCCGCTCTCCCAGCTAGCGCCTGTCCGCTCTCCCAGCTAGCATTTGTTCGCTCTCTCAGGTAGCTTCTCTCCGCTCTCCCAGCTAGCGTTTGTTCGCTCTCTCAGGTAGCTTCTGTCCGCTCTCCCAGCTAGCGTTTGTTCGCTCGCTCAGGCAGCTTCTGTCCGCTCTCCCAGCTAGCGCCTGTCCGCTCTCCCAGCTAGCGTTTGTTCGCTCTCTCAGGCAGCTTCTGTCCGCTCTCCCAGCTAGCTTCTGTCCGCTCTCCCAGCTAGCGCCTGTTCGCTCTCCCAGCTAGCGCCTGTCCGCTCTCCCAGCTAGCGTTTGTTCGCTCTCTCAGGTAGCTTCTGTCCGCTCTCCCAGCTAGCGCCTGTCCGCTCTCCCAGCTAGCGTTTGTTCGCTCTCTCAGGCAGCTTTTGTCCGCTCTCCCAGCTAGCGCCTGTCCGCTCTCCCAGCTAGCGTTTGTTCGCTCTCTCAGGTAGCTTCTGTCCGCTCTCCCAGCTAGCGCCTGTCCGCTATCCCAGCTAGCGTTTGTTCGCTCTCTCAGGCAGCTTTTGTTCGCTCTCCCAGCTAGCGCCTGTCCGCTCTCCCCGCTAGCGTTTGTTCGCTCTCTCAGGTAGCTCCTGTCCGCTCTCCCAGCTAGCGCCTGTCCGTTCTCCCTTCTAGCGTTTGTCCGCTTTCTCAGTTAGCTTCTGTCCGCGCATCCCAAAATTCGCACATGCTCTTGTTTGGCTGGGATGGCAGTGAGCGACAGAGGCGCCCACGACCATGGCGACGCACGGCCCGTCGTTGTTAATCCCGATTTCTGTACTTATCGTCGTGAACAACCCCGTGGGTGGTCCCCGCTGTTGGTTTCTGGTTCTCACTCCCCTCCTGAAAACTAGATCTTGGGGTCCTGTTCTCGGCTGGCTATTTTACGAAACGCATCCCATGGTTCTTGGATGCCCTTGGCTGTTTTGCGAACACCGCACCCCGGCTCATGGCTCTCGCTGATCATTCATGGTTCCCATTGGTTCCTTCTCAAACGCCAAAGCCAAGTTCCTTGTTCTCATCAGCATTCCGCAAACACCGGACCTTGGTTCTTGGTTCTCACACAAACGCCAGGCCCTAGTGCATATATTCCACTAGTTCCTCACACACACAGCTCTGGTTTCTGGCTTACAATAGTTCACTCAAGAAAGGCCAGATATCGGTTCCTGCTTACCCTTGGTTCATTCGTTAGCCTTAGAGTGAAAATGTTGGAGGTCGCCCACGTTTCCAGCTGATTGTGCGATGATGTCACATAACCAAGAGTTTATCATTTCCAGGTGCTTGTAGGACCATAATAATCGGTGGACGTATGGTTACAGAGATGCAGTTTTTGCAAAATACATAGGACTGATGGAGAGAGAGTAGGGCAAGGTGTGGCTCACTATCATTTCAGAGTCGGGAGCAGGGATTAAGTTTCTCAGGCTTTGCGGGACCTGAACACCCAAAAATTATAAATGATGAAAAAGAAGAAGAAATGATAAGTAAAAAGTCCATATTTCTGGCTGGGAGCGCGATCCCCTACCTCAAAAGAAAAACAAACACCGCTATAGGGCTAGCTATGTAAAGTAAACCCTTTTCGGATAGTTTTGTTAGACTAGTCTCAACAAGCTTTCAGTGTGTGTTAACTTGATGCGAGTCTGTCTGCATATAGTTAAACACACGCGCACGCACATTAACATGGTGTGTATTTATGAAAGTAATTGGTTAAAAGGCGGCTGCATTTCAGTATGTAACTGATAATCACCCTGCTGTATGTGGCGTAGTTAATATCAATCAGCGAAGGATGCGGTCAGAATTTACTCAAGGAGCCAAGCACAGATCTTGGGCCGAAACATTTGCTGAAAGTGACCAAGTTGGTACTATTTGGGACTCTTGCAAAACTTATCATGCTGTCTTACCCATCAAATCCAATAACAGCCCCCATGATGTCGGATCCCTTGGGTGCTTTTAGTCCGCGAATTTTCACCTTTGAATGTCATGGGGTTGAGGACGGGTCTGAAGGTTATGGCATCTTCAGGCTTATGTGCGTGCATGCGGCACTTACCTAGTTTGCCATCAAGTGACCTGTGCCGAATATATTTTAGGCATGTTCTTTTCTTTTGTTGTTAGGGCAATGCCATTAAGACTACACAGGTGAAAACGCGAACTTGATGATGAGCATGTCAAACACGAAGTTTGGTAATGCTCATTCATTAGCCCTCGACCTGATTCGCCGTTTTTTCCTAACGCAGACTGCTGCAGGTGGGTTGCGTGGTTGCGGGCGCAGACTGCAACGCAAATTGTTGCAATGAGACCCCTCCCCGTTTCTAAACTAACGTAGGTAAAGCGCGAATAAAAAATCATCAGATTGGTCTTAACTAGAGCTCACAAACGGGAAAACTTTTATTCCAGATAAAAAAGATCAAGAGTCAAATATTCCCGAAAATCGAACATTTTCAGTTTTATGTGCTCCTACGTACGAGGCCATACCCCGAAATGACACTTGATCCGAACAGACGTGTCCTTTTTCTAATGGTGAGTACAACGGTGTGTTATTTTATGTATTTTGAACATAAATTTATCACGCAAGGTTCCGTCAATGTATCAGTGTCACCTTGTCACACTTACCGTCTGTTAGGTGCCATGTAGTGTTCAGAAAAAAACATCGACTTCTAAAAAACAGGAATGCTACGAACAAGTTTCTCCCCCCCCCCCCCCTTTCTCTATCAGTCCTCGTTATGAAAAGCGGCGAGTCCGGGCTCCGCAACCCGGCATTAGTGCTTCTCAACCCTGTGCCGGACACGCGGCTGCTCCAGGGCCGAAGGCGTGCTCGCTCTAGTGCTGAACAACCACTCCTGTGTCAGACACGCGGCTGCTGCAGTACCGAAGGCGTGCTCGTTCTAGTACTGAACAACCACTCCTGTGTCAGACACTCGGCTGCCCCAGTGCCGAAGGCGTGCCCGTTCTAGGGCTGAACAACCACTCCCGTGTCAGACGCGCGGCTGCTCCAGTGCCGAAGGCGTGCCCGTTCTAGGGCTGAACAACCGCTCCCGTGTCAGACGCGCGGCTGCTCCAGTGCCGAAGGCGTGCCCGTTCTAGTGCTGAACAACCACTCCTGTGTCAGACACTCGGCTGCTCCAGTGCCGAAGGCGTGCCCGTTCTAGTGCTGAACAACCACTCCTGTGTCAGACACTCGGCTGCTCCAGTGCCGAAGGCGTGCCCGTTCTAGGGCTGAACAACCACTCCCGTGTCAGACGCGCGGCTGCTCCAGTGCCGAAGGCGTGCTCGCTCTAGTGCTGAACAACCACTCCTGTGTCAGACACGTGGCCTCTCCTGTGCCTGATACGCACCCTCTCCAGTGCCGGAAACACGGCCGCACTAGCGCCGGACGGCTGCCGTTGTACCGGAGATGGGGGCTCTCATGTGCTGGAACGCGACCTGTCCAGTTTTGGCACGCGGCGTTGCCCGTGCCTGACGGCCGCTCCTGAATCGGACACGCGGCTCCATCGGTGCCGGACAACCGACCGCTAGTGTGCCGGACGTTCGACAGTCAGTGATGGAAATAGCGACGCTCCAGTGAGTGGCTCACTGCCGCTACAATGAGGTGCTGGCGCCGCACGCTTTGTTATGCTACAGAACATTACAATGGCACATTGCGGGTTAAGGCAATAAGTATTTAACGCATTGCTGTATTTTTATCAGCTCGTGACAACTGGCCGTTAGATTACAGGTCCATAGCTGGGGCACATAGTGTGCTGTACGTGAACATGCCCATAACAGGCCAGCGGGGAAATGTTGAAGGCGGTTATAATATGCACACCGCCCAAATGCTACTTTAAAAAGTGGCGTTTTTGGTACATAAGCGATGCTGAAGCCCGAATCATCACCAAATGCTCAACAAGGTCATCTTATAACCAAAAAGTCGCAGCACCCTAAATCCAAAATAATCAACCAATCTTGCTAAGCACGGCTCGTTACATGGACATTGACCAGCCATTCACGTAACCCAGGCCATGAAAAATTATCCAGTGTTGGATTTCTGGTTAGTTTTTGTAGATTGAAAAGTAAGAGCTCCTCAGACGCGGAACAAACATGCTATAAATCTGATTTTTGAGCATTATGGAAAGCTACGAAATTTTTATTTCAGACACTGCACTCATAGACATAGCCTATAGCCGTGATATAAAACACCACAGCAATTCTCAACTCAAGTTCACGTACTTCGTAGCATCAAGAAGAATATATAGCCGGTGACAAAGCGGTGGCGAGCAATGTTTTATGGGTGGATTAAGCACTGTAAAATTCTTCTCCATCACTAGTATTGCCCCAGTATGTCGTGAGATAGTGCATGGAGTTTGCGATGTGCCATTTATGGTTGTGATGCTGCCGCTGACCAAACACGTTATCGTCTTTTTTCGCACATCCGACATCTTAGGCTTAATCCAAACCGACGTGTTTACCAGCCTTAAGCCTGCTGCGCCGGCCATTCATGCGCTAAGACCTACGTCTGAACCACCAAAGCTTTCGGCATGGAAAGTAAATGATACTTTAGTGCAAATGAACTATCCAAAACGAAAATATTCATGCTGTTTATGACTCATTACACGTAGTTTATCTTTGTTTTGTGTGGCCTAACACTTTTATCACTATATTGCGACGGTTTTTGATGCACTGGCTCCAAGTGACAACCAAGGCTGTTCCAAATTTCATTGGCAACAGAGAAAACACTTGTCCGCCCTTGAGAATGCGCACAGAGGATCCTCACCTTACACATAAATGCTTTTATACGCGATGTTCAACCGCACGGTATACCTTGTAACTGCTCTAGGACTGTACAACATATCATCATCGCGCACCCACAATATCACAACCATCGACTTCAGCCGATGCACTTTTGTCATGAAGAAGGTATGGATTTCACCTTTCCTATCGTGCTCGGTGAGGAACACCACAATCTACTGTGCATCACTTTTCTTTTTTTCTCGCAACTAAGCTTTTCAAAAAGTTGTTATCTCATTTCTTAGTGATGAGCTAGCATGAAATTCATTACACCTCGTTGATTAGGCGTCATCTCGAATCAACATACATGGTGCGAAATCGCCCGCTTAGTCAGAAGCACCTCGAGCAAAATAAACTTCGGCGAAAAGGCGCTCGGCTGTAACCTGCACAACTTGCTCAACATTTGTTGAGAGCCAATTGAGGTGCACTATATTTGGCAGTCGTGCTTACGTGCGCCAGATCGGAACGGCTCGAGAATATTTTTCTTGGCCTTCAACGCTGCGTGGCCTATGGGGCGGCAGGCTTTAAATGACGTTTCTATGACGCCACGCATGCTTGAATGTCCTTGAAATAGTCTGCGCGAAACAGTCTGCACAGCTTCTCGGGCGTGTAGCTCAGAGGCTAGTGTTTTAGGTCACATGAAAGGCAGGACTGTGAACTGCACTGAGTTATCTTAGAAATGGTTCCTTGAGTTCGAAAGTCCCCCTTCGCGCGCGGGCGGGGTCAGTTTGACCCTCCCCTGAGATAACTATTTGTATTACATTAGAAGATGGCTGGAATATATAAATATATACATATAGAATAGGTACAGAAGATAGCTAAAACACCAAAGTCATAGGGCGGATTACCTTCCACGTATACTCACTTGTTTCAAAATTTGAAGTTCCTAGACCATGACCTTATGGTCAAATGAGGCGAAACACGGCCAAACTCCAGGATGCTGTCTCAAGTGCCCCCAGACTTCCTCTTATAACCGCTGTGAAGCTAGATACCTGCTGTAAGCAAAATGTCAGTGAGGTCAGCCACCTTTTTTTACCTTTGCATGGCCAAGGTGACCAAACATCCATGAGATGCTGCTGTTATTTTGTCATGCGTATAAGCGCAGGGATTACGATAGGTGAGGTGTTCCCCAAAGCAAGATGTTGACCTGGGTCATTTTAGGTCTGGCCTACCCTGATCTTTAAAAAGTCCACGTCTGTTGAACACGACTGTTGCGATCCCTGTCATTCATATATCAAAAATGGCCACTAGCAACTTTCTCATAAAAGCGAGCTCTCGAGTAAAAAGCAGCTTAGTTTTGACCTCGTTCTGACTTTTATACCTGACACTAGGCCAATGGAAGTAGCTGTAATGCTAAATTTGACTGGTTTATTTCCTAACAAACTAGCTCAGATGTATATGGCCTCATTTCACACTCCGCTGTCGCATCGCATTGAACTATTCCCAGAAATGCCCTTTGCTGACAGCAACGGCCTGACTTTGACCCGTCATTGACCAGTGATCTTACAGAGCTTTCTCCATTTTTTACATTAAAAGATGCGCTATGTAATTCTCTACAGCTATGCAATGTTCAACGCGGCTTTGCCACGCTGCTCGGAAATCATTCTAGAAAAATCTTGGGGGGTGGAGGGTCAATTTGATTCCGTCCACTCGAGCGCGTGTTGAGGTATAATTGTTGTTGAATTCTTGGTTTTCCAAATGTGCTTTCGGCATTGACAACGGTATAAGTGCATGCAACCTGCCGTGGTGGCAATAAACTTGTGGTTGACAAGTATGTGAAAAATAACTAAATAAAATAAATGAACCATGCTTCGTAGCAGCAAATCAATCTGCTCTGCATGAACGTCTGGTTTGACCTTTGGGCTATCAGAAGCGGGTTAGAATAAGATTCGATTTCGACGTCTTCACACTCATCGACAACCCCAAAACGATAATGCTTAGTAGCAGCCTCGGCCTCTGTGGCGTCCAGGTTTGCAGCGGGAAACAACGCGACCGCAACATAGCGGTGAAGTTTACACCACCTCCCACCTGAGCGCTCAGAAACTAAGAGAGCTAAAACACCAAATGCGCAGCGTGTGCTGGTCTGTGCGTGAACTTTTTGTGTCAAAATTTTAGGTTCCTAGGTCCTTTGGTTTAAATAAGGTAAACAAGGTCACATTCCAGGTGGACATACAAAGTGCCCCAGACTTTTTCATGCAACCACCGTGAACCTAGAAACCTGTTCCAATCAAAACGGCCACTGATAATATTTTAAGGCCAGTAGCCATGTCCGACCTTTCGTCTCGTTGACCAACATCACACAAGACTGCTTTGGACAAACTTTTGCATTTGAATAAACGTCAATGATTACGCTGGGAGGTATGCCATAAAACAAAATGTTTACCTGGGTCATTTTAGATAAGTGACCTATCCTAATCGTCAAAAGTTCATGGAGATGTGCAATGTGGTTCCTGTTACTAATAAATTCAAAATGAGCACCAGAAATTACGCCATACAGTAAGCCCTAAATCTTGTTCAAGCTCAAAATGTTGTAAATCTTGCTAAATGTACGAATTACAACACCAGGAGCAGTGCGGCGGATTCAGAGGGGAAGGGAATGGGTCACGAGGTCACGCCTCGAAGATGTCCCACGATGGGCTCCATAGTGGTCCTTAACCAGCCAAATAGACACAGTTTTTAAGCACAAAACGCAACAAACCTGGGCGTCTCTGACCCGCCAGGTGATCACGAACAGTCGGAAATGAAAGAGAGGAGTGCACGAGCAAGCAACGCAATTCTTTGCTGA
Organism: Pollicipes pollicipes; assembly: GCF_011947565.3. NCBI lineage: Eukaryota > Metazoa > Arthropoda > Thecostraca > Pollicipedomorpha > Pollicipedidae > Pollicipes > Pollicipes pollicipes. The sequence goes on from NW_023597034.1 coordinate 20,884,351, forward strand.
TTGAGAGCGTGGTGATTGCCGAGATTTTGAGCCTCATTGCATTGTACAGAGGTCCTTCGCTGTTGCCAGGGGCTCTATATGTACACTAGCAGGGACAATCCGATTGTTAGGGAGCCTTCCACGCTGTCATTGATTTTTTTTTTGCATTTTCTTGGCGGGTCCCACGCTGTTGTTGAGCCCTATCTGCTAGCATGGTGAAACAATGCTGTCGATCAGGGGCCCTCCACGGATTCTTCACATTCCCTGGAAGACCCTATACGCTATAGCCGGGGGCCCCACAGGTAAACATGCCGGGGCACTCTCGGCTTCTCATGGGCCTTTCACATTGGTCTATGCTGACCTACCAACACACTAGCGATATGCTCATAGACCCTCTACGCCGATTTAGGGCCCTTCCAATTTCCTGTCACTCGCGGGGGCTTTCGCTTCTGTCAGCGCCCCACCTGCAAGCTGCTCGAGCACGTTCGATCGTTCGGGGGCCCTCCACAGCGGGTCTTGGGTACTTCCTATTTGAATGGAAGGCCCTGCGCTCAAATCGGGTGCTCGTCCTTTGATTTACTATCTGGATGCCATCACAGACGCAATCTTCTAGCTGCATGTCTACCCGGAAATTGAAGATGTTTACTTATATTGACGTACTTGGTTTTCATGCCTTTCGTAAGTTATTCCATTACAAGTGTTATTTCTGAAATGTCTAGGATCCGTACCCAACTCCCATTATTACGTGGCACAAAACGTGATCAATCTTTAAAATTTACACAGCCTGCATAACATTGATTTAGAGCCAATTGACATCCGTGATATCCAGCAATCGTGCTCACGAACACCAGATCTATGCAACTCGATTATTCTTTCCTTGGCCTCTAGCGCCGCATGGCTGGTGGGGTTGTAGGATTTGAATGGCATTACTATGGTGTCATGCATGCCTGCACAACCTCGAAAGTCTGCACGAAATAGCTTGCACGTCATCGCGGGCGTGTAAGGCAGAAATCAGAGAGTTTTAAGTCTTAAGGGCAGGGCTGTGAACTGCACCGAATGATCTCGAAGAGGGTTTTTTTTACTTAAAAAACTTAATGTGAACACTCCCGTTAAAGGGGGCATCCCACCTTTTGTACTTTTTCTTATGGTTACATCAGACGCATACGACTTGATCAGTAATACCAGTTGTCTCCAAATCTTTCTCAGCCGCTCAGAATTGCGATTCAAAGTAGCCGAACCTGTGGGAGAAACCTTTTTTGACTACTCACCACTATACAAGTTAAATAGCCTTTCTTTTCCAAAGTGTAAGTTCTGTAATGTTTGCAACACTTATGTGCCAAAATGTTTGTGTAATAAATGCTACGAAAGCTTGAAGCACTCTGTGTAGTCAAAAAGTAAAAAAAAATGCGAACATGAAGCTATCTTCCGTGAATTCAAAGAAATGTTATCCTATGGCTTTGATTTCCCCCCTATGGCGTTTACCAGCGGCTCTTGTAGTTAAACACTTTGACTTTCAGAGTTAGAGTATCACGTTACCGAATGTGACACAATGTTTGAAACATCCACTGGCCCTTGCCCGCTGGGCCAACCACAAACATCCACTGGCCCTTGCCCGCTGGGCCAACCACAAACATCCACCGGCCCTTGCCCGCTGGGCCAACCACAAACATCCACCGGTCCTTGCCCGCTGGGCCAACCACAAACATCCACCGGCCCTTGCCCGCTGGACCAACCACAAACATCCTTTTATTCGCATCATTAGAGGTGCGCACGGAGACCACCATGACGGCGGCGGTCGCGACTGCAGAGAAGAAGTGTGGAACTGCTGTAAAAACTGCTGTAAAGCCCTGTTGACGTAATTTGGGGTGGGAAAGAACTAAAATTGAGATTTCTTTATGTCTTCATATGCTTAGACTTCTGTCATTCCTATTCATTGCCAAGGTTCATAAGTACCATACATAAGTGTATCGCCAAAGGCTTAAAGGCAAGTGCTATTCACGTGGCGCGGAAGAGACAGGCTGACTTACGCAACCTTGACTGGCGTCGGCGTGCCTCGTTTGCTCTTGCTCGGTTTACCTCATAGATGTGCTTTTGGAGATAAGTGTTGGGCTTGTTTGTTTGATTTGTATTGCTGTATTTAAAATGCGTTTTCAAGTGTGTTACGTGCGATGCGTTTTTGAGTGCATTAGGAATATGTAAGCCTCTGAGTAATGTGAATGGAAGCAGTTTTTCATTTTTTTCCGCGATTCTAGTGAAATATCGCTTTCTGGCTGTCTCTGGCAGCTTCCAAGAAAGTGGTGCAGTTATTTAGGACGACACTGGCACATTTCTATGATTATCAAACCACAGTATGATCGTTTTAAGTACCAAGTAGACCAGCACTTCTTCTGACACTTGCTGCATTTCATACACCCAGTATTGCTTTTTTTGCCGATAGGCAGGTGGGAGTCAGAAGAGCATTGACGGGGCTAAGTCTGAAAGAGGAGTAGTGGGTAGGCCATCTAGAGTATGCAAGTTGGCATTTCTTATCAACTATGATGTTACCTATAGGTGATATTACTACCATCGGTGCCTGTGAAGTTATGTGCTCAGCATGAAAATGCTGTGAAACGTTCTGTATACTTGGATTGTTTTTGGTCTCATGCAGTACTAAAACAAGAAAAATATATTTAATGATATCACAGGTTGACGTTATTGACAACTAGCGGACATCGCAATGTTGCAAACATTTATGAAAAAGGTTGGGTGGCAATCCATTTTAATCGCATATCATAGATCCCATATCCTGTGCAATTTTTCATTATCACGGCATCTTTCTTAAAGTGCATCTTAGTAATTATACGTCATGTGATAAAAATAATTTTCATTCAAGTGATCAAATACTGAATTCATGCAGCTGTCCCATTGTATGCTTTTACGTCCAGGCCCATCAACCTACTGAATGAGTTTGGGTCCAACGTTAGGTACCATTTTTATGTGTCATTAAAAACTCTGGCTCAGTTCCAGTCCGACCATGTTCTGTCTTTGGCTTTATCGTAGGTATGTTGACGAATGCTTCTGTCTGTCTCATTCCTTGATTTTTTGAAAAGTAAGCATCCAAAGATTAGATTTACGATGGAAGAGGAGTCAGACGGCAAATTCCCTTTCTGGACGTCCTCATCCACAAGGAAGGTGGTCTTTTACGCGTTTCGGTGTACCGAAAACGTACTTTTACTGGGTTGGGCACGACTTTTTCAGTCCTACCACGAATTCATTCAAGCTTGGTGTGACATGGACAGTCATCTTTAGAGCATATGACACCATCTCTACTTACCAGTTCTTTCATGCTAAAGTCGACAATCTTAAGAGACATTTTTGGAACAACGGTTTCCCGTTGAATATCATTGATTTATTAATTTGTAGTTTCCTCGATTCTAGGCATCTCTTCCCGCCCAGAAGCTTTGACGTTCCGAAACTTAGGACGGTATTTTGTTTCGCCGTACTTTTCACCATTTTTAGATCGTGGATTGTTCTGATGGATTTTCTTTCAGCAGGTTCCTTCTTCAAACGTAAAGATAGATTACATAAATGCTGTCGATCGGATGTTGTGTACGAGTTGAATTATTCCTGGTGTGAAACATCCTGCATAGTTTCTGCCCTTCGGAACCCGCACAGTCGCATTCAGCAACATTTTGGTAAATCTATCCTGACGGGATTTTTTGCGTTCATTTACATCTCACCCCAGTTTTGGCGTCCAGTTTTAGTATCTTGGGTAGGATACCTTCCTCGCTTGATTTGAGAATCTTGGAGCCTCAACACATTTTTGAGAAATGTCCAGCGCTAAACAACATCATTTTATCATATCCATTATAAATTGCGATAACATGAGATGTTTTTTGTAGAAACCGGTGTTGCCGTGTGTCACTGCATGTGCAGATGTGGCATTTTCAGTTTGTCGGTGCGCGTTTTTAACTGTCATGGTTTACACTGGACGTGCTTGTTTTTTTGTCTGATGATGCAGCCATTGTTCTGGTAAACTTGCTGCGTGCAATATGAGAATATATATATATATATATATATATATATATATATATATATATATATATATATATGAGTGCGTTCACATGTTTGTTGTGCAGCATATGGATCAGCCACATCTGGTTTTATTTGCACGATATTTTAGAGGTCATAGCCTGAAACATTTCCCAGATGCGGGTAAAATGGCCCCTAGAAACCAGATTTAAAACCAAATTGGTCCTTTCAGAAGGACCAAATAAAAATGTTCTTTTACCCACGCCCGGCCGGGAGGAAATTTGACTTCTCCCACCCCTACGGTTTTGAGCACAAGCCAAAAACGAACGCTCACAGCGGCAGGAAACTTTCAATACCTGTTTATCAAGCAATTAAGCATACTTTGTGCAAATTTCAAGTTTTGATCTACCAAGATCAGTGACCTAGGCCGGGTCAAGGAGGTCAACCTCTAAAAATTGACCTTTTATCATGTTTTAGTGGGTCATTTGCCGTTGTTTACGCTTGGCATAATAAAAGAACGTAGTAGTACCTCTAAGTTGCATTCGTTCAGATTGTTCGGAAAATACGAGGTTATTCACCTGAAACCAGGTAATTTTTCATATCTGTTCGTAAATAAGACAAGTTTGTGCGTACTGTCATTCGTAAAGTTTTGCGTTGTATATGAGGAAAAGAATACAAGCTTGCATACGCAACGACGAATGACCACAGAGCACATTACATTGGTCCAGATCATGGCCTATTCCTAAAGGTACCCTCTGCAAAGCACATGCTGGGCTGAACATAGGCAATTTTGCAGTGTAATTTTGGACGCAGAATTTGAATGACCCACTGAAAAGATTTTTAGATATAGTCATAATGCATAATATAGTCACGGTACGTCACGGAAGATCATATGAGGTCATCCAAAGGTCAATGAGCTATGCTGTCAATAGCGGGGAGGGTAGATGAACGAGGGCAACGCGTACAACCACCTCCCTGCCGTGTTTGTAAAGCTGGTGACGTGTAACTTTATACACTAACGTACCTGTTCTCAGTTTGTTACAAACATATTGGCAAACGTCGAAGGGACTATGTATGATGTAAACAACAGCTTTATGATCTTGAGTGCCTGCAGATGTCTAATACACCATTTCTGACCACAAAAATGTATGGTACTGGTCACATAAACCCAGCTTGCACTTCAAAAATGTAACTTGGACGGCTTAAAAATTGACCTTAGTTGACCTCTGACGACGTCTAAATTACTCTGAAATGAAATTGTGTCAGGAATACCTTTTCCTACAGCTACAAGTAATAAAAAACACTTAATCAGAAGCACGATGTGAAGAAAAGTATCGTCCTTGCAGGTTCCTGGCAGATCAGTTTTGAGCTGTGACGTGGTCTGACCCGATCCATGTGGGTGGGGGGGGGGGGGGGGGGAGATGGCCGGAATGAACCACGTTACTGTTTTGTTATTGTTTACCACCTTATTGCTTTGACGCTTTTTGCCGTGCCTTTCATATGCGTCTTGATGCGTTACGATAGGTTTTAACTGCATCCATCAAAACGACCGTTTTTGACCCTCCGTGACATCTCATGACCTCACATTTGACCTAAGGTCAACAATTTAAGATGGTTTCTTTATGATTTGACGAGTCCTTTGAGAAATAGTATCTTTTTTCTCATGCGGTATATGGAAGCTGGAGGTCCCGGAGCGGGGAGGGGGAAGCCGACTTTCCCCCCGCCGGGCGCGGCCGTCTCAGACCCCGGCCGGGCGCGGGATAACACGCATCAGTCGGGTATCGATTTGGCCCGCCTCCGCAGGGTTCTAACAAAATGGTTTTCGAACAGCGCGGCGCAGCCGAGGCAAACTTTGCACAGCTGTTGATAATTTAATTAATAAGATTTTCATGTAAAGAGTTAGACGTTACTTGCGAGGTCGCTGACCTATGGTAGGTCAAAATCAGGCTGTAGCTGTCAGCTAAGGCAATTCATAGGGCATTGTCCAATCTGATTCCGCAACGGAATGTGTTAGACAAAACCATACATACCTGAGGTAGTTATTTAGGCAGTAAAACAACTGGCAAGACCGAGGTCAAAACCAACCTGCTTTTTACCGACGAGCTTACTGTATGAGGTAGTCTCTGGTGCTCAGTTCAAATTCCTTGATGAGAAAATAGGGACTGCACACTGGAGCAAATGGTATTCAACGGACACCCGAGCGCGTAACCGGCCACCTGAGCGCAAGTTAAGGCTTGCTTTGGGTAGAAAAGGGGTGACTGTAGTTTTCCGCGTTTCGAAAAACTCATTGTACCTTACAAGCGGTTAGAAAAGTTCCTCATTTAGGCGAACAGGTCACGTCTTTAAATGTAAGAAGACAAAGATATAAAGATAATTTGAGAGCGCATTGGATCATCTCAACATCAGCTGCCTGTAGTTATTTACAATTATGATGACTGTGTAACCATTAAACTTAAAAATAAAAACAAATTTAGCCAATTTAACTTTAGCAGTCATGATAGCTTAAGAATTCTTATATCTTTTATTGAACCAGAGGGCCTCAGAGACAATGTTGAACGCTGTCGAACGCCTTAGAGGTGTAAACGGTAACTAATGACGTCACCATGCCTCCGTCCGAGTCGTCAAGGTGACAGCTGCGAGCAGCACCGCCTGCATGGAGAGGCCTGACAAAATCCATACCATTGAAAGCAGAGTTCATCGTTCGAGGTCAACGGGTCAGAAGCTAGGTGCACACAACTCGCTCACAAAGGGCTGCCATGACGGTTAGGAAAGAAATGGGCCGGTGATGCTCGAATCGAGCCGCCATGTTGTGCCAAGTGAGGAAGCGTTGGCTAAGTTTAAGTATGCTCGTGTTTTTGTTTGTTTTAGCGGCGGCCCAGCAACGTGTTCAAGCCCACATGCGAAGGCGGGAGTGGTTGGTGCCGTCAGATGTGCCCGGGCAGGCCTGGGGATCGGACCGTGTGTCACGCACGCATGCGTCCAGCGCATGCGGTGAGTCGTAAGTGTTTGAGCCGAGCATACGGTGAGTCGGCAGCGCTTGGCCCCCAGCACATGGAACAAACGGGTAGAGATTATTGACAATGTGTGCGATAATACTAAGTGCGAAGCATTGCTCAGATCACAGCGAGTGAAAAGTCATAAGTTATGCCAGCAGGTGATTAGAGAAACAACACGAACTATTGGATCTGACGTGACAGGAATGATTTTGCATGAGCGCTGTTGTATGATCATGAATGATTACAAACCATGACAACATCTATTGATGTTTCGTCCAAAAGGACAATATTTGACGAGTGTCCGCCTTGTTCTCCCTACATCTCTCTGAACTGAAACTCCGCAACCCCAGCGCCATCTACAAAATAAGAAAGGGTTGTGATAAAGAGGAATTTCGTACACCCAGCACACCTAAAGAGACTGCCTGGCTAGGGGTGAAAAAGCGTCTTATAAACCAGCCATGATCGGAAACAAAAGCCAAAACTTTTACCAGCCAATTGGTGACAAAATTGCGAAAATAAAAGCCTGAAAACCTAACGCCTCATTGCCGCTGTATGGGACAGACCTGTGCAACTAGTGTGTCATTAGAACGCCCGTTGTTATTTCCAGCCTTGGCTGTGAAAAACACCAGAGCCCAAGCCAAAAATCACTGTCATGTTCAAGGTCAAAGGACGTGGCGGGGAAGGGCAGTTTTTTTAAAACCCAGTCTGAAGTAAGCGACAGGCTTTTTCATGACGCCTTATTTGTACAAATCTGTGCCATGCAGCAGCAATACGACGCTACTCCGTCCTTTGACCTCTTAAATTTGCTTTTTGAGCTTTTTACTACTTAATTGGGCTTTGATGTTTGACGCTTTGGAAGCTCAAGCTGGAATCGACAACGGGCTTTCTAATGATGTCTTATCTGTAGAATTCCGTCCACTATAGTGGCAGTGGAACGCTGCACCGGCCTTTGACCTTGATTATTTGTTTTTGGAGCTTTTCGCACTACAGCGGACTTAAAAGTCTGACACTTTGATATCCAAGGTTAGGATGGACCACGGGCTTTCTAATAATGCCTTATTTACACAGCTCCATCTCATACAGCGGCAGTGCAGCGCTTCTCCGTCCTTTGGCCTTGATTTTGACTCTGGGTTTTAGCTTGGACGCTGGTGTTTCGGGGAACCCAGGCTGGAATCCACAACAGGATTTCAAATGACGCATTATTTTTTACAAATCCATCCCACACAGCGGCAATGCAGCGCTACCCCACCCGTCAATCTCGAAAATCTGTCTTTGGACCTTTATTCACTACGGTGGACTTTGAAGTTTGACATTTTTTATAGCACAGGCTGGAACTGCTGACTGACTTTCAGATCAGATCGTTTTTAAAGGCATGAATGTCATACAGCGGCGGTACGGCGTGCTTACTTAGTTAATCGATATCTGGATGTCAATCTGGTTGAGGTAGAGGAAAATGGACGTGAGTGTTGTCATCAGCGGGTTGTGTTCGAATCTAACGTTCATTTGAAGCGGCATCGGTGGTCACCGCTAAATTTGAATACGAATGCGTAGTTAACTTAATAGATGTCATACTGGACCCATGCACTTGGGGTCGATATTGCGACTCATAATTTTAATTCGCCTCAGCATTTCGCTGCGAAATGTATCAGCACAGGTTGACCGTTGTTGGAAGCATAGCAATTGCTTCATTTTCCTGCTCATGTCATTATTCCCCTTTACTGGTTACTTTTCACGCCATGCTCCTTGTAACATATGCAGATACTGATGACATCGCGGTGATTTATCTTGCCACGTCGGATTGGCCGGAAAAACTAATGCACCCGTTACATGAAGAGCATCCGTCCTGAACAGCATCGCTGACGCGTAAAACGTGTTTGCCGATAAAGCATTTCAGGTTGTTGGTGTATACACGTTTACGATTATCCGTTTGCCACCTCGGGATCCTAGAATACGGCGCTACACGGACCAGAACCAACGCTGAGCACACTACAGCAGCGCAGAATCTGGGGCTTATTGCCATGGCAACCGGGATTAATTCTGTGACGGCATGACTTACTCTGAGAAATAAACCACGACCGTGATATCCGAATTCGCGGCTGCTCTCAAAGCCATAAACTCCACATTTGCGGAAACGGGAGACCAGGGCGTTCTGCATTATTGCCCTGTAACTTTGATTTCAATGTCGCACAAAAATAAAGTTAAACCCCTTTTGGTAGAAACGTTTATGTCTGAACCGGACATACCACAGAATAACGAATAAATTTGCGTTAAATACAGGAACTGAATCGGTGCATGCGGTAATGCAAAGTTCGCCGCGACCCCACAGAGATGAAAGAGTGCCTTTTCTGTCACCGATCAAATTAAGAGTCGTTTAGGGGTCCCCTGGAGCTAAATCTGTCAAAAACCCTTAAAGAATAATTATAAATGCGATACACCACATAAACAGACAAAATGTAGTGCGCCATAACCATGAAACATGATGGTTGAGATTAAACCAATCAAATTATCAAATAAAAGCATACTTAACATAACCAACCTGGACGTGCATTATTTCCTTTTCATTTGGGGGGGGGGGAGGGATTGTGTCTCCTAACCAGGGATGTAGTTTAAGATTTTTATTTATCATTTTGTTTTGCATTATTTTCATTTTAATCGAAATTTTTAGTGTTCAGCCCTCCAAAACAAACTTTGAGGAACCACACCTCGGCTCTCAGTTTACACCCCCACACCCCTGCTGAAAAGAAAGTGTGTCTTATCTGAGGAGACAAATTGTTTTAAGTTAATTTCGGAGGCAGACCCAGACATTTGTTCCTTCTTCCCCTCCCCTCCCCCCCCCCTCCCTCACCCCAGCTGTTTGAACGCCCTTGGGAACAACTGTTTGAAAGAGCAGAACTGCGTTCCTGTGGCCCTGTATTTACTGATAACATGACCCTACGAACACCTGAAAACAATATCACTTTCGGCCTTGGGACGTCAATGTACAATCAGCTGAAAATGTTGGCGACATCCGCTATCTTCGCATAATCATTGCCGGTGCAGAACTCACTTTCTAACATGATCCCGATTATTAAGTGCAGAGCCCATGAAATTTTGTATCAGCAGATGCCAGCGACATTTTTTAACACCTCCAGCACCTTCATTTAGGCTTATGTGCAACATGATGATAACAAACGCGTTTTATCTCACGCCTGCTCATCGATCAGTATGCTCAGTCTGAGATGCAACGGGCAGTGTGGGAGACATATACCAGCGATGCTCGGGATTTTGCGCCGAAAACTCAAGGACAGTTCAGCACAGCACATTTAAGTACAGGCCTCAAGCTACCGCCGTACATATGTCTACTCCAGCTAACGGCATTGGCCATGCGCTACGCAAGGCCAGCACGTGTTTTCATTCGTTGTGTCTTCATTCATCGTGTTTCCTTCATTCATGTCATAATGTGTGTTTTTACCCGTTATCGTATTGAACATCTCTGCTGCGAGCAGTCGAAATGTGCAGTCGTGCGAAAGCAATTGTAATGGTAGCCTTGAATCAGCGTGGTGCATGTTAAGTCCACTAATTGACCACAACACATTGCAGTGCTGCCCTGCGCGAAGCTCATACCGGCGATTCGCCTGCAAGTAAGACGTGAATAGAGGGGAGAACCCCATCGCCCGCCGGCTGACTCGGTCCGGTCGGGGCTGACGGTCTCCGAGCCGACGGCTGGTGCGCAGCACGGACCAGCGGACCCTAGCAGACCTCACACCTACTTCGGTGGCGTCAGCGCGACGATGCTACCGTTGGTGGCTGTTGCCGTGCAGCTGTGGCTGGCTGGGCCGGCGTGTTCGGCTCGTTCGTGCTGGAGGCGACGCCGTCACGTCTGGTTCGCGTGCCGCGGCTGACCACCAGCGAGGTGACGTTCACCGTCTACTGGGAGGGCGGCACCACATCGGCCTCGGCCGCGCCGCTGCCACCCGGCCACGCAGTCCGGGTGACGCTGACGCCCGGCACGGCGTGGCGCACCCGACTCGAGCCGGCCGCCTGGACTCTGAGCCAGGCCGAGCTAGCCCAGGGAGGCAACAGGACAGTCCGTGTCACCGGACAGTACCTGGGTCGCGACCACGTCGTGGTTGTCCTGGACGTAGTGAACGAGGCTGAAGAGCTCGCCTTACCGGCTTCGCTCGAAATGACCCCCAACAGCTTCACGTACCACGTCAGCTTCGTTCGCACTGAACAGTCTCTCGGCACGATATTTTTTGTCATATTTGTAGTGATTTTGGTATTCGGGAGCGGCATTTTTGGCATGCAACTTGATGTAGAGCTGATCAAGAAGGAGCTGCAGAAGCCCGTTGGGCCGACGGTGGGATTTTTGGGACAATTCATCTGCATGCCCCTGGTGAGTAGCTCGTGTTTTTTTAATCTACATGACCATTTTATTACGGGAGGTAATTTTGAATGTAACTAAGGAGGATGCGTCTAAAGTATCTGTGTTATATGTACTGAGAACAGTTATCACATTATCATCAACATCACGCGCCTCAATTTCAGATAAGGGAGGGTTTGAGTACACCGCATGTACAATCTTCGTAATCTTGTCTGTACAGCTCTCTTTCCCTCTATCCCTCTCCCTCTCTCTCTCTCTCTCTTTCTCTCCATCGCGACTCGCTGGCTCTCTCTTCTACTCGCCTCTCTCGTCTCGCTCTATCTCGCTACTCTCTCGAGTCTCTCCTCAGCTTTGCTAGACTGCTTCTCTCTCTCTCTCTCGCTCTTCTCTTATCTCTCTCTCTCTCTCTCTTTTTTCTTCTTTCTTCTTCTTTGTCTTTCTTCTCTCTCTCTCTCTCTACTCTCTCTCTCTGTCTCTCTCTCTTCTTCTCTCTCTCTCTCTCTCTCTCTCTTCTCTTCTCTCTTCTCTCTCTCTCCATCCTCATCCTCTCTCACTCATCTTCGTACGAGAGGTATCCTTAAAAAGCCTTAGGAAGATCTCGTCACAAGCGAATCGTTATTTCGAAGCGCTGGGTGTTGTGCACAGCCTACCGGCCTCGAACCCCAAGCGTATCCACGAAACCCACCTCATCGCGGACCGAAAATCAGTCCAGCAGCTACCGCAGACGCAAATTCCAGCTAGATCTTTATCCATTCCGCTAAAATACAGAGGCTGGTGAAGGCATTATGTGCCCAATTCACAATCTGACTCGGCGCTGAGGACTGAGTGACACCAGTTTCAATCATGAGGCGCACCTGCTGACTGTCGGGCCAGCAGCTTTGGACCAAGCCACCAATGCCGACGACCCAACCAGGCCGTGGGTGGCTTCAAGTGCAACTCTGTTGATCTGGCTCCCTCCAGAGCTCGGCAACCCGCAGATACATACCACGCCCGATGAAAGTCCGACCCACTAACGCTCATCGCTGTCTCTCAGCAGTGGATTGATGGAGTTTAAATATATGGACCCATAGACTTTAATCGTTCGCCTGGACATAAAGCCAGCTTATCTTCTAACACAGGCTGATTAAATGCTTCAGAAACTTACACTTGAGTCACAACCACTTGTACTGACTACGAGGAGTAAAATGGGTAAAGCCCTAGTACCAACCGAAAGCTCTTTCAAGCAGCTGCTCCCGGACCCCGATAAACGTGTCATTCAATCACAGTGTTATCATGGAATCAATTTAGCACAGGATCACATCCATGAAGGTTACTGAGAATTTAATAATCATGTGGCATTCGATTGAATGGAGCCGCTATCACCACAAAAATAATCAGCTTAACCTTCACTCTGGTGGGGGGGATTCCCCCCACCTTTCCTAAAGTTTTCTGTGGATGCCTCTCCGGTTTATTGTGCAATTGCGCCCAAGTTTTTCAGCAGCCTCTGAGGCATTTATAGTGCGTACTTTGGCACAAGCTAATTTTCCGCAACATTCCTGTTTTTGAGAGGCGATGTTTTTTAGGAACACCGCTCGATGACCAAGGGAAGGTGCGGGCGGTGGACGACGATGGCCCATCGACGGGAGCCTTACATGATAAACTATGCTCAAAACACATAAACCTACACACCATTGCATGCAAAACTAACGACGAACACGCCTGTTAAGATTCTGTGTCACTACGGAGCATGGTATCTTACATAGAAGCATGGAAACTGAGAATGTTTGATTTTCAGGAAAATTTGACTCTGCATATTTTTTTGTCTAGCATCATCAAACTTCTTACAGTCACGAGATCTAGTTAAGACCAGCCCACTGTTTTTTTTTTCATCATGCAGCTTATATTTTTACTCGTGTAGGCTTGAAGGCATTACCGTGCCAACGAAAGGAAAGGGGGTGTCAAGAAATCTAGCAGAGGTCATTTGATGAAAGCATGGGTAAGCATTGCATGCACGCACATAAAGCCTGAAAACGCCCCATCTTTAAAATCTGACATTAGCCCCATGGTATCCATAGGTAAACATTTTCTGGCTGCAAAATATCCAAAGGATCCGACATCACTATTTGCTGGGAGATAACTGGATGTGATGGGTAAGACAACGTGACAACATCTGAAAGCTGTATCACTTCGTCCAATAACCCGTTGCAGCATCATATAGAATAATTATCTGTACATTGCCTGACTTTAACATGACATAGTCAAGAGCCATACAAGATGCGTTTAATTGCTATATACCGAAAGATCGGTCATTCAATTGTTTACAGCACTGCTTAGGTTGGCGCGGCTGATCGGGACTGTTCGGAAGCTGTTTTGAGAAAGCTTTCGGGAGGTCACATTGACCCCCATCCAAGCGCATACGCATGGATGATATCGTAACTGACAGTGGCATCGCCACACTGACGTCCGAAGAATGCCCTCCCATCAGGGCTAAGCGCTAACTGTGCTCGTGTACACAATATATGGTACTTATTCATGTATAGCAACCATGTTATTTCACAACACGCCCTAACATACCTGCCATTGTTGTGTTCCATTTAGCCGAGTCCGGCTGTGTGGCATTAGTCCATGGACAGATGGCGTTACCATTACCAACTATGCCCTTCAAGCCTCAAGATAGATGTCAGCGAGCAAGCAAGCTGTCACTTTGCTCCGGGTAATGAAGCGACTTTCTTTTACATAACCAAACCATTTGTCCACCAGGTTGCCTACACCGTAGCCCGTTTGGGATATCCGCATGAACCGTTCTACCAACTGGGGGCGTTTGTAATAGGCATCTGCCCAGGCGGTTCGGGAAGTAACATGTGGACGGTTCTGTTCCGGGGTGACTACAACCTCAGCAGCACCATGACTTTCGTCTCCAACGTCGCTGCTAACGGTGAGAACTACATCGTGTATACTACTCACCTGACGCCTAGATGTGTGCAGGTACTGCTCGTGCTTCGCCGCGGCTCCCGCTGACGCCGGCCTCGCTCTGTTGGCAGCCATGATGCCGCTGTGGCTGTACACCCTCGGCCTGACGCTCTCAGCAGGCAGCGAGGACATCAGCATTCCGTTCTCGGGTCTCCTGCGTGCTCTCGCGGCAATGGTGATTCCATATGCAGCCGGGATACTTCTCCGACGGGCTCGTCCACACTGGAAGAAGCACTCCGAAGTAATCCTGGTACCCCTCACCCTGTGCTCGGTGATCTTTATTGTATCGGTAAGTAAGGAGCACCCAGGCACCACAGGAACGCTGCATCCCCGCAAAAAAACGCATACCCTATGGGGATCAGCGCGCTTTTCATGAGTCCCCACGGTTTGGAAGCTCAGGATCATCTAAGGGAGCTGTTCATTGTGCCTAGCGAATTTCTGAACGTTTGCGTAATAGACTGTTGAGAACCTACTCGTGCCAGTCTTTCTCGCGAGTCAAGCAAATATATTGCATGAGTAATGCTTCTATTGGCTGCTTTTTCACCATGACTAGCACCCACTCCACATTACAGTGTCCGCAGGTTCAACTAGCAGCAGTCTTACGTCCAGGGTTGCCGCTTTGCGTTTTTCATTTGGGTCATGCGGGGTATTTGGCGATAAAATTGCGAAAAACGATGCAAATTTTAACAGATCATCTCAGTTAGACGACGCTCAAATCCTAGTGCTCCTTCACGCTTACCGCGAAAACGTGTGTACACAACATTTCGAAACATTGAAGTGTCGCTGTATGGGCTACTTGAGGCACAACATGTCTCCAAACATGGCAGTTTCAATACGGATAGCTTTTAGCAAGCGATAGAAGCATACTACACACTATACGATATCAGTGTTAACAGTCACAGATCTGTGGTGACCCAGTCGTTTTCCAATGTCTTCAGATCAGTGCTTTTCACATACTTGTCAGCTAAGACTCACATCGCACATTAAGCAGCATGAAGTATCAAATAGCTTGGCTTATGACTGGTCGTAGGAAACGTTGCAGGCCTCAGCACCTTGCGACAAACGTGATCAGTTTACCACGCGGCGTTTTAGATCGTGCCATTTGAGATAAATGGCTTGAAATGCTCACGACGCGGCTTTGGTTTCCGTCAATGCGCTTTTTTTCTGCCGACCTGTTTTATTTGGCGTTCAGTGCAAAGATGTAGCTGTCGTTGGTTGTGTTCGTGTCGTGAGAAACTCTTCGGCTAGAAGGACGTAGCTTTTCGTCAGTTTTTTTTTTTTAACACGCGCCCGGGTGGCCGGTTGGATACCCTTTGCTCGGGCGTGGGGTCAATTTGACCCCGCCAGAGATGTCAAACTAAGAGAGCTGGAGATACCAAATTGGCAAGGTGTGTTGGGCTGTACGTGAACTCACTTGGGTCAAAGTCTTAGATTCTTAACTCATGCCTTTTTGGTCAAATAAGGTAAAACAAGGTCAAATTCCGGGTTGGTCTCCGAAGGGCCCCTTGAATCCAGATAACTGTTCTAAGAAAAAGGTCACGTGCTCGTCTAAGGTGAGTGACCTCGTTTGGCTTTATGAAGGTCATGGTGTCCAAAATCACACAAAACCGCTTTGAGTTTTACTTTTGAATAAGCACCAAATATTACGTTAGGCAGTATGTCCCTAAAAAAAATCCTGACCTGGGCCATTCTAGGTCAGTGACCTATTTTGACCTTAAAGAAGTCTATGGAAGGTGTATAATGCGGTTCTTGTTATCAATAAATTCGAAATGAGCACCAGAATCTACCCCATGCATCAAGCGCTTGGGTAAAAAAACAAGACGGTTTTGACCTTTGTCTGACCTAGACGCCTGACCTTAGGTCACTGGATTTCGTTGATTTAATTGTTGTGTCGCCTAGGAAAGTATCTCAGAGATGTATGGCTTTACTTAACACTCTGTTATTGGCTCAAATTGAGCGATTCTCCAGAAACTGACTGCTGAATCCATGGGCTGACTTTGCTCTGCTGTAGGTCAGCGATCTTACCAGATAAATCTTAATTTTTGACGCCAAGCGATCCACTATTCAATTGCCTATAGCTATGCCAAATTTGGCGCGGCTACACTGCGCCGTTCAGAAACCATTCTGGAAAACCTTCGGGGGCGGTTCGAGTTGACCCCCCCCCCCCCCCACCGAGCACGTATTAAGGCATTACACGGCTATTCTAAAGATTTGCCTTGGAGGGCGTCCCTGGTAGTAGCGTTATTGCTGACTCGTCGTTTCAGTGGTCGCAAGGTCACTGGGCTGCTGCGAAATTACCGGCCTTGTTGCGCGCCACGACCACATTGGCGTCCTCAGGGCTTTAAATGATCCCCTGCCACGGTGGCGGTCCGGTCACTGTTCACCGCTCGAGCCGCTGTGAGTGAGCGCATCATGAGCTAGGCGGTAGGCGGCGTTTTGTAACTCCTCCCTCCCCGGCTGTCCATATTGCGAATGGTGTTTTCATATCAAGCGGCCCGTCCTGGTATCACCCGCCGCCGGCCGTTATGACCTCCAGGAGCCGTGCTACGCTCATATCTCAACTTGACGAATGTGAAGAAAAGGGTTTTGTTTGACTTCGTAGGTCTTTCTTAAGCTCTTGATGTCATCATCATCGCCGCAACACTTCGTTTTTATCGTGTAAGGTGTAACTGATCGACTCGTATCAAACATTAAGCTGAACATATGGGGCGATTCGTAGTAAATGCATTGCATGACATGGGATTCAGGTATCAAATTTAGCGCCACTGTAATGTTGAACATACTACAGAAATATTCACTAAAATGCTCCAGTTTACCTTCGTTACATATTTCAACAACAAAACTAAATCATGATATTATAGCAGACACTAAGTTATTGGATTGCATCACACAATTTTTTCATAGCAGCCATACCATCGAAGAAAGTTGCATAAGCCCAGAAACCCAGCCGATAACACGCCGTTTCCAGTGGAAAACCCTTCCCCTGCGAGTACGTCACTAGGTTCATTATGTGGCTACGTTCGCATAACCAATAGACCCAGTAAACGTGCATTCAACCATTCAACGAAATATGATCATTCGGCAGATTCCACGCCGAATGCAATATGAACAGAGATGGCGTATGTCCTCCCTCATACACTGGTCAAAGACAGTGCTCAGCTCCACTCAGTCAGATACGAGTCTGCCAGGGATGTCCAAAACAGGAATATGGTCGCAACAATGGGTGTCATCTGGAGCAGCACGCTAAGGTTTTCGGGATAGCGCCAGGTTCGCGATGCAGGTAGCCACTGGACCCAAAGAGGCAGCTGATCGCAAGATTTCAGTATCTTAAAAGTAGGGAACATGCAGGCTAATTTGAATACCCAGACGTCTCCGTCGCCTAGATTATGGGCTGTCAGGATTAGCCCCATTGCTATGATCATCATCAGTACTTTAGATATTTAACAAATTGTATTGAACTGACCGCAGGGTAACAAGAAACATCTGCATACATGCATGAATACAGATGCTGTTTGCTGTGCGCTAACAGTGATCTCCCATTCCATAGGTGACGGTGTTTCTTAACTTGGAGTTGTTTCAACTTATGGACTATCGACACCTGCTGTTTCCGGCGGTGGTGGCAACCTCAGGGGCGCTGCTCGCAACTGGACTGGCGGTGGCTTTTCAACTGCCCATGAAGCAGGTGACTGGATTACAGAAACTGCTCCACAGCTGTATGTGGTTTTCAGCCGCAAAAGCTATTCCAAAGATCACTCTCTGCGGTTCGCAGTTATGCCCTCTGTAAGACTTCAGATCTGTTCGTTTATGAGCAAGGTGCACCCAGATCCGTGCGACTTTTACGCTGCCTTATTTGAAACAACCTGAGGTATATGATACCGTGCATACGTCACACAAATTTTGCCTCATCAGTGGTCACGTTGTGTTCAAGGTCAAGAACCAGGGATGGATTCAAACCAAAAACAAAACAAAACAAAACAAAACAAAGCAACACAAAACAAGCCATCGCTAAAAGATAAACCAGAGTACTACGGGAAAGGAGCAAAATACGCGTACATGATAAGCCATTTTTTCACACGCATAAATTTAAAACCCCTTACGGGGTTTTACGGCTCGTACGACAAAAAAGTTCCTAGGCGTAATCAAACGATGATGCCTTGAGGAGCAGATATACTAGATAGTCAAAAAACGTTGTCCAGACCAGTCTTTCGCACTCAAAGGCATACCGATAGTTTAGGTTTGATTTTTAACCACACCTCACGCTTGCATCAATGTCTATAGAATTTGGAACATTCCGGATTAAAAATTCTGACTATCGTCCTCGGGCGGTGTCTTAGTACTTATACTATCGGTTCCTCGGGGCGGTGTCTTAGTACTTATACTATCGTCCTCGGGCGGTGTCTTAGTACTTATACTATCGTCCTCGGGTGGTGTCTTAGTACTTATACTATCGTCCTCGGGTGGTGTCTTAGTACTTATACTATCGTCCTCGGGCGGTGTCTTAGTACTTATACTATCGTCCTCGGGCGGTGTCTTAGTACTTATACTAAATTTTGTGCTTCATTCAAAGTTTTCAGTTTACTCTCTGTCCATGAGCAGGAGCTTTGGAAACCTGAAAAGAGCTGGACGATGTTTGACTTTCAGCCATGCGCGCCTTCCAACCCGCGTTACTTCCAGGGAGTCTCTGCGATTCGAACCATTGTTTCTGATTGCGAGTCTGGTGCTCTACCGGCTTGGCTAAGCGGGAAGGCCAATCCCCTATAAAATAATTGGATTAATTTATTTCCTGAAATCGGCTGCCATTTTGGGCTGATATGTAATTGTGGCCCACTGATGTGGTTGATAACCAATGTCATGTGTCCTGCTTCCTGGACACATGGTCTTATTGGCACATGGCACATGGCATCCTGAACCAACGGCAAGGCCTCTCACTGTCTGTGGTGGTTACTTTATCCCATGCTGGTCGGTGATAGCTGTCTGCACATGCATGCTCTGTCACACCAGATTTCCGAATTTCACCTTGGATGGTTCCCTTTCTGTGCTCTTCCAGCCTGACCGACAGAGGGAGCTTTGTCTCTCCTTCGGGGGTGCAACCACAGCCTCAGTAAGAAGAATGGATACACAGGATTGACACAGCAGCCCCCTTATGTCGTAAGCCCCATTCTTGAAAAAGGCACGCGATTTCGCACACTTGATTTTGAGATGGTGCGATTTTTCATTTCGATTTCATTTCCGGTTTCTTTTTAACTGGGATATAAGTCAAAGAAGCTGCCGGCGATGCAAGAAGATGCAGTTCAGTCTGTTTTTTTTAAGCGATTGAACGGACGGAAGCTGGTGTTCAATAAATGCATGGAATAAATCACCAGGATAAGTGATTTTTCGATGGTGGCTACATAGTCTTTGAAAACCGACAGAACTCTGAGGCTCTGTCAGGAGTGTTCATAGTTTTACAGGAATCTTCAGGAACCCGGGGATGCTGACTGCAGATGGAAATGAGATAAAACAAATTAGTGCTGCTGTGGCTAACCCATGCTGGTCTGGGATTGATCCACCCTCATTCAGAATCGATCGGTATAGAGTACATAGCATAGTTTGGAACATGCGTAATCGCACGCCTTAAAAAGCAAAAACACGACGCCCAGTGTTGCTGTCTCCAAAGTCGCGCGGAGTCGACCCTGCGGCCAACACCACCCGGTGGCCGGTGGCTGATGAAAGTCATGGTATTTAGAATATGTATCTTTGTACGCTCTAGGTGCTGGAATCTGGTAGTGGAACTGAAGGAGTGTGGGCAAAATCTCTATTTTCGTGTTGCTGTAGCTGTGATCTGGTCAGGGTTCAATAGCAAAATTATGAAGGTGATATACACCTCACCGTAATCTTTGAACGAGATGAGCTGATTTCGAAATACTTTCGGAGACGAGACGGTCGTTTTTGACGACACATTTCACGACAGTCGTCCCCGCCCACTAAACGCCAGCCATCTTATCTGCAGCGGCCGACGCCGCTTGGTTTTACGGAAACTGGAACCCTGGTCGCGGCTGTCCCTAGCATTGCTAGCACGCTAGAACACAGCTTTTCAAGTTATTTTTCACACATCGATTCTGCAAGAGAGTGGATGTTGCCAGGCACACATGGGTTGCCCTTTTCTTCACTGTGACCTGATTCGATTCTCTCTATTGAACACATTTTCCGGGCAAGTGGCTCTGTAGGTACCACACCAGGGGCCAAATGATCATTAAATGCCAGGGGCAGAAGGGCCATTCCGTCCAAGGGCGAAGTGCCCATCGGCTGCCATTCGAGCGACACAGGACCTCGGAGCTGCAGGACCTTAGAGCTGCTACGGAGTGGGAGCGTGTGTGGACATTGCAGAGCTTTCGTGTAGTGTGCAGCTCAGGGAGTGTTATGGTATAGGTGTGTGTCTTAGGAGATGTGGGTGGTGTGCTATCTTTTTTTTAGTACTTTTTAAGGTGTTTCATTGTTATTTTTTAATAAATAGCCAAATTCTCTGGGTTTACCCCGTCACATCTGCGCCACCTTTGCATTTGGTCAAAACAGGTTACATTAGGAAATAGGTAGGCGTATTCTGAGTTATGGGGGTAGTGGCTGCAATTTTTGGTTGATACGAAAGGCGTCAAGTTATCTTCTTGTCAGTTGTATGGCTTAGTAGCCAGCAGTAAATGATGCATTCTGTCTTCAGATGATCTGTAGTATTACAGGTTCTAGTACAGTACCACGTGCAGGCAGGGTATTCAGCCAATGTGGATACCTTTTCATGGTGTAATAGTCTTCTTTCTGTATTTCAGTTCAGGTGGTCTCAAGTGAGCATGATTATGCTGTGTTGCTCTTATATGCTCCTTTAACCATTTGTGTGGAGCTCCAGAGCATGGGGCTGGGTAAGGCAAGGTTAAGCAGGACAGGCTTGATGAGGGTAATGCAGGGTACGGGTGCAGATGTAAGGTAATAGACACCGGGTATAATGAAGTTCAGCATAAAAACGGCGGTGTGAAACTAAACATACTCTGGGTTGCGATGTAGGTAATATTTCTAACTCATCCTAAATATTTGGAAGCCGGTGGCGGAGATAGTGTGGTGTCGGTGCCACAATAGTGAAGATACTTCAAATTTGAACGAGCGTTGTGCCTAGACCCTCTGAAAGAAACTCTCCAGGAGCTGTACACTTCTATGACACTGACAGCATGTATTGGCTGAAAGCAAGCGATATGTCAACCTCCCTGGCTGAACGTAGATTTTTGCCAGATATCAAATTGTCACAACATATTTTTCCTTCTTTTAAGAACATTGTGTTCAGCAGCTGGTGTGCGACCCCAATAAGGGGATGAAGGCTTGACTTGTCATGGCTGATGATGATAGATTGGTGGATGCTTTTGACAGGAGGTGAGACACTGGGAAATAGTGAACATAATATTGTGCGATTTCATGGCATCTAGGTTATTGATGTATGGCTTGTCATGCTCATATTTCAAATTTTGCTCGGGGTGAATCTTAAGAACTTTTTAAAGCCTTTGTTGCTAGCTTGCAGGGGAAAGATATTCAAACTTGGGATACTGCCCATCAGATGTGTAAAGTGTTCAACGATATTTTAGAAGAAGGTCAGGGAAGATTCATTCTCTTCAGGAAAGCGTGAGAAAATACCTCAAGGAAGCACCAATAACTGACACAGAAGGCGCGTAACTTGATAGCAGTGAAGAAGGCGGCATATGATGGGCAAAAAATGAAGGACAGAGAAACCTTCAGGGGAGTGTATAGGATCGCTACAAAAATTTTAAAAATAATCAAGAGGGATATCGAGGTAGCCGAAAGATAATCCGAAACACCGCTAGCATACAAGTGCTCTGGCGATATTAATAACTGTTTTCGATACTTCAGATTCAAATCTAAGGGATCTTCTGTGGGCCCCGTTGAGGAAGATGGTAAGTCGTTAGTGGATGACGGGATATTGTAGATGCTCTAAGTAGACAGTTTTCCTCGTTTTTTCGAAGACGAATGTGTGTGCTCTCCTTGGTAATAGACAAAATCCGACAGAAGGCGGTTTTGTAGATTTGGTGATGACCGAGGGTATGGCAAGGGATAGCTTGATGAAAATCAGGGTTAATAAGGTGGCCGAACCTGACCAGATACATGGTGAAGTACAGAATCAATGAGCTAGGGCTTTACCTTATGCTCTTATGTTTATATTTTAAAAAATCAGTGAGTTTCTCAGGATCCGAATTCTGACGCAATGCTAAGTGCCGATGTTTAAGAAGATGACCAAAAATGCATCACTAGTCAGCTAGATAAAGACAATAGCTTAGATGCTGTTCATCTAGATTTTAGCGAGGCGTTTGTTAACGTGCCACACCAGCGTCTGTTATACCAATTAAAATTGCATGGCATTGAGGAAAAAACTATTGCAAGAGTAATGGTTTGACTGCAAAACAGGAAACAACGAGCGGTGTTCTATGGTACTAAATATCAGGGGTATTTAGTGAAGAGTGGGTTTCCTCAGCGGTTCGTGTTGGGTCTTTTGCTTTTATAATGTTTATGAATGGTACTGTGATAGGATTAGAAAATGATGTGCACAAATTTGCTGACGATATTAAATAGGTAGGGGTGTTGAAAAATGCCGACCAGGTGAAATTTGACTTATAGAAACTAGTGAACTGGGGTTCTCTATGGCAGATGTGATTTAATTATGATAAGTATAAGGTGATGCATTTGGGTAGCTGTAGGGGTGAGGGCATTAGCTTTTAACGGAAAGACCGAGAGTTGGACCAGATTGAGGAAGAAAAGGACTTGAGGGTTATAGTTTCCAAGGATTTAAATGCTGAAAAGCGAAGTGGGTCTGCTTAGAACAAGGCACTTCGGATGCTGGACGTATGAACAGGAATGTCTATTTCAAGAGAAGCAATGTTGTCAAAAAGTTGTACTTGGCTTATGTCAGACCACACCTGGAGTATTGTGTACGGGCTTGGTGCTCATGCTTCCAGGAGGTTGAGATAAGCTGGAAGCAACTAGGATGATAAATGGGATTGGTAACTTCGAATGTAGGGACAGGCCTAAGGCCGTGATCTTGTATTCACTTAAGTATTGTAGACTTATAGAGGATCTGAAAGGCGTATCCCAGATTATGAAGGGATAGACAAGATAGGTCTATAAGAAGCGTTGTAAATTAGGTTGTGACTTACAGGGAACTACTTCCAAGTAGCAAAAGCTGGAAGTAGAACTATGAAGAGACAGATGTCATTAGTCAAAGAATAGTACATCATTGGAATGAACTGCCAAACGGAACTGCAGGAAGTTACTCTCTAAGCAACACTCTAAGATCTTTGGACAAGTTCTGTCTGTCTGAGGATCTTATTTAAAGCTAAATTCAGGCAGGTCAGGCGGTGAGATTAATGTTGAGCATGTCCGCGGAACCTAGGGTAGGTCAGCCTCGATGGGCCCTTGTGACTCTTTGTTGCTCTGATGTATTTACGTCTCTTTGTCTTTATGACACGGGAGCCCCTGCCGAACAGGAGATCCTGGGGGGCCGCGATCACGTATCGGCCTGCTCTCTGACACGGAAGACTCTCTGACCCGGACAGCTGGCCCCAGATCGATACAGAAAGCGTTATAGTTGCAACAAGATTCCTTGTCGCCCGCAGCCTGTCCGAATTGGCTCCAATTCTCCAGTTCGGCCTGAAGGAAAGTTCCATATCTGTGGATATTGAGGCAAGCATCTGGTATTGGCACCCAGGGCACGGACCTACTCTGGAGTAGCATTCATTGACAGGGAATCGAACAGACAATCATCCTGTGTGGATTGTAATGTCGCACGTGCTGTTTGCCACGCTTGCACGAGCCAGCAAGATGGATTTAGCCATTTCCAACTGTTTTCACGTTCTTTACAATATATATATATATATATATATATATATATATATATATATATATAGGACAGCTGGATGGACTGGTCTACTTGCTAGTACGTGAAGCCGGCCATCAGATAGGCGCACCCAAGAAACATGAACTAACTCGGACGGAGCCATTGCAACCCATGGGGCGAGGTCTCTGTGAATGACCGTGGAAGGAAAATTAAGGCTAGAGCCGATTTTAAGGGCTTCACGAGGATAAGATGATGCCAATGATCTTATAACATATGTTCCTTGCATTTCACCGTTCAACGGGTTACCCGCATGGGTAAATCTTCGCCACCGACTCCACGACCGCTTCCTACGCGGACGGTCCGCCGTGCTCAACCGAGCGATGGTGGAGGCCGCTACTCTCCCGTTTACCTGGCGCTCTAGAAACTGGCAGAGGTCGGCTTCAGTCGCATCCAGTGTGTACGGGCGACATCCGTTCGGAAAACCTGTGGAGCGTGGGCAGGCCGCTGACGACCACCGCCGCGGCGCCGCCGCTGTCCCGGATGGCACCGCCGCGCTCGCGTCAAGCACAGGCGATGCTGCTGTTCTATCTCGATAAAAAACGCCCACCAAATGAAATAAATTACGCTGACAGAGAGGCGTGGGTGTGGTGTGGTAGAGCTTAACTTGGCAAGTACGCTGGCTGGGGATACACCTCTAATTTTGGGGAAATGCGAAGCAGGAATTAGGACAAATAAGAAGGATAGGTAGAAAGAAAGGAGGATAAATTCTTCTAGCAAAATCCCCTCCATGGCCACCAATTAGCAAAAAAGAATAATGAACTTAGAATGGTCTCCACCTTCACCTTAAACTAACCGCAGACTGCGGCACTTTTAATGCCACTATGAATGCCATACACTTCTAACATGCCGTTAATTTTCATAACAAGCAAGTGTCTCAATTTTATGGCCTTTTTATGGACAAAAGGTACGGTTTGGAGCAGGGTAAATGGCAAATGAAAAAAGAAGGCACAGTTAACGGGTTTGCTGTCAGTCATCACATTGAGCGCTCCGCCAGCACGCGTGACATCACGCATAACAACTGACGATCTCGCTAACAAGAGATCGAACAGGGCCCAGGATTGTTTGTCAACCCGTCAGCAGTGAGTGAAAGCGCTACTAGAGTAAATAGGTCGTTCCGATCAATAAACGCCAGATCGATATGGTAGAACTTAATCTACGAACACGTGGTAGGAGAGTGGTATTTGTGTGCTGGCTGTCACGCTTAATGTATTTCTGGTTACAGCAATGACTAGCGATAATGTAACATCCAACTGATTGTTGTGAATTCATGATCGTTCAAAAATTGCAAAAAGTGTTCCACATTTGGATGTAATTTTGAGCTGAAAAAGCCACCTTGAGAATCATTTGGTGCAGCTCAAAGCCCTGTCCTTCTTAAGACCTCAAACCTTCTAGTCTCGGAGCTACACGCCCGCAAAGTTATGCAGACTTTTTCGAGGAGGCTATTTCAAAGTCACCTGGACGGCCACAACGTCATTATAACGTCATTAATATACTACCATTTCATTAACCATGCGGCGATCAAGGCCAATAAGAATATAACCGTCGAGTCGTTCATGTCTGGCTTTCGTGAGCACGACTATCAGATCTAATGGCCACCAATTGGCTGTTAATCAGCGTGTTGCAACGCATGATGACGTGTTCAAACAATGATGTGTTGAGAAGCATGCTTACTGAACAGAAAATCTGTGTTGTTAAGACCAGTCTTTTCCAATGAAAAGCATACCAATAATTGTAAGTGCGCTTATTTTATCATATCCGAAGTTTGCTTTAATATCTTCAATTGTAAAACATTTCCGTTAACGTAAATTCATGTCCAGATTAGTTCACTATCAGCACGGGTCCGGCGGCTGGTCTAATACCCTTCGCTCGAGTGCGAGGGCTCAATTGACGCCCGAGATATGGAAAAGCAAGGTACCGAAAAGCACAAAACTCACAGGGTAGGTTAGCCTGTACGTGAATTCGCCTCCATCAAAATTGAATGTTCCTAGATTATGATCTTTGAATCAAAATAGGTCAAACAAGTCAAACTTCTGATTGACGCCTCAAGTGCCCTAAGGCCTTATGCAACCGTCGCGATGCTAGATAAGTGGTCTAAGCGAAAGATCAGCGGTGTTCAGTTAAATTATTTGACCTTGTTTGACGTCAATAAGGACAAAGTGATCAAATACCCATGAGATTGCTCCTACTTTGCCATTCGAATAAGTGTTAGGGATTACGCTAGGTCGTGTGTTCCCTAAAAACAAAATTTTAACCTGGGTCATTTTAGGTCAGTGACCTATTTTGGCTTTTAAAAAGTCCATGCACAAAGTATTCCTCCTTTAGGAAGTCTGTTGAGGTCTCTGCCATTGGTAAATGCGAAGTAAGCACCAGAAACTACCCCAAAAACCATATTGTCGAGTAGAAAAGCAGCTTAGTATTGACCTCAGCCTGATCTTCATACCTGACTCTAGGTCAATGGCATTGGTTGTAGTTCTAAATTCAATTAGTTTATTGCCAACAAAACTTTCTGAGATACGTACCGCTTCGTCTAACACTCCGCTGTTGTATCATCTTGAATATTGCTCTGTGCTGACAGCCATTACCTGACTTCAATGCGTCAGCGATGTTACAAGATACCTCCAGTTTTTTTATATCAAACCATTCACTAATCAATATTCTACAGCCACGCAAAGTTTGGCGTGGCCACACCGTGCTGTTCGAAAATCATTCTGGAAAAACATTCGAAAGGTCACTTTGACACCGAACGCGAGCGGATGATAATACACTTAAAAATGAGTATGTCTTGACGTAGAAATGTCGCCCACCCTGGTGCTCTGAGGGTCGTGCGATGACGTCAAGCTTTTGCGTTGTTGTCACGTGCCTTTTGTGGACAGAACACTCTTCAGAATGTCTGCATGGGTTAGCAATGGCTTGCCGTGACTGTCGAAGTATAGGTGATAATGCGGTACGGCAGTGACTTCATCAGTGTGTGTGCGTGCGTGCGTGTGTGTGTGTGTGTGTGTGTGTGTGTGGTGTGTGTGTGTGTGTGTGTGTGTGTGTGTGTGTGTGTGTGTGTGTGTGTGTGTGGGTGTGTGTGTGTGTGTGTGTGTGTGTGTGTGTGTGTGTGTGTGTGTGTGGTGTGTGTGTGTGTGTGTGTGTGTGTGTGTGTGTGTGTGTGTGTGTGGTGTGTGTGTGTGTGTGTGGTGTGTGTGTGTGTGTGTGTGTGTGTGTGTGTGTGTGTGTGTGTGTGTGTGTGTGTGTGTGTGTGTGGTGTGGTTGTGTGTTGCAATCAGTGTAATAAGCGTGATCGGTCTGTAGCCAAAGGTATCAAGGCGGCTTAGACACGCAGCGCCATCAGCAAATAGCATTCCTGTTTGTGCTATTGATGTCTCCTGCTCTTTCAGCTATCTGTGGTTAACGCAGAACATGTACTTGCACTGAACTTATTTGTTAGAGTCAGACAAAATGGCTGGTTGCCAGTCTGTTAATCCCACGCTGTCTCCCTCGTAGGTGGTCACCATAGCTCTGGAAACTGCGATCAGAACGCCAGCATTGGCCTTGGTGTGTTGGGTGGACGAATCTCTGCCGTCGCCAGAACGGTGACATGGTGAAGGTGCCTCCATCATGGCTCAGTTTTTTCTGACCTTTATCATGTGTGCTGCCGCCCTCATCGTGTTCGAATCGGTCCGGCGCTGCCGACTTCGGTGCGCGAAGAACCGGGCACTCGGTGAGCAGACACTGGTGGGTCAGTTCAGGCACCAGGACGACCCGAATGTCTTGCTGAACTCGGAGCTGGAAGATCTCAAGCAGCCGCTGCAGCTGGAGGCGGCATGAGTGACCGACAAGCCGAGACGGGTCCGCTCCCGATCAATAATGACGGGAGCAAGGGAGTCGCCTGTTTATCGATGTTGCACGCGTGCATTTCAGTGCAAGTTCAGGGGCAGCGGCATTGCGCCCTGGGTACAGATAATGGTAGGCCTTTTTGGACACGGAAGAGTGCATTCGCTTTGTCCCAATGCAAGGTGTGACGTCCATAACTACGGCTTCTATGTGCGCTGTAAACTGTTTTTGAAGTTATTCTTTATTTCAAGGTATTTTGGTGATCTGCGGCGTTATCAATCGCATGTTAGTAGCCAGTGTCAGATTAATAATTGATGCTGACCATGACTATCCATTTCATCTTAACATGTTATGTCGGTTGGTAAGATTACATTTCCCAAGTGGACGCAAACGGCGAAAAGTCGTCCCTGGGTGTAGGGTTCATCCGTCCGTTTCGGTGACGTCACGACCCGCTGAGCATCCCGAGCGACTATGAATAATCCTGCATACTATGCAACTTTACGGTGCTTTGGGTATTCTCGTGGGCCCTCATTTGAAAATTATAGAGTGCTGAACAAGTTTGTTTCAGACGGATGTCGCAACCGCATCCTGGCTTTTGTCGGGATGGGCTTGGGGTGTGTTGTACGTTGTCGAACTATGACCCTTCAAAGCCGCAGTAGTGGATATCTTGCGTCGTGTGTCGTCACCTTTCACTTTGCATACCCAGGGCCGGTGCAGTCGGGACCGCGCCTGCCCTGGCTGGAGTACTATGGGGTGGTGCGTTTAGGTCTCTTCAGATAACGTAACAGCGCTGTCGAAGACCGACAGGTTAGGTTGTGAGAGGATTATCCGGATGGCAGCTGGGAGAGAACCAGGTGACAAGGGTCCATATTTGGCGGTGTGCCGTGATGAAACTTTGGGGATCGGGGCAACACCTGGCAAGTCGTTTTCTGCACAGCTAGCGTTCACTTAGTCCCTGATTGTTCCAATGGTAACTGCGCCTTGAGCGGCTAACTGTGAAACATCCTTATCTTGAAACATGCTTTAAATAACAGTCCTTTACAACTTACGTCACTCGCGAAAAGTTATTAGCATGTATAACGATATGCTGGTCATCATTCATTGAATGTCGACTGTCGGTCCCGTTAGATATGCTTTCACAGGTCGTACTAATGCATACAAGGTCCATCGCATTAACTCGGTGTTTGCTATCCATCGCACCTGGTCTCATGTGCCTGTGAAATATAGGTTTGTATAATGTGAATAGCTACAATGTTGACAATCATAAACACTCAAATTAACAGCACATGCAAATGTATTCATATTTACATGTGGGCCTACGGAACATGTTTTTGGTTGCATTTCATTTGGTGGGTTATGATGTTCGTGTTTGGATCAATGGTGTTTAGATGAATATCAATGTTGAAGGCTAAATACAGTATTGAACATCGTGGAAAACATCGTACGTGATCATATGGATGTGTTGCGAAATCCGATGAGATATCGAGCTGAACTGTTCGTCATCCGTGAATTATCGTCATAGCTTTCGGTAGGGGTGTAGAAGCCTCCCAAAATGTAAGTGGACCAAACGCTGCCTAACGACAATGCCTTCCATGCCTCATTGTATAGCTTAAGGAATTGGCGCGGCGAAAGTTTTTTTTGTTGGGCGAGTTTGCTCTGTTGATTCATGTGACGTTCTCTTCTAATCCAAAAGAAGTATCTTTACGCCTTATGACGTTGCAAAGCTTTGATGCTGATACAGAACAATCTAGGGAAGAAAGCACCACGCAATGACTTGCTATAACGACGTTTTACACCGCATAGTTTTATTGTCGAAGGCAAAGCGAAAAGGTGGCAATATGTCAAGGGTTCTGGGTTTGTTGCGGTTTAAAAGCACTTCGCACCACGCTGATAACAAATCAGAAAGTTTTGAGTATTCTACGAAAAATTAGTGCTAGACGACTCGTCGGCAGACCCCAACCTTTTGATGTAAAACTCACGTCAAGAATGGATTGTTCTTGGCCATCCGGGCTGTTCTCCCACTCTTATATTTCTAAGAACAGCGCAGCGTTGATAATTTATTGATCAACATACGTTCACACAATGATTTAGCCAAATGCAGTATACGTCATTTCCTGAATGAACTGCTACGTCCGTTTACAAGCACCAGTCCAATGGCGAGTAGAAGCTGTCTGCTCACACGAACAAATGGTGATTGCATGTCACCGGATCGTCATGGTAGTACACCTGTCAACTGCAAACAATCGGATTGTGGGTGTCTGTGAAGCAACGATAGACAGAGGCAGGTATAATCGCTTTACTTATTGTTCTACGTCCACATCAGTACTTCTAAGAATACAACACAACATCCAGTAACAAATAAAAACAAGGTCGTCGGCACGATGTGCAGCTTGAGACACAGCACATCAATTGTATCTTACAACTACGTAACAGCATTCATCCTGAGAAAAACAAGTAAGAAATACCATGAAATGATGTAGAACAGAACACGTTCAAAACTGGCGGTTATATATGAACAATCCAAGAATAATGAACCTTTAATGTGTCCACGGATACTGGCTAAGAGTTTGTATTTGCGTTGGACTTACACATATGACTATTTCTGTGCCGATCATTATAGATGGTGAATTAGGTTATAACTGGTCGTGCAAAAGAAGTTATCGGTTGTCAGACAAATCATATATGATCGATATCGGGGGGGATATTACATGTGAATTAGTACCTCGGGGGTTCTCCAAAGACTACGTTGCGCGTTTCAATCATTTTAAACCCCTTGGCTGCACAGCGGTTACGTTGTGAGCCCCATTGCGTTCCGTTGTGGGAAGGGTATATTTCAAATATATGTATATATATATTATATATATATATATATATATATATGTATATATATGTATATTTTGAACATTATTTATATTTGAATATTATATTATATATCATGTTCGCTTTGCCCTTATTTGAGTAAGAGGTACAAATTAAAGACGGGCGAGCTGGTTGCCGTCGCTGGAAGCCAGGGCGGCCGGTTTTAAGGCTTGAAGTGTTGTCTAATGATTTCGCCATGATTTAACACTACGGCTAAGTGCAACGTTACGTTGTCCGAAACCCTCCCCTTGTTGCGCTTCGGTTACGCTCCATCAAACCCCCTACCCTTCATGCGTAGCTTATTTAGCCCCTAGTCCGCTGAACGTTGATCATTTGAATTGCGTGTGCACAGTGCAATTTATATTGCAAATGCCAAAAGGCCCAAAAGCCGAAGACATGGACGGCGCCGGTCACAAGAAGTTGGTACAGGTTTGAAACCGCAGCGAGTATCTTTCAGTGGGGAAAGGTAAAATATCCCAATATTTTGAGAACAGTGTGGCCTCTGGCATACTAGCTATACCGCATTTCCCACCGCGTCTGAAAGCTTCTTAACCACATTAACTAGGAAACTTTAAACAAATACAATATGGCGAAGACATCAAATGAAAGCGACAGTGGTACTGCGAAAGGATGGCGAAGAAACACTGACGGCCGTGGATAGATAGAATGAGGCAACAACTTCTTTGGAGATTGACGATGAAGAGCATCAAATTAGCGAATTTTGTTTTCAATTAACAAAACTTGATTACGATCAACTCAATCAATAAAAACAAACAATGACAATGAAATGCACGAAGTGCAATGATTATCAGTTTTGCATTTTCGTTAGTTGATTTTTGCATTCGTATTTTTTTACTTTGCGTGGTAAACAAGGTTGTAGAGGCCTAACTGGAATATCATCGAGTGTTTGAGTGCATGACATTCGGAAGCTTGCCCTACTTTGGGGGCCTATCCAGACTGTCCTCTCCTCGGGCAGAGAAGGCTGTTGCCTGTTATCCTTTTTGAAATGTGCGCAATGTACTGCTTGCATCATGTTTTGCTCGAATATCGTTGGGATCAGCGTCCATGACAATCATCAACTTGTTGTAGAGAGGCCGCCCCGCCTCCAGGTGCTCGGAACTAGGATAATACTGCCCAAATCAGACTTGTAACATGTTACTGCAGATGTTGGAATAGTTGACATGGATAATCTGTTTTCCTATTTGTCTGGGACAGGTGATGCCGAAAGCGGGAATCAAAGCCAACTGTTAAAATCAGATCAAGAACATTTGGGAGGATTTAGTTAAACATTTGGTATGTTAATGTATGTCAGCCAAATAAACGTTAAATGGGCCCTCTGAAATCCAAGAACACACTTAACAATGCCGGGGATCAAAACAGGTGGGATATTACTGCTTGCATGAACGTAACACGTCCACGTGCCATCACCCATTCCATCTCCATCTTCTACAACTACAAACAACTACAAAGTTTGCTTTCACACCGTCGATAGCTGCCAAAAAAGTTAATGACATCGAATACGTGGTTCCCGGTCAACACAGCGATACAGCTAGCAGCGCTGGGCGCAAGCCTGGCGACATGGGAGCTGGTGCCCTCGGCGGCGGGGCCGGCACCAGCTCACTCCCAGCCGGGGACGCGGCGGCCGGCGGGCCCGACAGGCTGCCGGAGCGCCGGCGACGCCGCCGCCGCGGCGTACTGGCTCCGCCTGAGCAGCGCCCAACACGACCCGCCGGACATCCAGGTCAGAGGCCGGCGGGCCGGGCCGGGCCTCGCGCTCGGCGGCCGCCCGCAGCGGCAGCCCGAGGCGGCGCGGCAGCCGGGCAAGCGCCGTGTTGGCTCGGGGAGTGCTTACTCTCCTGGCTGGGTGGAACTGAGAAATGCGCGTGGATGAGGACATGCGAACGTGGAAATATCAGAGGCGTTAAATGAAAGAGGGGCACTGAAAGTTGTGCATACGGCGGAACTAATTATAGGCAGTATCACATGCGTGACAGGGCTATTCTGTTACCGAAACAACTCAAACGGAAAGTGAATGGGCCCAGGAGGAAGTGGCTTATTCCAAGGAATAAATGGAGACGGCCTTTCGTCTACATTTTCACTTTAAAGCGTACGAACAGTTCAGTGCTCGAAGTCAGTTGCGCCCGTTCACCAGGGGCCGATCAAGAAGACGACACATCTATCAGTTTGGCCTCATCTCCCGTCAAAGGAGCAACTAGTACAAAGCCCCCACACTGCAAACCACACGCTCAACGCACTACCTCACTAGTCGCCAGCACGGCGGCAGTTCAGGTCCCGCCAAACCACTTCACTGTCTCTCGTCGACCGATCGTCCACTCCCAGGCGTGCACGTGGGCGCGAGCAGGCGGCCGCCCCCTTGCCGCGCCCGCTCAAAGGCCCATCCACGCGACGAAGCCGGAGAGAGACTTGCCCTGCATGCGCCGCTGCACGCGACTAGTCATGCCGCCTGTCAGCCAGTCGGCGAAGGAACGACGCCGGTCGGCGCGGTTCGTGCCGTCCTGAAATGGGCCAGCCCCGTCAGCCAGCCAGCCAGCCAGCAGGCTCAGGATTGGCACATTGGCACAGGATTGGCACAGGATTGTGTGATTGGCGCAGGACCCTGAGTCTTCCCCGATTCCGCGGCCGGGTTCGCCCGCCACGTCTTACACTGAGCCGTCACACATAGCGCGGCGCTGGTGCGTTGGTGTTGTGGTCGTGGCTGCCTTGCGAAGTGAACTGAGGGCGCGGCTCTAGTTCATGCAGTGAGCGGTCGCAATCACCTTACCCTGACTGTGCAGCTCTGATAGGCGCGGTCCAGGTCTATGTCGTTCAGCCCCAGCTGCAGCAGCGCGGTGAAGGCACGCTCCAGCACGAACGGGTGCGGGTATTGTTCTCGGGTCAGCAGCCACACCGTCTCTGACAGACGCGCGTACCGGTCAGGCTCACCAAGCAGCGAAAGCGCAGTCAAAGGACGTGTGTCCAGGAAAAGTACTGACAGATTTCCAGCCAATATTGGTAGAGAGAGGGAGAGAGAGAGAGAGAGAGAGAGAGAGAGAGAGAGAGAGGAGAGAGAGAAGAGAGAGAGAGAGAAGAGAAGAGAGGAGAGAGAGAGATAGAGAGAGAGAGAGAAGAGAGAGAGAGAGAGAGAGAGGGATGGGTAGAGGTGCAGAGCTTGATACAGGGTGAAAAAGACACTCGGCCCAAATTACGGGAACAGCCCACTTTATTTCATGGGCGCCAATTCTCTTTGATTTTTATATCCCCTTATTTGTCCCCTCCCTGACACAGCATGCCATCTGACCGAAGAAGTTGAGCTCAGATCGACGAAAGCGACCACCCGCAGACGCAAAATGATAACTTACCGGCAGAAGGGGGTGCAACAATTGGCACACGAAGCCCATTTCGGCTTATTGGGCTCTGGCTACAACGGGGCGGGGGGGGGACGTTCGCTATCGGGGCCCCCGGTTGACACGGGGCCCTTTCATCGTCTCGCTGTTGACAATTTCTATTTTCATTTCTCACATTGCATTGCCAGCTCTTTCAACGCTGCCGACTGTGCCAGCGTGCGTACCCACCCCGTCTGTTGAGGAAGTTATTGCCGCTGCACTGGTACTCGATAGTGAAGTTGGCGTAGTCGGTCGCTATCACCTGGTAGTCTTCCTTCCTATTGTCTGTAAAAGAGCACTGCATCATACTAGCCATGGAGCGTACCCACATGAAACGCCCAGATCCTTTCACATATCCTCCGTGTGTGTCATGTCGCATAGTATGACCCTCCACCTATGTGTGACAAATCAAATTACGTAAAACCGCACTCTGGCCTCGGTGGTTGGCGCGCATTTTGGCTATAACATTTAGTTTGCTGTATAAACTTGCTACAATCTGATTGGAAAGAAACAGGTTATGGGTTTTACTTCAAAATTTTCTTTTTGTCAACATCTTTGTGGACTGGCGTTGTAGCTAGGCCTTCACCTAGAGGGGGAAGGGGAACAAGTCGGACAAGTCACTAGTCTTGACCCCGGGGCACTTCAGCAGCCGAGCAACGCGCTGGACGTGGAGCAAACCGGCCCGGCAACATAGTGGACGGAGGCGGCATTCCGGCCAAGCGATTGGACCCTGCGGAAAAACAAGTGAGGGCCGACCCAGTTACAAGAAATTACAAAAAGCAAGCATCGTGCGAAGGGCCGAAAAAGAAAGAAGCTCAGAGACCAAGGGAGGGAGTGAAACTACCTCAGTGGAACATACAATGGCTGCTGGAGGACCCCGACGCCGGGCTTAGCAGCCATCAATCCAGACATGACGTCTCGCACCACACACAACTAAGTCTACAGGCTTGTCTTCCCCATCCTGTCCGGACCATGCATGACTGTGCACCACGAAGCTGGTTCCTTGGACACTGCTCGCCGTTGGGCGTGGGTCACAGCATATCTCCATCGCTCTGCGTGACGAATGAGGGAGGGGCGACACGTTGGGCAGTGCCCAGCCCCGACGTTTGTATGTCTCTGTGAACGGGTCAGCGGGCTACGATTAAGCAGGGCTATGTGTGAATGAACGTGTAGCACGAAGAGTGGGCTATGAAAGCGTAGGACGGATAAGTCAGTGTCTGGATTGAGTGTGATTGCATTGAGTGCGATGTTGTAACTACAGGAAGTGGGTTGCAATTCAATTATTTAGCGTTGAAACGAAGATGAGTCCACGCAAGTGAAGAACTTGAACGCATTGCTTGCCGTGACGCGCTCGTGACGTGGCCTCCAGCCGTAGATGCGAACGGCTAGCAGAACGGTTAATCATGCGTCGTATTGGCTTTCGATTTGAGTAGGCAGAGCTCCCAACACAGAGCAGCCAGACTTTCAGTCGGCTCGCGTCATGCTCTCTTTTATCCAGAACTGAGCCGCAGGAATGGTAATGGCCGTGAGAGGTGACCAACGGGGAACACACCCGGGGCATACGGCTCGGCTGTGGCCACGGGTCAGGAGCCAGATGACCGCAGTCCTGCCATTACGCAGATACACGCTTGATGTGTGACGCGACTCGAAGGCACGGTTTCATTGATGTTTGGACCAGGAGACGATCGACTCGTTTCGTTGTCTTCCACTTGACCTCAGGCGTAACGGCATGAAGAGTCGTAGGTCAAGACATGGCCAGGGACCAGCTGGGACTGTCCGGGATGCAGGATTATGCACGGCCGTGACTGTATCTATCCGTTGGTGTACAACGTTTCGGGAGGGATTGCAGCACATCCCGACGCATCTGACGTGGTGTACACCAGGCCCTACAAGCTCTTGGGCGCGGGATGTTCAGTGCGGATTACGATCCCACCATCGACGCTCATAGGAAGGGCGGCAAGGGACCAAGCTGTCGGATAGGCCGTTCAGGCTCAATCCCCAGTGTGCGTCGGCCGCGGAGACCGTAAGGCGTAATCACAGGCCACGCCGGGCGCGCGTTGTCTGCCGAGGGGCTACCTCTGACGTGTCTGCACAGGACGGAGCGCCAACGAAAGCGTGTGCGCAGCAGTGGTGCAGTAGTGGAAAGCTGCGAGCGGTAGGCGTGGTCGAACGAGTGGCAGACCGCCGTATCGTGGACGAGCCGCGCGGGAGCGTTGTCCAAAAGGGAGCTGTCGCCCTGGAGGTCAGGCGGGGGAACGGGTCGTCGTCCAGCTTCGGACACCTGACGTCGACCCAGAAGCCGCGTCAGTGCCAAGCTGACAACAAATTGACATGATGTGTTAAATAGGGCAGAAACCTTTCTTCGTTAGATGTCTGAAATGCGCGTAATTAAGTTGATTTCGCTCAATGAGAACTCGAGTATACATGATAAATAGAATGTCAGGGCACTGGAAGGGGGGAGGGGGCGGGGTCCTATCCGTGTGCGAGCCAAGAACAAGTGGGCTGACACGGGTGTGTAAGCTTGAAGTGGGTGTGGTGGGGCGTCAAGTGCATGAGGTGTGAGTGGATTAGTTCAGGACGAGGGGCCTACCAGGGTTGATCGCCAGCGGGCCCTTGCTAATGTAACTCGCCGGTTGCGTGAGATCCCTACCGAGCTGGGTGGGGGTGGGCTCCGTGGTTAAGAGCGCACAACCATGTATGGGGAAACAGTCTTTAATGGTGCCTGATCGAGCCTGCCATTCCGCCACACTACTGGTCAACCGCTTTATCCCAGCCCTGTGGCTCACACTTGTGTGTTGATTTCGGGTGTACCAAAGTCATAACGTGTCGAATCGTGTGCGTAACATTATCTGGCTCGTATGCTGTCCATGGGCTCCTCATTACTAATTTGCTCTTATGAAGAGGCGTGGTAGCGGGGCCGGCGACGTACACCAACGACCGGCGACGGCAGCGCCCGCGTCCGCACCAACCACAGAAAATACCCCATATCTTCAGCCCCGGGAGGCCCGCTCGGCCGCCACATGGCCCGCTTGGCCTCAAGGAGAGCATGGTTCCTCCCTCCACACACGTCTCGGCTATAACCGATGCGTCACGCTATCGGATGGAAGGGTCGATCGTCGACAATACAATGCATCTTAAAATACACGCGAACACGTTTATGAAGAACGAGCATTCTTACGTTCGATCTGGCTACGTCTTCGATCCAAACAATGAACGCTTAAGATTCACTAGCCATGTTCAGTGACGAAGTGTTTTCACGACCACTAGTGTTCAGACCGGCGCAGGAGGCGTATGAGCGGCCTGCGCGCTCAAGACCATCAGCACCGGTATGCACCCGTTCATAGCGTGCACGTTCCACGCGTGACCAGTGTGATGAAAGGGGAAAAACTGGCCAATTTCCAGCATGTTGTGCGGTACCGCGGCTGCCGCGGCCCCGCCAGACTACCAGGTCTGCGTAGCGTGCTTCTGGATTGGCACCTCTATGGTGAGCCGTTACGCTGCGCTCTCTGCAGGGCCACTTGGCTAACGCTGGACTGCGACCTCAGAGGCTGACTAGGCACGTATGAGACGGGGGTTGTGGAGGTGGGGGGCGGGGGGGGGCGCAACTCGGCGGAAGCTTCAGTGCCGCTGAGATCGAACGCAAGGTTCCGTTGTCATGACTGCATGGCCGATGCCTCCTAAAAACTGCGTGTCTGCTTCCGCATCACTATCGGCTTGAGGCATTGGAAACATACAGACGACTGCGATACATCCGCGGTCAACTGACCTCAAACGCCATGTGTATCTGCCGTATGGTGGCCGGCGGTCGCCGGGGCCGCTTCAGGTCAGATCAGGCGGCCATTTGGGTCGCGCCCGGTCGACGCGGCACCGCCGGGCCGAAGTGGGTCAGTGACCCGGACCAGGGTCGGCGGCGGCACGCGTGGCCAATCGGCGTGGCGAGCCGGCCGCCGCCACAATGGCGCCAGTGGGCGCGGTGTCGCTCCCGACGCACAATGACGGGAGCAGGACGCCGGCCCACCGGCGGCGGCCAGGTCACACGCGCCCGGCGTCCGGCCGTCCGCGGCGGGTCCTGGCCGCGATCGGCGGGGCGCCGGGATCGCTCGCGGCTGGCATCGCGCGGGAGCGACGGCAGGCGTGGGATCCCAGGGCCGGCGCAGGAGCCTCCGCTTGCCTGGACGCCACGGCGCGTGGAATCCTGACGTGTTTACGTGCTACGTGTGAATGGTGTGTGTGTCAGCTGCGGAGCCGTGATGCCAAGCCTCGCTGGCGTCATCAGCTCCAGCGTTTTGTCAGCTATTTGAACCCCTTCGAGTGTTTTAAGAGGGTTTTAAACCATTCATCGTTGGAGCATTGTGATGTCTGAGCATAATTTACTGGCAAAAATTCGTTCCAATCGTTCATTGCAGGGCATCTGGACGTTTAGGTACAATGCAATCATGCAATGCGTAGGTGCATCGGATGTACGCCTTGGTTGCTGCAGAAGCCTGAAAGAGGGTTCCTCGAAACCTCGCGTGTGATATAAGCACATATTTTTAGAAACAAGTGAGGGAGCTTGGGAATAGGGGAGGGGGTCGATGAGACCTCCTATCGTTTTCAAAGTAAATAAGATAGGGATTAGTGGAAAACACCAGAGGATTTTTCTCAACCATATCTCATGGATGGGAATAAATTTATGCTCAGCTTTATATGCCAGGTCCACGGCCAAATTTTCCCGAAAATCAACTTTTTCGGCTTTAAATGCTCATATGTACGATATCACACCTTGTACGGACACAAAACCTTAACAGCCGTGTTTCTTGTTCAGTTCTGAGTCAATGGTGCATTATGTCGGTTTTGAACACACATGTATCACGTTCGTCTCCATTAATGTAACAATGTCTAACTATGGTTACACCTGGGAGGGCGGATTAAACTGTACAATTATGGTGGGTCTACCATGGTTACACCTGAGAGGGCGGATTAAACTGTACAATTATGGTGGGTCTACCATGGTTACACCTGGGAGGGCGGATTAAACTGTACAATTATGGTGGGTCTACCATGGCTACGCCTGAGAGGGCGGATTAAACTGTACAATTATGGTGGGTCTACCATGGTTACGCCTGAGAGGGCGGATTAAACTGTACTCAACGTCGTCCACGTGTTGATAATCAATAACCACGTCGTGCTGACAATAAAAGTGTCTCATGATATGAGCTGAATGCCTACTAGAGCCTCTTCAACCGCTTGCAACGCTGATTTTCATGTCGACAATTCACTGATGTGGTTGAAACCTGTGTTATCACGTTTCGCTCTGGCATCTTCGCTTAAACCCTCAATGCTGAATGCCGTACTTGCCTGGCGATTGATGTGTACCGTTTAAGTGTTGGCACACTGTCTTTGGCGATAAGACAACAAGTTTACTTGCGCAATACTTACACAAGAAGTAGTTGAGCTTGTAGCGCAAGCGAGACGGCTCGGAGGGATTCTTCATCCAGAGGCGGCTCTGGTGGTTCGTCACGCGGTTCGTCCTGAAATATGCGTAGTCATTGTGGCCGCATTCCAGCCCATGAAACAATGCCGCCAAGACGAACTGTGAACGAAGCATGTGGTTTTATGAGAATACCTGGAGTTCCCGACCGAGGGACGTAGTTTCCATACAGATAGAGGGTGTGAAGTACCGTGCGTTCTCCCAGTTCCTCGCATCCGTCCGACAAACACATCGACCGTCGCCTGAGTTTCTAATGTGCAAGGGTCAGATCGGAGAACATGCTCCGTTTTCGGTTTAGTTTCAAGAACAAATGCCGTTTACCCATTGCTCAGGGCCGCAACGGTCTAGTAAAACTGCAACACTGCTTACCCAAGACGATTATGCAGCATATGTGTCACGACAGGGCGTGACAAGGATGTGGGAGTGTGTGAACCCACGAAATACGGTCCCGCAGCGTGCACGATTTCATCAGCTTGTCCGCTGAAGGCCTGAGGATACCGAGAGCACCGGGTGACCGAGGCGCGCTCTGGCTCGGCCCGCGCCCGTGACGGACACTGCATAGAGCGCTTCCGGCGAAAGCCGGCGCGCGGGCGGCTCGAGCCGGCGCCGTCACCATCGCCCAGGCCACGACCTGGTCGCGGTCGGAGCGCGAGCTTTGTCCGCGGTTCTCACTGGAGCCGGGACAGGGCTCTCGCTCGGGACCCGTGGGCGACCATCTCGACCGATGACAATGCACGCCGCCTCGGCCCGGCGCCGCTGGCTGCAGGGC
>NW_023597034.1:20924880-20961797 GCF_011947565.3 Pollicipes pollicipes
TGTTACACTTCAGCTTCATACATCAGTAAGGTGCGATATTTCTTTTGATGACTCAGCTTCAAACTTTAATTCTGTACAATATTGGCAAGAACACGTAAATAGCTTAACACCTCAAATCCGGTTTTCATGGTTTCTGTCATGTCGTTTTAGCGAATGTATACGTATCTAGCGAGTTGGTAGCAGAGCTCTGGACGATCACTGCTCATGAGAGCATGTAGGTAAGATGGTTGACAATGACCTCGTTTATACAGCATTTTTCGCAGACCGAAGGCGTGCATGCGGCCTAATCGGAAATATGCGTTCGGCAGCTTTTTGTTTCATGAATATTGCGCCAAACAGACACATATTACTTTCTACGAGTTTCGTTTCACCTATTTTGGACTTCCTTCGCCACGGTAATCTTCGACCAATCCTCGCTTAGAAAGGGAATGGAAACCTGTTCCCATGGGTTTGTGGAGCCAGGACCGCAGGACCGCGTCAAACATCACCGAACGAACCATGGGCATATACATACAGCCCGTCTCGTGTAAGTCTTTTTGAACTGATATCGTCATTCCATGCCCAAATTATGTCGTAAAGTAATGGGCTGTATTCAACACGAGCGTTCTCGATCGTTCCAACGCACGTGTTGTACGCAAACACACATTTGGCGATTTCTAGATGATTTTTTGCTGGCAATCACCGTGGTCTACCGAGCAACATATCGAATCTAACATGCGGGGCATAATAAACGGGGCTAACATGCCGCCAGTCAAATATATATATATATATATATATATATATATATATATATATATATATATATATACCTATTCCGTTCATTGAACGCAAGGTCCTTGCTCACTGGTCTCGGATTAAGCTTTTGGCATTCATTCCCGACGGTCTTAAGCTATGTGGCATGAAAATTGTTCATGACAGAGCTCCGTTTAAGCTCCAGATATGACCTCTTCTGTCCTGAAATTGACTGGCTCAGATCATTCTTTCAAGGAAACCGTTCACATTTCAATCATTAATACATAAATGAGGGGCTTCTTGGATGTACGATAATTCAAAGTCCGCACTGTTCATGAAGTCTTAAGACTAAATCAATATTTTGTGTTGTTTTTTGACAAACAGTCGAGACAAATGAAACATGAAGCTTGTGGACGTACTTCAAGTGTAGGTTTAGCGTTTCTGTCCTCAAGAGTCATATTAGCACACTATTCCACTATTGCATATTTCGTCAAGTTTTAGACAAGCTTCCCAAATGCTTTGTCTACGCGGTCATTTATGAATATTGTTATGCTTTGTGTGGAGCATCATACGTGGGCTCCACGTCTTGCTTAGCCAGCACTGCAGAGTACAGCAGCATTCGCAAGGTCTCACCTTTCAGGTAACATTCCTTCCAACCCAAACCCTTCGCTCATCCGAACCCAGTCATTCACGCGTGCGCTTGCTTTAACATTCACAAGTGCTCCGGATTAGGGAAATGCAGCAATTCCTCGATCTTAGGACTTTGAACCATTTTGTGTTACCGAAAGGAGACACCATTGTAGATCATGAGTTATGCATATTCCCCCTGCGGGTTTATAAGATAACGTTTTTCTCATACGGAGTCTAAAGGGAGGTCTCGCAGCGTTATTTTTTTTTCAAGCTGGCCTGTTTGCGTGTAGATAAGTGGTATTCGTGTTGCAGTGTGTTGTTCATGACCATACTTCCATGCCATGAGCGATACCGGTGATCTAACCTAGCGATATTGGCAACTGTATCTTTCCACTGCGTAAGAATGTGTTCTGATGACGGCTGTATCAAAATGTTGACGGATTTGCGAGGATTCCGAGGACTCCGATATACCCGAGGATCTTCCATATGTTATATATATATTATATATATATATATAATATATATATATATATATATATTATATATAGGCGCGCGCGCAGTGATCAACAATGATCTCTCTGCGTCGTAAAAGCTTGTCATAGTAAATAAATAAACAAATCAATAAATATATATATATATATATTATATATATAATATATAATATATAGTATATTTCAATGCATGACACAATATAATAACGTATGATACAAATAGAGGAACTTCGTCAAAACGTTAGTTGGTCATGCACACGCCTGTTGACTGCTTGCTTAAGCTTGCTCCCCGCCTTTGTATCGAAGTAGCTCAAGTACTTAAGTGCTAGTACGATGTTGCTCTTTGGTATGACCCGTCCATACCGTTTCTGAGTCCATTTCTAATTCAACGCGCGTGGTCAGTGTCGCCGAGGGACTTGGTTCAATGCTGAATGCAGTGTATGTACTACGTCACCGCGGGACTTGTTCAATGCTGAATGCAGTGTTTATGTACTACGTCACCGCGGGACTTGGTTCAATGCTGAATGCAGTGTTGTACTACGTTCACCGCGGGGACTTGGTTCAATGCTGAATGCAGTGTATGTACTGCCAGCCGACGGTGCTCTTTGACTTGGGGGGGAAGCAGTCTGGAAGGCAGCGGTGTTTCGCTCAGGCTTGCTCACATCTGGAAAAACAGCGTTCTATTTTTGTTCACGCGTCATTAAGGTAACTCCCAATGGATGACATGCCACGTGAGGTGCAAACAACTGCTGAATTGTTTTGTAAGCAAGCCTCAGCCTATCGATGCATCTGAGCGAAAACAGGGTCTTCAAGTAATAGAAGCTGAAGGGGGCGGCATGCACACAGTAATTGGTCTTCGAACTTAGGACTTTCTGCTACGGTCACACCACCACTTCTTTACTACTTTATGGTCACTTTAATATGTAAATGCAACTAAGAGTGACTACTGGGACGAGAGTGCAAAGTGACCACGTCTAGCAAACTGCTCGATTTCTCGCGAAGATTGCTCACACAAGTGTTGCCTGTCAGTTTTTTAAGTGGCTTAACGCGTGTGAAGCGGTCAAGTTTACGAGCTAGTCAACTAGTAAACAGTAGCTTAGTCTTTCTCGGACCACGCACCCGTAAGAACCTGGGGTTAATTTGACCTGAGATTTGTATGAAAGTGCGTACTGTGCCATGCGGTGTCGGCTTCCGATGCCTCGTTAGGTAGTGTGTCTGTGCAGGAATGGAGAGAAGACTCGGTGTTGACTGCGAGAGCAGACAGCTTGTTTGCTCGTGCCTTTCCGCTGTTCAGCTGCATGAGGCTTGCAACCCACACCGTGGTAAACTCGCCTGGACCCAGCCCGGATTGTTTGCTTATAAAAGGCGGTCTTTTTCGGTTCGTTATTGCATTGGCCAGAGGGTACGATCTGCCCTGAACGCCAGACATTATGCCTACATCGAGTCATTCTCCGCCTTGAGGACAGGCTGTTGCCGG
The DNA here is from genome assembly GCF_011947565.3 of Pollicipes pollicipes. Taxonomy (NCBI): domain Eukaryota; kingdom Metazoa; phylum Arthropoda; class Thecostraca; order Pollicipedomorpha; family Pollicipedidae; genus Pollicipes; species Pollicipes pollicipes. The sequence continues at coordinate 20,928,211 of NW_023597034.1, forward strand.
CCAAAGCTGTAAATATCGTCCCGAAATGGCCGATAAAGCTGGCTGTGTAGCGCGGCTGTGTCCTTTCACCTCCAGCCTGCTGTTTGTTTCTTTCCATTGGGCACAAGCCGGAAAGATATGTGGGGCCAACTCGCGGTTTTTATGTGATGTCGGTCGTTTTGGCGCATGTTTTTCTGAAGCGTGTTGTCTGGAGAAGCTGCTGTCGACAGAACGTAAGCCTGAGTTGAGACGGCATGTATTTTGTGCGTGCGAAAAATCATAAGTGACTGATGCACATGCCCAGGGGTATTTATGTGTGACCACGCTTCAAGGTTGTGTGAAACAGCATATGTTCTCGATAGTCTCAGCTAGCGACTAACAGTACGATACTGTCGAATGTGGAAGGATATTAAGATGAAAGCCAAGAGCTCATGCGTGGGAAGGTATTCAGCTTTAGACTACTTCCCTCTACTAGTGAGATCCATAGTTCAAACATGGATCATTCGTGTCGTCCGGCGTTTGATGCATCCATGCCAATGCCAAGTGTTTTCCCAATAAATTCGGTTTTATACGAGAGAACTGTACATGCTCGCCTGCCGTTGCCGTTATCGGGCTCGTGAAGGGGTTGTGTTGTCTTTAAGGGGTTGTTCTCACTACATTCCGAAGCGTCCTTATAACACCCATGCGCTTTTGGCGCCGTTGTGGAAGATGTAGCTGAGTAAAGTGCAGTAAAGTCCCTAAATTTGCCATCGACCTAGATCGCACGGCCTGGTGAGTATATATTCGGGTTTGTTTTATATGTCGCGAAAATCTGACGGTCGTGGGCCTCCACAAGGCTACTTAGGTCCTTGAATTAGTCTCTTAGTCTTGAATTTGAATTAGTCTTGAATTGAATTAGTCTTAGAAAAAGCAGAAAAGGAATCAGGAGCGTTTATTGCGTGTCATGTAATGTTCGGATCGATTAATACCGACGGCCAAGGCCGTGGCTCTCAAATATAGTGACTGTACCACCCTGATGCGTTCACTGTAGCTATAGCCCGATATGTTCAGCGACTGTTTTTGTTCATTCTAATAGCGGTACAACCTTTCACGGCTACCGCAAGGAAGTCCTCAATGATGGCGTAGCAACTAGCTATTGCTTTATGTAGCACTAGACGTGCGCCTAGGTTAATATGAACAAGTAAAACAATAAACAATTTACTTGAGTCAATTATCAAGCGTGAAGCAACTAGTCAAGACTGCACACAGCACTTATTTCAAGCACCGCAGCGTTCCAAAGTCTGGACGGTCACTTTATAGGGCCGGCGAATCTACCGCACTCTTGCCCCGGCGAGGCTTTGGCGCTGCTCGCCGCCGACGAGCTTTGATGTGATGCGCGGAGCCCACGTCGCGAGATCGCCGCTGGATTGGTGTAAGCGCTTTTCAGATATATAACTAACGTAACACGGGCACCATGTGCTGAGCAAATACTGCGACTACAGGTAATTAAATCAACGTAGATCTACAGGTGAACAACACAAACTTTTTTTTAAAATTTGTTGTTGTAAGCATGTAACCCGATAAAAGAATTCCACGAAAATAGTTGTCTGCATAGAAACTCCGGGCCATTGGGGAAAATTTGATTGTGATATCTTTGCATGTCACAGTGAGAAAAGCGTGTAAACCGTTGCTGTTGACTGCGGCAGCCGAGGCAAACCGCTGCAGGTCTCCCGGTGGTCTGATTTGTTTACTGCGTCAGTGAAGATGACCAAGGGCAGGGTCCTGTTCTCTTGCCGCAGCAGCCGCAATGCCGACGAAGGACGGCGTCTGCTACGACAGCTGCAGTATCGCTGCCTGACACGGGCTCTTGTGGTGTTCGGGCGCAGCGCCTCCCAAACGGGTCCGACACAGGGTCAAGGACCGGCCCGGCCCGCGCGCTGAGTCGATGCGGGTGGCTCGCGCCCGGCGAATATAAATGTGCCGTCGCCGACGCGAATGTCCGCCCCAATTTCGTGCGCCCCTTGCCAGGATGTGATATGGCTTATTGCGCTGATTCAGAAGCGTTTTTCCTCGGCTGGATGGCAGCTGTTACTGTCCTTCGCTTCTGTAATGCTCGGATAGCGACCAGGCAATTCGCTCTTGGTGGCGTGTATCGAAACTAGGCCCACATCCAATGTCCATTCATATGCAAATTCAATGCATTCACCATATTCGCCTATGACACGCTGGCTTTCATCTAGAGATGTGATTTGGGTTCCCTTACGTTGCATATTATTGTTTAGGTCATTAGTGTCGCTGATTTTTATGCAGCTACCATCTGAGGATCTGACACCTCGCTTACCAAACTTCATCCAAACACTGACGTCCTCAGAGGCCTCAGCGCTGTTATGCTATTCAGGAAAAAGGGCCGTCTGGTCGAGGGTGCTGACTGGAATCCCTGCTGGGATCGCGTCTTCTTTTGTGTCCCAAGTGCTCTGTTTGCACTTGATTAAATGCGCCTCGCTTTTGATATAACATGGATGTTTCCTACCGATCCACCGCTCACACTTAAAAACACAAATACCAAGCATTTACTCTTGGACAACGTGGGAGGGGCAGGGGGTCGGCTGACTGGCAAGAACTGAAGTTTTTACTTAATATTTTGGTGACCATTTAACATATCCCACTGAATGTGTTTTGATAGCTGACTTAAGACATTTTACGCGTCCTGTAATCTCAGCACGTTTATCCAAATGCGCCCTGATCCACGGCCGCGTCGTAAAGCTCAGGTTAAGTAGATTTCTCGCTAAATTGGGAATGCAGTCCTGATGTTGCGGGACACATCAGGTCTGATTGCGTCTTAGGGTGATGGCTCGTGTCATCACCTTAGGGAAAAGATAGGCCAAGCATGTCCCATCGTTGTTTTATACGGGATTGATGCATCATGCACTTGCAAGGATGTTTTATTACGATCTACCATATCAGCATTGTTTGGCCGTGAATTGTGTGACGAAGTGCTGTGAATTTCTTGGGTCAATGCTATGCTGAGTAAGAAAATGTACCACAGGTTAGTGCCGCTAGCCGCTATGCATAGTCTGCATCGTTATTGTTGCATAGATCATTTGTTAGTGTTTCTCCCTTTCTATAACCAGCTTTGCTGATGGGTGTTTGCATGCAAGCGACACAGATATTCCAAAGGCGAACCGAGGTAGGGCCTTAAAAATAAGTGCCTGCATGCAGCATCCCCAGCACCTGATCTACCCTGGCATCTCTTGTGCACTGCGATAACTGTTGCAACAGATGTCTAATGCAGCTCGAGCACTCCTATATAGCCATGCTTTTTTATTGCGCAACACCTGAATTATGATTGTTATTGCAGTGAATTGTTAAAATTTCTGGCCTGGTTCTGGGTACAAGTCTCTCACATGGCTCCAATATAATTTGCCCGAAAACTTTTTCTTGTTTCTTTGAATGTCATTTGCGGCACCGACGTGACATAGGCTGTTCTTAGCTGATAGAGGAAAAGTTCGGCGTCATACACAAATTTAACATAGCCTTGTCAAGAGGCCCAAAGTCTGCGACCCAAGCTATCCTCGACTGACCGATTGCAAAAACAAATCACGTTTATCCGATGGTCGTTGCGCAAATGTTTGCATCTCGGATAACATTGCAAAGCGTTCGTGACACCAGAGTCACAGCTTGGCCCCAAAGGTTACAAGCTGACTCAAAATGAAAACAAGCACATTTGGACAGCTTATAGCATGATCAATGCATCAGTCGTTTCCCCGTTGCCCCACCTTGTTTCGTGTGGAAGCTTCTGGTAGTGGTGTTATCATGCGCCGCAGTGGTCTTTTCAGCTATGGTGATGATTCCGTGACCTGATAGGTCACTCAGCTAACCCAGATACAAATTCCAGACATTTTCAGAGCCTGAATACAACAAACTGGCAGCTTTAGAACTACTCTGTTTTTAAGTTTGAAACATATTCCGACGAGGACACTTAGTCCCATTTAGGATATAGACCGCTTAAGGTTATTATTGTGACCTAGAGGATCGCCTATTGATCTGGAACCAAAATACGAAAACGTTTAGATAGCTTAGGCAACTCGTCCATGGACTTTTTAAAGGTCAGAGGAGATCACTGACCTAAAATTACCTGGATGAACCCTTCGTTTTTAAAAACGCACCGCCTGACGTAATCCTTAACGCTTATTTAAATTTAAAAATCAACATAATCTCGTAGGTTTTCTGGTCACCATGACCTCCTTAAGGTAAAAAAGTCACTAACTGGAATGAACATCAGTAACCTTTTGCTTGGAAAAAGGTATCTAGGTTCAGGGCAGTTGCATAAGGTGGTCTAGGGGCACTTCGGACACCAAACTTGAGTTTGCTCTTGTTTGACGTTATTTCACCCAAAAATTATCACGCATGGATCTCAAATTTTGATTGCAACCAGGCTCACATACAGGACCAATACACCGGTGATTTTGGTGTTCCCAGCTGTCTAAGCATTTGAGAATCTCAGGGGTAAAAGTTGACCCCAACCCGAGCGTGTCATATTCAGGCGGCCACCCGGAAACGCGTTCAACCTTCGCCGCAGTAACCTATGTGTTAGTGTGCTGAGCCTGCACGTCGTAAGTTTACCGTAATTTTGTTCAGGTCTGATTTTGATAATGTTGTAAATTAGCGTAATAATTCGCACTCTGAACTTCCTTGATGCATTGCATATCCTTTCAAATATACGTCCTTGTCCACAATCGGAAAATAAATGCCTTGACATGCAGCTCAAATCAAAACGCGTAATCGAATCCCACTCAGAAAATGGGTCATTTGGGTCATCCCATGATAGACCGGCCGGCGATTAGCAGTTAGCACCTTCATCTTGCACTAGCGTCTTTCGTCTTTTCATCCTTGTTGTAGCCGCCAGGTTATATTCTTAATGGCGTTGGATTTTGTAATCCACGTTGAAAAATCATGAAATTTCCAGCTTGACCATAGAAACAACAGCTTTCGAGTAATGTCGCTTCCCCTGCCAACAACCTTAAACGGTTTGCACTGTCGTTGCGTCACGCTAGGTCATTCAGTCTAAGATCACGATAGCATGTACTAAAAATGGTAAGTATTAAATAAGTCCAAGGTCATGAAATAATTTACCTACTCGTTGCATGTTTGGTAATACATGCTTCGTTTTACTCTATTTCTCTTCATTATTTTTTATCAGTCATGATTTTTAACATCCCGTGAACGTCATCTCCATCGCTTGGAACACCAAAAATATGTATGCAGTGCTACTGGTCCAGGGTCACAAAACCTTAATACTTTCATCGTTCCGTTCACTGCGCCGAAAATTGCACAATGAGAATCAGTCCGCTTCAAACTCCAGAAGGTCAGTTCACCTAGTCATGAGAGATGACAATATGAATTTATCACGTTATCGGTCGATTTGTAATGGTTGCTTTTCAGTTATAGGGAGCGTCATCCAGTGACGGTGGGCTCTCACAAGAGTTGGGGAGGGGCAGAGCGGGGCAAAAACAGCTTGCAAGCCGCTTCTCTCCATGAAACAGCGTGGATGAATGTTAGATTTTGTCAACGTTGTGAACTGTCTCTTCGCCCATCTAACGCACGGCACCTGACACCACCTGTCCAAGCTATATCAGATTGCGTCGATGGGCCGGGCTGCTGCGTGAGTGTTTTACTGAATAATAAATGTGCACACCTGCTTTGCTACAACCACGTCAACCAAAACATGGATACAAGCTTCCCGGGGAACTAGCAAAGCCTCACAATAAAGCTAGATAATTAATGCTTTCTTTATAGTTCGCCACTTGCTCAAGCTTCCAAAACTGATTGAGGGTGTCTGCCCTCACATCTACGGGCCTGTCGAATGGCGAGAACCAGTGCTGGGTCAGAACTGATCGAATTCCTTATGATTTCCCACGTTCACCTTGTTTTTAATCACCGCATAGCATCATCGCAACTGTTGCAGTGAGGCCAAGGCACACATTTTCCGCAGCTGAGGGGGCAGATCATGCTTGAGTGAGTGAATTGACAACGAAAGGCCATCGTCGTCACCTCCGCACAGCCTCAGCGATGAGCACTCGGCGTGCCTCCCGTCCGCCAGCCTCTATCGGTCCCGCCGGGCGCCGGCTCGGTGCCGTCTTGCGGCCCGAAGCGATTAAGTTCGCCACATCTGGGGCAGGCGGCGGCATGGCCGGCTGCACCGGTCTCGTCTCACTGCGCCGCGTGCGCCGCCTTCGCCGCGGCGCGGTCCGGTCTGGCGCTCAGCGCGGCCGCTCTGAAGCCGGCAGCTCCGGCGCGCCGCCGCCGCCGACAATGCGCGCGACGGCCATCGTGACGCGCGCTGAACGACCGCGCCCCGGCCGCTGACGCCGCGCGACCGACCGGCGGCGGCGGCGGTGCCGCTCGGCCGCCCGCTGGCCCGGACGCTGACGTGGTGTCAGAAGGGGGGGGGGAGGGGGGCCTTGGGTCGGCCTCAATCGTCAGGTGGGCGGAGCACCGTTTGGGCGGCGGAGGAGCCGTCCGATCCGTCAGCAGCGACAGACGCGCGCCGTCCGGGCACCGCCCGACGCCGCCGCTCCCCTGCCGGCCGCACTACTCTCCGACGCTCGCTCGGCGGGCGCGCTCGCGAGGCAAAATAGACCCTACCTTTTATTGATATCTGTCGATGGTGGGCTGCGATGCTTTCTTATGCGGCTGTCTGTTTGATGTGTTTTATTTGTTGCACGGCTTAATAGCTGCAACAAATAATACTCCATATACGTAAGACAGTAGCAATGGCCCTATTCCTCACAGCAAATCAAGGAGAGTGGAAACATAGATGCGTTGGTAATTTGGCAACATGCCTTTATCGAAACGAACAGCAGTGAAAAATTCAAAATTGCTTTCGATAATCCTACCGGATTTTCAGTGTCGTTTTTAAAAAAAAACAAAAAACTGTTTTTCCAACTGTTTAAATTAACCTGAAAAACCGTGTAGAATGATCGGCAGGCAATTTTAAATTAATTGGTGCTGTTCGTTTCGGTAAAGACATGTTGCCGAAATAGCGACCGAAATATATTTGCATTCTCCTGGTTTTCTTCGAGGAATAAACCCAATACTGCTGTCTTATGTATTTGCATAATGTTCCTCGCAAATGCACTTAGCAACTTACGAAATAATAGTTAAGTTTTGGTAATTTCATTTGTTCGCCCAGTACCTTAGGACAGTTCATTGCTTCCGAAGCGGCTATTGCTCGGCTTACAGCGTACATTCGAGCCGCTTGCGTTTGTATCCGTCAATCTTCAACAGCAATAGCTGCTCATAACTCTGTCACATGGATAGCAACTACGTTGCCGTAGATGTAGCCGCGGCCAAACTGCGTTTTCTCTCCAGGGCCTTGGCTTCCCGTTGCTCATGGTGCGCCCCGCCGCTTCCCGCTCCTTCAGGGCGCTGGTCCAGTCAAAATGATTTTCTCTGCTTCCCGTTAAACGGGGAAATCTTACGAATCTCGAAATGAGTCTTTCAACCTCAGCCAATTGCTGACTGTCAACAGAACTGTCTACGGTTTGACTGCAGCTCTGACTGTCTGTCCTAAGCGTTCGCTGTCTGTCCGCAGCGTTAGCTGTCTGTCCGCAGCGTTAGCTGTCTGTCCGCAGCGTTAGCTGTCTGTTCGCAGCATAAGCTGTCTGCTGTAGCGTTAACTGTCTGTAGCGTTGACTGCTTGTCCGCAGTGTTAGCTGGCGTTAGCTGTCTGTCCGTAGCGTTGGTTGTCTGTTCGCAGCGTTAGTTGTCTACCCGTAGGGTAAGCTGTGTGTCCGCGGCATAAGCTGTCTGTCAGAGACCTGACTGCTTGTCCCCTTGCGATGACTGTCTGTCTGATTGCACTGACGACTGTCTGTCCACTTGTGCTGATTGTCTGTCCACAGAGCTGACTGCTTGTCCGCTTGCGATGGCTGTCTGCCCGCTTGTGCTGATTGTTTGTCCGCAGAGCTGACTGTTCGCAGCCGCTCCCGCGCCGTCCGTTTATTGCGACTCTCGTTTGTCCATGACAAGCGCACGCCCGTCAATTTGCACCTTCGGACCGTTATCGCCCCGCCCTCCTGCCCCGCTGACGTCTGGTCGCCGGGACGGAACACATGGATGGTGACACGAACGGTTTTGGCGTGTCGCTCCTCGCGCGAAGGCGAGACCAAAATGAAAACTGGCCCACTTGGCGCCGATGGATAGCTCCCCGTGTCGAACCGCGCATAACTTGAGTGTTTTTTCGCCGGACTTTAGCTGTCAGGACAGAGGGCGTTTTCAATTGGTGGCCACAGCAAGGGTTTTTTGGGCCAGTAAAGTGAGAGAATGTGTTTGAAAATGCCAAACACGTGAAGAGGGCGAAAGGGACCGGCATACTGGCAGTGATTAAAACACGCTGGTGTGCCCAGCGAAGATAGTTGCTGGGTGATAAGTCTCCACAATTCGACTGTATGTTCTCAGCTTCGACTTGGTCATGGCAAGTCCTTGCACTCTCCGTAGGCTTAGCACCGTGAGATTTAGTGCGAGAATTACCGACTGGCGTGCTACGGTGTGGTGTTTCAACATGGCTCCTGCTTTTCCCATTTGCATACGAGCGGGTTATGTCCGCCGCTTATGCAGGACGGCACGTATTGGGCCACTTTCAACTTGCAACGTGACCTGAAGGTAACTGACTAAGCGTAACTAACTGTGCAAATGTTATTGCGACCGGGTCCTTCCTGATCCCAACGGCTGTCATGGCATAAAAGCTACGAGGCCACGAATTTAAGGCCTGTGCTTGTTTCCGGGCTTAGCCGGCTGCAGAGAAAGACCCGCACGGTGTTGCTGCTCGTGTGGCTGAGCTCGCCTTGGGCTGGTGGGCTCTTTCCGCGCCAGGGAGTGTAGTAAATCATGGTGCCCGCGGCAGGCCCGCTCAGCCAGTGGCCTGTTATTACATTACCGATCCTCGACTTTCCCATAAATAGAATCACCGTAAATGCAGGGCTCGAGCTCAGGGAAGGGATGCGATTACACCATTCGATGACCAGCCCACGGCCAGCTATCAGGCCAGCTCGTGAAAGGCTGTTTTCTCGACCTGGGTGGTACTCTTCTCTGGGCGCCTTGCCGCTGTTATGAGGGCTGAACGCCCCATCAACGGCTGACTCCGGACGGACTTTTCTCCCAGATCACGCGACAGTTCCGCGCAGATCGGGCACCGGACGCCCCTACGAGGCCAGACTCACAGCCGCTCCGCACGGATCGCGGCTGCCCCACGGGTTTTCTGAGCGCCAGGACTAAAACTTTCTTTAGACATCAAGCTCTCCGTGGTGCCGCCAAGATCGGACGCGCGAGCGTTTCGCCGTCGGCGCATGCGCCGTAATGTTGGTGGCAGATTCATGGTGATGTATGTTTGAGTCGGAGCTGAAGCTGGTTCTTTGGAGATGGAACTTCCACCAGCAGTTTAATCTCTGCCGGAGACGGACACTCCTCACGCTTCCGTGCGAACAGCGGCCTAGGTGATTCATGAAAGCCCTTACTAGGTTTAAACATTGGCACGAGGCCACCTGTTGTTGGCGCCCGCTGTTATTGACTTGGCGGCCGTCACCTCCCGGAGCTGCTTTGATGCGGGAGCAGCGGGTTTCGCTATCGTTATTGAACCAATGAATTACCGTCCGCGTCTTTGGTAACGTGGACCTGAGGGGTCTCGTTGCTCTCTGTGGCCGAAAAATATTTCCAGATTATGGCGGAAGTGCTATACTTCCATATCGCGGCGGAAGTGCTTGCCAGCGAGTTGAGCTGGTGGGTGCGCGCGTTGATAGTCGACCCGTCACCCCACTGTGACACTACATTCTGACGCTGTCTGTCTGTGAATGCAAGTGTAGGCTCCATGTCTGTAAAGACAGTATGGGATGAGGCTCTAATGATGGTGAGCTTATCTAATCCCATGGCTTCACACAAAGTCATCCTCGGGGAGGCATTACGCCTTGACGATTCTGCGTCTCTTTTAAAATAATCTCAAGATATCGTGGCGTGGTGATGAAGTGTCAGCTCATGTTTTGTGTTCTGTATGCAATCATGAGGCTGAGACATAAAGTAAACACCCTCGGACAATTGTTTGCAGGCTTGCTTTGCTAGGCGACGGAGCTTTTATGGACGAGTTGTGTTTGCAATATTTCGGGATGCATTCAGCACCATTTATGGGATCCCCTGGCCTCATCGATCTCTCACTGCCGGGATGCCTGACGGGCACCGGGTGTCATGCACCGATTAACAGAGACGTAGGTAGGCCGTGGGAAATAAAGTTAGTCTTTGAGTCAGTTTTTAGTGCAGTATCATTGGTTGCATCGGTTGTGATATTGACGGAAATCGGCGATTGACGACCCACGCTCGCTCGCACTCTTCTTTACTGATTTAAGTGCTGAGAGGTGGCTGTTCCAAATGCCTGAAGCATCCCATTTTATCTGTTTCAAGAAGCAATTGTAAACCCATGGGGATAGCATTAGTTCGAACCTTCTTGCTACCACTTCAAATGCCAAATATTTCCACGTTCCTCACTGCCTTTGCCAATGCAGCTATCACGCTTCTGTGTTAGAGTAGTTAGTGACGCTCAAGAAAGCAGCTCGCGAAGCCCCAATGGGAGCGCTGTTTTGCCGGACCCGTGAGCTTTGCTGGACAATTACTGCATTTCTTGGGGCCTCTTGTCGCACCCGTTGCAAACTGTCCTTCACTCGGTATGTGTGGTCTCTATGACATTTCTTGGAGGAGTTTGGATAATGCATTTAGTCGTCACTATGTCTCCCCTTTCTCGCTGCCGCCAATAGTTTTTTGGATGCGGCACAGCACGTGAAAAAGCAAACGACACAGCTAAAGTGATCTTGCCAGCTCGTGGACGCGTGGCACGTGGGCCAGGCGACGTGGCACCACGCGAATCTTGTTGTTGTTGTTGTCGATTGGTGTTTTCGGGCGCGCCGACTGCAGTGGTCATTTGGCGCCCATAACGATTTTTGTTTTACCTAACTAATGAACCGTGTAAATAGTCCTGAAGTTGATATGTTTAAGGAATAAAAAACCTGTTTAGATTCAAGAAAGCGCGAGCTGTTTCCTAAAATGTCGCAGAGCGTCAAGGGCGAGTCACGCTGTCCAAAGTATCGTCGACGTTCCTCCATGAAGCGTGGACATGATATGAGAACATGACGAACGATGATAACAGCACCACATCGATGGCAGATAGGTCTTTCAGCTCCTTGCAACAAATAACCGTGAGTTGCATTGGTGTGCCCAATACAGAGTCTGCAGAGCACCACCTCTTCTTGCCTGACTTTGCGAGAACATGATAACCACTGAACCAGCTTGGGTTTTATTTTTCGTAGCTTATTTTCATTTGTCCCATCCCAACAACACTGCCATTTGTTCTGCGGAAAGGCTTTCATTGCAGGGTAAAAATCTCTGCCAGGGATAAAGAGAGAGGGCACACATGGAGCCAGCGCTGCTCGCCTTGGAGCCGCGTCTGCCACCTCGTTGTCGGCGATTCCAATGTGACTGGGGATCCAACACAATATAACTTTTTCGGGCCTGATCCAGTTGAGTCAAACGCCCTCAAATATCCTGTACAAGGGGACATGATGGATAAAAAGACCTCAGACTGGGAACACTGCTCAGGGAGTCTGTCAAAACCAGATGTGAAGGTTCGTCACTGACTTCAATGAAATACAACGCCTTGGTGATCTCAACCAACTCCGATGTGAGCACCGACGCGTGTGGAGGCAAAGAAAACGACCGGATGACACCGCCGCTCACAAACGCACAACCCACACCGCCAGAAGTTTTAGATCCGTCCGTTTAAGTAAGTGTGTAGTCATCATATAACGCCATACGCTCAAGTGCCCTCGACCTCATTATAACTGGCAAGACCACATTTTTATTCATTTCGGCCAAAGACGTATCTCTTGATGGCGAGATCAAACGCCAGGGAGTAGTGGACCGATGATCTACCCGCTTCAACCTTCGAATGGAAATTTTGCTTTCCCGTAGCGAGGCTTGTATTCGGAGGCCAAAGATTACAGCACGTGCCAAATGTGCACTGTGACGAAAATGCACAGCAGGCCGTGAGAAAACTGCGTTATATACCGGATGGGGGGGGGGGAACTGTCACAACTTAAGTGCATAATGCATACCGAGCCTTTTCCTTCTCGCTGACAAGGGCGGCTCGTGCGATTCCACCATGAACCTCGCGGCGGGTGATGTGCGGAACTCTCCTGTACTTACACGTAAAGCGGTGTGATGGACAGTGTAAAAAATGTGTAGTCCAGCTTAGAACGCATGATTGAGTGATACAGTAGCAAAGGCGTGCTTCTATCTGCCCCATGCGATGTGCGCGAAACACATTTTAGTATGCTCAAGGATTTAAAACAGCGTTCACGTAGCGTCTTAAAATGCGCCTTATATGTTAGTCGGCGGTCAAGGTATACCCCAAGGCAACTAGCCACAGGCTCCGTTGAGATGCGTTGGATACAGACGGATACACACAGACGGATAGACATATTGCCGCATTGCCGACTGCGACAAAAATGAATGGCTACAGTCTTGTTGCTAGAAAACCTGAACCCGTTTATTGGGCCCCAATTCTTGATACGATCCACAGCCAACTGAAGATGCCGCTCCATTGATGAAGCTCTTGCTGCGCTAGTCCAGTTGGTAAATTCATCAACAAAAAGGGTACAACCTACCAACCAACCAGAATGTGGCAGCCCAACCCCGATGTCGTTCATCGTAATGGCAAACAATGATACGCTCAGGACACCACCTTGCGGCACACCATTAACTTGATGGTGCCTCTCAGAGAGCGCGATCCCAATACGGGCACGGAAATAACTGCCAACTAAAAAGTTCTGAAGGGAAGTTTCCATATTGCCGCGAATACCATACCTATATAGCACTATGAGAATACCATGACGCCTTGTGGTGTCATAGGCGCTCTCTATATCAAAGGGTACAGCGCCAGTGTGTCGATTTGCTTTAAGTCTCTCACGAATCGCAGTGTCAAGAACTAAGAGATTATCTACCGTGCAGCGATTCTTTCTAAAACCACACTGTGCGCTTGTAAAAGTGCCGTGCTGCTCCAAAAACCAGGTTAAACAGACATTAATCGTCTTCTCCATCAACTTACAAACCCATGACGCAAGAGAAATGGATCTGTAATGTAAAGGATCTAGCCCACTTTTTCCCGGCTTGAAGAGAGGCACGACGGTAGCTTCTCGCCAAGATGCTAGGAGTTCACCTCTGGTCCAAAGCGATTTAAAGACCGTCAATAAAACATGAAGCACGCGACGCGGCAGATGCTTAAGCATATCGCTGTGCACAGTGTCCGGGCGTTCTGACATGCTGTGAAGCCTGGCGATCGCCTATTCCAGCTCGACCAGCGTGAAAGGGTCATTATATGAGTGCAATTCACTCGTTGAGAAGTCCACTGCAGATTGCTCACATCGCGTTCTATACCGCACAAACTGTTACCACCTACGCTGCGTTGGGCCGGGGCCCGGGCAACCTCATTCGCAACATCCAACGGGAGTGTCACAGCCTAGCCGTTAACACACAGCACCGGCAGAGCTGTGGGTGAAAATTGACCCGAAATACGCTTGATCCGGGCCCCAATCTGCGATGTCGGCGTAAACCCGTTTAGCGTGCTCACGTACGCGCGCCAGAAAGCACACTTCGCCTCGCTTACAATGCGCCGAGCTAAAGCTCTGGCTTTCTTAAAGGCTATGAGGTTTTCTATACTGCACCTGGCGTTAAAAGCCCAAAACGCACGTTTACCCGCCCGGATGGTGCCCCGACACTCCTCCGTCCACCACGGAACAGGAGTACGTCGGGGAGCGCTAGACGTGCGTGGGATACAGCTGTTGGCGCATTCTAAGTCTGTGAGAAAAATCGTGAATAGAGGGTACCATCCTCTCAGACTCAGTTACAAACGATTCGTCGAGGCGAGTCTCAAATTCGCACCAGTCTGCTTTCTTAAAATCCCAGCGTTATGGTCTAACACTCAACGCTCCACCTCTCTTAAACCGCACCCACACTGGGAAGTGGTCACTTCCCATGGGGTCGTCTCCGACACTCCACTCGAGGTGTTGGACGAGCTGGGGACTGAACAGGCTTAAGTCTAGCGCTAACGTCTGACCGGACGACATTGTAAACTGTGTAAGAGTTCCTGCGTTTAAAATGCATAGTGAAGCACCGTGGATAGAACTCTCACACAGCCTCCCACGAGCATTGGTGACGTCACACCCCCGTGCGGTGTGATGCGCATTAAAATCGCCTAGAAAAAGAAGTGGTGGAGGCAGTTCAGCCAGCAGGTATCTGAGATGCACCAACGGAAGAGCAATGCCTGGCGGAAGGTGAAGTGAACAAACAGTGATGAGACGAAGATTGAAATAAAGCCGCACGGCCACAACCTGAAGTGTGGACTGCAAGCTTAATCTCCTCGCTGGCACGCTATGATGAACTGCCAGGAGGACGGCACCGTGAGCAATGCTCTCCGTCAACACGTCCTTGCGGAACATCGCATATCCTTTCACAGAGCAGAAATGCTCAGACGTTAGCTTGATCTCCTGCGGCGCCACGGCTGCAGGAGAGACCCTGCTGACGACAGCCTGGAGATCGAGGGCGTTCGCCCTTATTCCTCTACATTTCTACTGTAGAAACGCCTGTAAAAGGACGCATTAAAAAGGCGGTAAAATATGAAAAGCTAAAACAGGTCCCGGCTTAAAAGAACTGGGCTGCGCCAGTTGTATGCCCAGACGCCTCAGACCGAGAGCTACGGCTTAACTCCTGGGAGCCGTGCCCCACCCTAGGACGAATCCTTGGGCTCCCTCCGTCAGATGGAGAAGCGTGTCCGGCTGGGGCACGCTTTACGCCAGCGTACCCAGTCCGGGGTGGAGGCGGGGAAGGGCCCATCGGTGGGCCTCTACCCGGGTTCGAGGGACCAGCGGAGGCCTCCACCGACTTCCGTGGCGATGGAGTGCTGTTTCGGGGGACGGGCTCTTTGTCTGCCGCGGACAGACGGCTTGCCGCCTTAGCGCCCTCCAGTTCGGCCAAGCGCACTCGCTTGGCCTCGCGGGCGCGCTTATCAGCTTCCTGGCGCGCCAGTGTCTCTGCCACACGCCCACAGGCACTGGCAAGCGGTTTCGGTAGTGAAGAAGCCAATTGAGTCGCAGACGAAGGCACGGCCGGCGGAGCGCTGGGACTCCGGACCACGCCGAGCCGTCGTCCAGCCGTCGCGCGTTGGTGATCCAGCGCGCACCGAGGATGCCAGCAGAGCGGCATCTACCGGCTGCTCGATCGGCGATGAGGGAGCTTGGATTGCCGGCTGGGAGTCGGACGTTCGGACTGAGGGAACAACCGACAGGCCAAACGACCTCAGAAGTCCCACGAACTGAACTGCCGTCATGTGCTCGTTGACATTACTTTGTGGCAACGAAGTTTTCACTTTGGACGCATACGATATTTTTGGGTGGGCGTCGTTGTATAGTTCCCGAGCTTCACAAAAAGGGACGTTTTTAGAGGTTTTTATCGATATAATCTCATTTTCTTTCGCGTAGGCCGGGCACGTACGGTCGTACGTTGTGTGTGGGACTTGACCCTTGCCGCAGCTGACGCAGTGGGGTTCAGCAGAGGTACAAACTTCGCTCGCGTGCTCGAATGACGCACATTTACCACATGCTGGGCGGTTACGACAGTGGAACTTGGTGTGGCCGAATCGCTGGCATTGGTAGCACTGCATTGGGTTAGGCACATAAGGGCGAACCTGCACTCGAGCGTATCCCACATGTATCTCGGCCGGCAAATCGGTGGAATTAAACGTCAAAATGAGGTTGTTGGTGGGCATCAGCTCTCCTCCCCCGTCTGACGAGAATCCTACGATCGCTCGTCACGCCAAACTCCCTAAGTTCCTCGACTGTCTCGTCCTCGGTGACATCACTTCCTTGGCTGCCATGGACCTGCTCGCCTCCAGACCACTTACGAACTCCACTTCTATATTTCCATCCCTGAGCTCGTCGCATCTGATGATTTTCCCAAACCTGTCGCAGCCGTTCCGCCTCTGAAATGGTGAGAGGGAAGCCAGCTTAATCTTTTCACTGCTGTAGATCAGAATCCGTGGACCGGGGGCGCAGATTCTTATCTGCACCCTGGGGCTATTGAGGTCCGTCCCCATTTCGGGGGACGGGTGTTTTTAATGCGGGAAGACGCCATAAAAGTGATTTTCTTTCCGGCGCTGGGGCTCCCCACCCATCTCGGAGCCCAACTGGGGCGACGGCCCAACACTCCCTCGGGGGGGGGGGGGGGGGGCGGTCACCGCCAGGGCTACCCCGGTGTTATATGGGGCGAACGACGCCTCCCACACGGCCAGCTGTAACCGGGAAGACCCCTCCCCGTCCTGACCGTTTTTCGCCGCCGCCCCTTGACCCCTTAAGCCGCTGCGCGCGGCCAGGCGCCCCAAGCGAAGACCCGCTAGGAGTACCCAACCGCAACGCGAGCGACAAGCCGCTAGACCCGTGTGAGGCCCCACGGGCCCCCACGCCCCCGGATATCCTGGCCAAAGTGGAGTGTTGGGACGCGCCGTGACTAACCCGCACGACGCTCCCCTCAGCCACCAGGATCCGACCAGCCCGGGGACACGAGCGAGGGGGGCACGGCGACCCCGATAACACGAGGATTAGGAGTGACGAGTGGGCCGGATGCGGGAAAGCGGGTAATGGGAAGGGAGCGGGCGGGACAAGGAACGGGAGCTTACGTACCGGCAGGGTCGCTACGCCCTGAGAAGAACAGTTTGCGCTGTCCACCCATTACCGGAGCTGGGACCCGAGGGGGCGGTAGTCCCCTACACCGACCGAAGCCGGTGCCCCTGCGGGGCACGCGAATCTTCGTACCATTCCCTACCGAAGCGTGCCGCTTCCAAGTCAATCCGGCCCGTGGTTGTCGAGATATCGGTGAGGGATGGCGAGTAAAGACGTAGCGCGATATATATTCTAATGTATATATGTATGTACATACATGCACACATGTATGGATGTACGTATGTAGGTCGCCACGTTGGTCCGTCGGCTGTGAAGCACCTTGGGGCCGTTGGATTACTACAGGTGCACGTACCCGTTAGCTATTTTGCTTGGAAAACTTGTGGTGGCAGCCGGGAGATCGTTCAATACCTTTACTTCGCGGCGCAAAAAGCCGTAATGCAATCCATTGCCACAAGGTAATTTGCTGGCGAAAAATGCAAAAATATCAACACTACGACAGTAAATGGGAAGAATGAGCTGACAAACACGTTGGTGTAATTCTTTTTCTTCGGAAGGCAGCATTTTTTTTGGTGATGTTTTTCCCGAAATTTTAACATATGCGAATTTTCCGATGATATGCAGCGCAACCGTGCATCGTACCAACTCGTGATGCACAGGAAAATTTTGGCCACTACATTTGCTGAGGTTATTAAGCTTAACACACACCTCTACCTGCACTTGGTGCCGAGATGTGACCCAGAACGTAAAACCGGCAAAAAACGGCCAACACCACCTTCCCACCTGATGTATACGTGACATGTGACCCGAGGCCCCACAAACTTGTCAACGTCCGTTGCCTCCTGTGATTCCCAGTCGAGTGCAGATTTCGTATCGCTCCAACCTCTGCCAACGCGCATCTGTATCCGTTTGACCTGCACACGCCTTTAACGAAAAAGACAAGCAAGGACACGTTACATAAAAAGTATGTGGACAAGTGTGGGCTCTATGAGAAAAAGCCAAAAGACAAAGTAAAGTGGCAAAAAGGTAAATGGAAAATGCACAAAAAGTCCAATGAGACAAGACAAATGGATAACGGCAGGACAGGCTATCATCTCCGGCTTTCACAGGGTTTCAACACACACCGAGGACCTCTGGTCAAGTGTTCGTCAAGGTGAAAGAGGGCAAAGAGTAAGAGGGGATGAAGACCACCCCGCTCATCTGGTTGAAATAGGCCATCTATCGGCGCCGTGATCGCGCGAAAGGAGCGTAGATTGGATTCTAGTTTTGATCGAAAAGGGCCATCTCACATGATAGCCAGTGTCTGAACCCACAATAATCTTGCGCGGGGCGGTGCCTTCTAGCTCATCTGTTTTAGATTCCTCCAACCATGGGAAACCGTAGCGATAAAAGCATTCCTTCGACGAGTGGTGTCACGGATTTTGAGCTTGGGGAACAGTTTTCAGCTGGCGTCGGGCCCTCTAGACAAAATGGGGCCTCCTCACGGGAAGGCCTCACGGGTAAAGCTATCTAATGGGTCTCCTGAGGTTTGACGGGAAGAAGACAGGGAACCCACGCAACAGCTTTATCATCATCCTCGACTCAAAATCCTGAGAACTGTTCCGCTACCCCCTAATTTAGAGAAAGGTATCTCACGTTTCTCGGTCATGGTTCCGGGGAGGCACTGGTAACCACATTTCTTGGATCACGGAAACTGATGAAAGAAACAAAAAACAGTTTTAGAAGTAAGGTACCAGTTTAAATTTCTAAACGTTTCTTTGTTGCTTGTTAGACAGCTATTTTGTGGTTGACAGGTTGATATTGCTAAAAGCAACACCTACTTTTTAAGGCAATTCGCCCTGTAATTAGTGGCTGTGTATTCAAAGTCTCGAACAGGACGCCCGATAAGGTTAGACAATTTTCGCAGCTGTATGGGCAGGTTTTAAGATGAAATCAGCTAAGTGGTTTTTCGTAGGCTGTAAGTGGCCATATTTACAGTAGATGCTTAAGTGTGTTGATTTAAGTAGGCCACTGGATTCCTAGACCATCTGGTTCATGCCGTCTCGTTCCTGAGCTGGGACGAGCCCATTGGTGTGCCGACTGCAGTCTGCCTGGTGTTCATTTCGCAAACTGATTAAAGTGCGTGCGTAAGACACTTTCCACTTTAACTGAAACAAACCAGTGCTGCTGGGCACTTGTCCCAACCCGCTCGTACCCTTGTGCTTGAGCCAAGTTAACACACTGGCTAGGCTGATTATGTAAATAATCGTGAAAAGTGGCAACATAAGCAGGGTAAGTATGTTACACAGGTGTACTGGCACATTACGTACGCAACCAAGCTGATGAGAAACCAAGCCGCAGCGACGCAAGGGGACCGCGCCGCTACTCGATCTGCAAGCCGACTTTTCAGCGTGACGGCGCGGGATAGATCTGTTATGGCCTTGACGATAATTGGGCTGTAGCCGCTGGCGGCCCTTCCCGCCCTTTGCTGGCAGCCCTTTCCTACCCGGTTTTCTGTAAACAGGCCGTTACACAGCTAAGAGAGCCATGCTATCATCTCTTAACACCATAAACAGATATTGGTAATCTGAGATAAAATCGGAATGAACTGCGCACATAGCGTACAAAATTTGAGAGTCACGCGCGTATTTATACGGCCAAGCCGGTGCAGAACCAGTGTCTGCCTCACACATATGGGTGAATCACTTAAGTTTTGACTAAACAGTGTAAGTGAGTAAACGGGGGGTTGCTGACCACGCTTCCGGGTGGCTCATACCCGTGTCACGTAAGCAGGTCATTACACAGAGCACAGAAACTTCCGGGTCGCTCATATCCCGTGTCACGTAAGCAGGTCATTACACAGAGCACAGAAACTTCCGGGTCGCTCATACCCGTGTCACGTAAGCAGGTCATTACACAGAGCACAGAAACTTCCGGGTGGCTCATACCCGTGTCACGTAAGCAGGTCATTACACAGAGCACAGAAACTTCCGGGTCGCTCATACCCGTGTCACGTAAGCAGGTCATTACACAGAGCACAGAACTTTGCCGATAGCTTTGAAAAATACCGGCGCAATCTGATGGGGTTAGCGTTAATGAAAACCTGAGCCGATGCTTCGATAGCGCGCATAGGTGCCGTACTCCATACCCTTGCGGCTAAGCTGGTGAAGTGCCAAACCACAGCGGCACGTAGCAGCCATAACGTGGCACGTTATCCGAGGCTTAGAGCAGTACTTATCATCATCGCCTGCTTTCCAAGTCGAAGTCAACAAATGTCTAGCTCCCGATTCCTGCTCTTTAGATGACTTGCTTTTTTGGTCCTTGTTATGCATTTCAGAACTTAAGTACAATGTTATGACCACCAAAACCTGCATCATATTCGTTATATTTCAGCTCCATTTTATGAACGCTGCTGCGATCATTGTTCGCTTCCGTGCTCTTCTGAGATCCTGAAATGTAGATACATGGACGGTATTCGTGCAGTTTTTATGTGGCAGCGTGCCTCGTTAAAAGCTAACCACAATGAGTCTTCTGGGCCCAATTTTTTCAGGTTAGCTATCGCTCTACTGCATGCCATTGTTGCCGTGGCCCAATTACTTCGCCCGCAGTGCATGCATTAACTAAAGATGAATAAAATATTGGTGAATGTCGGCGATCACAGAATGTACGCTCTCTCACGTTTTGCTTGCATTACTGGGCGGCGACGATTAACACGAGCCCGGGTGGCCGGCTAGATACCCTTCGCTCGGGTGGGGAAGGGGGTCAATTTCACACCCCCTCCCTGAGATCTCGGAAATTAAGAGAGCTAAAAACACCAAATTTTACAGGGTGTGTTGACCTGCATGTGAATGCACTTCGATCACGTTTCAGGTTTCTTCGTCAAACACTCCGTTGTTGGATTAGATTGAAGAATTCCCTAGAAATTGCCTTCGCTGAAACCATGACCTGACTTTTGACCTGGCATAGGTCAGCGACCTTACAAGGCACATCTAAATTGTTGATGCCAAACGATCTGCTATCCCAATTGCCTACAGCCCTGCCGAAATTTAGCGCGGCTGTGCGGCACTGTTCGGAAACCATTCCGGAAAAACCTTCGGGGGAGGGCAATTTGAACCCCTCACCCGAGCTCGTGTTAGCGATCGAACAGTGGCAATTCACACAGCGGAAAAACAAAATTGTAACCGCTTGGGTAAAGTTGATGTTTGAACGTCATAAAGCACGGATAATCATTAAATGAGTGATAAATAGAGCCAATGAATCCGCTCATGCGGTGGTTGTAAGTTTTGACACGATCCTGGTGATGATGACGATGACAGCGCATTGCCTTTGACAACCGTTTTTGAAATGCCGACATTTCTGGCTTGCACAAAAATTACTGACAAGCCTTACATTGCACAAACTCGCACTGACTGTGCAAATCCAAGGCGGTGCATCGGCGACCGTTTTGAAGTTGGATTCTCGCCTCCCACCGGCTCTGGTTGTCGAGACGTGCCTTAAAACGTGAAAACGGTCAAAAATAAGTGAATCTGTCTTGGGCCGCTGCTGTGCACGTAACGCGTAGCACTTGCTGCCCCACATATGAGAGGTCACGACTCTCCGTTAAATTCTCTATTAGGGCGTGTCAATTTCACGTCGATCCGGCCCGGCCCCGCCCCGCCGGGCCGCGGTTGCCGAGATGCGGCCGCAGTTTCGGACGGCCGCTCACCAACTTTGACGTCATGTCGCGTTGCGGTCGCGTCGCAACACGCGCCACGCGCAGCCCGTTGACAGTACTGGTACCAGACTGACTTGTCCCAAGTCGCCTCTTGCGCACGTGCGCCCTGTCAAGACTTTAGCTTCAAGCGATGTGCCGTTTGACTCGAGAACAGGTCAAAAGATAAAAGACGACAAAAAGACACACGCAGTTTCTTGTAATAGCTTGGTACTATCGGGGGCACGGTGACGACGAGTCATTTCATATAATTTATTCGGTATACAATCACGAGGCTAGAGCATCAAAGCTCTTCCTCGGCCGTTGGTCGCGGATGGACTGCGCCGACGACTGTGGAACTTTTCTACACAGCGGGGACTCCATTGGATATGGCCATGCCCCATGTAACGTCGTGGAAACGCCATGCCTCGTGTTTTATGGCTGTGACGTCACTCTGGCATTGTCGCTCGCCGCCCAATAAACATGTCATTCTCAGCTCCGACGATGCGACGCTGTTTTGACACGACCTGTTGGTGTTCTGAGATTTGTGACGGCGGACCGGGCGACTCGACGTCCCGGGCACACTTGACGCCCGTCTGGCTCCATCGCTGGACGGCTCGGACCGCGGGTGTGCGTGTGCGTGTGTGTGCCGGCGTCGGGCGCACAGCAGGGGCGCGTCGCCGTAGCGGACCGCGGGGCCGGGCTACGTGCCGCTGCCGACCCCTAAATATAGCCGGCGCCGTCCAGGTATAATATTCAGCCGGCGGGCGGCTGTCACTCCCGACTGACAGTCGCGAGGCCTGTCCAAACGACGCGGCTGGCTGGCGACTGACCGCGCGCACCGCACCGCACCGCGACTGCCAAGTTCCGACACCGCCGCCGCCGCTGACACTGACAAAGACATCGGCACCCGAGCCGGTGCGTGCTGATGGTACGGCGAAGGATGACACGACACCACGGCCGACACTGTCACTGACTCCCTCACCGCCCGGTTTGTCGGGCAGGGACAGCGTGGCGAAAACCGACAAAGATGCCTTAGCTGACACTGGCACCGACAATTCACGTGACCAGTGAAGTGGAGACTACGGCCAGCAGTGAAGTCTCAGTCGGTGCAGACTACGGCCAGCGGTGACGTCTCAATCGGTGGAGACTACGGCCAGCAGTGTCGTCTCAGTCGGTGGAGACTACGGCCAGCAGTGACGTCTCAGTCGGTGGAGACTACGGCCAGCGGTGACGTCTCAGTCGGTGGAGACTACGGCCAGCTGGTGACGTCTCAGTCGGTGGAGACTACGGCCAGCAGTGACGTCTCATTCGGTGGAGACTACGGCCAGCAGTGGACGTCTCAGTCGGTGGAGACTACGGCCAGCAGTGTCGTCTCAGTCGGTGGAGACTACGGCCGGCAGTGACGTCTCAGTCGTCATTGACAGACCCGCCGGGCGCCGACACTGGAGCCCCAACAGCCGACATTGACACTCGAGAACAGCAGACACCGACCCTGCAGTGCTGGCTCCGCGGGCGACGCCGAAACGGTACCGCCGCTGGCACTGCTACTGCCATGTAACCGTTAATAAACGTTACCGTTGCTGGTACTGGTGCTGTAGCGGACACGTGCGGCGGACCTTCGAGCCCTCCAGATGGCGTCTTCCTGACTAAAGATTGACGGTACATCACCTTTCAACAGGACATAAGCTGCGGCTGTAGGTCCGAGGACTGAAGTGCGCCGGCTTTCCAGCAGGTTCTGCCCTGCCTCGGCTTTCCTTCTCTCTCCTGTGCTGCATAGGTCCGACGCTGGAGCTGTAATGCATGCAGATCCGTGTCAATTTCTGCGAAAACAACATAGGATGTGCCTCTAAATATGGCGGGCATAATGTATTCAAATGCTTCGCATAAGGTTATGCGCGGTGGGGCATTACACTATGATACCAGCCACCTTGGTACCTGTGTGGGTGAGATGGGCTCCGACCACGTTTGCTGCGTCGGCGTATCCTGCCATCCGGAGCGCGTGCCAGCCTGCACTAAGCAGGTAACTGGGGTCGCCTCGCATGCAACATCGCGCCGAACACGAGCCCCAGACGTCTCGTTTCCAGCCCGTGGTTACCGCCGGTCGTGAGCTGCGGTGTCGATCCGCCGAACAACACGGAATGCTGTCGCCGTGACGTCACTCTCCGAGCCGATGTGTGACTGCAAACATCGCCGTGTGCGTGAGCGTGGACAGCCGGGCGGCGCGGCTGCCTGCGACGCGGAGGGTCACGCTCTCTCCCGTACCGTCGCGGCCGGAGGGACGCCGCTATTGTTTATCGTCGCCGCCGGCCGCCGCCCTGGCAGCGGCGCTGATGTAACGTGGGAATTGCGTGTCAGCCCCAAATGACACGTGACCCGGCGGGCGAGGTTAAAAGCCTTCCACGCGACGCCGGCGGTCGGCCGGCGATAGCCTCTGTACCGGCTCCGAGAAGAGGTCGTGCCGGACGCTCGGCGTGGCCGGCCGACTCGACAACAGCCGTCGGCTGGTTCTCGGGAGTGATGACATGGGCGTGACCAGCTCAAGTTACCAGACTTTAATCAGATTTGATATCCTGTCAGAGACTAACGAGAAATGTCTGCAGCAATGATGGGTTTTCAATGAGACACAGCATTGTTTTGAAGTGTGTCAATGTTCTGTTTCATATTGAGTTTACTGCTTGCTAGAAGCACTGCTGTGGTTCGGTCAGTGATCCGGTTTGACAGTGCCCTGTCAAATGTTACCCTCATACTATTTGTTTCATCGTCCAGACTGGCTCTGAATGCCTAAAAATCAAACGACTACGTTGACAGGATGCACCCATTGTTATACAAATATAGGATGCGGTGATATGTGCTATAAAGCCGTAGAAATTACAACCGTGGCGTACTGAACATTGCGTATTCTCAGTGGCAGTGGTCGCAGCGCGCGCCGACCGATTCGAGTTTTTACAACTCGTTACTGGAGCCCATGCGCTCACCGTGTGGACATCACCGGCACACCTCGGCGGCGCCGGGCGTGTCCTTACGAGGCAGCCGAAAAACTTCGGCTCATTAATCACTCGTCTCACTACCCGCAGTCTCAGATAAGTACTGGCTGGCCTCCTTCATTAACCGCATGTGACGCGTCAGCTCGTTGTGAAGCATTGTCCGCACCTCTTCAGTATTCATCGCCTTAGACTCAACGCTTGGCTTGGCTCGGCCGCCGCCGCGGTGAAACGTCCGCTGCCCGGTTTTCATTTACGCATAATTTACCGTTGCCGGCTGTATCTGATGAAAATTCATGACGGCCTTGTCCGAAATGAGCGGCAGAGTAGACAGGGCGGCGGCGACGTTTTTCGCCGGTCACTGAGCCGCGGCTGACAAGGCTCTGCTTCCGGCGCGGCTTAAGAACGGCGGGTGGTGTTTTTGCCCGGCCGGCCCGCTGTGCCGCCTCCGTCGAGTCTGCCCGCGCCGCGCCGCGCCGCGCCGCCCATTGTCGGCACGCGCCGGCGATGTCTCCATCAGCGGCCGGCGCGCGGCGGGCGGCCGCGCCCAGCCGCGCCGGAATGTGGCGCGCACGCGAGGCCGGTGCGCGCGGCGCCATCTACGCCGCGTCATGCGGACAGCGGCTCTGTTCAGACCCGGAGGCGACGACCTGTTGGCTGCCGCCCGCGACCTGCGAACGGCGTCGCTACAAGGTACACGCTCATCAGCATAATCAGAGGTCGGTGGCGTGTGTTCTGCTGGCCCAGCTGGGTGTGGTAATGGTCGCTCAACGGGGCCCAGCTGGGTACGGTGAAGGTCGTCCTATCGAGCCTAGCTTGGTACAAAAGCCAAGGTCCTTTCAAAGGATCTAGGTGGGTGGGATGAGTCCGGAGCACCCAAGCCGATCGAACCTAATAACCAAGTGACGCCCTATATCAGCACCTGGATCAGTGGGATGATACCCTATGTAGCACGCACCATGGGCTCTGTGAGCTGGACGAATTGCCCCAGTTTATTCGGCACTGGCCGATGATTCGGGGTCAGTTGGTGGGGGTCAGATGACTCGGGGTCAGTTGGTGGGGGTCAGATGCGGCTGGTGGAGCTAGATTTGACGACACTGGAGCACAACGCTGCTGCCGTGGCTCTGCTGGTATTAGCAATATATATTGTGCCGTTGTTAATGAAATATAACTACATAGTGGTCATGCTCCGGCCAATCAGCCGCTGGCTGCGTCTGACGTATTCTGATTTAAAATAGAGACACTTGGTGAGCGGATTGACCACATGTTATCCAAGGCAGTAAGCGTACCTGCGTTACATAAAAAAGTAAGCCATGGACACCATTGACAACGGCTCTTTAGCTCTGATGTGAGTACTGCTGTCTCTGAGGCTCTGTACAAGATGCATTTCGACGCGTACTACCCTTATGCCAATCTCTATTTCATGCGAGCGGCGAAATGCGGGGAGATGATGTGGTCAGCTGATTGTGTTGAGCCGTCCATCTGCCCGCGAGAGACGCGCTTACATGGGGTGGGGCGATGAGAGCGGCGGGGTCACGGGGTCACCAGATGTCAGCCAGGTCAAGCGCACACCGCCGACGCGAGGATGCGCGGCGAAACTTCACCTGGCGCCGGCCCCAATAGATGGAATGTCGAGACTCGATATATCAGCGCCGACGCCGAGATGAAATGTGGTCGAATCTACGTCCGGATAGTTGTCAAATTGACGCATTGCTGACTCCGACTCTTCGTCAGTAACTGTTCGCGGATAAATCAGCTCGAGATTGAGCAGGAACGGAAAGCTTTCCTTGGCACCTAAAACGCATTGGTACCTAACAGACAACGCTGTTGTGTGCCGGACTCGTGCCACTCCGTCCATTCTCACCCGGCTGCCAGCTCCATTATTTATTGCCGCTTCATCGTCGGCCGCCCTTTCAACAGCCATCCGTCCGTCCCGCTGCGGATATCGGCTGGCCTCGCACCGCGCCCACACTCCCGGAACGGCCGTCCGGTCGCGGTACGAGGGCCACACCTAATGGCCGTACGTGGCCTGGGGGCAGCCGGCGTGCAGGGCCGACGCCAATGCAGCACTGTCTCGCCGGCGACGAATTAATCCGGCGCCAGCGTTCTGACGGCCGCCGCTGCTGGGACCGTGTGGGCGCCGCGGCAGGGCGCACAGCGTCGTTCGGCCGGCTTTGGTGGGCTCTGGGCGCCGCTTTAGAGCCGGTCCTATTGCAGCCTGATTCAAGAACGCGCTGGTCTTTAGAGTCGGTCCGGCTGCAGTCCGACTCACGAACGCGCTGGTCTTTAAAGCCAGTCCTACTGCGGTCTGGTCGACGAACGCGCTGATCTTTAGAGCGAGTCATGCTGCAGTCCAGCCCGCGAGCGCGCCGGCGACGCCGCGCCTTAATGTGCGTTGTCTGTTTTACGGCCGTCAGAACCATGCGCTCCATGTATTTGCTTTCAGCTGCATTCATTTTGGTGTTTATTTGCTGGACTGCTGATCCCAGGAGCTGGGTCGACGGAGCTAGCTGCAAGTCTGCCCGGGAATTGTGTGCGCTGTTTGGTTACACAAGTAGAGTTAAAATAAATACCCGTGCTGAGGACCAGTGATGAAAGGCGGCTTTGAAACGACGGGGTCACGCCTTCCCGCACCTTTCAAGAGAACACTGAAAGCCATCCGTCGAAGCCCCAGTTTCCAGGCACGAGGTGAAGCTGCATGTTAACCGAGCGGCACCCAACCTGCGCTGCAAAAAGACTGCATGTGTGGCGCAACGAAATATCCAGTGTATTGCGGTACAGCATCCGGTGCGTCCCGCACGCCTTTCCTTCTTGCCGCGAGTGCGCCAACCGCCCGCTACTTGCGGACACGTAGGCCTCATTGGGGGCGGCGGCACGCGCCACCGACAGGCGCAGGAGGACAGCCGCCGGTCGGTGGCGCCGCAGCAATGACGGCTGCGCGCCGGTGGCGTCGGCCGATGGCAAATCTTGCCACGGCGGCGGGCGACGGCGCGTGCCCGACTGCCGCGGAGGGCAGCGGCAGACGGAGCGCCAGCGGTATTGCGGTCAGCAGCGGCTGCCATCCGCCTCCATTACCACGGTCAGTCCCACCATGGGCAGCCACGTCACGGCGTGGCACTGGACGGACAGTCATGCAATGGTCAGTTACGTCACGACATAGGATGCTGCCGTCGGTCACTGGACGGGCAGTGACGTCACGGACTGCCATATCACGTACAATCACTTGACGAACAGTCGTGCTATTGGCAGCCATGTAACGGGAAGTACTGTTATGGACATTCAAGTCACGGTACGTGACACTGGGCTCAGCCCTAGATCGGCCAGTCACACAGTCACAGTAGCGTTAGTGACATCAGTGGCGCTCACATCTCGTCTCGCCATATCTCCTCCAGTAACGCTACTTCCAGCTGCACAAAGGCCGCTCATATAGCTAGAGATCACAGCCAGCCACGCCATCGCCAGCCCCCTGGCCGTCAAGCCCATCGCGGCCTGCCGCCGCTGACCCGAAGAGGCCGGCGCGCCAGCGAGCTGGCCGGCTGCGTGCTGCGCGCACGCGTCAGCGCCAGCAGGCCCATCGCGGCCCACCGCCGCTGACCCGGAAGGTCGGCGCGCCAGCGAGCTGGCCGGCTGCGTTCCGCGCGCACGCGTCAGCGCCAGCAGGTCCTGCGACCATCATACGTGCTCACACAGCCGCGGCGCTGCCGCGTGTTCTCGGCTCGCCGTCAATCGCGTGGAACTGAGCCGAGCCGGGCTCCGTCGGTCGTGACTGGGGTGTAACCGCTGCGCACGGCTCGCTGCAGTAGCCCAGCCTTGGGGCACGCAGATATGAAAACAAATGAACCGTGTCGAGGGAATTCCCGCGACCATGCCGCGCATGACGCGAAAGCTTTCGGCGGTTCGCAATTACAGCGGCGCACGAGCCGCGCGCCACCTGGTCTGACTTGCCGCCTTCCGGTCATTAAGGGGCGCCGGCGGCGTCAAATGGACGATGAAGAGGTCATAAAACAGGGCTTCGTTTGTGGCGGGCTTTCGGCGGCCACTGGAGCATGCGTGCGGATCACTATTCAGTTGCCGCCACCCTTCACCCGTTGCTGTAACGGGCCCTGCTGACGGCTTCGAGCGCGTCCCACGGGATGGATTCCGGAAAACAAACGTTCGTATCGGCATTGCGTCGGGTGGTCGGAGTCGGGCCGGCAGCGCATCTGTCTCGGGTGAGACACGCACAGCCCTGGCACGATGCAGACCAGTCCCCGGGGAATGGCCGCCGGCAGCCGGCTCTGTAAACAGGACGAAGACGGGTCGGTGAGGATGATGCGACTGGCCGGCGTTCTATCAGGCAGCTGTTGGCCTGTTCTGTGTAAAGGACTGGACACAGGTTCCTGCGTCGTCCCAAGCGCTGCTGCCCGCCCTGCCCCGAGAGCCGACGCCTGCGCTGCCCCGAGCGCTTGCCCTGCTCCCGGGCAGCGGCGTGGCTCGTGCCGCGTGCCGGCGTCCCTGACGCATGTGAGGAGCTCTCTGACAGCGGCCGGCCGGGCGCGCGATGGACGCTATTGTTGCCGACGGCGCTGCTTTCAGGGCCGGCCCCAGGCGCGCCCGCCATTGGGGCGCCAGACAGAGACGGATTGTCCACTAAAGAGATGAGAGATTCCGGCTCCCTTTCCGCCGGCCGCCGCCGTAATGCCGTGATGAGGGCGAACGGAGCTCGGCTGTTGATGCACAAATCGGCGCGCTCGGCGACTCGCGCCGGGCCGGGCCGCGAGCCGCCAGAGCCGCCGGCGCTCGACGCGCGCCGACCAGGGGCGCCCGGGAGCGCTACGGGAACTGTAAACAGCGCGACCATGTGGAGTTGACCCCAATTTGGTCGTGCCCTGGTGACAGTTGCTGATCCCGCTGCTGTATAACTGGGATTATGTTTGGCGTGCAGACGAATTCACGACTGGAAAGTTTTGATATAGTCCGCAGCAGACCGGGAAAATTAAAGTGGAACCTGCTCAAACAATGTGGAGGGTGGAAATACGAGACTCGGCCCTTATGCAACCAAATACACCGCTATAGCGGTATCAGTCCCGTGGAACCTGGCGTATTCTGTCGGAAGCTGGGCCCTCCGTTCAGAGCCGCTGCCTCAGTTGGCGCGGGATGGCTCCTCAGAACTTGGCCGGTTATCTATTTCAGTCTGGCCAACAAGCGAGTGTTATGTCCACAGTTTACGAGCGAAGTGAGTCGTCATGGCATCAGATGGTCGGGAAGTTACGGACATAGGGCCTTTCGACAATATGGTCCATGGGGTAAAACATGATATTCGACTTGCGCCTTATATGTTTACTGATGCGGATAAAAGTTTCAGAAAAACAGTAACCAATTGAAAACCACGAGATGAGGCAGTTTGCATTCTGTGGATCTTTAAGATGCGCTGTCAAAATGGCTTTGTAGAACGACGCATCGCTGCATTTTAACCTCTCAGCCAGAGCGGCCGGGGGTGGGGAGGGGAGCCTTGTGGTGGTGAGAGGCTTTTCATGCGCCGCGGTCGAGCGGTGATCGGTCCTACGCAGTATACCGATGGCGGCGGTGCTGACAGTCGGCTGAGTGGCCAGACCGGACTGACCCACCGACCGACGGCCTGTCAACGACTCCCCGACGTCCCTTCGTTTCCTGCCGCCGCCCCCAATCGGAACATGGGGAGAATCGTCCTGTTGCGCGCGTGATGCATAAGGAATTCACCTGCGCCGGGGAACTCGTGATCCGCCAGGAGGGTGGTGGAGCCCCGAAGGATGACTTCTCGCGTTAGCAGACCAGATGGACCGTTATTGCCGACCACGTCGACTTAAAAATTTACGCGAGCAAAGTACTTGGGCTAGTAATGAAATTATGTGATGCTATGTGCCCCGCTTGGTCATGACAAGAAAAGTTTTTTTTTAAGCCAACGGGAGCATTTTCTAGGCGAATGCTAGCAAAGCCTTGGCGGTCATTGTCGATAAGCAGTCCTCCTGCCTGTCCTTTCGAGCGATTAAAGCCCATTGCTATGTCCTGCGATCTGATAAATTGAGGCTGATGCAGCTCAGCTCGCGTCTTGCGCCCCAACGGTGCCGCCTGATTTTGGTGCAGGGGTCACATCCTAGCTGTCTTGCTATACGGCTCCTGTCCGTGTCCGAGCAGCCTTGCTCAGCTAGGCGCGGTCTCCGCTTCATCACCTTGTCCAGACGCCAAGTCAGCGCGCAGCAGCTCGCATCAGCAGGCAGTCGGTGCTCCAGCAGTCCTATTAAGCGGGCCAGGTCGGTGCTCCAGCAGTCCTGTTCAGCAATCCCGGTCGGCGCCCCCAACAGCCCCAATCAGCAGCTGTCCTTGTCGGCCTGAGGGCCTATCTGCGGCCATCTTTCGGCGCGCGCCGCCCGCCAGAAGGCGGCGGCCCGTTTCACCTGTTGGGGGCGGTGTGCAGCTCGCTGTTTGTTTTGCCTGTCGCCGTCCGATTTACATCTGGTCTCGTTTGTGACGCGTCCACCGCCGGGCCGGGCACCGTCTGGTCGCCGTCCGAGGTGCGCCGACCCTCCGCACTCTGTAAGGGTGCAGGGTTTTGCCGCCTGTCAGGGTGCCGACCCACGCGATCCGCGCGTTTCGAACAGGTTAAAAATCGGTTACTGTGACTGGGCCATCAAGGGATCGTAGGATACCTTCCTTCTTAAGAGTTTCTTCTCGGAGTGTCTCAGCGATTTATGTGTCGAAAAGTGGTGATTAGGACTGTTCTTAAGCACAAATCGATGCTATACACCCCATGCATCCCCCTATGGGCTCATAAAGAATACAATGTATGCACGCCCTAAGAAGTGTGTCCGAACATCGGGAATGTCAGCAGGCTGCGGCTGTTCGCGACCGGGCTGCGAATGCCCGTTCTGCGCCATACCTTGCACCTGGAAACCATTATTGCTCAACAAAATGGCTCTTTTGTGGTGCCCCTGTGCCGCCCGCATGCACCGTCCATTGATTGCATATCGACCTTTACGGTTAAATGGTTCGTCTCAGCGAAAACTAATTCATCGTTTCGTCAGGTGAGCGAAGTTTCACGACAAATTGGCACAGCATTGAAAGCGTGCTCAATGCAACGCAAATCGTATTCATGCGGCTTCTGAAACCATGCTCGACGCGAGGCTCAATAGAGTGCGCACGACCCGAAGTGCTCCCACCGAAAGCCTTGTCTTGCGTCTGAGGGGCCAACATGTATAGTCAGCAGAGCGTTAATTAAAGTGAAACCCAGCTGCACTTCTACCTTTAGGAAACGGTACGGGAACCGTAAAATTTTGTAGTTCAGTCGATATTGGTTTTTGTCTCATTACTGGAACGTCGCACACAGCACCACACCTCTGCTGATCAATGCAGGCACGAACACTTATTTTACACATCGAACAGGTTACTGATCCAGAGACTTTGGCATCGTTAACCCGAAGCCAAGCTCACGCATCGGCGATGCGCGGCTGATTGGCACGCAACAGCTTACTGATTCACCTTCGTTGCAGTGACTCACAAGAAAGTAAGACCCGTGTAACCCTTGGCTTACAGAGTACAGCTACGAGGGCAAAATAAAACGAGGCCACCCAGGCGCGGCGGATTAAATGTCAGTTACCATGTCAGTGCATCTTACTTCTAGCGATGAGATCGTCTCATGGACGTCGTTGAGAAATGTTTGGGTAATTTTGCATGCAAGGTCATGAGCCGCCGTCAGATTGCTGGAGTAAAGTGTTGAGGTGGCGCACGGGTAACTGCTGCGTCGTCACGTATCGTCACGAGCGTTTCCCCGTGCAGGCAGACGTAAAGTGCTTCCCGATGGAAGAGCAAAGCTGGATCTTTCCATTCCTTTGTAAGCCCATAGAATGCTCAGGTTTTTGCTTGCTTGCTCCTCATTCCAATATTTCGAGCATTTACGTGGCATGCATTGTTAAATTTCCCGTCTACATCCTCTGTAAAGTTTCAGGGAGGGCATCGCACGCGTTGTAAAGCTGACTCTTGCCTTTAATTAACGTGTGCTCCATGCACTTTTCAACCTTCTCTACGTCCGGTATGAGTAAACGTAAGTATTGGTGTTCATTTTAACACGCGCCCGGGGGGGGGGAAATTGACCACCCCTTGAAAGTTTTTCCAGAATGGTTTCCGAACGGCCCGGCGTATCCGCACCAAATTTTGCACAGCTGTAGAAAATGGAATAGCAGATCGTTTGGCATCAAAAATTTAGGTTTACCTTGTAAGGTCACTGATCTATGGCAGGTCAAATTCAGGCCATGGTTTTAGCGAAGCCAATTTCTAAGGACTCCTTCAACCTGATCTAACAACGGAGCGTTAAACAAAGTCATACATCTCTGAGATGATTTCTTAGGCAACACAACAGTTGAATGAGCAAATAACATTGACCTAAGGTCGGGTATAAAGGTCACACCAAGGTCAAACCAACCTATTTTGCTACTTTAGAGCTTGCTGTATGGGATAGATGCTCATTTAGAATTTATTGATAGCAGGAACCGCATTATACATCTTCCATGGACATCTTTGAGGTCAGAATAGGTCATTAACCTAAAATGACCCAGGTCAAGATTTTGTTTTAGGAACATACTGCCTAGCGTAATCTTTGTCGCTTAGTCAAATGCAAAACTCAAAGCAATCTTGCATG
Organism: Pollicipes pollicipes; assembly: GCF_011947565.3. Taxonomy (NCBI): domain Eukaryota; kingdom Metazoa; phylum Arthropoda; class Thecostraca; order Pollicipedomorpha; family Pollicipedidae; genus Pollicipes; species Pollicipes pollicipes. Next base: position 20,961,238 of record NW_023597034.1, read on the forward strand.
GTTTTGGTCCCCTTATCTTCAAAAGGTCAAAAAAGGTCAATGAACTTGAATGAACATGCGACATTTTGCTTAGAAACAGTTACCTAGGTTCTGGGGGCACTTTGGAGACTAACCTGGAACTTGACCTTGTTTGACCTTTTTTGACCCGAAGGTCATGACCTAGAAACCTGAAGCTTTGACCTAAGTGAGTTCGCGTACAGTTTAAGACACCCTGTAAATTTGGTGTCTCTAGTTTTCTTAGTTCCCGAGACCTCAAGGGGTCAAACTGACCTCCCACCCGAGCGAGGGGTATCTACCCGGCTACCCGGGCGCGTGTTAATTTAAAGTGCGTAGTAGTTGCGGAGTACGTGCTCCGTTCGTGACTTAACAAGAATAAGGATTATTAAGGCATGCTTATTTGAGGGTCGGCCATTTAAGACTTGTTTACATTTCAAAGCCACGAGAGGAAGCGGATGTAGTGTGTGGGGAACCATGCTATTTAGGGATGCCGTGAAGTGTAGTTGATATGTGATGTGTGACACACAAGTTTGTCATAAGTTCACACAAGGTTGCAACGTGAT